>NW_024412376.1:84918217-85015913 GCF_014898765.1 Herpailurus yagouaroundi | reverse complement strand
GACGCGGGGCTCGAACTCACGGACCGCGAGATCGTGACCTGGCTGAAGTCGGACGCTTAACCGACTGCGCCACCCAGGCGCCCCAATAATTCTTTGTTTTTAATGTAATTTATTGTCACATTGGCTAACATACAGTGTGTAAAGTGTGCTCTTGGTTTTGGGGGTAGAAATCATTTTTTTATTGTGGAAAGCAAAATATATTTTAAAAATATTTTAATTTTTATTTATTTTTTTGGGGGGGGGGCAGGGAGAGAGGGAGGCACAGAATCTGAAGCAGGCTCCAGGCTCCAAGCTGTCAGCACAGAGCCCGACGGGGCTTAGACTCACAAACGATGAGATCATGACCTGAGCTGAGGTCAGACACTTAACTTGGTGAGCCACTGAGATGCCCCAAGAAAGCAAAAATATATTTTAAAAATAGAGAACCAGAGATGAGCCAAGTAAGATGCTCAGGTAAAGCTGAATTTCAGGCTATAATTATATTTTTTTCGAAGATATTAATTTCTAGTTAATTCCTATTAACTTCTAATAGGAAAATTAATTCCTATTAATTCCTAATTAATTTCTATTTCCTAATGCATTCCTATCAATGGTTATCTAACCACAACTCTGGGTCAGTGTGTGAAGTTCCAGATCACCGATATTTGATTGATAGAAAGATGTTTGTGTTTTTGTTATTTCCATTGCCTCCTTAATTGTTTGCTTCAGCCACAATGAACACCAATCTGTGTTCATTATTCCATGTGTTTTCCTGTGTCCCTGCTTCTCTTCTCCTCTTCTGTCTGACTGGGATGGTTTCCCTTTCACTCTTTTTTTCTTAATTCCAATTCCACTATAGTTAACATCCTCAAAAAATTAAAAATGTAACTACCCTACAATCCAGTAATTGCACAACTGCGTATTTACTCAAAAAATACAAAAAACTAATTCAGAGAGGTACATACACCCCTACATGTATAGCAGCATCATCGAAAATAGTCAGATTTGGAAGCAACCCACTCCTTTACTCTTTAAAAAAATTTTTTTTAATGTTTATTTATTTTTGAAAGAGAGAAAGACAGAGTGTGAGCAGGAGAGGGGCAGAGAGAGAGGGAGACACAGAATCTGAAGCAGGCTCCAGGCTCTGAGCTGTCAGCACAGAGCCCAACGCAGGGCTCAAACTCACAAACTGCGAGATCATGACCTGAGCTGAAGTCAGATGCTCAACCAACTGAGCCACCCAGGCACCCCGACTCCTTTACTCTTTATGTGTCTACTTCAACTTTATTTAAATCTCTCTCTATATAACTATGGAGGGAATTATTTTGTATATAGTTCATTTGGAACTTAGCAATCACACCCTCTTTTGTTTTCTTTTTTATGTGTAGGGACTGCTTTCGAGGCTGGAGTTAAGAGATATAGAAGTCAAAATTACAGACTAAAACTTTTCTTTTTCTTCTTCCCCTTTTCCTTCCTTCTCTTCATCTTTTACATAGGAGAACTGGGTTTGAATCTCTACCCAGGACGGGTTAATGACAGTTTTTAAAAAAAATTTTTTTTCAATGTTTATTTATTTTTGAGAGACAGAGACAGAGCAGGAGTGTGGGAGGGGAGAGAGAGAGGGAGACACAGAATCCGAAGCAGGCTCCAGGCTCTGAGCTGTCGGCACAGAGCCCAGCCCGACATGGGGCTTGAACCCGTGAACCATGAGATCATGACCTGAGCTGAAGTCAGACTCTTAACTGACTGAGCCACCCAGGCACCCCAATGACAGTTATTTTTAGGGATTAAATTTGCCTAGATAATTTTAGTCTTGAACTTCATTGTTGAGTCAAATTGATATTCAATCATATCAGTCTCTATTTCATTGTTATAAAACTACTACCATTCAAAACATTTCTGTAGAGAGATTGACATACGTTCCAGCACTCTCTTCTTCGTAGCAGGGAAGTCAGATGTTAGTCACAGCAAAGGTGCTCACTGTCTCTGGCATTTCTGCTGTGTGCAACACCAGTCAGCACTGACTGTGCACCTTCCTACTCCAGGCACTCAACTGGGCACAGTGGGGTGACAGTGATGGATAAGAGGTGCCGTCTACCTGAATTAACAGGGAGTTTGGAGCACTGGTTATGGCATGGCCTTGGGTTCAGGCAGACCCTGTCCCAACTAGTTGTTAACCTTACTTTTTAACTGTCTTTGAGCCTAGTTTCCTTTAAAATGAGGACAAATGATAGTACCTCTTCAAAGGGTGGTTTGATGAACAAATGAGGTAATTCTTTTAAAAAATTTAGGAAGCATCCTGGCAGATAGGATAACCCTCGAAAAATATTAGCTACAATTATCCATAAAAGCAAGATCACAATCTATGGGAGAAAAGACACACAGACAACCAAGTCTTGTTGGCTTATCATGGGAAGTGCCATATCATGGGTTAGTGCTCTGGGAGCAGAGGAGGAAGTGCCATTCTGAATGAAGGACTCAGAGGACACTTTGTAGAGGAGCAGGCATTTGAGGTAGACTTTAATCTTGGAGAATAGAGAAATATCCTCATGAGACCATTTCTAATGTCCTTTATTCACTATAACTAGTATGTGTATGGTTTCCAGAGAATAAAAGTTTGATTTATATATATTTATTTATTTGAATGGGGGGGGGTATTTCAAGCAGGCTCCATGCACAGTGCAGAGCCTGATACAGGGCTTAATCTCACTACCATGAGATCATGACCTGAGCCAAAACCAAGAGTCAGATGCTTAACCAACTGAGCCATCTAGACACCCCAATTTTTTTTAAATGCACATTTGGTGACCTTATAAAATCCATCATATAGCCAGCTATTTAATTAATTATAGTCTGTCCAGGTAGATAAGTTAACATAAAGGACATCTTTCTCTAGAATTGCCAAGGGAACAATTTGATGACTAGTTCATGGCTGTGTTGGCAAGCTGTGATTATGTAGTCACTGAGAAATCACTGGGGGCTAAGAAACATTCACCTACCAGACGCAAGGGACATCCTATGATTTCAAGTTGCATCTAGTTTGGAAAGGTCTGAAAGAAAGATGAAAGTCCAAGTCTTGTGTCTGACATTCAAGGCCCTTTATAATCTGACTCTAACCTTCTCATCCTCCTTACCTCTCCATTTTTTCCAGTATAGGACCCATGCTCTTTGGAAGCTAGTGTCTACATTGTCTTCTGAACAGAAATGCATTCCTCATTCAGCCCTTGCTCATCATGTTCCTTCTTTTCCTGTACCCTTGGGTCATTCAAATACTAAAATGCTGAGACCTAGGTCAAAGTGCTCCACTCTGGAGATGATGTCAGCTCCATCTCACAGTCATCCCTTTCAACATGGCACTTGGAACTCATTGTCTTCTTTTGCTCTTGATATTTCGTATGGAGATCCATCTTTGAAATCCTACTGGCAATTTCTAGTTAGGAACCTTCTTAAATTTCATTTATATTCTCAGCTGTATTTAGTAGCATGTATGCAGTAGGTGTTTAATAAACAGTTGATGAATTTTTGTGCTCATTTACCTTAGGGCAAGCCTATGCTCACCTTGAGGAATCTGTAATGAATACGATCCAGTGTTTCCTATTTAAGGGCTTGCAGATAGCTGTGGGGTCAGCATTCATTAAGTCAACAAGACAGAGAGACCCTCATATGATGTTGGAAGTGGTCAGTGGCAGCAAAGTTCCAAAGTAGTATTCAGAGGGCAAAGACTGTACCCTGTTTTTTCATTTGTGCATTTTCAACACCTAACTCAATGCTTGGCAAATAGTGCTCAGATATTTGTTCACTGAAATGGAGGAGTGACTTCTACTTAGAGAGTCAAAGAAGCCTTGAAAGAAAGGTATTTTATTAAGACTAACCTAGAAAGATGAGTTGGAATTGAGAGGTATCGTTGGAATCAACAACACAAAGAACCTTGAATAAAATCTTTTCTCTTAATATCTCTTTTACACATTCTCCTGTTTACTCATCTCCCCTACCTGGAGGCCTGGGGTTTGAGGGAATTATAGTCATTACCACCTTGTTTTCAAGTCCCAACTGATTTTGGCTCCATGAATGACCAAAAACACATGGAGACAAACTCCATAGAGCCAGGCTATCTTATTTTCATACTATCTGGCAAGTTTTCTGCTCTCACCCTTTGCCCTACCTTCTAGAAGTTTAGATGGGTGGGTTAAAAGAATAGGGGACATGTTACTGGATATATCAGTGCTCCAAAATCAAGATGGCCATAAAACATCTGGAACAAAGTCTGGAAAATTCAAAGGTAATTTTATCAGTTTCTAAAGGGTTACAGGCTATCACTCCCCTCTGTCTCTCCTTCTGTCTCTGTCCCTCTTTCTCTCTGTAACTGAGCCCAACTTTGTATAATGTTGTAATCCAAGCACTGTCTTCTAAGTTTGGATTCTCCAGAAAGAGGATATGATTGTTCCAGATGAGGTCACAGCCCACCCTGGGGTAGGCAGGATAAATGGCCTCCAGAAATGTCCATTTCTAAGCCCTGGGACCCATGAATATGGTTGACCCTTGAACAACTCAGAGGTTAGGGACACCGATTATCCCCTTCCACCACACAGTCGAAAATTGCGTATAACTTTTGATTCCCCAAACTTAATTAATAGCCTACTGTTGAGCAGAAGCCTTACCAATAACATAGACAGTTGATTAACACATATTTTATATTTTATAGGTATTATATCCTGTATTGTTACAAGAAAGTAAGATAGAGAAAAGAAAGTATTATTAAGAAAATCGTTAAGTGGGGGCACCTGGGTGGCTCAGTCGTTTAAGCAGCTGACTTTTGGTTTCAGCTCAGGTCATGATCTTGTGGTTTCATGGGTTTGAGCCCCACATCGGGTTCTGCATTGACAGCATGGGGCCTGCTTAGGATTCTCTCTGTCTCCCTCTCCCTGTGCCCCTCCCCGACTTGCACTGTCTCTCTCTCAAAAGAAAGAAATAAACAAAAAGCAATCTTTAAAATAGAAAATAAAATTAAAACAATAAAGAAAATCATAAGGGGAAAGAACTAAAAAGAAAAAAAAACAAAAGAAAATCTTAAGGAAGAGAAAATAAATTTATAGTACTGAACTGAGTTATTGAAAAAAATCTGCCTGTGCAGTTCAAACCTGTGTTGTTTAAGGGTCAACTGCATGTTGCCTTACATGGAAAAAGGAATTTTGTAGGTATGATTAAATTAAAAGTCTTTCAAAATTATTGTTATTTCATTTTTTATTATCGAAGTATAGTTGACATACAATGCTTTATTAGTTTCAGGTATACAACATGGTGATTTGACAATGCCATACATTATATGATGCTCACCATGATATGTTGTCTGTTACCAAACAAATTATAATAGTAATGACTGTATTCCCTATGCTATACTTTTAATCCCTGTGACTTATTAATTTTATAACTGAAAGTTTGTACCTCTTAATCACCTTCACCTATTTTGCTCATCCTCCCACCCCCCTTGCTTTGGCAACCACCAGGTCTCTGTATTTATGAATCTGTTTCTGTTTTCTTTTGTTGTTGGCTTGTTTGTTCATTTGTTTTGTTTTTAGATCCCACATATAAATGAAATCATATTGTCTTTCTGTGTCTCACTTATTAGCATGATACCCTGTAAGTCCATCCATGTTGTCATGAATGGCAATATTTCATTCTTTTTTATGACTCAGTAATGGCTGAGTATATATACACATATATGCATATACATTTATACACAACACATACATATACCACATCTTTTTTTAATCCATTCATCTATCGATGGACACTTAGGCAGCTTCTGTACCTTCACTATTGTGAACAATGCTACAAAAAGCACAGAGGTGCATATATCTTTTTGTATTATTATTTACATTTTAGTTAATATACAGTGCAATATTAGTTTCAGAAGTAGAATTCAGTGATTCATCACTTACATACAACACCTGATGCTCATCACAACAAGTGCCCTCCTTAATACCCATCACCCATCTAGTCCATCACTCACCCACCTCCCTCCATCAACCCTTAGTTTGTTCTCTGTCAAGAGTCTCTTATGGTTTGTTTCCCTTTCTTATCTTCCACCCCCACTTCCCATTTGTTCATCTGTTTTTTTTCTTAAATTCCATGTATGAGTGAAATTATATGATATTTGTGTTTCTTTTATTGACTTATTTTGCTTAGCCTAAACCATTCTAGCTCCATCCACATTGTTGCAAATGGCATGATTTCATTTTTTTGATGGCTTTAATTTTTCAGTGATGGATTTTATTTTTTAATATTCCATTGTATATATGTACCACATCTTCTTTATCCATTCATCAGTCATTGGACATTTGGCTCTCTCCATAGCTTGGCTGTTGTCGAAAGTGCTGCTACAGACACTGGGGTGCATATACCCCTTCAAATCTGTATTTTTGTATCCTTTGGTAAATACCTAATAATGCAATTGCTAGATCATAGGGTCATTCTATTTTTAGTTTTTTGAGGAACCTCCATACTGTTCTCCAGAGTGGCTGCCCCAGTTTGCATTCCTACCAGCTGTGCAAGAGGGTTCCCCTTTCTCCACATGCTTGCCAACACATGTTGTTTCTTGTGTTGTTAATTTTAGCCATTCTGATATGTTTGAGGTTATATCTCATCATGGTTTTGATTTGTATTCCCCTGATGATGAGTGATGTTGAGCATCTTTTCATGTGTCTGTTGGCCATCTGGATGTCTTCTTTGGAAAAGTGTCTATTCATGTCTTCTGCCCAATTCTTGACTGGGTTGTTTGTTTTTTGGGTATTGAGTTTCAAATAACCACCAGCATTCTTCACAGAGCTAGAATCCAACAATCCTAACATTTGTATAGAACAACGAAAAACCCCAAAAGCCAAAGCAATCCTGAAAAAGAAAAACAAAACTGAAGGCACCATGATTCCAGATTTCAAGCTATATTACAAAGCTGTAGTCGTCAAGACAATATGATACTGGCACAAATCAGACACATAGACCAATGGAATGGAAGAGAAAACCCAGAAATGTACCCACAACTATAGGATCAACTAATCTTTGACAAAGTAGGAAAGGATATCCAAGGGGAAAAAAGATAGTCTCCAACAAATGGTGTTGGGAATACTGACAACATGCAGAAGAATGAAACTGGACCACACTCTAACACTATACACAAAAATAAATTCAAAATGGATAAAAGACCTAAAGAGAGACAGGAAACCATCAAAATCCTAGAGGAAAACACGGGCAGCAACCTCTGTGCCTCAGTTGGAGCAACTTACTAGACACATTGCCAAAGGAGGGAAACAAAAACAGACATGAACTAATGGGACCTCATTAAGTTAAAAAGCTTCTGCACAGTGAAGGAAACAATCAACAAAGCTAAAAGGCAGCCTACAGAATAGGAAAAGATATTTGCAAATGACAAATCTGATAAAGGGTTAGGATCCAAAATTCTATAAAAAACTTATCAAACACATATCTTTTTAAATTAGTATTTTTGTTTTCCTTAAAGATCTTGAAATGAGATGATTATCCTGGATTATACAGGAGGACCTAATCTAAGTACATGGGTTCTTAAAATAGGAGAACTCTTTTAGGCTGTGGTCATGGAGGGTGACATGACTACCCACAGTTCTCAGATGGCCATGTTACAATAGGGGGTATATTAGTTTTCCATTGCTTTTGTAACAAATTACCACAAACTCCTTGGAAGGTTACCAGGAAGGCAAAGACTGGCATCTCTAATACAGTTATTCAGCTAATTATGAGCATTGCTAAGATTTGACTCCAAAGCCTCAGAGGGAAAAACTAGCATCTTTGCAAGAGACCCTGGCTCTCTCTTTTTTCCCTAGTGGGCTCATCATTTACAAGCACCTAAGAAAGAAAAATGTAATTGGCAGAAATAATTCTCAATTCAAATTCTTAATTTTGGGGGGTTAAATTGCTCCACAAAGTGAGGAGATTAATATCATTTAAACATATTTAGAAAGAAAAAATGTAAAACTTCATATATGTTACATAAACAGTCTGAAAACTTTAAAGCATGAGGGATGAGTTACAAAATGAAGAGTGGAGCAGGGAATTCAGTAGCAGCATAAAGAATCCTCGGCCAAGATTTTAAATTCCTAGAACAATTTTGAAAAATACTCACATTAAAAATCATTAATTGTTATACAGTTAGCATTTCATTTTGTTTTAATACTGAAGCCAAAAATGTTGAGGGAATTTAAATACTTGCCAGTTTTTCTGTGGCTGTGGCGCTGGGAACTTTGCCTTGAAGAACATCTGAGTGATATGCACCATCCTGTTTGCACATCTCCAGAGGGTCTTGGGAAATAATCTAAAAGAAGCCAAAATCCCAAACCACAAATATGAACATTCCATTTCTCTGTGAGAACCAAATGACAAACAATCTGAATATCTCACAGATATTTTGGTGACGTATTTTATATCATTTTTATGAAATGTTTGATAGATGCATAATAAAATTACTGAGATGATGTGGAAACACCACATATTCAGAATCCTTTGAAATAATACAAAGTAACACAAGTGCCATGGTTGTGACAATATAAAAATATTTAAAAACTAACAATAGTTGCTCAAGGGTGCCTGGATGGCTCAGTTGGTTAAGCGTCTGACTTCAGCTCAGGTCACGATCTCATCGTTCCTGAGTTCGAGCCCCGCATGAGGCTTTGTGCTGACAGCTCAAAGCCTGGAGGCTGCTTCGGATTCTGTGTCTCCCTCTCTCTCTGCCCTTCCCTGGCTCCCAGTCTGTCTCTCTAAAAAATAAATAAACTTTAAAGAATGAAAAAAAATAAAAATAGTTGTTTGGTGGTGGAGAGTTTTCTCTTCAATTTAAAAATATTGTTATCCATGAAAAACAAGTTATCTAATATTCAGTATCTAATATTCAATGGAGTGCTTAGTTTGCTAAATACTTTGAATGAATTTCAGTTTGTAAAATTCATATGTGAAGTAAGTATCTTTGTGATGCACATTTTACAAATGATGATGCTGAGTCTTGAGGAGTTTACATAAACTTTTTAAGGTGAAACAGCTAGTGGTAGAGCCACTGTTCCAGGAAGCCCAGATCCAAGTTAAATAACCTGCCTGATAACAACAACAACAACAACAACAACAACAACAACAGTGATACCTAGTATCTTTGTCATTCTGTGTTCCAGGTACTATTTTAAATGCTTTACATATATCAACTCATTTAATCCTAACAATAATTGTGTGGCAGATTCACTGTCATCCCCTTTTAATTTTTATTTAATTTTTCTTTTCTTTTCTTTTTTTTTCAATATATGAAGTTTATTGTCAAGTTGGTTTCCATACAACACCCAGTGCTCATCCCAAAAGGTGCCCTCCTCAATACCCATCACCCACCCTCCCCTCCCTCCCACCCCCATCAACCCTCAGTTTGTTCTCAGTTTTTAAGAGTCTCTTATGCTTTGGCTCTCTCCCACTCTAACCTCCTTTTTTTTTTTTTTCCTTCCCCTCCCCCATGGGTTTCTGTTAAGTTTCTCAGGATCCATATAAGAGTGAAAACATATGGTATCTGTCTTTCTCTGTATGGCTTATTTCACTTAGTATTACACTCTCCAGTTCCATCCATGTTGCTACAAAGGGCCATATTTCATTCTTTCTCATTGCCACGTAGTACTCCATTGTGTATATAAACCACAATTTCTTTATCCATTCATCAGTTGATGGACATTTAGGGCTCTTTCCTTAATTTGGCTATTGTTGAGAGTGCTGCTATAAACACTGGGGTATAAGTGCCCCTATGCATCAGCACTCCTGTATCCCTTGGGTAAATTCCTAGCAGTGCTATTGCTGGGTCATAGGGTAGGTCTATTTTTAATTTTCTGAGGAACCTCCACACTGTTTTCCAGAGTGGCTGCACCAATTTGCATTCCCACCAACAGTGCAAGAGGGTTCCCGTTTCTCCACATCCTCTCCAGCATCTATAGTCTCCTGATTTGTTCATTTTGGCCACTCTGACTGGCGTGAGGTGATACCTGAGTGTGGTTTTGATTTGTATTTCCCTGGTGAGGAGCGACGTTGAGCATCTTTTCATGTGCCTGTTGGCCATCTGGATGTCTTCTTTAGAGAACTGTCTATTCGTGTTTTCTGCCCATTTCTTCACTGGGTTATTTGTTTTTTGGGTGTGGAGTTTGGTGAGCTCTGTATACATTTTGGATACTAGCCCTTAGACAAACTAGATTTTAAATTAAAGGCTGTAACAAGAGATGAAGAAGGGCATTACATAATAATCAGAGGGTCTATCCATCAGGAAGAGCTAACAATTATAAATGTCTATGTGCCGAATACAGGAGCCCCAAATATATAAAACAATTACTCATACACATAAGCAACCTTATTGATAACAATGTGGTAATTTCAAGGGAGTTTAACACTCCACTTACAGAAATTGATGGATCATCTAGACACACGGTCAATAAAGAAACAAGGGCCCTGAATGATACATTGGATCAGATGGACTTGACAGATATATTTAGAACTCTGCATCCCAAAGCAACAGAATATACTTTCTTCTCGAGTGCACATGGTACATTCTCCAAGACAGATCACATACTGGGTCACAAAACAGCCCTTCATAAGTATACAAGAATTGAAATCATACCATGCATACTTTCAGACCACAATGCTATGAAGCTTGAAATCAACCACAGGAAAAAGTCTGGAAAATCTCCAAAAGCATGGAGGTTAAAGAACACCCTACTAAAGAATGAATGGGTCAACCAGGCAATTAGAGACAAAATTAAAAAATATATGGAAACAAATGAAAATGAAAATACAACAATCCAAACGCTTTGGGATGCAGCGAAGGCAGTCCTGAGAGGAAAAGACATTGCAATCCAGGCCTATCTCAAGAAACAAGAAAAATCCCAAATACAAAATCTAACAGCACACCTAAAGAAGACAGCCTAAACCCAGAAGAAGAAGAAAAATAATAAAGATCAGAGTAGAAATAAACAATATGGAATGTAAAAATCTGTAGAGCAGATCAACGAAACCAAGAGTTGGTTTTTTGAAAAAATAAACAAAATTGATAAACCTCTAGCCAGGCTTCTCAAAAAGAAAAGGGAAAGGACCCAAATAGATAAAATCATGAATGAAAATGAAATTATTACAACCAATCCTTCAGAGATACAAGCAATTATCAGGGAATACTATGAAAAATTATATGCCAACAAACTGGACAACCTGGAAGAAATGGACAAATTCCTAAACACCCACATGCTTCCAAAACTCAATCAGCAGGAAATAGAAAGCTTGAACAGACCCACAACCAGCGAAGAAATTGAATGAGTCATCAAAAATCTCTCAACAAATAAGAGTCCAGGACCAGATGGCTTCCCAGGGGAGTTCTACCAGACCTTTAAAGCAGAGATAATACCTATCCTTCTCAAGCTATTCCAAGAAATAGAAAGGGAAGGAAAACTTCCAGACTCATTCTATGAAGCCAGTATTACTTTGATTCCTAAACCAGACAGAGACCCAGTAAAAAAAGAGAACTACAGGCAAGATCCCTGATGAATATGGATGCAAAAATTCTCAATAAGATACTAGCAAATCAAATTCAACAGCATATAAAAAGAATTATTCACCATGATCAAGTGGGATTCATTCCTGGGATGCAGGGCTGGTTCAACATTCGCAAATCAATCAACGTGATACATCACACTAATAAAAGAAAAGATAAGAACCATATGATCCTGTCAATCGATGCAGAAAAGGCCTTTGACAAAATTCAGCAACCTTTCTTAATAAAAACCCTCAAGAAAGTCGGGATAGAAGGAACATACTTAAACATCATAAAAGCTATTTATGAAAAGCCCACAGCTAACATCATCCTCAATGAGGAAAAACTGAGAGCTTTTTCCCTGAGATCAGGAACACGACAGGGATGTCCACTCTTACTGCTGTTGTTTAACATAGTGTTGGAAGTTCTAATATCAGCAATCAGACAACAAAAGGAAATCAAAGGCATCAAAATTGGCAAAGATGAAGTCAAGCTTTTACTTTTTGCAGATGACATGATACTATACATGGAAAATCCGATAGACTCCACCTAAAGTCTGCTAGAATTGATACATGAATTTAGCAAAGTTGCAGGATACAAAATCAATGTACAGAAATCAGTTGCATTCTTATACACTAACAACGAAGCAACAGAAAGACAAATAAAGAAACTGATCCCATTCACAATTGCACCAAGAAGCATAAAATACCTAGGAATAAATCTAACCAAAGATGTAAAAGATCTGTATGCTGAAAACTATAGAAAGCTTATGAAGGAAATTGAAGAAGATATAAAGAAATGGAAAGACATTCCGTGCTCATGGATTGGAAGAATAAATATTGTCAAAATGTCAATACTACCCAAAGCGATCTACACATTCAATGCAATCCCAATCAAAATTGCACCAGCATTCTTCTCGAAACTAGAACAAGCAATCCTAAAATTCATATGGAACCACAAAAGGCCCCGAATAGCCAAAGTAATTTTGAAGAAGAAGACCAAAGCGGGAGGCATCACAATCCCAGACTTTAGCCTCTACTACAAAGCTGTCATCATCAAGACAGCATGGTATTGGCACAAAAACAGACACATAGACCAATGGAATAGAATAGAAACCCCAGAACTAGACCCACAAACGTATGGCCAACTCATCTTTGACAAAGCAGGAAAGAACATCCAATGGAAAAAAGACAGTCTCTTTAACAAATGGTGCTGGGAGAACTGGACAGCAACATGCAGAAGGTTGAAACTAGACCACTTTCTCACACCATGTACAAAAATAAACTCAAAATGGATAAAGGACCTGAATGTGAGACAGGAAACCATCAAAACCCTAGGGGAGAAACAGGAAAAGACCTCTCTGACCTCAGCCATAGCAATTTCTTACTCGACACATCCCCAAAGGCAAGGGAATTAAAAGCAAAAATGAACAACTGGGACCTTATGAAGATAAAAAGATTCTGCACAGCAAAGGAAACAACCAACAAAACTAAAAGGCAACCAACGGAATGGGAAAAGGTATTTGCAAATGACATTTTGGACAAAGGGCTAGTGTCCAAAATCTATAAAGAGCTTACCAAACTCCACACCCAAAAAACAAATAACCCAGTGAAGAAATGGGCAGAAAACATGAATAGACACTTCTCTAAAGAAGACATCCAGATGGCCAACAGGCACATGAAAAGATGTTCAGCGTCGCTCCTTATCAGGGAAATACAAATCAAAACCACACTCAGATATCACCTCACGCCAGTCAGAGTGGCCAAAATGAACAAATCAGGAGACTATAGATGCTGGAGAGGATGTGGAGAAACGGGAACCCTCTTGCACTGTTGGTGGGAATGCAAATTGGTGCAGCCACTCTGGAAAACAGTGTGGAGGTTCCTCAGAAAATTAAAAATAGACTTACCCTATGACCCAGCAATAGCACTGCTAGGAATTTACCCAAGGGATACAGGAGTGCTGATGCATAGGGGCACTTGTACCCCAATGTTTATAGCAGCACTCTCAACAATAGCCAAATTAAGGAAAGAGCATAAATGTCCATCAACTGATGAATGGATAAAGAAATTGTGGTTTATATACACAATGGAGTACTACGTGGCAATGAGAAAGAATGAAATATGGCCCTTTGTAGCAACATGGATGGAACTGGAGAGTGTGATATAAGTGAAATAAGCCATACAGAGAAAGACAGATACCATATGTTTTCACTCTTATATGGATCCTGAGAAACTAACAGAAACCCATGGGGGAGGGGAAGGAAAAAAAAAAAAAAAGGAGGTTAGAGTGGGAGAGAGCCAAAGCATAAGAGACTCTTAAAAACTGAGAACAAACTGAGGGTTGATGGGGGGTGGGAGGGAGGAGAGGGTGGGTGATGGGTATTGAGGAGGGCACCTTTTGGGATGAGCACTGGGTATTGTATGGAAACCAATTTGACAATAAACTTCATATATTGAAAAAAAAGTCTAGTTTGTCTGATATAAGTATGGCTACTCCAGCGCTCTTTTGACTTCCAGTGGCATGATAAATAGTTCTCCATCCCCTCACTCTCAATCTGAAGGTGTCCTCAGGTCTAAAATGAGTCTCTTGTAGACAACAAATAGATGGGTCTTGTTTTTTTAGCCATTCTGATACCCTATGTCTTTTGGTTGGTGCATTTAGTCCATTTACATTCAGTGTTATTATAGAAAGATATGGGTTTAGAGTCATTGCGATGCTCGTAGGTTTCATGCTTGTAGAGATGTCTCTGGTACTTTGTCTCACAGGATCCCCCTTAGGATCTCTTGTAGGGCTGCTTTAGTGGTGACGAATTCCTTCAGTTTTTGTTTGGGAAGACCTTTACCTCTCCTTCTATTCTGAATGACAGACTTGCTGGATAAAGGATTCTCGGCTGCATATTTTTTTCTGTTCATCACATTCAAGATCTCCTGCCATTCCTTTCTGGCCTGCCAAGTTTCAGTAGAGATACGGTCACGAGTCTTATAGGTCTCCCTTTATATGTTAGAGCACGTTTATCTCTAGCTGCTTTCAGAATTTTCTCTTTATCCTTGTATTTTGCCAGTTTCACTATGATATGTCATACAGAAGATCGATTCAAGTTACGTCCGAAGGGAGTTCTCTGTGTCTCTTGGATTTCAATGCCTTTTTCCTTCCCCAGATCAGGGAAGTTCTCAGCTATGATTTCTTCAAGTACACCTTCAGCACCTTTCCCTCTCTCTTCCTCCTCTGGAATACCAATTATGCGTAGATTATTTCTCTTTAGTGCATCACTTAGTTCTCTAATTTTCCCCTCATACTCCTGGATTTTTTTTATCTCTCTTTTTCTCAGCTTCTTCTTTTTCCATAATTTTATCTTCTAGTTCACCTATTCTCTCTTCTGCCTCTTCAATCTGAGCCGTAGTTGTCTCCATTTTATTTTGCAGCTGATTGATAGCATTTTTCAGCTCCTCCTGGCTGTTCCTTAGTCCCTTGATCTCTGTAGCAAGAGATTCTCTGCTGTTTTATACTGTTTTCAAGCCCAGCGATTAATTTTATGACTGTTATTCTAAATTCACTTTCCGTTATACTGTTTAAATGATTTTTGATCAATTCGTTAGCTGTTGTTATTTCTTGGACATTTTTCTGAGGGGAATTCTTCTGTTTCATCATTTTGGATAGTCCCTGGAGTGGTGAGGGACTGCGGAGCACTTCCCCTGTGCTGTCTTGAATAACTTTCATTGGTGGGCGTGGCCTCAGTCAGACCTGATGTCTGCCCCCAGCCCACCGCTGGGGCCATAGTCAGACTGGTGTGTGACTTCTCTTCCCCTCTCCTAGGGGTGGGATTCACTGGGGGGTGGTGTGGCCCATCTGGGCTACTTGCACACTGCCAGGCTTGTGGTGCTGGGGATCTGGCATATTAGCTGGGGTGGATTGGCAAGGTGCACAGGGGCGCGGGGGGGGGGGCAGGCTCAGCTCGCTTTTCCTTTGGAGATCCGCTTTGGGAGGGGCCCTGTGGCACCAGGAGGGAGTCAGACCCACTGGAGGGATGGACCCGCAGAAGCACAGTGTTGGGTATTTGCGTGGTGCAAGCAAGTTCCCTGGTAGGAACCCGTTCCCTTTGGGATTTTGGCTGGGGGATGGGAGAGGGAGATGGCACTGGTGAGTGCCTTTGTTCCCCGCCAAGCTGTGCTCTGTCATCCGGGGCTCAACAACTCTCCCTCCCGTTGTCCTCCAGCCCTCCCATTCTCCGAGCAGAGCTGTTAGCTTATAACCTTTCAGATGTCAAGTTCCGCTTGCTGTCAGAACACACTCCATCCGGCCCCTCCACTTTTGCAAGCCAGACTTGGGGGCTCTGCTTTGCCGGCAGGTTGCCCCTTCGCCCCGGCTCCGTCCACCAGTCTGTGTAGCACGCACCGCCTCTCCGCCCTTCCTACCCTCTTCCCTGGGACTCTCGTCTGCGCTTGGCTCCGGAGACTTCGTTCTGCTAGTCTTCTGG
This sequence comes from Herpailurus yagouaroundi, assembly GCF_014898765.1. NCBI lineage: Eukaryota > Metazoa > Chordata > Mammalia > Carnivora > Felidae > Herpailurus > Herpailurus yagouaroundi. Next base: position 84,999,897 of record NW_024412376.1, on the reverse strand, counting down.
TGGTTTTCTGGGTTATTTAGGCAGGTGTAGGTGGAATCTAAGTGATCAGCAGGACGCGCGGTGAGCCCAGTGTCCTCCTATGCCACCATCCTCCCAGGATCTCCTTTTTATTTTATTTTTGAGACAGAGACAGAGTGTAGGTGGAGCATGGGCAGAGAGAGAGGGAGACACAGAATCTGAAGTAGGCTCCAGTCTCCAAGCTATCAGCACAGAGCCTGACACGGGGTTTGAAGCCACCAACCATAAGATCTTGACCTGAGCCAAAGTGATGCTTAACCGACTGAGCCACTCAGGCACTCCTGTTATCCCCATTTTAGAGCTGCATGTTTTCCTTCAATGTCTTTGTCATCATGAAAACCAGTATTTGAGTTTTGTAGCACAGTTTTCCAGAGAATGTTAACTACATTTCCATCTAAGTTCCTTGAGACACAGTATATTTTCAAGCAAGGGCTGATACAGTATTTATGATACAATAAAGTACAAACTTTATTGCCAGACACCTTTTCTGTTGGCGTCTTTGGCATATTGTAGCATGAGCTGGCAGTACCTTGCTTCTGGTCATACTTGCCACTCTGGAGCTTCCCCACCCTTATGCTGGGGAATCCCTATTTACTCTCTCCAGGGTGAGGGTATCAGCTTCCTAGATCCCATGTCTTTCTCTAGAATTAATTGGTCACTTTGGGAGAACTTTATCAGGTAGCTTCATGAAAAAAGGTGTATTGAGAGAGAAATTTCTTGAGCTCTTTTATGTTTTTTTTAAGTTTATTTATTTTAAGAGAGAGAGAGAGAGAGGGAGAGAGGAAGAAGAAGAAGAAGAAGAAGAAGAAGAAGAAGAAGAAGAAGAAGAAGAAGAAAGAGGAAGAAGAAGAAAGAAAGAAAAGAAGGAGAAGGAGAAGAAGAAGAAGTGGGGGTAGGGGCAGAGAGAAGGAGAGACAGAATCCCAAGGAGGCTCCATGCCATTAGCACAGAGCCAGATTCAGGGCTCAAACTTATGAACCATGAGATCATGACCTGAGCTACAATCAAGAGTTGGATGCTTAACTGACTGTGTCACCCAGGTGCCCCAACCTCTTTTATGTTTCTGTTGCATTTTTATTCCTGCTATGAAAACTTTTGTCTGGTGCTTTTTTCCTCCACTGCAACCTGTTCTTATTTCATGCATACAGTATCTTGTTGTCCCCTCCAGGATATTAATAACAGCTTCTTGGAAGATTTTTGAACTCTTTCTTTTCATGAATTATTTATTCTAAGCTTTTTATCTTTGTTTGCTTTGTTCTGTCTCATATTAGAAGGCTAGAATCACCCCAGATGTCTGATGGTTCTTGGTTATTTGTTTCTGTTGAAAAATGGGACACTAACAAACTGTTGGTAAGCTCTGGACACATGGGTGGTAATGTTGACCATGGGGTTTACTATAGAATTATCGTGTGGTTTTTATTTTAGGCAATCTGAAATGCCAGTATGTTTAAGTCTTTTCTCTTTGGGAAGGTAAGATTTTTCAGAGAAGCATTTTCCAATTTTTTGTGTAGAAGTTACATGCCCAAATGCCACTATTTTGGGGTCCAAGAGGGCAATTGAAGATCCCAATATAAGTCTCTTGGGAAAAAAAGGCAGAATCCAGGACTATGTAGGCAACTCTAGGAAGTTTGTTTTCATTAATGTCATACGACTATAAGTCAAACATCTATTAGACTTTATAATCTCACATTTAATAGCTTTAAATTTTTCTTTTAAGGTCTGTGAAAAATGTTTTTTATATCTAGCCTTATGTATCTGCTTTAAGATAATCTCAGGTTCCTAAATTATCCAGTAAGAAAACATGTCTGCAACTCAATGTGTAAAGTGCAAAATGTACAAAGTTTTTTTTAATATTTAATTTTTTTTTAATTTGAGAGAGAGGGAGAGAGAAAGATGGAGGTGGGGGGAGAGAGGCAGAGGGAGAGAGAGAATCTTAAGCAGGCTTCATGCTCAGTACGGAGCCTGACACAGAGCTCGATCCCACGACCCTGGGATCATGCATGATGTGAGCCGAAGTCAAGAGTCAGATGTTCAACCAACTCAGTCACCTTTGTGCCCCCCAAATTGTGCAAAGTTTTGAATTCTTCTCAAGGATTTAGACGTCTCAGAATAATTTTTACTAGTTAGACAATTATGTGGCCAGAAGGTTTTTTCTCATATGAAAACAAAAATCACAGTCACTTCAAGTTATTTTACAATTGCATTTGAATGTTGGCAACTGAAATCTGTATTTCTTCAGTGTTTATTTATAAGTAATAAAGTCTTAAATCTCATTGTAACAAGTAAAACCAAACAGTTACAGTTAAAAAGGTAACTTTAGTTTTCTACCTTCCTTCAATCATAGTTGTTTGATTCACCTGATTCAATCAGAGGTAAACAACCAGTTTTGCACATTTCTACACCTTTCTCCATGTTCATATAAGCCTATATACTAACAAATGGGAGTATTTTTACTTTGTTTTGTCTTTCACAAAAATTGGATCACACAGTACACATTACTGTGTACTTTGCTATTTATTTGTAACGATGCATCATATTCATCCTTCTTAAAAATAAAATTTTATAGGTATCTACCTAATTCAAAATAGGAGTTTATTATTCCGTTTTCTGTCAGTTGTAATGTTTAAAGTTTTTTCCCCCTTCTACAATCAAGACTGCAGTAAATAACTTTGTCTTTATATCCTTACACCCAGATGCTTTTATTTCTGTGAGTTGATTCCCAGGTGTAGTATTCCTAGGAGGAAGGCCATGTATGTTTTAAAATTTTCCTAAATATTGTCAATTGCTTTTCAGAAACCTATAACAATTCACATTTTTATAAATTGTATGAACTAGTAGGTGAGCAGTAATAACTCATTTTCTTTTATGTTTTATTGACTACTATCAAGGTTTGGCATCATTTCATATGTTTGATGGCCATTTGTATTTTCTCTGTTAAGAGTTTCCAGTATTGCTCATTTTCCTATTGAGCTGTTTGTTGTCTTTTTAAAAAAACACTTAGATATTAGGGATAGTAATTCTTTGTCAATTACATGTTATAAATATTTTCCTTATGAATTATTTTCTTTCTGACTTTATTTATTTATAGCAGGATTAAAAGTTTTCTCTGTGCTAAATTTGATTTTATATACTTTCATGAAATTATTGAATTAACTTCCAACTTTATTTGAATATTTCTCACAAGAAGTCAGAGATTTAAAGAAATACATTTTTATATACCACACGCATTTTCTCCCCTGTCCTCTTTGCCCCCTGCTTTAGTTACCCTTATAGTCCTCTTTTCAATATCCATGCCATCTGCCTGTGTTTTCTCCTTTCTGGGGAAATTCTCCATTATAGACCTAGCCAATAACTTCTGCGTTTGGAATATAATAAATTTAATAAACATAAATATATAAATATATCATATTTATATCATATATAATATAAATATAATAAATATAATCACTTGAACTATTTAATCAATTTGCCCCATAGCAAAAGCTGATGTATCCAATATTCTTAAAAGTCTTAAAGAGTGGAGTGCTAATCAAATTGCTGTTAAGCACCTAATTTAATAATTTATAAGAACTTGATATTTGGTTTCTAGTCCTAAATTATTTTTTTTAAAGTTTATTTATTTATTTTGAGAGAGAGAGAGAGGGAGAAGGAGAGAGGGAGCAAGCGGGGAAGGGCCAGAGGGAGAGGGAAAGAGAGAGCAACTGGGGGAGGGCCAAAGAGAGGGAGGGAGGGAATCCCAAACAGGCTCCATGTTCTCAGCATGGGGTTTGAACTCACAAACTGCAAGATCATGACCTGAGCCGAAATCAAGAGTCAGATGCTCAACCAACTGAGCCACCTGGGCATCCCTAGTCACTTCCTCGATTAGGTTATTTTATATGACAAATAGTGATGGTATAGTTACGGCCATTATTATGTTACATCACATAAGACTGGAGGCGTATTGGAAGTCAGGAGATTGTAAGCATGAAAGAACATATGGAAGGAGCCAGGCTGAGATTGTTCTGGCCTACTACTAACAAAAGAATGGAAGCCTTAGTCCTCTAACCACAGGGAACTGAATTTGGTCAACAACCATGTGAACTTTAGAAGAGGATTCCAAGTTCCAGAAAGGAATTCAGCCTGGCTGACACCTTGGTTTCAACTTTGAGAGACGCTGAGCAAAGAGACCACTTTTGACATGCCCACATTTTTGCCTTAAAGAAGCCATGAAATAACACATGGATGTTCTTTCAAGCCACTAATTTTGTGGCCATTTGTTACATAGCAGTGGAAAACCAATACATCTATGGAGAAATGTTTCATGTAATTATGAATCACCTACAATTATGGGTATTTTTCAAGTACATTTCCTCAAGTTTAGAGGAAACTTTTATGGGTAATCAAGGGAGATGTTTAGAAAGGGATCACTTGCAGTTAATAAGAACAATTTAGGGAGGAGAAGGAATTTTTGGAATCTTTTTAGTGACGTAAAGGAGACAGGTGAGTAGAGATGGGGAAATCACTTGGGGTAAGATTTTGACTTGCAGATGGGGCAAGCATTGAAGAAACTGACAATAGGACACTTCTTGCTAAGAAATTTTTGAAAATGGAAATTTTAGCTTAAAATAGAAAAGATTATGATACAAGAATAGAAAGAAGGTCTAACAATTTAGAAAATCCTATATACAGCCTAAATGTTAAAATTGTTTATTTCTACTTCTGACATTTATATAAAGATGTTTTAAGTAAAGTATTTAACCAACAATTTTTATAGTTCTGAAAATATAACCGAGAGATCCTAAGCACTCCGCCAGCAATTTGGGACAGTGGTCCCTTCTCCCCAAAGATTACTAGTAGCTTGCCCTGCCACAGCTGCCCTTGCCAGCTCCCCCAGTATATCTAGAAGATTGGGCAAGGGAAGGGGGTGTTTGTCAGTTATGAGATTTTGTCCCAGGGGAAGCATTGTAGCTCTTCCCTCCTTTTCTATTTCTTTCCCAGATTGTAGGGGGAGTTCTAAGACATTTGCTCTCCCACAGAGTTGCAGAAATTTCTACTTCTGAAGCAATACACATTATGTATGTGTAACAGCTAGGTCCCAAATTATCAAATCTTCAGATTTCAGAAGTCTATTATATAAATCTCCTTCCTCCCCAAATGCAGAGAAATAATTGAATATATTGTGACTTTCAGACTCTTAATGATTTACTTCTCATTTAATGATTAATTTTGGCACTGGTTAGAACACTTTCATGAGTAATTTTTTCTTGTTTCCCAATTCCCAATTGCCCAGACAGTGGACTAGTTCATTCCAAAAATGAAATGAAATGAAATGACAGGAAAATTTTTCAAAGTTGTCACTTCTTCTTTATGTAATACTAATTTTCCATATATGAATTATCATTTAATTAGAATTTTTTACTTTTTCTTCACTTCCAAACTACAAAGAAATATAATTCCTTTTGGGAACTGTTTTAAGGGAAATAACAATTTTTGGTTATTTCACAAGAATTATCGTATCTTTAAAGATCTGTGGAGAACCGCAAAATTGAATGGAAATGTAGGCCCAGACAGGCAACAAGACTCATTCATGAGCTTACACTTTAGCCTCAGTGTAATGGACATGATGAAATTTCATTACTACATATTAGTGTGATTTATTTCTGATGGCACATGTCTAAATTGCAAAATATTAAGTTGCAAAACAACACTTACTGCTCCCCTACCATTTGTATTGCAGTGTGTTTAGTACTGGGGAGATCAGATATACATTAAACACGGTCTTAGCATCATAAGACACAGCCCTTGCAGTGAGGGATTTAAGTAAATGTTCAAAATAATTTAACATAATGTTAAATGTAATAAACCTATTAAAGGTCAACATAACCTTTAAGTGAAACAGAATATTAAAGGTTATTTATAAGGCAACACATGAACACTTGATATATAAGCTATAGAACTATCTGTTCAGGAGCCAGGACTAAAAATTCTCTTGCTTCCATGTATTGTGATATCTATGTTTCCATTATTGGGGAACCTTTGTCACAGTAAAGGAGTTTTTTGAACTCCTTTGTGAAATATTTCACAGAAATATTTTAGTAGCTCATTTTGTTTATTCACTTTTTCATTTCTCTCCTCAACATGATGGCATTTTATGTTTGGCAGGCTTACATGAGAAAGGAGGAATACAAGGTAGTGAGGCTCAAGTTCGAATTTCAGTGTAGTGATTGAGAAGTCTAAAGCAGTCCTAAGAAGTATATTGGTTTGAAATAGATTCAAGGGCAAGTAATTGAAAACCTGACTCAGGATGCACTAAACACCTACAGGTTATTTTCTTCCCAGGTGATGAGAATTTGGAGGTAGCATTTTCCTACCTGTGTTCAGCAGCATGATAACGTCAAGGCCAGTGTTTCAGAAAGTACCTTAGACTTTCCCATGATTGTTATCATTGGGTCCAAAATGGCTATCCCAGTACTAGGTTTTACAACTATGTTTAATCAGGCAAAGGGAGGGGGAAAGGAGGAAAAAAGGGATAGTGCTAATTATACCTCCTTCCTTCATCCAGAAATGGGCAGCTTCATTTCAGAAGGCATCACCAAAATTTTGTTACATCTCTATTGGTAAGAAGTATGTCATGTGGCCACTCATAGATGAAAAAAAGACTAGGAAAGTGAGTATATAGCTTTCCCAAGCCCTATGGTAGAGCCAGCAAGGCAATAGCTATTATATGCCATGGAACAAAGGACTACTGGAAGTGGGAATATGTATTTTATATGAACTGTCTCATTTAGTTATCATAATGACGCTGTAAGTAGGTGCTTTTATTATCCCCAGTTTGCAGATGAGAAAACTGATGTTAGCTAATTTGTACTAGATGATTGCTAGGATTCAAACTAGATAGTTGCAGGGATCTGCACTGCCTGTTGAGATTCAAACTCTCTTACTATTTTTTAAATGAAGAGTTCATGTTCTTACTTACATTATTACTACAGATTTTTAATATCAGATGTTGCAGACTTTTATTTCAATGATTAAAAACATATTTTGAGCAATGGTAACATGAGTGGAATAAACATATCACCCTCTAAAGATAATAAAGTGAAAGTAGTAATAGTCCATTAAATCTGCAAATTTTGTTCCTTTTTAAAAATCTTCTTTAAAAATTTCATCTCATTTTTCATATAGTCACTTTTCATATTTGGGATAGAGTCACCACAGACCTTCTGCAGCATGCTCAGGGCAGTGGCCCTAAGGATAATCTGGCATGATAATGAGAACTGACCACTGGGGTCTGGGCTCCATAATCCTGAGAAAAAACACTGCCTGAATTTTTCCGTCTAGAAACTTGATGGATGGATGGCCAATAGTCTTGAAAGGCTTGTAATATTCCTTGGATAACAAATTATATAGGGTCAGTCATCTATGAGGGTCGGAACAAGTTAGCTTTTTGGTTTTTAAAGTGAGGTAAACACATATTCTGGTTCCACTGTCTTCCAGGAGGTTGACTATTACTATTTTCACTATTTATCTTTGAAACATGCTCATTTCCTGATAAAGTTAGTTTAAATGCTAACATTGTGGGAGAAAGAAGGCTATATATGGTACTTCTGAATTTTCTGGTGGCCCTCATAGAAAAAGCATCAGTATTGACACAGTGTTTTTTAGAGCACGTTGTTTGTTTAAGCTGTATGTCTTTAAATCCCAGACTCTTACTGTTTTTACATATACATAAATCAGGGTTAAAAAGAGTCCTTCCTTGGAGGTTGGTTTATTTTATGTGAAACATCTCCCTCTTAATACATATTTGTAATATTCAGGATGCTTAGTTGACAAATGAAAATTGTGCATCTTCACTTTAGCATCTTCATGAGGCCACATGTGGGACAGGTAGTCAGTGGGTTGCACTGTATTATTGTAACTGGATTCTCAAGGGAATGGGTAAGCTTCCCTCTGCCCCCTTATCTAAAATCTATAGCCAGACTCCCAACATCTTCCCTTCCACCTGGTCATCTATTCATCCACCATCCTGGACTCATGTTTGAAATGTATACTACCCTTAACAAGACTTACAGTGAAGGTGCTATTGTCTAGGGTAGCAGAAAGCATTCCCTAGCAACACCAAAAGAGTTTAAATTTTGTGCTTTTATCCTAGGATGTAAGTATTATTTTCTTTATGGATAAACTGCAACATATTGTTAAACATATGGAAGGTGGGGCACCTGGGTGGCTCAGCCGGTTAAGTGTCCGACTTCAGCTCAGGTCATGATCTCACAGTCTGTGAGTTCAAGCCGCGTGTCGGGCTCTGTGCTGACAGCTCAGAGCCTGGAGCCTGCTTCAGATTCTGTGTCTCCCCCTCTCTCTGACCCTCCCCCATTCATGCTCTGTCTCTCTCTGTCTCAAAAATAAACATTAAAAAAAAAATTAAAAAAAAAACATATGGAAGGTGGACTAAGTTGGTAACTACTAGTATAACCGATCCTCTTACTTGTTAATTTTTAATTTGGATATGTTAATATCTCATGGTCCAAAGTTTCAGTTCACAGTCATTCACAATCAGTTAACCCATGAAGTTGCAAGGTGAATTTACTAAGATGGCTGCTATAAGTAATATCCAGTTTATACACCATATTTTGGAGGTTCCCTTCTAGAATGCTTGGGATTTGAAAAGCATTTCCCCATGTGTATAAATTATGGGGAAGATCAGTCCCATATTAGAGATATTCCTCATTTTTCTTCTCAATTGCTCCCTAGAAGGAATTTCCTCTTGGCCCTGTTGCTACTGCTATTATCCTGCTAGTCTCCTTGTCCAACCTTTTAAAGTTGACCATACTTGCCTCTTTTCCTTTGTAGCTCAACTCTTGAGTTTCTTTTTTTATGCCATTTATTTCTCCTCTCCTTCTCTTTACTAGAACTTCCACTTCCAGAGGTAAAGGGGACCTCTTTCCTCAACTCTCTGGTCTTGATAATCCAGTGTCTCCTCATTGTCTTCTTGTCTCCACTGGCTGCTGCTTGTCTCTTCTCTTCACAGAACTTCCTTCTCTTTTTTCACCCCAAAGATGGGGACACATCCCAGCACAGGTTCTCTGCTCTCAGAAAGTGTTTCTTTTTTCATGCTTTTTACTATTACCTCTGCCTGGTATAACCAGGGATTGAGGGGAATGACCACCTTATCTCCTGTAACATCTCAGATCTCAAGTCTTGCATCTGCTTACTGGACATCTTTTGAATACCTCTTGTCACCTTAAAAATCCATGTTTCTAAGATTTCTTTTAAAAAACTTTTTTTTTTGATGTTCTGTTTGGTACAATGGATTATTCTTCACTTCTCCCTCCATCTCCAGACTTCTGGTAATCTTTGGATTTTCTGTCATAACAAACACCATCTTAATGCCCCTTTCTTTATGGCATTTCTCACATCTATCTCTTGTGATCCCTTTCTCATCTATGTCACTTATGTCCCATTGAAATCCTCTCCAATTGGTCTCTTTGTTCAGCTCAATCTATTCTGTTTACTACTGTTATATTAATTTTCCAGATTGGCATATTTGCTAAAACTTCAGTGGCTTTTTTCTGGAGAAAAGGAGCCAAACCTGACATGGAGGGTGTCTTTACAGTTTATTTTCTCTCTCCCTGTTCAGTCATATCTTCTAGTTCTCAATCAATTGAGCTATTCATGGTTCCACAGATAGTAGTGCAAACACTTCTGCCTATGGCCCTTAGCTGATACTTTCTCCCTGCCTGAAATGTTCCTTCAGTTTCTACTTCTGTTATTCTCCTAATGCCTTACACTCCCTCCCTGGACTGTATTTTCTATGCCCAGTGATTCAGTTAACACCCCATACTTGGCAAAGTGCTCATTGTTATAGACAACAGAATCCTCTCAAGCTAGTTTACACAGAAGGGATTTCTTGAGAGAGGTATGTAGCTCATAGAACCTAGCACACTCTAGGCTGAGCTTCCAAAAATAATGTCAGGACCTAGAAGGCTAAGGGAATTGTGCCTTTGTATTAATCAGGGAGCTGCTAGAACAGCTCCTGACTCCAGCACCAGAACCTTTTTGTCCTTGCTGTGATCGGTACCAACGGAATGGATGCTATATATCCAGACTCTTTTGACAAAATGCAGTTCTCAAGCATGGTCTCTCATGAATGTATTTGACTGGAGGAACTTAATTACACTTCTGCATTAATCATTTTTTGGAGGGAGGGGACCATGGGAGAATTCAGTGCCAGGAAAAGAGGATTTACACTGTGGAGACTTATCAAAATGGGACTCACCCCAAATCTATATATTTAGCTCAGAACTCAATTCTCAGCTCTAGCCTTTGTGTAGACAACTTTATTTGAATATCTTAGAAGCACTTCAAACTTGCCAAGTCCAATGCCAAACTTAACCATCTTCACCACAAATACCTGATGCTGTTCTTAGATCCCAAATTTGTGAAGGGGCCTACTGTCCACTTCCAGTTGTCAGGAAAGACACTGGAATCAGCCTCAATTCCATCTCCATCTACCATGCATCCTGTGCTCTTTCAGTCTTGCTGTCATGTCACCTATACTTCCTAAGAATATGCCATTTATCTGATGTACTTTTTCCCTTCACACTGCCCTAAAACAGGCTTTTATCTGTTTTAAATTCTCTCTTGTCTCTACATAGTGAAAGCCTCCTTACTGCCCTCACCTCTAATGCGCCCTCCCCAGGGCTGCAAGAATGAGTTTCTAATGTGTTCTGACTAATCACCACTCTGCTCAGAAAATTTCAGTAAAGATCCCATGGCCCAGAGGATAAAATCTAAAGATCTTTTGAGAAATTCAGGAATCACTATTACCTGGTCCCACACATTTCCCATTCTGAAGTCTGCAGGTCAGCAATGCTAAGTGATTATAATTCCCTGAACACATTCTGCTTTTTCATGCTGAGCCCTCTCTCTGGGAGGATCCCCCCAATTTTCCTCTTGTCAAACTCCTCTTAATTTTTTAAGTTAGGTGTATTTATTTGCCTCCGGGTAACAGTCAGTGTAATCACAGAGTGCAAAGTTTAGGTCAGACATCGACAGCTTCTCCTTTAGGTGTTAGTTTTGGATGTAATTGTTATTTTTTCACCCCTTCTTCATTCCCTTATTTTTCTTCAGAACTATTGGAGAAATGGAGAATAGCTCAAGGCCTTCAAATCTCTCTTGTGCTCAAAAGTCAACCAGCATATTCTTCAGTCTTGTCTTGAGTGTCACTGAAGGAGGGGAAAGTAGCAAATGTAAAATAAATGGACATTGACAGTTCTGAATCCTTTCTGCTATTAATTAGAGTTTGAAGATTTTGGAAACATAAAACCAAATGCCTTTGTATTTCCTTCCATTAATGATGGACTTGACTTTATTCAGCTTTTCTTTCACTTCTAACTTACTGAGGCTTGAATTCAGGTTCAAAAGAAATGGTCCTCAAGTTATTTCTCAATCTCTTTCTCCCACCCACTCTGAAACTTGGAATATTTATTAGGGGATAAATTATCCTAGGGGACGTTTATTATTATTATTATTATTATTATTATTATTATTATTATTTTAAAAAGCTTTTTATTTTAATTCCAATAGACTTAAAATACAGTGTTACATTAGTTTCAGGTGTACAATATAGTGATTCAACAATTCTGTACATTACTCAGTGCCCATCACGATAAGTGTACTCTTTAATCCTCATCAACTATTTCACCCATTCCTCCAACTACCACCATTCTGGTAACCATCAGTTTGTTCTGTATAGCTAAGAGTCATTTCTTGGTTTCTCACTCTCTCTCTCTTTCTTCTTTGTTCATTTGTTTTGTTTCTTAAATTTCATATATGAGTGAAATCATATGGTATTTGTCTCTCTCTGGCCTATGTTGCTTAGCATAATACTCTCTAGCTCCACTCATGTCATTGCAAATGACAAGATTTCATTCTTTTTTATGGCTAAATAATATTTTATTGTGTATATATATCACTTCTTTATTCATTCATCTATTGATAGACACTTGGGATGCTCCCATTATTTGGCTATTGTAAATAATGCTGCAATAAACATGGGGGTGCATATATCCTTTCAAATTAGTGTTTTTGTATTATTCCCAGTAATAGAATTACTGGATTGTCAGGTAGTTCTATTTTTAATTTTTTGAGGAACCTCCACACTGTCTTCCACAGTGGATGCGCCAGTTTGCATTCCCACCAACAGTGCATGAGTGTTCCTTTTCTCCATATTCTCGCAAACTCCTGTTGTTTCTTGTGTTGTTGATTTTAGCCATTCTGACAAATGTGAGATGATATATCATTGTAGTTTTTTTCTTCCCACAATTTTATTTATATTATAGTTAGTTAACATATAGTGTAACACTGTTTTCAGGAGTAGAATTTAGTGATTCATCACTTACATATAACACCCAGTGCTCAAGAAAACAGGTGCCCTCCTTAATACCCATCACTCATTTAACTCATCCCCACCCACCTCCCTTCATTAACCCACATATTTGTTCTCTGTTATAAACAGTATCTTATGGTTAGTTTCCCTCACTTTCTCTCTTTTCCCCCCTTCCAATATGTTCATCTATTTTGTTTCTTAAATTCCACATATGAGTGAAATCATATGGTATTTGTCTTTCCCTGCCTGATTTATTTCACTTAGCATAATACACTCTACCTCCATCCACGTCATTGCAAATGGCAAGATTTCATTCCTTTCGATAGCTGAGTAACATTCCATTGTATTTATATATATACCTCATCTTTGTCCATTCATCAGCCGATTGACATTTGGGTTCTTTCCATAGTTTGGCTATGGTTGATAATGCTGCTATAAACATTGGGGACATGTACCTGTTGGAATGTGTATTTCTGTATCCTTTTCATAAATGTCTAGTGGTAAAATTGTTGGATTGTAAAGCAGTTCTATTTTTAACTTTTTAAGGAAGCCCCATACTGTTTTCCATGGTGGCTGTACAAGTTTGCATTCCCACCAACACTGCAAGGGGATTCTCCTTTTTCCGCATCCTCACCAACAGTTGTTGTTTCTTATGTTGTTAATTTTAGCCATTCTGACAGGTGTGAGGTTATATCTCATCATGGTCATGCTTTATGTTTCCCTGATGATGAGTGATGTTGAGCATTTTTTCATGTGTCTGTTGGCCATCTCTATCTCTTCTTTGGAAAAATGCCTATTCATGTCTTCTGCCCAGTTCTTAACTGGATTATTTGTTTTTTGGACATTGAGTTTAATAAGTTATTTATATATTTTGAATACTAACTCTTTATCAGATATGTCATTTACAAATATCTTCTCCCATTCCATCAGTTGCCTTTTAGTTTTGTTGATTGTTTCCTTCACTGTGCAGAAGGTTTCTATCTTGATGAGGTCCCAATAGTTCATTTTTGCTTTTGTTTCCTTTTCCTCTGGCAATGTGTCTAGTAAGAAGTCGTTGTTCTGGCTAAGGTCAAAGAGGTTGCTGCTCATGTTCTCCTCTAGGATTTTGCTGGTTTCCTGTCTCACATTGAAGTCTTTCATCCATTTTGAATTTATTTTTGTGTATAGATGCAAGAAAGTGCTCCAGGTTCATTTTGCATGTTGCTGTCTAGTTTTCCCAACACCGTTTGTTGAAGATACTTTTTTCCATTGGATATTCTTTCCTGCTTTGTAAAAGATTAGTCGGCCCTATTGCTGTGGGTCCATTTCTGGGTTTTCTATTCTGTTGCACTGATCTATGTGTCTGTTTTTATGCCAGTACCATATGGTCTTGATGACTGTGGTTTCATAATATAGCTTGAAGTTTGGAATTGTGATGTCTCCAGCTTTGCTTTCCTTTTTCAAGATTGCTTTAGCTATTTGAGGCCTTTTGTGGTTACAAATTTTAGGATTGTTTGTTCTAGCTCTGTGAAAAATGTTGATGGTATTTTGATAGGGATTGCATTAAATGTGTAGATTGCTTTGAGTAGTATAGACATTTTAATAATGTTTGTTCTTCATGAGCATGGAATTTTTTCCATTTCATTGTATCCTCTTCCATTTATTTCATAAGTGTTCTATAGTGTTCAGAATGCAGATCTTTTACCTCTTTGGTTAGGTTTATTTCTAGGCATCTTAAGGTTTTTGGTTGTAATTGTAAATGGGATTGATTCCTTTATTTCTCTTTCTGCTGTGTCACTTTTGGTGTATAGAAATGCAACAGATTTCTGTATGTTGATTTTATATCCTGAAACTTTGTTGAATTCATGTGTTAATTCTAGAGTCTTGGTAGAGTCTTTCAGGTTTTCTATATAGAGTGTCATGTCATTTGTAAATAGTGTAAGTTTGACTTCTTCCTTGCCAGTTTGGATGCCTTTTATTTCTTTTGGTTGTCTGATTGCTGAGGCTAAGACTTCCAGTACAATGTTAAATAGTAACAGTGAGAATGGACATCCCGGTCTTGTTCCTGATTGTGGAAGAAAAGCTCTCAGTTTTTTCCCATTGAGGATGATATTAGTTGTGGGTCTTTCATATATGGCCTTTGTGATGTGAGGTATGTTCCCTCTATCCCTACTTTGTTGAGAGTTTTTATCAAGAATGGATGCTGTATTTTGTCAAATGCTTTTTGTGCATCTATTGAGAGGATCATATGATTCTTATCCTTTCTTTGATTAATGTGGTGTATCATGTTAATTGATTTGTGAATATTGAACCACCCTTGCAGACCAGGAATTAATCCCACTTGATCATGGTGATTCTTTTCATGTACTGTTGGGTTTAATTTGCTAATATCTTGTTGAGAATTTTTGAATACAGATTCATCACGGATATTGGTCTGTAATTCTTCTGTTTAGTGGGGTCTTTGTCTGGTTTTGGAATCAAGGTCATGCTGACCTTATAGATTGAATTTGGAAGTTTTTCTTCCATTTCTATGTTTTGGGACAGTTTGAGAAGAATAGGCATTAATTTTTCCTTAAATGTCTGGTGGAATTCCCCTGGGAAGCCAACTGGCCCTGGACTTTTGCTTGTCAGGAGATTTTTTTTTTTCTTTTCAACGTTTGTTTTTTTTTGTTTTTTTTTTTTGTTTTTTTATTTATTTTTGGGACAGAGAGAGACAGAGCATGAATGGGGGAGGGGCAGAGAGAGAGGGAGACACAGAATCAGAAACAGGCTCCAGGCTCCGAGCCATCAGCCCAGAGCCTGACGCGGGGCTCGAACTCAACGGACCGCGAGATCGTGACCTGGCTGAAGTCGGACGCTTAACCGACTGAGCCACCCAGGCGCCCCATGTCAGGAGATTTTTGATTATTGATTCAATTTCTTTCCTGGTTATGAGTTTGTTCAAATTATCTATTTCTTCCTGTTTTAGTTTTGATAGTTTGTATGTTCCTAGGAATCTGTCCATTTCTTCCAGATTGCCCTGTTTGTTGCATATAATTTTTCATAATATTTTCTTATAATTGCTTGTTTTTATGTGGTGTTGGTTGTGATCTCTCCTCTTGTATTCATGATTTTATTTATTTGGGTCCTTTCTCTTTTATTTTGATAAGTATGGCTTATAAATTTTGTTAATTCTTTGAAAGAACCAGCTCCTCGTTTCATTAGTCTGTTCCACTGTTTTTGTTTGTTTGTTTGTTTCTATATCATTTATTTCTGCTCTAGTCTTGAATATTTCCCTTCTTCTGCTCATTTTAGGCTTTATTTGCTGTTCTTTTTCCAGCTCCTGTAGGTATAAGGTTAGGTTGTGTACTGAGACTTTCTTGCTTCTTTAGATAGGCCTATATTGCTATATACTAATCTCTTAGGACTGCCTTTGCTGCATCCCAAAGTTTTGGACTGTTGTATTTTCATCTTCATTTGCTTCCATGTACTTTTAATGTTCTCTTTAATTTCTTGGTTAACTCATTCATTCTTTAGTAGGATGTTCTTTAATCTCCAAGTATGCATGGTATTTTTCAAATTTTTTTCTTGTGGTTGATTTCAAGTTTCATAGCGTTGTGGTCTGAAAATATACATAGTATGACCTCAGTCTTTTTGTACTTGTTGGGGGCTGATTCATGACCCCATGTGAGATCTATTCTGGAGAATGTACACTCAAGAAGAATGTGTATTCTGCTTTAGGATGAAATGTTCTGAATATATCTGTTAAGTCCATCTGGTCCAATGCATCATTCAAAGCCACTGTTTCCTAGGTGATTTTCTGGTTAGATGATATGTCCATTGTTGTAAGTGGGGTGTTGAAGTCTCCTATTCTTATTGTATTATTATCAATGAGTTTCTTTATGTTTGTTATTCATTTATATATTTGGGTTCTTCCAAGTTAGGGGCATAAATATTTACAATTGTTAGATCTTCTTAGTGGATAGACCCCTTAATTTTGATATAATGCCCGTTTTCCTGTCTTGTTACAGTCTTTGGTTTAAAATCTAGTTTGTCTGATATAAGTATATCTATGCTGGCTTTCTTTTGAAATCCATTAGCATGAAAGATGGTTCTCTATACCCTCACTTTCAATCTGCAGGTGTCTTTAGGTCTAAAATGAGTCTCTTGTAGGTAACATATAGATCGGTGTTGTTTTTTTAATCCATTCGTATATCCTTTTGATTGGAGGAGTTAGTCCATTTACATTCAGAGTGATTATTGATATGAATTGAGTTTCTTTGTAGTCTATTCCTTTCTAGTCTTTATTGCTTTTGCTCCTTTTTTCCCCACTTAAAGCATCCCCTTTAATATTTCTTTCAGGACATGTTTAGTGGTCACAAACTCCTTTTTTGTTTGTTTGTCTTTGAAACTCATTATCCCTCTTTCTATTCATAATGGAAGGCTTGCTGGATAAAATATTCTTGGCTGCATATTTTTCCATTCAGCACATTGAATATATCATGCCATTCCCTTCTAGCCTGCCAAGTTTCTGTGGACAGATCTACTGTGAACCTAATCTGTCTTCCCTTGTAGGTTAAGGACTTTTTTTCCCTTTGCTGCTTTCAGGATTCTTTCTTGGTCTGTATATTTTGTGACTTTGACTATGATATGTCTTGGTGATGGCTGGCTTTTGTTAAATTTAAGGGGAGTTCTCTGTGCTTCTTGGGTTTTGACATCTGTTTCCTTCCACACATTAGGGAAGTTTTCAGCAATAATTTGCTCAAATAAGCCTTCTGCCCCTTTTTCCCCTCCTTCATATTTTTGGGATTCCTATAATATGAATGTTATTATGCTTTTAAGAGTTGCTGAACTCCATAAACCTACATTCATGATCCAATACCTTTCTTTCCCTCTTTTTTTCAGCTTCATTATTTTCCATAATTTTATCTTCTGTATCACTGATTCCTCTGCTTGCTCGTCCTTGTTATGGCATCCATTTGTGTTTGCACCTTGGTTATATCATTTTTATTTTGCCTGACTAATTTTTAGTTCTATTATCTCTGCACTAAGGAATTTTCTAGTGTCTTCTATGCTGTTTTCAAGCCCAGCTAATATCCTTATAATTATTGTTATAAATTCCATTTCACACATCTTATTTATGTATGTATTGATTAAATTCCTGGCAGTTACTTCTTCCTATTCTTTCCTTTGGGGTGATTTCTATCTTGTCATATTGTCAAAGTCACTGTTTCTTTTGTGTGATGGTTAGGAAAGCCTGCTATATTCCTGCTTCTGGGAGTAATGACTATATACATGTACATATACATATACATATATGTATACATACATATATGCATATATATAATTTAAAAATTAATATGTATACAATAAGTGAAAAAAATTGTTTTTTTTTTCTGTATCCCAAGAAGAAAAAAAGAAATACAGAAAAAAAAAACCCTAAAGGAAGCTGGATCCTATTTCCTCTGGAGCTGAAGCTTTGCAGTACTGTATGATCACTAGACATAGTGAAAAGAGGGATTTATGCTGGTCTTCTGTGCGTGGAGTCTGCTGCGCTGAATCTCTGGGTGACTTACCCTGGTGGAGATGCACCTGCCAGGCACAGTGAGGTGAGGCTAAGCGGCTCTTACCTCCACTTGGTGGTGCTGTTTTGCTCACTGGAGTTGGTCAGTGCTGAGGGGTGTGGAGAGGGAATGGCCTCAATCTGGTCTCTGGTCCCGTCCCCAGAGTGGTGAGCTCATGCCTGCTACTCTTCAGAAAGCCCTCACAGAAGAGTAAACAATCACCTCTCTTGTGTCTCCAGGTTCCACCACATCCCCACCTTCACTCTGCCTACATCTGAGCTGTCCTCCTACCTAGCGGTACAGCACTGCTGTGTTTTATCTCAGGCGTGGGCTGGGCTTCAAAACATCAAATTTTAGAGATCTGCACGATTCCAACTTGCACTAATCCTCTGGGGGAAGCTTTCATTGCATTGTGACCAGTTCAGGCTTGCTCTAGAAATTGGTTGCATGACTGCATAGTGGTTCTGAGTTTATGGTAAAGTGCTGGTCATGGCTTGCTGCTCTCAGTCAGTGTCCCCATTCCTATGTTTGTGAACAGACAGCTCAATGGTGCCCACTGGGTCTCTTGCACCCTGAGAGGCTGTTCTACCTCAGTTCTATTTTTACTTTTTGAGGAACCTCAAAAAATACTGTTTTCCAGAGTGGCTGCACCAGTTTGCATTCCCAGCAGGGCAAAAGAGGTCCTCTTTCTCCGCATCCTCACCAGCATCTGTTGTTGCCTGAGTTGTTCATTTTAGCCATTCTGACAGGTGTGAGGTGGTGTCTCATGGTGGTTTTGATTTGTATTTCCCTGATGATGAGTGATGTTGAGCATTTTTTTATGTGTCTGATAGCCATCTAGATGTCTTCTTTTGAAGTGTCTATTCATGTCTTTTGCCCATTTCTTCATTGGATTATTTGTTTTTTTCGGTGTTGAGTTTGATAAGCTCTTTATCGATTTTGGATACTAACCCTTTATATGACATATTTGATATGTCATTTGCAAATATCTTCTGTCATTCTGTTGGTTGTCTTTTAGTTTTGCTGATTGTTTCCTTTGCTGTGCAGAAGTTTTTTTGTTTTTGTTTTTTGTTTTTTTGTTTTCAATCTTGATGACATCCCAATAGTTCAGTTTTGCTTTTGTTTCTCTTGCTTCTGGAGACGTGTTGAGTAAGAAGTTTCTGTGGCCGAGGTCAAAGAGGTTTTTGCCTGCATTCTCCCTCTAAGATTTTGATGGCTTCCTGTCTTATATCTTTAATCCATTTTGAGTTTATTTTTGTGTGTGGTGTAAGAAAGTGGTCCAGGTTCATTCTTATGCATGTCGTTGTCCAGTTTTCCCAACACCATTTGCTGAAGAGACTGTCTTTATTCCATTGGATACTCTTTCCTGCTTTGTCAAAGATTAGTTGGCCATGCATTTCTGGGTCCATTTCTGGGTTCTGTATTCTGTACCATTGATCTAAGTGTCTGTTTTTGTGACAGTACCATACAGTCTTGATGATTACAGCTTTATAATACGTCTTGAAGTCTGGGATTGTGATGCCTCCAGCTTTGGTTTTCTTTTTCAGGATTGCTTTGGCGATTCAGGGTCTTTTCTGTTTCCATACAAATTTTAGGATTGTTTGCGCTAGCTCTGTGAAGAATGCTGGTGTTATTTTGATAGGGATTGCATTGAATATGTAGATTGCTTTGGGTAGTGTCGACATTTTAACAATATTTGTTCTTCCAATCCATAAGCATGGAATATTTTTCCTTTTTGTGTGTGTGTTTGTGTCTTCTTCAATTTCTTTCATAAATTTTCTATAGTATTCAGTGTATAGATTTTTCACCTCTTTAATTATGTTTATTCCTAGGTATTTTATGGTTTTTGGTGCAATTGTTAATGGGATTGATTCCTTGATTTCTCTTTCTGTTGTTTCATTTTTGGTGTATAGAAATGCAACCAATTTATGTGCATTGATTTTATATCCTGGGACTTTGCTGAATGCCTGGATCAGTTCTAACAGTTTTTTTGTGGAATCTTTTGGGTTTTCCATGTAGAGTGTTATGTCATCTGCAAAGAGTAATAGTAGACTTCCTTCTTGCCAATTTGGATACCTTTTATTCCTTTGTGTTGTCTGATTGCTGAGGCTAGGACTTCCAATATTATGTTGAATAGCAGTGGTGAGAGTGAACATCCCTGTCATCTTCCTGACCTTAGGGGGACGCTCTCAGTTTTTTTCCATTGAAGATGACATTAACAGTGGGTCTCTCATATATAGCTTTAATGATCTTGAGATATGATCCTTCTATCCCTACTTTCTTGTGTGTGTTTTTTTTTTTATCAAGAAATGATGCTGTATTTTACCAAATGCTTTCTCTGCATCTGTTGAGAGGATCATGTATTCTTGTCCTTTCTTTTATTAATATGATGTATCACATTAATTGATTTGTGGATATTGAACCAGACTTGCATCCCAGGTATAAATTCCACTTGATCATGGTGAATAATTCTTTTAATGTATTGTTGGATCCTGTTGATAGTATCTTGAGAATTTTTGCATCCATATTCATCAGGGAAATTGGTCTGTAGTTTTCCTTTTTAATGGGGTCTTTGTCAGGTTTTGGAATGAAGGTCAGCCTGACCTGATAGAATGAGTTTGGAAGTTTTCCTTCCATTTCCATTTTTTGGAACAGCTTCAAAAGAATAGGTGTTAACTCTTCTTTAAATGTTTGGTAGAATTCCCCTGGAAAGCCGTCTGGCCCTGGATTTTTTGGGGAGGTTTTTGATTATTGATTCAATTTCTTTACTGGTTATGGGTCTGTTCAAATTTTCTATTTCTTCCTGGTTCAGTTTTGGTAGTTTATATGTTTCTAGGAATTTGTCCATTTCTTTCAGATCACCCAATTTATTAGCATACAATTGCTCATAATATTCTCTTATTATTTGTATTTCTGCTGTGTTGGTTGTGATCTCTCATCTTTCATTCTTGATTGTATTTTTTGGGTCCTTTCCTTTTTATTTTTGTTCAAACTGACTAGGGGTTTATCAACTTTGTTAATTGTTTCAAAGAACCAGCTCCTGGTTTCTTTGATCTGTTCTGATCAGTGTTTTGACAGCATTAATTTCTGCTCTAATCTTTATTATTTCCTGTTTTCTGCTGGTTTTGGGTTTTTATTTGGTGTTCTTTTTCCAGCTCTTTAAGGTGTGAGGTTAGGTTGTATATCTGAGACCTTTCTTCCTTCTTTTGGAAAGCCTGGATTGCTATATACTTACCTCTTATGACTGCCTTTGTTGCATCCCAGAGGGTTTGGGCTGTGGTATTATCATTTTCATTGACTTCCATGTACTTTTTAACTTTCTTTTTAACTTCTTGGTTAACCCATTCATTCTTCAGTAGGATGTTCTTTAGTCTCCAAAATATTTGTTGTCTTTCCAAATTTTTTCTTACGGTTGATTTGGAGTTTCATAGCATTGTGGTCTGAAAATATGCACAGTTTGATCTCCATCTTTTTGTATTTGTTGAGGGCTGATTTGTGTCCCAGTGTGTGATCTATTCTGAAGAATGTTCCATGTGCATTCGAGAAGAGTGTATATTCCACTGCTTTTGGATGAAGTGTTCTGAATATATCTGTTAAGTCCATCCAGCTTAGTGTGTCATTTAAAGCCATTGTTTCCTTGTTGGTTTTCTGCTTAGATGATCTGTCCATTGTTGTAAGTGGGGTGTTGAAGTCCCCTACGCTTATGGTATTATTATCAATGAGTTTCTTTGTTTGTGATTAACTGATTTATATATTTGGGTGTTTCACGTTGGAGACATAAATATTTACAATTGTTAGATCTTCTTGGTAGATAGATCCCTTAATTATGATATAATGCGCTTCTTCATCTCTTGTTACAGTCTTTATTTTAAAATCTAGCTTGTGTGATATAAGTATGGCTACTCTGGCTTTCTTTTGGCAACCATTAGCACCATAGGTGGTTCGCCATCCCCTTACTTTCAATATGAAGGTGTCTTTATGCCTAATATAGGTCTCTTGGGGTGCCTGGGAGGGCTCAGTCAGTTAAGCGTTTAACTTCAGCTTAGGTCATGACCTCATGGTTTGTGGTTTCCAGCTGCACATCACACTCTATGCTGACAGCTCAGAGCCTGGAGCCTGCTTCAAATTTGGTGTCTCCCCCTCTCTCTGGTCCTCCCCAGCTTTTGCTCTGTCTGTCTCTCTCTCAAAAATAAAAGTACATTTAAAAAAATGGTTCTTTTGTAAACAGCATATCGATGGATATTGTTTTCTTATCCATTCTGTTACCCTACATCTTTTGATTGGAGCATTTAATCCATTGACATTTAGAATGAGTACTGAAAGATTTGAACTTATTGCCATTGTGTTGCCTGTAGAGTTGGAGTTTCTGGTTGTGTTCTCTGGTCCTTTCTAGTCTTTGTTGCTTTTGGTCTTTTTTGTTTTGTCTTTTCTCCTTTCAGAGAATCCCCCTTAATATTTCTTGCAGGCTGGTTTAGTGTTACAAATTCCTTTAGTTTTTGTTTGTCTGGGAAACTCTTTATTTTTCCTTGTATTTTGAATTACAGCCTTGCTGGATAAAGATTTATTGGCTATGTACTTTTTCAGTTTAGCACATTGAAAATATCCTGCCACTCCTTTCCGGACTGCCAAGTTTCTGTGGATAGGTCTGCTGCAAACCTAATCTGTCTCCCTTGTAGGTTAAGGGCTTTTTTTCCCTTGCTGCTTTCATGATTCTTTCCTTGCCTGAGTATTTTGTGAATTTGACAATGATATGTCTTGCCGACGGTTGGTTTTTGTTGCATCTAATGGGAGTTCTCTGTGCTTCCTGGATTTTGATGTCTGTGTCTTTCCCCAGGTTAGGAAAGTTTTTCTGCTATGATTTGATTACATAAACCTTCTACCCCTTTTTCTCTTTCTTCATCTTCTGGCATCCCTATGATTCAGATGTTATTCCTTTTTAATAAGTCACTGAGTTCTCTAAATCTTATATCGTGCTTTTTTGCCTTAGTCTCCCTCTGTTTTTTCTGCTTCATTATTCTGCATAAGTTTGTCCTCTATATCACTAATTTGCTGCTCTGCTTCATCCATCCTTGCCACCATGGCATTCATTTGAGATTGCATCTCAGTTATTGCATTTTTAATTTCTTCCTGACTAGATTTTACTTCTTTTATCTTTGCAGAAAGGGATCTATGCTGGTATTCTTACTATTGTGATCCTAAATTCTGATTCAGACATCTTACTTATATCTGTGTTGTTTAAGTCCCTGGCTGTCTCTGTTCTTTCTTTTAGGGTGAATTCTTTCATTTCATCATTTTGGAGGAAGAAAAAGATTAATAGAATAAAAAAATAAGTTAAAAAAAATTAAAAACAACACGAAAAAAATCAAATAAAGGAAGCTATATCCTAGGTGTGTTTTGATCGAGTTGTTGAAAGAAGCTTGGTAGAATAGAGATGAAAGGGAAAGAAAAGAAAAAAAGAGGAAAAAAAGAAAATGTTTAAAATTCTTAAAAAATGTATGCAATAAAATAGAATAAAATGGAATGAAGAAAGTAAAATAGACTTAAAAATTTGCAAAAAAAATAAAAAATATTAGAAATAAGAAAAATCTTTTTTATAAAAATGGAAAATAAAAATGAATTTCTTCCTTTTCTGTATCCAAGAATAAGAAAAAAAATGAATAAATGGACCATAAAACAGAATGATATCTGAGGGAAATTACATCCATTTCCCCTCCAGAAGTCAAACTATGAAGCACTTTATAGTCTGTACACTAAGTAGGGCGGGAGACTTGTAGTCGTCCTCTAGGGCTTGCTTGAGGCAGTTGGATGGGGCTTGGTGTAATGGCTCTGTTCTCCACTAGGCGGTGCTGCTTAGTTTACTAGGGTATATCTATGTGGCCGAGTACACATGTATGTGCATGCGTGGGAGGGGTGAAAAAGGCATCACCCATCTTCTCAGTCTCTAGCATCAGAACTCTGTGCTCTCGCCAATCGGCAATCAAGCACCCTTCATTTGTTTCCAGCTTCTGTCCACTTCCCACTTCTACACTGTCTGCAACCAACCTGTCAGCCTGTCAAGCAGCACCTACCTCCTGAATTTTATCTCAGATGGGGCTGTGTTTCCAAACCCCTTCTGAGGGCCCTGTGGCTTGGACCCAGTCTGACACTCTGGGGGAGGGCCTCATTGAGCAATGGCCAGGTGCTGACCCACCCCCAAAATGCTTATACGACTGTGTCATTGCAGAGGCCCGGAAACTGTGGTTGGGTTCCAGTCCACCCCTGAAAAATTTCACTTGATCATATAGCAGCAGTAGTTCAGGGACTATGGTAAATCACACATGTGGCACCAGGCTTCACTGCACCCTAGTGTCTTTGTTCCAACACCAGCAAACATGGCTGTAATCTGGGGTCCATTGGGACCATTTTCTGTGGGTAGGCTATAAGGCCTCTACCAAATGTCTTCCTGACAGGGGAACTGCCTCTCCCCATATGGGCCTCAGACCTTGCTGTATGCTCCTGGGGATTCACTGTACCCACCAGAGCCCCACCAGGTATTGAGCTACAGAGTTTCTGATGCTGTGCTTCTCTGCTTATAGAGTCCTAATGGTAATGAAACCTTCTCTTTTCTCCTTTTTCTTTTTCTTGTTCAGTTCCTTATGGGTGTTTCCACTCTTTCTTTCTCTCCAGCTGCTTTTGGGGGGAGGGCTTTTCCTATACTCTCCCCCCCTCACTCTGTCCTCTCTCTGCAAACAAAATATCTCCCTGCCCTCTGCAGCTTCTTTCCCCCAGTTCACCTCTCTGTGCTGCCTACCTGCTGAGTTCTGTGGCTCAAGTTATGCAGATTGTTGTGTTAGTCCTTAGATCAATTTTCTAGGTGTGCAAAATGGTATGGTGCTGATCTAGCTGCATTTCAGGGGTGAAAGAATCAGAGAATTTCCATGCTGCTCCGCCATCTTGGCCCCTACCTTCAATCTCGGGGAAGAGTTTTTCGTATGCAGTTCCCTCCACACACTTTCATTCTTTCTCTCTCTGTCACTTCTCTCTCCATTATCAGGGCTCCCTCCCATTTGCAGCACCCACAGCTCTTCTCTCCCTCAAGTCAACTCTCCACAGCTCCTGCCTTCCACAATGTGGTGTTTTTTTCACCTCCAGTTGTGCATTTTTGCTCTCTCAGTCCTCAGATCGATTTCCTGGGTGTTCAAAATGTTTTGATACTTATCTAGCTGTGTTTGAGGGAAGAGGCAAGCCTAGGGTCTCCCTCACTCCTCCATCTTAACTCCTTCCTGGGACATTTATTATTTAAATTTAGAATGAACTAAAATTTTGTTTGCTTTGAAATTGTAGTTATAACCCCTTAAGGTAATTGAATATGTTCAAAAACAGTGTAAATTATTGGTTTCTGGGTGAGTGGCAGTCTTTAAGCATCATATTTAGGTAACAATTTTCTGGTGATCTTTCATACTTTCATTTCTAATAAATCTACTGAATTATTTGTTGAGATACCAACTGCCTGAAAGACTAAGTCTAGACAAGGAAACCAAATGGTTTTTTCTCTCTAATTATCATTGTTTATGAGGTAACTTAGTGAATTATTAAGCAACTTCTGTGTTCTCTTGATTCTGATAGAGTTGTGCAAATGGTCTTTTGGACACTGGGTCCCAAGTGAATAAAATGATCAAACCAAGTCCACATATATCACCATTAACCTCATCAAAATAGTGTTTGGCCCTAAGTATAGTGTTCTAATTCTGCTTTTATACTTTCCCCACTTACTTTGGTTTCTCTTTTTATTTATTGACCCATTTCCTGAATATTACTAGGTATTTGACAAATAGAACTTAATATACATCAATAAAATTGTGACTTTAACATTTTTCAAGACTACTTAATAGAGATTATTTGTGCAATAATAATTTAACAGAATTAACTAGTCAAATGTCTAAGAAATGTAATTTTCAAATACAGACTTGCTCTCACTCTGCTTCAGCTTCTGAGTTATTTTCTAATGAATCTTTCCAATTGACTTTCTTTCTAATACTAAACCAGCTTATGTGATTTGTAAAATGGCAAAGGTTAGTTAAGAGTTCAATTGTATTGCTTTTTGTTTATTTAATATTTCAGTGGGAACTGTGTCATTTTATCAGAACTATTAGATAAACCATCAACATGAAATTATTACTCTGCAAACTGAAAATTTTCTTAATTTTGAGCAAGCTTGTTATGGCTGGCTAAAAGTAAGTACGTACATTAAGAGTTATATTTTCTTAAGGGAGGCCAGTGAATATGGAAATTTTTGTTTCTAGAGTCAAAATTTTTATTGCTGGAGACCAGCAGTACACCCTGAGTATATGCACCATTATAGGCCTATCAGGATACCAGCCACTCCATTTGTATGCTTTGATTTCAACTTGCCTCCTTTTCCATCAATGTCAATACAAATAGCCAGTGCTGGATGCAGAAGGCACCTACCCCCAACTTCCCCAGACACCCCATGGAGGACTGTGCCACTCTGTGAATATACTGACATGCCCACCTATGTCCCACTCTTTACTTGCTACCCATGACCTGGGAAGAAGGAGGGTGGGAGATTAATACAGGCCTCTGGGAAACCAGAAGGATTTTATGCCCACTCTTGTGATTTTAAATTTAGAATCATACCTTCTTTTTCTGGATCTCTTATCAGCAGCACCAGTATAAAACATTGGCATGCTGAGTAATATGGGATCCACACTATTTCAGGGTGTTTTCTTAGGGTCATTCTGAAGGCCACCTTCACCCTAAATATCTCCTTCAGCATCTTTGACAAAACAATTAAACTATGGCCTACCTTTACATGGCGCTCCACAGTTGACAGAGCCCTTTCACAGCATCATCCTGTCTAATCTTTATGAAGCTGTATTGTCCTGGTAGAGTAATTTTTTTTAATTAAAACATCTTTCGTAGGTTTATTGATCCATTACTTTCAGTTAATTGAGGTAAAGAAATCTTTTTAAATTTATAATAGTTTATCAAGCACTACAAAATTTTGTTTACCTAAAATGTAATACTAATCTCATAGTAAACAGTGGACAGAATATTTTTTACATAGATATATGAAAAAAGAGGACAAAAGCCTCAATCCAGTATCAAAAATGCAACAAAACATTTTTTTTCCCTTTTACAATCTGAGTTCCATAACAAAGAAAAAAACGGTGACTTTTTCCCCCCAAGTTTTTATTTAAATTTCCATTAACATATAGTGTAATATTAGTTTCAGGTGTAGAATGAAAAAGTTTGGTAGCTTCATGAAAGAAAGACTTTGATCTGTAAATAAATCACTTTCTCATCTACACACATTCTCGAGCACTTTTTTTTTGTGGCTTTTGATTTGGCTTCCTGGTAGTATGGACAGAAGAGAACACACACATGGGGATTTTATCAGTACCTCAGTTTTTTCTTTAAAAATTTTAAAAGTAAAGAATGATTTCTAAAAATAAGAAATATAGTCCATAATTTGGGCATGACCTAAGCAAAAATATTTAATCATTTTTCCATAGTTAAAATTTTCTGGCAATTTATTTCATGGAGATTTATCAAAAGTACATCATCTCTCAATGCATTCCCAGTGCACAGACATTAGGGGACAGTCCACAGTCAATGGTCCACCTCAGGGGTGTTTAGGGAAATTGTGCTGACTGTTAAGAGCTGCTGATTTGTTGTTCAACGAAAGCCCAGCTGACACAGGCATCATTTTATCACACTGATTCACATTTTGTTTGTAATCTACTTTCACCTCCCCATTTCTACACTGGTAAAAAAGTGATACCCCCTTTCTTCTTCCACTATCATCATGACTGAGGGGTTGGTCTGAACTGTGAACAGTCTGTCAAACAGGGGTGTTGAAGGTGTTATCTGCTCTGACCTGTCTTATAGGTAACCCAAAATCACCTGGTGAGGTGGGGGGGGGAGGTGCATGCACAGTGCTTCATCATTGGTTTGGATGGTGAAAGCTCTGTTACAATGGACCAAAGTATGTGAGTCAACATATAGATTTTAGATTTTGGCATTTCAACCTGTGGAGAATTTCTATCTGAAGCACGCAGCTTTGAGGCCCCCATAGTATCTTTTAAAAAGCTGTTCTGCAGAATTGGGATAAACCTTTAATGTTGTCATAATCTAGAGTTCTTTGTATTTGGGTGACCCGTTAATGCTGATACCATATGTCCTCTACAGTAAAAAGTGTGCCAAAGGCATTAAATTAATCTTTCAAACTTAAAAAAAAAAAAAAAGGTTTTGTGGTCCTTGTGTTTAGAATAATTTTTTTTAAAAAAGGATAAAATGGGCTCAGAGGAGTTGAGTAATTTCCAGTTATGGTCACAATTAAGTGGTAGATCACTTGCACTAAGTTTTAAGTCCTTTCCACAATATCAACAAATTGTAGACATGGAAGCAAATAACACTTTTGGAGAGAGACAACACCCCTTAAAGGAGTAAGCTTTTTGGCTTTTTATGTATATTTAGAGATAAAGCTTAAAATGCAAATCTTCCCTTGAGAGTGGGAAAGCATGAACAAATGAGTACCATAGGCTTTTACATATTCAAAAAATTGAATTCTAGAATTCTAGATTTAAGACGTGGCAGTTAATAGAAAAGTTCTAATTTAAAAATAATTTCTATAGAATACACATCTGTATATGCACATATATTTACTTAGAAAACATTTCTTTGGATGTTTGTGCCATTTCTTAGTTATATGTTGTGTCCATAGCTGTTTCATTCCCATCCCTACACTTCAAGCCGCCATATTACTTTTAAATTACCTTATGACTCATTTTCAGTTAATTATAATAATTAACTATTTAGCCAATAAAGCACTTTCGTGAGTAAAAAATACAGATTTTTGAATTTGGTTCTAGGAATAGTTCAATTTTCATATTTAATAAATCTCATATTTATCACATGTAGCATGAAATTGCTTCTGTTGTAAAAGAATAATTATATATCCATTGCCAACAGTATAAGAAGCAATAAATATACCTCCTTCTATCATATGAAAATATGTGACATTTCCCTAAAAAATTCCTTGAATTTAGAATATAGTTAATAATATGGTAACAACTTTGTGTGGTGACAGAAGGTAGCTAGACTTATCATTGTGATCACTTCCTAATGTAAATAAATGTTGAATCACTATGTTGTACATCTGAAGCTAATATAAGATTATACGAATAAAGAGAAAAAAATTCCCTGCATATAGAAATTCTAGACCTTCTCTACTTGTAAATCTAAGTGTATCCTTTCCCAGATGATAGCGTTTCCCCTAGGGCTTTGGTACATTTCATAAAAAGGAAAATATAGACAGTGGAAATAGAGGTAGAAATAGAAGAGTTCAAGTGTGGTAGCTCATCATGTGTATGCTGGGGGGCAAGTGTAATAAGGACCTGCTCCCCTGGGTTTCAGTGACTGAGGGTGGCAAAGATACAAGAAGTGCAAGAAATACCTACCTTTCCTCAATGGGAAGGATGCCACAATTCAACATGAGTAAAATGAGTAAGAAGGAAAGTTTACTGGACTCAACTATGCAGCTGATATTGCATTTAGCTCTCACTTGAATTTTAAACATTTGCTTGAAAAAGGATTTAAAAAAAAAGGTGGATTTCATTTCATTTTTTGCTTCTTTTGGAAAGCTCTCTTGTATAATTTATTGATTGCATTCCTGAAGAACAGAGTTAATGATGCAGTTTGGTTGATGGTTCCAGAAGGTGCAGGAGCCAAAAGACCTGCTCCAAAGGAAGGCATTTGTATGGTCTCAAAATGTTAGGATGGTGCGGAGGCTGAAACAGGAAATAAAACATGTTAATTGTTTTAGTATTTGGATAACCCACATGTTCCATCTGGGAGTCCAGGGAGCATTCAGCTTGGAAGAAAATGTAAGACTTCAGCATTTAAAAGAGCAGTCCCCTTTTCAATACAGGCACACCTCACTCTATTCCTCCTTTTTTTTTTTTTTTTTTTTTACACATTGAAGGTCTGTGGCAACCTTGTGTTGAGCAAGTCTACCAGTACTATTTTTCCAACAGCATTTGCTCACTTCATGTCTCTGTGTCACATTTTAGTAATTCTTACTATATTTCAAACTTTTTCATTGTTGTTATATTTGTTATGGTAATCTGTGCTCAGTGATCTTTCCCGTTATTATGTAATTGTTTTGGGGCTACCACTAATGTGCCCATGTAAGACGGTGAACTTAATCGATACATATGGTATGTGTTCTGACTACGACTGGCATTCCCCTGTCTCTGTCTTTCCTGGGTCTCCCTATTTTCTGAGACACAATGATATTGAAATCATGCCAATTAATAACACTACAATGATCTCTAAGTGTTCTAGTGAAAGGAAGAACCAAAGGATATGGCAAACTATTGTTGTCTTATTTATTTATTTATTTATTTATTTATTTATTTATTTATTTATAAATAATATAATTTATTGTCAAACTGGCTAACCAACAGTGTGTACAGTGCACTGTTGCTTTTGGGGGTAGATTCCTGTGGTTCATCGCTTACATACAACACCCAGTTATTGCTGTCTTATTTTAAGAAATTGCCATAGTCACCCCAAACCTGAGCAACCCCCGCCCCGATTAGTCAGCAACCAGCAACACTGAGGCAAGACTTTCACCAGCAAAAAGGTTACAACTCACTGAAAGCTCAGATGATGGTTTGCATTTTTTTGCAACACAATATTTTTTATGTTTATTTATTTTGAGAGAGAGAGGGTGAGAGAGCATGAGTGGGGGAGGGGCATAGAGAGAGGGAGAGAGAGAATCTCTGATGCAGGGCTTGATCCTGTGAACCATGAGATCATGACCTGAGACGAAATCAAGAGCTGGATGCTTAACCAACTGAGCACCCAGGTGCCCCGGCAACATAATATTTTTTTAATCAAGGTATGTACATTACTTTTTCAGACATAATGCTATTACACACTAGACTACAGTATAGTGTAAAAATAACTCTTTATATGCACTGGAAAAGCAAAAACTTTGTTTGACTTGCTTTACTGCAATATTCCTTTTATTGGAATTGAGCCCACAGTATCTCTAAGGTATGCCTATAATTTTTATTTGTGAAAACTTCTTTGTAAACTGAAAAAAAATTTTTTTAAATTTTTAATGAAAAAAATTAGTGATATCTGTATAGAAAAAAATCCCAAGGTAACTCCAATTCCTTCCATAATGAGTAGGTCCTTAATACAATTTAAATTTATAGCCATTAATGGTAACCCTTTTTAGGTGGCCAGAAAGAGGCTGCAGTGACTCCATATTATAATTAAGACTCTGTGACTCTGAATCTTTTTCTTTGCAAGGGTGACTGTTCTCTTGTAAATAAAGCTGGGGTGGCTCTGATCATTTAGATTTACTGTAACCAAAATAGTTGGGTTTCAGTAGAACAGGAAGTGCAAAGCAACTATTTTAGTTTCTCACAATATGATGTAAAATGTTCTACATCCTAAGACTGAACTACTAATGGAGAACCAAGGCACTCCAATGTTTTTTTCATTCTTTCACCTTCTTTCTCTATTGGCCAACACCTACAATAAAAAAGAAATTTAATACCTACCTTTTTCCAGCACGAAGCAGGTCAAATCCTTCATTTATTTTTTCAAGAGGCAAAACATGGGTTATTAATGGATCAAGTGAGAACTTCTTAGCCATAAAATCAGCCACAAGTTTAGGGACAGAATCTTTACTCTTAAAGCCTGAAAAGAAAATAACATCCTTGTAAGATTCAGCCATGGGTTAAGAGGAGAATTGGAGAGGAGGCTTTCCAGGTAGAATTGAAATGAAAGTTTATAGAAAGTGCTACATCCCACAGACTACAATTACTGAGGTTAATAACAGATAGTGTTTCAGTATCCTTTTCCATGGTTAGACTTTTTAAAAATCCACCTAGATAAAGTAGGGTCCTTAATTATTAGTTCTCTCATAGAGAAATTATACTATGGGTGGTTATTCCCTTAGGGAGCAAATTTAGCAGTTACCTAAATTTAGGCAATGACAGCACACATGAATGACTGCTATGGATTTCCTGGGTCCTATGAGGTATTTCACTGCCTTATACAGTCATGAGTATAAAAGAAGTGGGACTGAGAGATTCTAGTTTATTAATGGGGACACTAAAAAGTGTGTCTTGGAACCTTCTGTGTGCATCCTTATATCCATATCTAGTTCATTTAACCATGTTGCTTTAAAAAAAATTTTTTTTAATGTTTATTTTTAAGAGAGAGAGACAGAGACAGAGTGCAAGCAGGGGAGGGGCAGAGGGAGAGAGAGAGGGAGACACAGAATCTGAAGCAGGCTCAGGCTCTGCGCTGTCAGCACAGAGCCCGACGTGGGTCTTGAACTCACAAACCATGAGATCACAACCTGAGCCTAAGTCAGATGCTTAACTGAATGAGCCACCCAGGCACCCCTAACCACGTTGCTTTTTAAAAACTGGCTTTGTCACTTGTAAAAGGGAAGAACTCTTGAGGTTCATAAGAATTTAGCCATCAAGCCTAACTACATACCACCAAAAACTGCTCCTTTCCAGGTACGTCCGCCCAATAGCAACATGGGGTTCATAGAGATATTTTGAGAATAAGGAGCTACTCCTACGATGACGCTTACACCATATGACTCTTGGCAGCAGGACAAGGCAGCCACCTGGAATAAAATTAATATTTAGCATCATTAAAGTGAATTTTCTGATAGTCCACACTCATGGTGCATGGTATCATGTAATACTGATTTAGCTAGATTGTGAGTGTGTGCAGGAAAGAGATTATGGCTTTTGCTTCTTCATTCCCCACTGTGCCTAGGATAGTGTTGTGGTTTTAGGAAATGCTCAGAAAAAAATTTTTAATGAAACAGTGGATGAATGAATCTGTTGTATATGCTTAATTCTTCCTTATAAAATAATAGAGGCAAACATCATCACAAACATATCTACCTATTTATTTTAAGTAGCTATTTTGAACTCAGTACTTGAATCAGGTGTTTTGATGGCAAACAAGATGTTAAGGTCAATTACATCATCAAAATTGGTCTGTTTGTCTACTTGATGGTCTTCTGGAACTTCAAAAGAAAGCTTCTTCATTGAGCCAAGTTTTTAATCATATTCCACAGTAAGAGAATTGTTGAGGATTCTCTAGCAATATATAATGGTTAACCCTTTGATTTTGGAGTATGATGTTTAGAAGACCAGATAACCTCAGAACATGTGGCTATTGGATATTTGGTACCTTCAAGTGAAGTAGCAATCTAATTTCACAGGAGAAAATAGAGGGAAAACAACAGAAAAAGGGCATAAGGAGAAAAGCTATAGCCTTGGAACTTTAGTCATCTGAAGTTAGTATATTGTCTCAAGTCAAGGCTACAAAGAGCTTTATTCTTAGGGTGGTTCCTCATGTTACCATTACTATTAGGATTTACTGGAGAACCTCAAAAGGGGGATTTGTTGGTTTCTGGGGACTTTCTTTCAGTAAGATTCTAGGGAGTTCTGGGTAGGCGGGATATATATAACTGGAGATGTATTCCTCCTTGCAATTGATGGTATTTATCATTGAAAGTAATGTTATGTATATTCCAAAGATGATATAAACACTGCAAGATCAGAAACAGCACTGCATATCAGTAACACTAGCTAACATTTACTGAGCTTGCCATCTGACAGGTCGTGCTGTGCTAAGTATTTTACATGCATTATCTCATGTAATTTATAAACAGTGCTGTGAGATATAGATCTCTTAAATTTTTTTGGTGGAAAAAATTGTTGAGTTTCTAAGGTATTCAACCCAACACATAGTTACTGGGTGCTTACTATGTGCCAGGATCTGTGTTCTCTGCTGTGGCAAAATAAGGCAGCATGGTAAATGGAAAAATGCAATATTTTCTGTTAATAAAATGATACTGGTCTAAAATTGGCCATTATTCCTCTGGCCAAAGTATGATATATGAAAGAAAATGGAAGTTTCTTAAAATGTAAAATATTGATAAACCATTTCATTATGAATGTGAGGAAGAAATCAAACTTGACAATTTGAAAACAATTTATATTACCCATATTTACTTGTTTGAAATTTTTTTTACCAAAAATTAACAAAGTAAAATTATAGTGGTTTAATTTTATAAAAACCCTCTTTCCTCTCGAAAGGAGACATATTACTTGAGACAGATTTGCTGAGCTGATGGAATTAAAGATTTCTCATAATCATAAGTAGAATAACCCAGATAACCAACAGGATATGGAAAATCACCTTAGTTTTAAAAATATTATTTATATATAATATTTATATTGTACTGCCTCAAAGTATACTATGAAATATAGAAGCAGATATCTCAAGGCATTTCATGTTACATACCATGGTGTCAAGCCGCCCAATGACTTCAAATGAAAAATCCACACCGCCACCACTCATCTCTTTTAGCACCTCCTGGATTGGTTT
This sequence comes from Herpailurus yagouaroundi, assembly GCF_014898765.1. NCBI lineage: Eukaryota > Metazoa > Chordata > Mammalia > Carnivora > Felidae > Herpailurus > Herpailurus yagouaroundi. Next base: position 84,965,544 of record NW_024412376.1, on the reverse strand, counting down.
CTTGTAGTCCTGAGGGCTGATGCACTCAGTGGCACCCACCTCTTTGGCCTTTGCAAATTTGTCTTTGTTGATGTCCACCCCAATAATCCTGGACGCTCCTGCTGTTTTACAGCCTATGATAACAGACAGACCGACCCCTCCAAGGCCAAACACGGCACAGGTGGAGCCCTGGGTGACCTGTGTTTTCAGAAAATGCAAAAATGGATTAAATAATGATTGCCACTGGGGCACCTGGGTGGCTCAATAGGTGAAGCATCTGACTTCAGCTCAGGTCATGATCTCGCTGTTCGTGAGTTTGAATCCCACGTTGGGATTTGTGCTGACAGCTCAGAGCCTGGAGCCTGCTTTGGATTCTGTGTCTCCCTCTCTCTGTCCCTCCCCTGCTTGTACTCTGTCTTTCTCTCTCAAAAATAATCATTAAAAAAATAAAAATAAATGATTGCTAGAAAATGCCTAAGCTATATAAAGTGCTATGCCTTTTCTGTTATGAGGAGCTGTTTGAACTCTTACTGGACGTCCAGCCTTCTGCCAAATCTCTTTTGGCTTCAGTTGCTTCATGTTTAAATTGAGGTGGTTGAACAAGATGAGTGGTTCTCAAACTTTGCTGGACATTAGACTCACCTGGGGAGCTTCAAAACATCTCAATGCCTAGGTCACAGCTTATAACCAATTCCATCAGAATTGTCACCGAGTCCCCAGGTGACTCCAATGAGAAACTCAGGCTGGGAGCCAGTGCCCTAAATGCCAGTGACTCCCGTCTTGAATCGAATCTAGTAACTCAAATCTATCAACAGTTTTAGTATATCAAACACAGAAATGCAAAGTTTTGGGAAATGAAATAATAAGTGGAAAAGATTATTCTGGGAGACTGAAAAATAATTCAGTGAAACCTTCAATAATTAAGTATTTGTTTCATTAACTTTCAGCATCATGACCAGTATCATGAGAGCATAAATTATCTGTGAAATATAGAAGAGTTAACCTTAGTTTAGAGGAAAGCCCAAGAACAGGGGAAATTTAACAGATAACTAAGATAATATAGCTTGAGATCACTGTGATCTTATTGGGTCTTTATCCCTGCTTTAAAAAATATACTAATGAACAATAATGCAATGAAAAGTTGGTCTATATTTTATTAATGGTTGAAAATAATTATGAATGCTCTCAGTTTCTGCTCTGTGTCTAGGCTCAGCTAGACCATCTGTTTAAACAGATGATGCAGTTGCATAAGAGACTTAGTGCTAGAGCCACAGAATTTGGAAAACTCATGCTTTCAATTGTTTTGGTTGGCTAGGGACTGTTTAGCAAACCTAGTCTGCTGTAATCAGCTTTCAGTGTGGCTGTTGATTTCTCCTATCCCAAGTAACTATACTCTGGGATACAACACCACTTTTTACCTTACTTAGAAAAATTTGAGACTTGTAATTGTGATCTAAAGATGAAGGTAATTATGTATCCTGGTTTAAGATTCAGCAGGAATTTTGAGAGATAGGCCAATCACAATTCTCATACTAACCAGCTGTGAGATGTTGGGCAAATAGCTTTATGTCTCCGGGTTTCCATTTCACAAAATGAAGGAATACTGCTAGATTTCCAGACTTTTGGGAAGAGGAATTTCTGTTTAAAGAATTTCTCTTTAAAATCTACCACCTCTGAACTGTGTGTATATACATGTGTGTGCAGGAGATGAGATGTAGCAGTGAAATCCCCTAATGACTGGATTAATGCAAAGTGCATTACTGAAGCTTTATTACTTCCTTTGTAGGGATCCACAGAGTGGGTGGGTTGGTAACTCTTGGTTTGGAGGTGCACTATATAAGGCTTTGGAATCTACTGTTCATCCCAATTCTGAGAGTAAAAGATCCATGGACTAGATGCTAGTCAGAGGTGATCTCTTCATATTATTTACTGTTGTTGCCTCTAAAGTTAGCAGAACCTACTATGCCTGATGCATGTTGGTGTTAACAGTACAATATATTACTAAATGAGATCCCAGCTCTAAAATTTAGTAATCACATAAAGAACAATTGTAGAATAATTATTGAAAATTACATCTTTACTTTTTCTTAACTAAGCGTCGATAGCATTTTCATCTGTGATAAATAAATTTTCTAGGATATGCTCCTCAATTCCTTCTGAGGCCATTTTTCCAGTCATAACTGATACCCTAAATTTTATCAATGTTATTGTGATAGCAGGAGGAAAATCTACCAGTAAATCTATGAAGAACTATCTCTGATTCCTGTGAGAAATTGCTCTCCTCTTGGTTCTTGATAGTCTGAGTGTAACTGGTTTTATCAACCATTGTCTTTCCTACCTTGGCAACTTTGACTGCAGACCCATAACCAGTAGAAAATCCGCAGCCAATGAGACAGACTTTCTCCAGTGGTGAGGCTTCATCAATCTTGGCCACTGAGATCTCATCCACCACTGTGTACTGGGAGAAGGTGCTGATGCCAAGGAAATGGTAAATGGGCTTCCCTCTGCAGGTGAATCTGATGGTACCATCCTGCATGGTCCCCCGAGGCATGTTCAGACTGGCCAGTGCAACACATAGACACACAAGGGCATGAGACAGTGGCATAACGGATGTGTAAATCCATTGCCTGTGTAAGGAGAGTATCAGAAACTTACTCGTTTTTCACGCAGAAGTTGCCTTCTGGGTGTTTACAAACATTGCATTTTCCACACTGGGGAGTAAAGAGTGGAATGACTTTGTCACCTGGAGGGTATAAAACAAATTCTTCTTAAATTTCTACCCAGGAATTAATACAGCAAGAACCGGAAGCTTATGCATATGTATTAGAGGTATGTGTCTTTGAAGTCTCCAAGAAATAGGGTTCACCACTATGTTGTTGGTCATTGCCAGCCAGCATTGTTATTGGTTTGGGTTTCCATGTGCCTGAAGATTCTCAAAGAGGAAATGCAAATATCAGAAACAACATAGATTTAAAAAATATTTCTGCCATATTAATAGTTATCTTTTATTGTGTGCCTTTATTCTTGAGAGTTTTATATATATCATTTAAGCCTTGATAATTAAATGTTCTCATGTAACTGTAAACATAAATTTTAGCTGTGAGCAGGCTGATATTCTTCCACTAGATGCCAGGGAAATCTGCTATTTTGTAATAGTTTGAAATAAAGTAAAAATGAGTATTTGAACAACCATTTCTTGGCTTTTCAAAGTGACTATGCTTTTAAGTTTGTTTGTTTTTAAGGAAAACTAACAAAAATGGGAAAAAGAAGAATTCAAGAAATCCCTTTGTAAACCTCATCAATGAGTTAGGCACTTTCTTAAAGGATAAAAACTGACTTTCAAATGTTTGTGGCTGATAACTTAATTTGTAAATTATCTATTTTTTCTGCTATGATTAAGGGATCAGGGTGAAAAGTAAGGGTGTTGTTTATTATTAATTAGTTTTCCCCCCACTGGTGAACTCTACCAAAAATTTATTTTTTATTTTTTAAATATAATTTATTGTCAAGTTGACTAACATGCAGTGTACACAATGTGTTCTTGGTTTGGGGGATAGATTCCTGTGATTCATCATTTACATACAACACCCAGTGCTCATCCCAACAAGTGCCCTCCTCAATGCCCATCATCCATTTATTAATTTATTTCTGAGTAAAGGAAATATTAAGAGCTGAAACACAAACCAGACAATTGGCCTGTTCACAGGTCAATTAAGTATTTGGTAATGGGGGAGGCCAAATCCATTGGTAAAGTGATTTTTTTAGAATTAGACAAAATTTTCATTTTTAATCACCTATGCTACCTAGCCACAAGACCTAGAAAAATGGTCAGGCCATAACATCTAATTGACAAATTTCTATGCCTATCATCTCCATATAAAATTTTCTATCTATTCACCCTTCAAAAATATTTATCTATATTAATATAAAATTAGAATAAAATATATATTAAAGATAAAATAGTACTTTGTCACCAGTCACACTTAACCATGGTTAAAGGTAATAACACAGATATTGTTTATGGTAGGGTGTCTTCTGCTAGGTCTATTTCTTTCCCTTCCATCTAGTCTGTTTTGTTCATTTAATGTTCAAGAAGGGAGGCCATACTGGAAGAGGAAATCAGTGAATGAGTCTCTTCCCACCTAAGAGTAGGTCATGTAGATTCAGTTAAAGCCTCATGGCCCCCATCCTGTGAAATCAGTACACAACAGTTTCCATATAGTGATGTGGAGGTTCAGGACATAGACTTTTGTCTTCTTATTTTGTCCCATTTGTAGGTCTCTTTGGACCTGACAGAACATAGTACTCAGCAACACTCAAATGGAAATTATTTGTTTATGAACTCTAACCTTGGCAGTCACTGCATCTCACTTGATCTTTATGTGTTCCCGGGATCTAACCCAGTGCCTGGCATCTAATAGGCACTTGCTAAAGGAGAGAAAACATGATTGCATGAATGCACACATGTCTGAGTCAGGCAAGGGAGGGAAGAAAGGAGGAGACCTATGTTCTAGTCCCAGCTCAGCCATGACCTTCTGCAAGGTCTTTCCAGGCTGCATGATCTTGGTCTTGAACTGTGAATTCCCGAAGTGTGAATTCTGTACCTGGTTTTACTGTCGTCACACCTTCTCCAACACTTTCCACAATGCCAGCTGCCTCATGGCCTAAGATCGCAGGGAGAGGCGTGATAATTGTTCCACTAACCACATGGTCATCTGAACGACAGATTCCTGTGGCCACCATCTACATGGGAAAGGGAGGATGATTAGATACAGAAAAGAATAGGACACTTATCTTTTCCTCATCAAACAATTTGGAATAGTCTGTGAAACATTTTTTTTTCTGAAATAAAGTCTTAATATACAAGAATGTATCCTTTTTATAGAAGTAGAAATTGCAGATTAGCACTAGGAAAGTTGTCACTCAAATTCTACCAGCTGATGCTAATTGATGTTGAAATCTTGATGTACATCCCTTTACACTTTTTTCCTGTAGAAACATGTAAATTATTTTTTATTTTATTGGGATTAGACTGTATATACCCTGGTTCCTTTTTAAAAACTTAACAACTTGTACTTGTATCTTTCTTGACGGTAAGTGTTTGGATCACCATATAGAAAGTGCCTTTTAATGGATTTTTGCTTATTTCCACTTTTACCATTTTTGGAGCCTAAAATTAAAAAACTGGAAAAAATGTTTCACCTTAATACGAACTTCATGGGCCTTAGGGGGTGCAACCTCCACCTCCTCAATGGAAAAGGGTTTCTTTAACTCCCACAGCACAGCTGCTTTGCATTTGATCACCTGGAAATTGAATAGAAAGATGCTACTAGTTTTTCCCCATTCTTAAAGTCAGGTATAGTGACTTTCATCTTTTTACGTGCAACATGTTCCCCCATGTCTGGAACCTAAAGTGTCCCATAGAAATGAAGGAAGGACCTCTGATTTACAAAGAGAATAAAAATACCTTTTTAAAAAACAGGCAAAGCAATCGCACAAGGAAAGAGAAACAGGATTAACTGTAATGAGACATTGAGATAAAATGGAATATATTCTTTCAGGCCATCTTCATGTTGTTTTTTGTTTGCCAAGGGTTGTTTATTCCTGATATTTCCTAATGTCCTTAACTCGGTTGTTTACCCGCGACTGTTGGCTGGTGTGTGAAATTCTAAATCAACATAATTTTGCTGACAGGTTTAGTGCTGTTCACATAAAAGCTATTGCCCTCTTGCTCAATTCTCTGCTGAAGCCCAAATAATCTAACTTTATGATTTCGGTTGCACATTTGCCTCCCTACCTAGGATGAGTTTTTTTTTTTTTTTTTTTTTTTTCTCTATTTGCCTGTTCTCTTCCCTTGACTTTGTTTTCCTTACTGCTTGTGGTTGCTACTTGCTTGCATCACTCATTTGAAAGTTAGCTTTGGCAGTGCTGTTTTGTTGTCTGATTTATGTGTAGAAATTCCTTCCAGATTAGATTTGCAACAAAAATTGAAGAGGTTATAGCTGTATACGCACACTCACACACACCTATGTACACATGTACGTATATATTTGAAAATGGGAGAATGGTGTGCTTGAATTTCTAGCTAGCACAGTTTACCCATCGGGGTTCTTAAAAATAAAAGTTGAAAACATATTTTTAGTGGTTGGGATTATAATATAAAGCTGTCTTCATTGTTGCAAATCTTACAAAATTAAGGGAGTTTTCTCCTAGAAAGAATTGACTTAATTGCAAATATGATAAAAAATTTTTCAATACAGATTTATCCTTTTGACAATTTATTTTCATGTTAAATCCCCTCCCAGTTTTCGAGGTGTTTGCCTGGGTCAATGCCACAATAGATATGAAAATTCTTGGAAATAATACGCTAAGGGTAGATAAGTCCTGACTACAAGGTCCTGTCCTGGGTGAATTACATACTTGATCTTTAAACCTCACAATGATGTTACCAGGGCAGTATTATTGAATTATTGGTCTTATTTTACAGATGAAAAGATTGAGGCTCAATGGACTCCATAATTGACCAATTTTCCCAAAGTCACAAAGTTGGCTGTCCAGAGAATTAAGATCAATGCAACTTTATTTTTTTACTACTCCATGGTAGTGAAAAGAGATTAAATAATAATAGCAGCAACAATGTAACAGCAGTGACTAACATTTGTTGAATTATTTCTTTTTACAATCTTTTTTTTAAGTTTATTTATTTTTGAGAGAGAGAGAAAGAGACAGACAGAGCATGAGTAGGGGAGGGGCAGAGAGAGAGGTAGACACAGAAACCGAAGCAGGCTCCAGGCTCCGAGCTGTCAGCACAGAGCCTGATGTGGGGCTCGAACTCACAGACTGTGAGATCATGATCTGAGCTGAAATCGGACACTCAACCAACTGAGCCACCCAGGCGCCCCTGTTGAATTATTTCTATGTACCAGGCACTGATACAAGTGTATTACAGTATTTATTTATTAAATTCTCACACCACCTTATAAAATGGTATTATTATTGCCATTTAGCATTTGAGGAGACTATCATGCAGGAAGGGTAAACAGAAATGGGTGTTATCACAAAGCTAAAAGTGATTAATGCTGCACCCAAAGGGGGAAGATTTATTGTTTTCATTAATACATTTGGTTTGCACATTTGCTCTCTGAACTCCTTTTAAGCTTAGTTTTGGCATATTTAATTGTTCTTTTTCCTAACCTTCATTTGAAATGTAACTTGCCGTTGTAAATACTAACCAGTAATGAATTAAAATAAAGAGATTTGGAATAAGAAAACTGACAACTGGCGATCCATGTGGTTTCCAACCAATCTAATTGATATAGGAGTGTTGTGTCACACAGTGTGTGTAGAAACCTTGGAATCTTTAAGTTATCATAGCAAGATAGTGTATGGTGTGATCCACTCCTAACATAACACATGTCCTAGAAACAGTTGCATAGACTTTTGTAATTGAGCTAGGTTGAACAATGTGAGTTGCTTGTATTGAATGACCACATGCGTTTCTGTGCACCTGTAAGCACGTTGAACAAATGAGCATGAATCCATGGAAGACTTAGAACTGATTATCTCTGTTCTCAGTGCTAATAAGTGATTCAAACTGTATCACTATTATTTTTATTTTGTAAAACCATGTTGACTTTTGTGTGGAGAAGATACTGTTCCACAGGATTTCTATGGAAATTTCCTGGATTATGCACAGTAGGGCCCTTGTAATTCAGAATTTGCATGTTGATGCTGGCTTGCTTATTAATCTTGATCTAAAGTTTTGAAATCAGTGTGCCTTTTGTAAGAGATTTTATAGTAAGGTTCAAAGTATATCTCAAAGTCCTCTGAATCAAATTCCTCTCATAAAACTTTTGTCAGATCTAACTTTCCTGTGTTCCCAAAAAGAATATGATTACAAAAAACATTTAAATTATGTTTTTTTATTATAAAGAAAACTCCTTGATTAAAAACATAGAATGTTAGATTTACAAATCTATTTATGATTGACTATAACTACTGCACATGTATTCAATACAGGAAGTAAAGATTTTATTAAGTACAGATACTATGCATTCTTGATAAAGATATTTAGGAATAGCCTATTTTTAACTGCAGTTTAATATACATTGCATATTGAAGCACACACTCTGTTTTGTATTTCAGTACACATTGTTTCTAATTTATATATGCATTTTAAATTATTCATTAATACTATATCTTTGTGAATTATATAGTAAGAATATATTTCCAAAAGTAGAAACAAAATTTTTTTTGCTTACTTTTCCTGCTGTGCTCATCGTTGCGTTTTCTCTGCAGACCAGGAGACTGGTGAATTCTTATAGACTCTTTTCTGTTTGAGTAGATAAAGGTGATATGTTATACAGATATTTTGTTTGCTTGAGTAACTGCCCATTCCACACATGTGATCTGGGGTCTTTAAGCCACACCTATCAGCTTTTTCTCAAGCCAAGTCAAATCAGGAAGAAAAGCGCACTGAGCCAGCATCCAAACCTTTGACTTTGCACCTTGCCAATTTCAGTTAATATATTGGGTTCGTTAGGTAAACTATGTCCCTACACCTAAATTTTAATCTCGCTCTCTTTTTTTCCTAGATTGCACATTTCTTCTCTTTCCATCCCACATAGGGTGTTCGGAGTTGTTTGCCCTTCATGTGAGCTAATCTCCAACTTCTAGTCCATTTGTTGCAGTTCGAAAAGAGGAGTAAGGAAGCAGCACAAATGATATTGACAGAGAGTGCTCTGAGCCAGAGGAATAGGTTTGATTTAGCACTCTTTTCATAGAAGGGAAGTTGGACAACAATGAGTCACAGCACAGACACTCACCTCTACCTGTCATAACAGGGAGTTTGGAGCAGTGGTTATGGCATGGCAGACCCTATGCTTACTAGCTGTGCGCAGTTGGATTTATTATTTATCTGTCTTTGGCCTTAATTTTCTTACCTATAAAATGAGGATGACTGTTGGTACCCCCTCGAGGAGTTGTTTGAGGAAAACTGAGATAATCCTTTTAAAGTACTTCTCAGGGCGCCTGACAAATAGGACAACCTTCAGTGAATATTAGCTACTCACTAAGGTTTCAGTGCTGACAACCTTACTTTCTTTTTGTTATCCCAGCCCTCTAGGGGCTGAATGTTAATGTTCTCTGTGGCCTAACATGCCTTTTGTGATCTTTCAGCTTTTCAACAATTGTGCAGCCAGTTTTCGGTAATAAATCTACTTTGTTTGAAATACAGAGTTTTCTGTTTTCCTAACTGGACACTGATACAGTTCTTGGCACCAAAAGTGCTCCCAGAAGCATACTGTCTAGCAAACCATAGTATTACACAGACTGAGTTAATTTACCCAGACTGAGTCTTTTTAATGGTTACCATGTGCTGACATAGAAAGCACTGGAATGAGTATATTAAAGGGGGTTGAGAAGAAAGGAAAAGAATCCAGAATAATCAACAGAAGAGAAACCAATAGATGACTAACAGGACCTGCTTGCTCTTTTCCATTATAGATTTCATGTAGGCCTGATCTGCCTCGGTTTGCACACTGCCCATTATGTTTTCAAGTAGAAGTTTTCCAGAGCACTTTGAAGACGTTTGAAGTTTTGTACCTTTCGAATCCCTGTATGATACAGTCACTGAAAATGTTATGCTCAGCCATATATGCCTATTTGCATGATGCTACAAAACTTGTTTTAGAATTTTCATTCATTTTGTATTTTAAGAGTCCTAGAATATAAACAATTCTTTTGTGTTCATCACTTTTCCAGTTTTTGATTTTTCATTTTCATTTTTACCAAAATTATATGTGCATATACATATGCAAAACTTTTTTCTACAAAGCCTCCTAAGAAAAGCAGCTGTACTTGCTTTCCTGCTTTTTCCTACATTTACTCTTCCCTACAAGCCACTGCTGTCAACTTTTGAAACTTATTATTTTGTTTTTTTATTTCCACATCTCCAAGTAGCATGCATATATTACTAACTTGGTTTTGCTTTGGACATTCCTATTAACTTTCCATTTGGGAGGATGAAAATTTGGGGCAGTCATTACCACAAAAATGCTCTACTTCTGGGGGTGGAGAGAGTGAGGAGGAAGAGGAGGGGGGCCATCCCACAATACCAGGCGGGAGGGCACTAGGTGGTTTGTATCTGGGCTGTGAGGTGCTCGGTGCCTCGGAGGTTGCTGCTTCTGTCTCTTTAATGCGAGAGGAAGCAATGCAGTGGAATTGGTGGAAACTGGCAGAGCTGTAGATGTTACTAGAGGAGGAGATCCCTCTGGTAAGACGGCACTGATGGAGAGTTACCAGAATCTGAGCCGGGTGGCGGACTACTGTGAAAACAACTACATACAGGCTGCAGACAAGAGCAAAGCTTTAGAAGAGTACAAAGCCTACACAACCCAATCCATAGCTAGACTTGCTTCTCAAATAAATGCACTGGCCAACAATGTACTCTAGTTGCTGGATATCCAAACCTCCCAGCTTTGGAGAATGGAGTCTTCCACCAATCATATGTCACAGACCGTGGACATTCATAAAGAGAAAGTGTCTTGAAGAGACATTGGCATTTTGACAACAAATAAGAATACACCAAGAACTCACAAAATAATAGCACCTGCACATATGGAGCGCTCTGTAAGGTGTATTCAGAAACCTATTGACTATACAGTTCTGGATGTTGTGGGCCGTGGTGTCAAGCATGGAAATACCCAGCCTGCAAGAACTGGCGCACTGTCCAGAACAAATCTTCCTACTCAGAAACCTCCAAGCCCTCCCATGTCAGGCCGGGGAACACTGGGACAAAATACTCCTTACAAAACCCTGGAACCTGTTAAACCCCCAGCAGTTCCTAATGACTACATGATAAGTCCTGCTAGGCTCAGAAGTCAGCATAGTCCAGGCAGGACGGCTTCTTTACACCAGACACCGAGGACACACAGTAGAAGTAGTGGGGGGAGTAGAAGTCGAGAAAACAGTGGAAGCAGCACTATTGGCATCCCCATTGCCATGCCTATATTTCACCACCCACTATTGGACCAGCAACCACAGGCTCAGGTCCCAGTTCCCAGTACGGCACAATGACCAGGCAGATTTCTCGACACAACTTGACCACTTCCTCGATGTCTTCTGGTGGATACAGACGAACTCCCTCTTTGCTCAGTTTTCTGCTCCTCAGCCTCCTGTTAACGGAGGTCCACTTTATTCTCAGAATTCAATTTCTGTTGCTCTCACCCCTCCCCCTATGCCTCAGTTGACTCCACAGATAACCTTTCACAGGCTTCGTGGCCAGGATGTAGGAAAGCATTGCTGATAGTCCAACTCCACCACCACCACCTCTCCCAGATGACATTCCCATGTTTGATGAGTCTCCGCCTCTGCCACCACCCCCAGTGGATTATGAGGATGAAGAGTCTGCAGTAGTTCAGTATAATGATCCACATGCAGATGGGGATCCTGCTTGGGTCCCAAGAATTATATGGAGAAAGTTGTGGCACTATATGATTATATGAAAAACAAGGACGATGAGCTATCATTTATGGAGGGTGCAATCATTTATGTGATAAAGAAGAATGACGATGGCTGGTATGAAGGAGTCTGCAATCAAGTGACTGGTCTGTTCCCTGGGAACTGTGTTGAATCAATCATGCGCTATGCTGATTACATTTTTACTTTTAAAGCAGGTTCTTCTTATTAGTCATACTGTGGGATTATTATGGTTAACAGAATTGTCTTAAAATATTTTCAAACGTGCCCATATTTTCAGGACATGCTGTTTTATTGGTATAATTAAATGTCTACCTGTAAGCATAAGTCTTTGAGGCAGTTTGTGTATTGCTAATCAGCAATTAATACAGGAGGCTGTCCATCCCTGATAATGCTTATGTACTTACTTACACAGTTAACTTTATGACCAGCCTAAGTATTCTGGGGGAGTGGTGTAGAATATTTAACAAATCATGATTCAGACTGTACCATTACATGTTTCCATGCAGCATGGTTACTAACGCTATGTCAGACTAATATTAAAACCAGAAAACTACAATCCTCGTGCTGGTCATACTTTCTGTTTAGATTTTCTCATTCTTGAAATATACTGTTTGTTTAAAGCATGCATACAAATTTATGTATTGAAATATACGTAAAAAATCCAGGATGCTTCTAATTTGTGTAATACTTACTTGGAGTACTCGTACTTAGGTCTCATGAAATGAATTGAGTCCCTAAGCTCTCTATGTGCATGTGGAACAAAACAAAGGGTTATCTGTAATGTTGTAATTTGTACCTAAGTTTTTTAATGGGTGAATTTGTGTTATAAATTTTTTCCATTCATAAATACATAAATGAACCAAAGATTTTTGTCCTTTCCCTCACTGGTTTGCTTATAAAATAAATGAGTAAATTTAAAAAATATTCTACTTCTCTCTTGTTTCCCGAAAGAGTAATAGAATAATTTGTTATAAGGACTATGTAAATGTTACATATAGGTGAGCCATTTAGTTTGCAGTGGTTTTGTTTTTTTTTTTTCCCTCTACCTAAACAATTCTGTTTTTCCTAGGATTTAATTTTTTTTTTTTTTTTTTTTTTTTTTTTTTTTTTTTTTAACTAGCTTAGTAGGGCACTTGGATGGATCAGTTGGTTAAGAGTCTGACTCTTGGTTTTGGCTCAGGTCATGATCTCGTAGTTTTGTGAGTTTGAACCCCACATCAAGGTCTGTGTTGACAGTGCAGAGCCTGCTTGGGATTCTCTCTCTCTCCCTCTGTCTCTGCTCCTCCCCTGATCGTGCTATCTCTCTCTCTCTCCAAACTAAATAAACTTTTAAAAAATTTATAGGGGCATCTGGGTGGCTCAGTTGGTTGAGCGTCTGACTTTGGCTCAGGTCATGATCTCAGGGTTCGTGGGTTCAAGCCCTGCGTCAGGCTCTGTGCTGACAGCTCAGAGCCTGGAGCCTGCTTCGGATTCTGTGTCTCCCTCTCTCTGCCTCTCCCCCGCTCATATTGTGTCTCTGTCAAAAATAAATATTAAAAATTTAAAAAGAATTTATAAAAAACTAGCTTGGTTTTGTCTTTATGCTTACATCTAATTCAATGCCCAAAGCATCTCCAGTTGTTTAGTTCTCCACTTAGGACAAATAGACACATCAAGTATCTCACCAGTTTTGTCTTTAGAGAAATCTTACTTGGAGTCTTTGACTTGCTCTAGAATGGCCTGGGTGTGCTCTGAATCTGGGGCAGCATGCTCTTTTGGATTCCTATGTCTGCTCTAACAAATTACCACCAACTGGGTGGCTTAAAACAATGGAGATTTATTTTGTCCCACTTCTGGAGGCCTAAAATCTGAAGTCCGTACCACTGGGCAGAAATCAAGTGTCAGCAGAGGTACTAAGAGAGAAGCCATTCCTTGCCTTTTCCAGCTTCTGGTGGCTGCCACATCCCCTGGCTTGTGGCCACACACTCCAAACCCCTTCCTTCCCTGCTCCTTTCTTCCCCCTCCTTCTTCGTGTTGTCTTTGGGAGCTTGTAGCATGTTCTGTTTATCCCTGGTAATCTGAAATTTTACAATGACCAGTTCTAGGTGGATGTATTTTTATCCATTTTACTGGCATTCCGTGGCTTTTAAAAAAGATGAGGGTTAACTTTAAAGTTCCAGAAAATTTACTTAAACTGTTTTATTAATGCTCTTCCTTCCCTACCCTTCCCACCCTACCTTCTCTGCTCTTTCATTCATTCTGGAACTCCTACTACTCAGATACTGAATGTTTTGATATACCACTCTCATTTTCTGTCCCATGCCCCTTTTTCCTTTTTTCCATCTCTTTGTGTTTGTGCTCCCTCCAGCTTCAAATATCCTCTTGAAATGAAGGCACAGTTGGCATAGTCAGGGTTTGCAGGGCATGACGCGATCCTCCTGGGGGTTGGGAGTTCCTACCAGCCCGGCAGTGGCACTTCATCTTTAGTTCCAGTGGTGGGGCAGGAGGTGGGTTGGAACCGAAGCCTGTAGTGATGAGCAGTATGTACCAGCTCTGAGAGCCCTTCTGGCTCCCAGCAATGAAAAATTTTATTTCTAAGATTAAGAGCTTCTACTTTTGCTAGTTTTCCCTAAATTATCACCTGTGAATTGAGACGTCTTATATTCATGAGCAGGAGCCCTGATATTTTGCTTACCATGCTTGTTAGTCACCTGAGAAATTGTGAAGGATATTTATGCAACGATTGATAAGTTCATGGTCCAGTTAAGACCTGTGCTACAGCTTGAGCAGCTATAGCTGGATAATAACACATCCCAGTTTGCCAGAGACAATTACTATGTGTGTTCCCAGAGTGATTATGAATAGCTTACTCCTTGCTTTCAAAAGTGTTCTAGTTTAGATGATTAATTATGTGGTCACCCTACTTATACTTGCATGTGAACTAGGACAGAGGCTCTAGGACATCCTGGATTTAGTCAGCTACAAAAGGCCTCCTTGGAATAAAGAAAACTTCAGAGTTTCAAGAGTTAGAGCTTATTGTTTAACAACTAGCTTTGATCCTTGTGACTCGTTTCAGTAGTATTGAAACAATTAAAAGAGTAGTACAGAATATCACTTAGCTAACCTTTACTACTTTATGAATAATATAAGCTAGTCTGGGATTAGAGCAAAGGCTGATGTGATTTTTGAAATTTGATAGTCTCATAAGAAAATTACTCTCGGAAGCTGAATTAGAATGAATCAAAGTCTATGTTCAAAAACTACATAATAGTTAAATATTTAATTTTGTTAGGAAATGATTATTACAAAACCTTAATTAAGCGGTCACTGAAAGATTTGAAAGTGGTGATTGTATTGAAGTACATCAATTTTTATTTTAAAACCTGGAAATGGACTGTTGCATAAGAACAAATAGAGTTATTGGAATGAGAATAAGTGGAAAGTAGTAGTTATACTATAGCTTTAATCAAATTGGTATTGGAAGAGATTAAGGGTCGTAAAGGTGAGTTTAGGTGTTCTTTTCTTTATCTTTTTCTTTTTTTCTATTTATTTATTTATTTATTTATTTATTTATTTATTTATTTAGAGTTACAATCCAGAAGCCATTCTATGTGCTGCTAGGGTAAACAACAAAGACAGAACTTGTTTATTAGTCTAAACTGCATGCTAAGGGGAAATTTCAAAAATCCTGGTTTGCACAGCTAGGTGAGAGGTTGTCCAGGTAAGCAGTTTAAGGCATTTACCATATCAGCAAATAGAAAAAAAAAATTCTTTTCAATTAAGGCAAATCAGAGGAAAAGCAAGATCATTATTATGTAAGAGTGATGTTTCTGGTTTACTCTGGTTTACTCACCCGGGAAATCCTGGGATTGTGGTAATCTTGGGAGGATCTAGTTGTCTTAAGGTTGATCGCTGTAGTCTCAAAACAGAATTAATGTTTGTTTACTTTAATGTTAAAAGTAAATGTCTTCCTGGAATGCCTTGTCTGGAATCTAAGTTGCAGGGAGGGGAAGGGAAGAATGGGAAAGGAAGAAGGGAATAAGTATTTCTTCTGAGTCTATATTCAGGCCTTGGGAAAGTAGAATCTAATCAAGAAAAGTCGGAGTGAAGTATATTCCTTTATAAGAGAAAGTTCAAAGGCACCCTCCCACCCCTCCCCCATGCTCAAATAAAAATAGCAGAAAAGGTTTAAAGGAGTTCATGAGCTGTTTATGTGACACACAGTACCTTCTTTTCTTACAGGGACATTCCAAAGCTCTTACAACACTCAAGTAGTGGGTGATTTCCAAGTCTGAGGGTTCTGGGGGGCTTTTGAGCAGTTTTTACTTATTTATTTTAAAATTAACTTTATTGATGTCAATTTTATACACAAAAAAATGCATCCATTTTCAGTGTATACTCAATGAGTCTTGACCATTAATAGAACTGTAAGTCCACCACAAACAAGATATAAAACATTTCTATCCCCCCCCAAAGTTCCTCTTTCACCCCTTTTGCAGTCAATTCACCTACATACACCAAGCCCCAGGCAACCACTGATGTGCTTTCTGTTAATATAGATTGCTTTGCCTGTCCTAAAATTCCATATAAATAAAATCATGCCAGTACAAATTCCTTTGTGTTTATTAGTTTCTTCAGTTTTTGAGATGTAAGTATCTTGTGGATATCAATAGTTGGTTCCTTTTTATTATTCCACAGTGGTCTGTTGCATGGATTTACCATAATTTGTTCGTCCGTTTACTAGGGGATGGACATTTCACTTGTTACAATATTAGCCAGTATGAAAACAGCCACTATAAACATTGTGGACAAATGTTTTCATTTCTTTTGGATAAATATCGAGGAGTAGATTTGCTGGTCATGTGGTACGTGAGTGTTAACTTTATGAAAAATGGCCACACTGTTTGCCAAAGTAGTTGTACCATCTTACAGTCCCATAGGCAATGTATGTGAATCACCAGCATTTGATACTGGCAGTCTTTTAAATTTTAGCCAGTGTATTGGCTGTAGTGTAATTTCAATGTGGTTTAAATTTGCACTTACTTCAAGATGAATTTTGAGCATTTTTTTCATGTACATATTGACCATTTGTATATTTCCTTTGTGTGAACTATTTAAATCTTGTACCTATTTTTATTTGGCTGTCTTTTTACTATTGAATTGTAAGAGTCCTTTATGCATTCTGGATATAACTACTCCATCAGATATCTGTGTCAAGAATATTTTCTCCTATTCTGTGGTTGGTGTTTTCACTTCCTTAACGGTGTTATTAAAAAAAGCATTCGTTTTTAATTTGGAGAAAGTCTTTTGTATCCATTTGCTCTTTTGTGATTAATACTTTTTATGTCCTGAGAATTATTTCTGTAACCCAAATATGCAAAGAGGTTTCCTATCTACTCTCCTTGAAATTATATAGTTTTAGCTTTCACATTTAGCTCTATGATCCAATTCAAGGTTTTTTGTGTGTGTGTGATGGGAGGTATGTGTTGAGGTTCTTTTGTTTTCATATGGATAACTACTTGTTCTAGTATTGTTTATTGAAAAGCTCTCCTTTCTTCCATATATTACCTTACCACCCTTGTTTTTAAAAAAATAACATATGGGAGTGCCTGGGTGGCTCAGTTGGTTAAGTGTCCGGCTTCAGCTCAGGTCATGATCTCGCAGTTGGTGAGTTCGAGCCCCATGCCGGGTTTTGGGTTGACAGCTCAGAGCCTGGAGCCTGCTTTGGATTCTGTGTCTCCCTCTCACCCTGCCCCTCCCCCACTCACACTCTGTGTGTCTCTCTCTCTCTCTCAAAAACAAACATTTAAAAAATTAAAAAAAAAATAAAGGTTAAAAAGAAAAAAATAGCATATGTGTGGGTCTATTATTTTTGGAATCTGGAATCTCTATCATGTTCTATTGTTATTTGTGTATCCTATGCCAATACTGCACTATTTTAATTACTATAGCTTTACAATAATCCTTGAGTCGTCCAACTTAGTTCTTATTTTTGAAAACTCTTTTGGTGATTCTTCCTTTGAATTTTCATACTAGTTTTAGAATGAGCTTATCTATACAAACACACACACACACACACACACACACACACAAACAAACAACACCAACCTGTATTAAATCTATAAATCAATTTACAATTGATAACATATTTGTTATCAATAGCAGTCTTGTCTCATCTAACCCATAAACATGGTGTATCTGTTCACTTAGCATCATCTATAATACATGACAATAATGTTTAGATTTCAGTGTATGATTCTTATTCATGTTTTGTTTTACTTATTTATTTATTTATAAAGTTTTATTGATTTAAGTAATCTCTACACTCTAGGTGGAGTTTGAACTCATGACCCTGAGGTCAAAAGTCGTGTGCTCTTCCGACTAAACCAGCCAGCCCCCGCTATTTTTGTTTATTTTATTCCATAGTGTTTCATATGCTGAATGATACTATAAATGATTATGATTTTATTTTCTGATTTTTCATTGCTACTATATTAAAATATAATTGATTTTTGTCTATTGACCTAGTATTCACTAACTTTGCTAAATTCATTTCTAATCCTAGAAGCTTTTTGGTACATTTCTTAGGATGTTCTCTGTATATAGTCATGCAATTAGTTAATAAAGGCAGTTTAATACTTCTTCTTTGATATTTAGGCTTTTGTTTATTTTTCTGGCTTTAATCACTAGCTTTGATCTCCAGTACAATGTTGAATTGGTAAAGGCAGAATTTCTTGCCTTGGTCCCCAAAATAGGCATATAGTTTTAACAGTAAGTATGCTGCTAGCTTTAGGTTTTTCATAGTTTGCCAAAAGCTTTTTAATCATTCATGGATGTTGGATTTTGTCAGTTTTTCTTGCATCTATTGAGATGATCATACAACTTTTCTTTTTTATTCTGTTATGAATTACACTTACTCTGTGGTGAATTACATTAATATTTGAATATTTGGATTCCTGAAATAAATCCCACTTGATCATAATTTATTATCATTTTTCTATATTGTTGAGTTTGATCTGCTAATATTTTGTTCAGATTTTTTGTGCCTACGTTCATGAAATCTGTAGCTTTCTTGTAAAATATTTGTCTGGCTTAGTTATGAAGTTAATACTAATGGTAAGATTAGTTGGGAAGTGTCCCTCTTTCTCTATTTTCTAAAGTTATTTGAGTAAAATTGTTACTTTTTTTTCTCCTTAAGTGTTTTATTGAATTGACCAGTAGAGTCACCTAGAAATTGAGTTTACTTTGTGGGAATATTTTTAATTAAGACTCTAATTTCTAAAAATAGTCATAGGTCTCTTCAGATTTTCCATTTTTTCCTTGAATCAGTTGGTAACTTTTTTATCTGTGTCTGTCAAGGAATTTGTCCATTTCATGTAAGTTGTCAAATTTAGTGGAATAAAATTGTTTATATTATTCTCTTAACATTCTTTTAATGTCTGTAGTATATGTACTACTGTCTTCTGTTTTATTCCTAAATTTATATTTGTGTCTTTTTAAAAATTGATCTAATTAGAGGTTTATCAATTATATTGTTCTTTTCCAACTAGCATTTGATTTCATTGACTTCTCTGCATTTTCTTTGTTATTTTACTGATCCTCAATTTTATCTATATATTTTTTCTACTTACTTTGGGTTTAATTTGATTTTCATTTTTTAGTTTCATAAGGATACCTGTATCAGCAATTTTAAGCCTTTATTATTTTCTATTATTATCATTTAAAGCTATAAAGTTTCCATCTAATTTCTGTTTTAGCTGCATCTCACAACTTTTGATATGCTGTGTTTTTATTACCGTTCAGTTCAAAATATCTTACTATTTCCCTTGTTTTTTTTTTTTTTTTTCTTGACTCAGTGTTCCAATGTTTGGAAGTTTTACAGATATATTATTATTGGTTTCTAATTTAATTTCATGTAGTCAGAGAACATAGCCTGTATGATTTCAATCACTTCAAAGTTTTTGGGAAGTATTATTATATGGTCCAGGAGAAGGTTCATCTTGATGAGTACTCCAAGCCATTTGAAAAAAAAAAAATGTGTACTATTTTATTGTTGAATGTCAACTAATGTCAATTAGCTCAAGTTGATCAGTAGTATTTGTTGGTCAGATACGATTTTCTTACTACTTTTTTCTATCAAGTATGTATATGAAAGTGCTGACTTCTTCAGCTTTAGCGATTAGATTTGCCTACTTCTTTTAGTTGTAGCAGTTATTGATTCATGTACTTTGAAGTGTGATTAAGTATATGCTTGTTTAGGATTGCTCAGAATTTTTGATGAATTACCTCCTTCATCTTTGTTCAACCTTCTTCATTATCACTTGTGATACTCTTTTTTTTAAAGTGCACTTTGTCTGAAATAAGTAGAGCTATCCCAACTTGGTTGGTTAATGTTTAGATGATGTTCTTTTCCCCCATCTTTCCATTTTCAACCTGTATATGTCTTTATGATGTAAGAGGGATTTGTGTGAAGAGCATATTGTGTGTTGCATTTAAATTTAATTTGACAATTTTCTCCTTTTAATTTGGGTATTTACATGATCTGAAAATAAATTATTATCAATTTTTCATTTTTATCAAACCTTCAAGGAAGGGATAATTAATTCCATGTTATTTAAGCTGCACCGACCATATCAGATCATAGAGAAGGAAAGATTCCAAATTATTTTATGAAGCCAGCACAATGCTAACAAAGAGCACCAAAAAAGAGAAAAAATTACTGGGGAAAAAATCTATTTTATGCATATTGGTGCAAAATTCATAAATTAATAACAAATAGAATCACCCAGTGTTATGTTAAAAATAATAAACAAAAATAACAAACACACAAGCAAGTGGGCTATTTTTAAAAAAGTAATAGGTGAAAAGAGGTGAAAAATCACATAAATAGCTCCATAAATGCTAAAAATCCCTTAAAGGAATTTGGTAAAATTCACCTTAGGTCCCTAATTTTAACTATTAAAGTTTTTTTTATCATTTTATTTTATTTCATCATGATAAGTATACTCTTTTTAAAAACTTATTTATTTATTTAATGTTTTTATCTATTTTTGAGACAGGGAGAGACAGAGCATGAGCAGGGGAGGGGCAGAGAGAGACACACACAGAATCCGAAGCAGGCTCCAAGCTGTCGGCACAGAGCCCGACGTGGGGCTCGAACTCATGAACCGTGAGATCATGACCTGAGCTGAAGTCGGACACTCAACCGACTGAGCCACCCAGGCTCCCCAATAAGTATACTCTTTAATCCCCATCACCTATTGAACCCATCTCCCTCTCCCCTCCCAGTTTGTTCTCTATAGTTAAGAGTCTGTTTCTTGGTTTGTCACTCTGTCTCTCTCTTTTTTTTTCCTTTGCTCATTTATTTGTTTCTTAAATTTCATATATGAATGAGAGTGTATGGTATGTATGTTTCTCTTAATGACTTATTTCATTTAGCATTATACCCTCTAGATCCATCCATTTTGTTGCAAATGGCAAGATTTCATTGTTGTTGGTTTTTTTTTTTTTTTATGTCTAAACAATAATCCGTTGTGTGTGTTGGGGGGTATAGATATCACTTCTTCTTTATCAGTTTCTTTCATGATTATTGGTCTGTTGAGGCTGTCTAATTCCTCTGAGGTCCAACTGGTGATTTATATTTCCTCAAAAAACTACCAATTTCAGCTGGTTTTCAACTGTATTTACATGTAGTCAAGCACAATATCCTCCAAGAATTCTCTTTTCTCTGTGTTAGTGGTTATTTCCCTATTTTAATGTTCAACTTTATATATTTGGGTCATTCCTCCCCCAACCCCTATTAGATTACCTAGACCTAAAATAATCCATCAAATGACACATACTTTTCAAATAGTAGCCTACTTACTATGTACACAGCCCAGAAATAGAGGATCTGAAATCAGGGATAAGGATGAGGAAGGTAACAGGAGAGGGGTAGTTTGACAAACACAAGTCATTGAATAAACATTTAAAAAGCAGAGAGCCCGTGCACATATGACCTGGTCTTGAACACCCTGTATCTCCTTTTCCCAAGTCCTCCACACCCAGTAAAAACCTGCTACATTCCACCTTGCCTTCAACACCCAGGTGTCACCTCCTCTTGGAAACTTTCCTGGATTTCATGGGAAAAGTCAACGCCTTTCCTCTGATATTCAAGATTACTTTTTTTCTTTGAATTTTGAAAAATTTCAAATACAGAAAGTTAAAAGAATAAAACCAATGGGATTAATCAATGTTAACATTAGGTCAGTTTTACTTTAGATTTTTTTTTTTTAATTTTTTTTTCAACGTTTTTTATTTATTTTAGGGACAGAGAGAGACAGAGCATGAATGGGGGAGGGGCAGAGAGAGAGGGAGACACAGAATCGGAAACAGGCTCCAGGCTCCGAGCCATCAGCCCAGAGCCTGACGCGGGGCTCGAACTCAACGGACTGAACTCACTGGCTGAAGTCGGATGCTTAATCGACTGCGCCACCCAGGCGCCCCTAGATCTTTTTTGTTAAAAGAAGCATTATGGACAAATTAAAAGTCCTTCCTTTTGAATGAAATCTTTCCATTTGCAATGACATGGATGGAGCTAGAGTGTATTATGCAAAGCAAAATAAGTCAGGCAGAGAAAGACAAATACTATATGATTTCACTCATATATGGAATTTAAGAAACAAAACAGACAAGGGGCACCTGAGTGGCTCAGTCAGTTAAGCATCCGACTTCGGCTCAGGTCACGACCTCAGGGATGGTGAGTTCGAGCCCTGCATGGGGCTCTGGGCTGACAGCTCAGAGGCTGGAGCCTGCTTCAGATTCTGTGTCTCCCTCTGTCTGCCCCTCCGGTGCTTGCACTCTGTCTCTCACAGTGTGCCAAAAATAAATAAACATTTAAAAAAATTAAAAAAAAAAAGAAACAAAACAGACACACATATGGGAAGGGGAAAGAAAAGAGAGAGAGAGAGAAAGGGAAACAAACCATAAGAGACTCCTTACCATAGAGAACAAACAGGATTGGTGGAGGGAGGTGGGTAGGGGATGGACTGCATGGGTAATGGGTATTAAAGAGGGTACTTGTCATGTTGAGCACTGGGTGTTATATGTAAGTGATGAATCACTAATTCTACTCCTGAAAACAATATTACACTATATGTTAGCTAACTTTGATTTAAATAAAAATTTGAAAGGAAAAATAAATAAATTAATAAAAGTCCTTCCTTTTACCAACCAAAGCAATTTCTTTCCTTCGCCAGAGACCACCACAAATGTGAATTTGGTACTTATTGTGACATATTTGTATCCATAAATTACAAATAGTATTATTTGTGATTTCCATTAAAATCAAATGTTCATGAAAGGAATAAGAAAATAAATTATTATCCACTTGGCAATTTTTTTCAGGCTCATCCCTACTGGGATTAACACTGGGGAAAGAACCATAACCTCAGTGCTAAAGTAGTTGCCTAGGTTTTTGTATTTCTCTCTCTGGAGAACTTTACTGTTGAAGATGACAAATCATCGTAAGCATTTTATTATTTTTTTTCCTCTGTGTAATTTGATTCATTCATTCACTCATCCATGAATTTATTCAAGAAGCATTTGTAACAGGGTCACAAGATTTATGCATACTACATCTCAGGTATGTAGTCAGGATATGTTTTTAAAAATTATGTCTAAAACAACCCCAATCTATACTATAACCATCAGTCTATCAGGTAAAAGGCAAAAAAAGTAGCTTCTAGTCTTATTAAAACCTGGACCACTGTAATGATTGAAATAATCTTTTAAGGTTGTGCTCTTTATCACTTGGTAAAAAGAAATGCTCAGTTTCCTAGAATCTTCCTGTCTTCCTGATTCTCTCCCAGGGCATCTTAGGGAAGGAGAACTTCATGACTTCCTGGCTGGGGGAAGATAGGCTCCCCAGAACTTGCAATGGTTTTATTCCATTCCTCCAATCTTCATGAGGGTGCCCTGTTTGCTTGGTTGTTGCCTGCCTACTGCATTTGTAGCTGAGGTCTTTACCTTGTGGAATAGTCTTGTTTATCTTGTTTGGTTAGTTTTGCAGTTGACCTTAGGTTACACTGGTACAAAAAAACCTTTGTCCTCCATGTGGCCTCCTACTGTGATGGTCCATCCGAAACCAAGGCCAGGGATCCCTTTACATCTCACCAATCCAGACCCTAAAAGGCAATCTGTCACCTGCTTCTCAAATTACCTGATGGTTCAATCCTTCCTCCCCAGGCTTGCTCTACTCTACACAAGGAATAAAGGAAGATTTTGTTATTGCAAGGCAGAAATGGCAAGCTGCCCCGAAAAGCAAATTTGAAGGCTACTCTCTAAGCACTCTTTGTTGCCAAATTAAACTCTGATGTGGTTTTGCCCCAGCTTGGTTAGGGCAACTTGTGGTTTGGGTTCTTTGTAGAGACTCAAACAACCCAACAGCTTCCTTCTTCCCATGGCAGTCCTAACACCCAGTCCTGGTGGAAGCCCAGAGAGAAGTTGGGACATTCAGATCTGTTTTCCACATCTCCTCTTTCCCTTTTCCTTCCTACGGCCCTCTATAATAGGGATGGGCTTCCCTTTGCTCTGCATCACATCCTCCTCGTATCACTATGCAGCAAGGCCTGGCTATCAGGGGCCGAAGGCATATAGGTGTTAACGTTATGTGAGAAATCAGAGTCCTCTCTAGGCTTAAAAACAATGGAAGAAAGGAATTTAGAAAATTCTTTGGCTATAAAGCCTACAAATCTTTGGCTTTTAAATTTATTGTGTTACTTTAAAGCCCTATTTAAATGATAGGAGTTGAATAGCAACATCCTTATTCATATTTCTTTAGTCACCAGTCAAGTGGATATTTCTGGTCAACTGAGAAGGAGCTCTCAGAAGGAGATGGTGCCATAGAGAAACAAATGGTTCTTATTCAGAAGGCCAGCTTTGGAACTGGGTGGAAAATTCCAGTATCCACCATCTTTCCAATTTCCCTTTTCTGGCCAAAGCTGCAAAGCATGGTTGTTGAGTAGAAACATCTATTTACCCTCATCCTAGGAAGATATTTTCTTTCACCTTTGGAAAGCAACATGCTGCTATCTGACCTTTATTATGGCCTCACTGAATGCTTTGCAATGCTTCACAGTGATTTGCAATGCTTTGCAATAACTTTAGGGTTACCACATGAAAAATAATTGAAAATCTCTTGGTCCTTAGGAGATGAGGCCTCCCAGACATGCATATATGCAAATAAAAACCATCTCTGACTTCCCTTTGTATGTTCAACCTGTTTGCACTACTGACCAAATACAAGAAGAAAATATTTCTTATTCCATGTGGCCATGTTCCAGGTAGAATGACACTACACATTTCAACTTGATTTCAAAGCCTCTGCCCTGAAAAGAAAAAATAAAGCATGTATAATCTTGTTCTCATGGGATTAAAATCTGTTTGGAACACCATACAATGACTGGAAAGAGGAGCAGGAGCAGTACATCTTTCAGCAAAGTGCCAAGGCCCTGGAGTCAGAGCTGGCTGGTTTCTTCCTATTTATGTTATCCCATAATTGGAATAATTAGTTAACTGACAAAGTTTAAACACAGGGTTTATTTTATGACCTCCTATAAAATAATATCCTCAAGAGTCTGAAAAGCAGAAGTTCAGTAAAAGTCAATCTTAAGTTTGTGAACTCTTCTAAAAACAACAGATAATTGAAAAGAGTATGTGTATAAGTATGTTGTATAGAGCTTGAAAATAATGCAAGGAAATAGAATTAGGCAAAAGAATATAACGTTTTCTCTTTCTACCATAAACTTAAACGTTTGACACCTGCTTCCACATGTTTATTCTATTATCTAGAATTGCATAATTAGTTATTCTGAATTTAATGTTGACATTACATGATATTCCATAAAGACCATTGTAAATCCTAGGTTCCCTGCCTTTTGAAAAGTTGAGAACCTCTGCTCTATAAGGTCTTTCTGACATCAAAACTCTATAGGAAAAATAAAAACACTCCTATTGCACTTTGAGGTTCTGTTACAAATATTCTGTGGTTGGATGGGTTAATTAAGTTTAAATTATCTTATATATGATAAAACCAATGGTCCTTTGAGATTATGCAATTTATTCAGGTCACACAAAGTTGATGAAATATCTGGAATGGGAACTTCATGCATTTCCTGTATACTTCACTAATATGGGGGTCGGAGCACAGTGTCTTAGATCTCTAAGGTTATTGCATCTTTGGGTTCAGCATGACAGGCGAGTCACCTGTGTGCTATGCTTTCACTCAACAAAACCAACAATGACTATGAAAAATGGTGTCCACAGTAGAAATTCAGATGGTCACAGTTAGAATATATTTTCCATTTATATTGAGAAGCATATTCTTTGATGCATACCACATACTTCAGCATTTGAACTAGATGGAATCTTAACGACAAAGGAAACATAAGTATTTTGTTTTATCTCTCTTCTATGTGGCTTTTTTTTTTAGAATGAAAGAGTACCTACATAGTTCCTGAACTATGAAATATTATCTTTGCTTATCAGAATTATTCTACTCTTCCTTACCAGATCTTACAATATTATTGCCTCCCTTTCTCAGTCCAGGCTTTTCTATGAATGTAATATATTATATGAAAGGGGCCTGAAGAAAACACATAGCATCCTGACATGCTTAGTGACCTAAGGAGAAGTGTTGCAACTATGGATAGAGTTAGAGTGTGGGAAGAGCTTATGAGGAGATCTAGTCCCATGTGTTATATTGTTCAAGTAAGAGCTGCACACTGCATGGAAGTTGCATTGTTAGTCAACGTAAAATGACCTAGGCCTGTGCACATAAATTAGATCTTTAGTTTTAGCTACAAAACGAGCCTCAAGTACATAGCATGGAAACTGAAGACTGTTCCACTCATCCTATCTCTTGAAAAAATGCAGTGTCTGGATAGAAGTCATTTAATAAAAACCTACAATGGGGCTTATAAAACAATACTGCAGCTTAAGAATAGGGAACAACACTCCCAAATATAAACGAAAATCAGTTTATATAAGAAACATCATAATTTTAAAAAGCAATTGCTTCATTGCTCCTCAAGTGTATGAATGGTGTAGCCTCCATGAAACAGGTGCTCTGGCCATCAAGCTAAGGCAAAGGCTGGGGTCAAAATACTATCTGAGTGAATGGGAAACTAGTACACTAATAAATACACTAATACACTAATAAACTACAGGTATACTAGTTTAAAAATCTTCTCAAAATGGAAGTAGTAAATAGTAGAATTAACACTTTTGACATCAAATCAACATTCTGGAGGGCAAACTTGAGATACTCATCAAGAAACTGTAGAGTGGGTTAAAAAAACACATCTTAATGTGATAAAGGTTAAAAATAAAAGAATAGATGACAATAACTTTAATTTTTATTGAGCATATATTACATTTTAGGCATACATTGGGCAAATTCAAATGAAAAAGAAATCAAGATGGTTTCATAAACATCATATAGAGTAGCATGCATACAAAGTAGCACCAGACCTGACAAAGAGGGTCATTTTGTATTGATAAAAGGAAAGTTGCATTGTCAAGAAATATCCTGGCATTAAATAATGTGATATTTTACAAGTTACAACTTTGGAGAATGAGAGACACACTTAAAAGGAACCTAGAAGTACTGATCTAATCTAAGAGAGAGGAATGCATACAGGTTGGGCCGCCCAATCCGTGAGGATGCCGAGACACCTAGTCATAAAATCTTTTTTTTTCTTCCTAGTCATAAAATCTTAATGAACAATGGCTTAAGGCTTTGCTGCTCGAAGTGAGGTTCACAGACGCACAGCATGGGATTCGCCTGGAGCTTTCTACAGATGCAGAATCTCGGGCTCATCCTATACCTACTGAATCCAAATCTGCATTCTAACAAAATGCCCAGGTGATTCAAATGCACATTACTCATTCATGCATACACATATATACTTCATACATAAAGAAGATTTTGAATAATAAAAAGTAAGGTAAATTTATATGTGCTATATACTTTACATATGGACTATCCTCTTTTCTTGAACATTTATGGAAGACTTATGAAATGCATCACTTGGCTATAGATAAAACTATCAATTCTGAAGAGTAGAAGTTGTAAAAGTCAAATAATCTACAAATTACATTAAAATTTAATGGCACAGATTTGAACAAAAATCAACAAACCAAAAAATAATAACTACTAGCTATTGTTTCAAAGAAGATATTAAAAATAAAATTATGGACTTTTTAGAAAACTATACACTGAAATTTGTAAGATGCTCTCAACTGTACTCATAGGCAAAAGCTTTAATTATTTAATACAAAAAGTTCTAATCTAAATATTTAAGTTAAGGAAGTAGAGAAACTATAGCAGCTTTGTGGAAGGCCAAGACACATATGTCTGGTGACAAAACTGATTCAATTGATTTTTTTCTTATACAGATTATAAATCATATTCTTCAACCACTTAGAGCTTTGTCATTGTTCTTTACACTAATGTAGAAACCAATCATTACTTAGACGGTGCTGTGCTCCTTGAAAATAGAAGTTTTTAACTGCCTGAAAGTTGTGTTACACGAACACCATTTAGCCTCCTACAAGAATGATGTGAGGGATGTGGGGAGGGTAGCAGTTCTTCCAGTAGAACTATTACTTTATGTAAGAAGATATAAATATTCAAAATTAGAGCGGCAGAATCAAAATTGAAAAGAAGAAACCATGCTCAAACCCCCAATTTTCATCAATGCATTTTAATATTGAGGTACACTTTTTTATTTCTGGTTAGGTGGAAGGAATGGGTGGTCATGAGAGGGAGCTAGACCTTGTGCCAGTCACACTTAATGAACACCATGTCCCTGAGTGCTCACAGCATCACTTTAAAGTAGTTATGCTTTTTCTCCATTCTACAGAAAAACTGGGGTTCAGATAGGTTAAATAACTTTCCCAAAGTCACATAGCTAGAAAAGAAGCAAAGCTGAGAGTCAAACCTAAATCTGTATGACTGAATGGTTATCGCTATAATGCTAAACATAATAAAGTCCTCTTCAAAAGGGAGGTTTTGTTTTTGAACAGCAGTTCTAGGAGATGGCCAAAGGAACACAGAGATGCAAGTATAATTAATTCTAGGTTTACAATAGTTTCCCATGGATGTTAGATTGTAGGCAATGCTAATTTCCTCCTCAGTAATCACATACAGTATTTGTTTTCTCACCGTAGGCAGTATTCATTAAACAGACTATTGAAATATGCCATTTCTTGTGAAAGAGCTGTTGAACCAGCCCAACGCTTATCTAAGCAAATACTTCACCACCTACCTTACATGGGTTGCCATAACAAAATACTGCAGATAGGGTGCTTTAAACAACAGGCATTTATTTCTTACAGTTCTGGAGGCTGGGAAATCCAAGATCAAGGTGCTGACTGATTTGGTTCCTTGTGAGAGCCCTTTTCCTGGCTTGTAGATGGCTACTTTCTTGTTGTGTCCTCATGTGTTGGAGAGAGAGACTTCTCTGTGTCTTCTCTTATGTGAACACTAATCCTATGAATCAGGACCCTTCTGACATATTTCCTTATTCCAAATATAGTCATATTGGAGGTTAGGGATTCAACATGTAAATGGAGGGGGGCAATTCAGTTAATACTGCTACCTACAACAAAATTCAAAAAATGATTTACCTATTAAGTTTATTATTCAGCAAAACAAAACAGTCATAGCTTAAGAGAAAATACACCTAATGAAAACAGTATTATTATTTGTTTGTTAGAGTTGCCTTATTACAAAGAATGCCAATGAAATTAAACATCCAAAGTGAATGTGTACACTACATGTGATTTCCAGTGAAATCAATGTCAATGACAGTGTTCTTTGTTAATGAACTATTGTGGATAAGTGTAATATTTGCAACAGATAATTTTCTCAGAAATGATTATCCTTAATAGAAATTATAAACACAACACAAAGTCTTCTTTATGAATAGCAT
Organism: Herpailurus yagouaroundi; assembly: GCF_014898765.1. Classification (NCBI taxonomy): domain Eukaryota; kingdom Metazoa; phylum Chordata; class Mammalia; order Carnivora; family Felidae; genus Herpailurus; species Herpailurus yagouaroundi. The sequence goes on along the minus strand of NW_024412376.1, from coordinate 84,936,130 downwards.
TAAATTTATTGAGAAATAATACATTAAACTTATTGAGAAATGTCATAAAATACTGATAATAAAAAGAGCAAAATCCAACTACCCAGAGAAAACCATGAATAACATCTGGGTCTATTTGTTTCCAGAATTTTTTGTACACATAATTTTATATTTTATATGACTTATACTCTTCAGGACTGTTTAAATTCACATCACAATAGTTGTGAAAATGTTTTCTTTTTTCTTTTTTTTTTTTTTAAAGATTTTATTTTTAAATAATCTCTACACTCAACATGGGGCCCAAACTCACAGTCCTGAGATCAAGAGTCACATGGTCTACCAACTGAACCAGCCAGGTGCCCCATGAAGATATTTTCAAGTTGGCAAATGTCCATCTATGATTTTTTAAGTGCTGAAGAATATTTTATTGTATGGATATGCTGTAACTTATGAGCAACATGTCATAATCTCCAGTTTCTACATTCAGCTCAATTAGTCTTTTCAGTCTTTAAAATATTTGTTTGATTGTCTTAGTTTTAACTTTCCTAATTACCAGGACTAATTTTTTATGTACTTATTGACCACTTGTTTTTCTTCCATAGATTATTAATTTCCTCTATTTTTCTTTGAAGGATTTGTATTTTTCTTACTGATATGCAAGAATTCATTCTAGAGAACATATTACCCATTTGTGGTTAGTTTGAAAAAGTCTCCAAGTTGTCATCAGAATTTAAAATTTTTCTAGGTCTTTGTTTTCAGCTTTAGCATGTGTCTTCTAATGGGATATATACATATAAATCTTAATCTCTGTGGCACTTATTTAGATATATGGAATGAGGTAGGAATATGATCAAGTATCCCAATACAAATTATTGAATTATCTGTCCTTTTAGCATTTACTAAAATTTCAACTTTATTATATACTAAACTGTTATGCATTTTTAGGTCTATTTGTGGATTTCCTAAATTAGTTCCACTGGATTGTCTTTCCATAACTGTGAAACATAGTTTTATTTTTAATTTCATTTTCTATTTGTCACTGGTATGCAGAAATGTACTGACTTTGCATTAGCGATCTTTCTAAATTCCCTTATTTTTATAATTAAAAGATTCTTTTAGATTTTCCACACATAAACCCTCTGGGAATAGTGAAAGCTTTATTTCTTAGTTTCTGGTTCTTTTCTTTTTTTAAGTTTATTTATCCATTTATTTTGAGAGAGAGAGCAAGCGAGCATGGGATGGGGACGGGCAGAGAGAGGGAGAGACAGCATCCCAAGCAGGCTCTGCGCTGCCAGCACAGAGGCTGAAATGGGGCTTGAACCCCAAATCTTGAGATCATGACCTGAGCCGATATCAAGAGTCAGACACTTAATGACTGAGCCACACAGGTGCCTCATCTCCCTTTCTGATTCTTAAACATTTTATTTCTTCTTTTTGCATCCTTGCACTGGGTAGGGCTTCCAGTAAAAGTTGAATTGAAGTTGTATTTATACTCCTATAAATTGTCAATCTCAATAATTGTCAATTGTCATTGTCAATCTCAATAATTCATTATTAAGTATGATATTTGCAGTAGGTTGATAGGCTACGTAGATAGGCTTTATCAGAATAAGAAAGTTCTCTTTAATTCATGTTTTGCTAAGAGTTTTTTATCATTGGAATTTGAGTTTTATCATATGCTTTTCTGCATCTGTCAAGATCATCATGTAACTTTTTCTTTATGTGCTGAAATACGTTGATTTTCAAATGCTAAACAGATGTTATATTCCTGAATCAATCTACCTAGTCGTGATATATTATTTTCTTTATAGTGTGCTGAATTTATTTTGTTTAGCATATTTCCATCTATTTTTTGTACAGTTCATCTGTAATTTTCCTTTTTTCTATGATGTTCTTATAGATTTTGGTATTACTATAGTTATGCTGGCTTTATAACATGAGTTGGAAAATATTGCCTCTTTTTCTATTCTCTGGAGGAGGCATGATTAATAATCAGGAAAATAAGAATGAAAACCACAAGGTGATATCACTCCATATCCATTAGGATGGTTATTATTAAAACAAACAAATAACAGTTGTTGGCAGTGATGTGGAGAAGTTGGAAACCTTGTGCACTGTCAGTGGGATTATAAAATGGCACAAATGCTGTGAAAAACTGGCAGTTCCTAAAAAAATTAAAAATAGAACTACCATATGATCCAGCAACTTCACTTCACATATACCCCAATGAATTCAAAGCACAGTCTCAGATATTTGGACAACCATGTTCATGGCAGCACTATTTACAATAGCCAAGAGGTGGAGGCAACCCAAGTTTCCATTGACATATGAATGGATAAACAAAATGTGGTACATACATACAATGGAATGCTAAGGAAGGAAATCCTGTCACATGCTACAACATGGATGAACCCTGAGGATATTACCTAAGTGAAATAAGCCACTCACAAAAGGACAAATACTGTATGATTTCACTTATATGAGGTTTCTAAAGTATCCAGGTTCATTGAAATAGAAAGTAGAATGGTGTTTACCACGAGGGAAAAAAGAGTTGTTGTTTAATGGGCATAGAGTTTTAGATTTGCAAGATGAAAAGTTCTGGAGATCTGTTTTACAACAGTGTAAATATACTTAACACTACTGACTTGTACATTTAAAAATAATTGAGATGGTAAATTTTATTTGTTTTTTACCAATAAAAAAAAGACACAAGTTGAACTTTTAGATGTCCAGCATGGAAAAATACACTCAGTGGTACTAACAGCAGATTAGATGTTACAGAATAAGAGATTAGTCAACTTGAAGAGAGAGAGAGAGAGACAGAGACAGAGAGACAGAGAGACAGAGAGAAACTATTCAAAATTAAATACAGGGGAGAAAAATGAATAAAATATCAGTGAGAAGTGAGATAACTTCAAGAGCCCTAATGTATGTGTAACTGTAGTCCCAGGGAATAAAAACGGGGGGGGGGGGGGCAAAATATCATATTTCAAGATGTAATGGTTGACAGTTCTCTATATTTGATGAAAGCTATAAACCCACAGATCCAAAAAGTTCAATAAACACCAAGCACAAAAAACATGGAGAAAACTATATGTTCTATGTTTGAGCATTATGCTCAAATATATTGCTTAAAACCAGTGATAAAGAGAAAATTTTTTATTTTATTTTATTATTTTATTTATTTTTGAAAGGGAGAGAGACAGAGCATGAGCAGGTGAGGGGCAGAGAGAGAGGGAGACACAGAATCTGAAGCAGGCTCCAGGCTCTGAGCCTGACATGGGGCTTGAACCCACGAGATTTTTATTTTATTTTATTTTATTTTATTTTATTTTATTTTATTTTATTTTATTTTATAAATAAATAATTTATTTATTTTGAGAGAGAGAGAAAGAGAGAGCATGTGTGTGTGCATGTGCTCATGCGAGTGGGGGAGGGGCAGAGAGGAAGAGAGAAAATCCCAAGCAGGCTCCATACTGTCACTTGAACATATGAACTGTGAGATCATGACCTGGCCCAAAATCAAGACTCTTGACACTCAGCTGACTGAGCCACCCAGGCACCCCAGTGACATAGAGAAAATCTTTTTTTTTTTTTAATAAAAAAATTTTTTTAATGTTGATTTAATTTTGAGAGAGAGAGAGAGAGACACAGAGCGTGAGCAGAGAAGGGGTGGATGGAGGGAGACAGAATCTGAAGCAGGGTCCAGACTCTGAGCTGTCAACACAGAGCCTGAGGCAGAGCTTGAACACACAAGCCATGAAATCATGACCTGAGCTGAATACAGACACTTAATCAACTGAACCACCCAGGCGCACCAAGAGAAAATCTCAAAAACAGCCAGAGAATAAAGATTGGTCATGTTCAGAAAAACAAAGACAAGCAGGACAGCAGATTTCTTGTTGGAAACAACACAAGAAAGAAGATGGTGGAACAATATCTTTAAAGCACTGAATGAAAAAAATAATCTTTCAATCTAGGATTCTATACCCAGTGAAAATATTTCTAAATTGAAGGTGGAGTAAAGATAATTTTTAGTACATAAAGGTTGAAAGAATTCACCATAAGACCCACAGTATAAAAAAAATATTAAGTAAATTTCTTTAAGCAGAAGGAAAATCTATAGTGACATAAACAAGACCACTGGTTGCATTGGATGGATTAGGACTAGGAAATTATCAAGGGGCACAAGGGTCTTGTAGGAATTGTGGATATACTTATCATCTTGTGAATATGCATAAAAACTCATCAAGTTGTATATTTTACATCTGTGCAGTTTATTATATGTCATTTATAATTCAAAAGGCTTCTCCATAAACGTTATGAGGTTGATCAGGGAAACCTTTTTTATCAATTAAAAAAATTTTTTTAATTTAAATTATTTTTTAAATTTACATCCAAGTTAGTTAGCATATAGTGGAACAATGGTTTCAGGAGTAGATTCCTTAATGCCCCTTACCCATTTAGCCCATCCCCCTTCCCACAACCCCCTCCAGGAACTCTCTGTTCTCTGTATTTAAGAGTCTCTTATGTTTTTGTTCCCCTCCCTGGTTTTATGTAATTTTTGCTTCCCTTCCCTTATGTTGGTCTGTTTTGTATCTTAAAGTCCTCATATGAGTGAAGTCATATGATATTTGTCTTTCTCTGACTGACTAACTTCGCTTAGTATAATACCCTCTAGTTCCACCCACGTAGTTGCAAATGGCAAGATTTCATTCTTTTTGATTGCTGAGTAATACTCCATTGTATATATATGTACCACATCTTCTTTATTCATTCATCCATCGATGGACATTTGAGCTCTTTCCATACTTTGGCTACTGTTGATAGTGCTGCTATAAACATTGGGGTACATGTGCCGATCAGGGAAATCTTTATAAATCCTCTAACAGTAATTGAACTGGCTTTATCTTCCTGTATTCAGCTGTGATCAAGATCCCATAATGGGGGAAAAAAAACCCAACCCAAACCAAAACAAACACACACACACACACATAAAAACCTTTAGCTGGCAGCAGGAATGTATTTGATTAAAAGCATGGAATCATAAAGTCATCTTTTAAAAACAGTATAAAGTTAAACATTAAAAAAACAGTCTCCTCGACTTCCTTTACAAAGGACATAAAATTATTTATTTTTTGATGTAAATTAATATTTAAAATTTCCCCAGGAGAGAAAGAATTTTGATTCATGCAGAGACATAAATAGCTGATATAAAACCTTTCTTTGAACAGGTTTTAAGGGAGGTGGAGAATGAGAGTGAAAAACTATATCTTAGTTTTTCTGGGATGCCATTGGTTTGTGCCATTTGTGTCAGCTTGTTAGTAAAGCTGCCATTCACTCTTAAAATTATACTGGTTTGGGTAATAAATTATGTGGGCACCTACCGAGTCTGGCTAAGATACAAGAGAAGGAGAAAAGAGGCAGAAGGAGCACACGGGGAACACACATATCAAAGTCTTCTGCTTCTCAGAATTGCCTAAATCTTCTGTTCTTGTATCAGGTCATCTATTAAGAGGGTGTGAATCAGTGGTGAGAATGGTGCTAACCCTCACTATGTATGGAAAGAAACAGACTTCAGTGAAGGAAAAAGAAGTTAACTCACATAAAGGAGCAGATAAAATGATAAAGTGAAGTCTGCACTAAGATCAAGTTCTGTTCCTGGGTCCTGTTGTTGCTGAGGTCTGGGTGCCTTCTATCCTATTCATTGTTTGCTTGTTCATCCTTCTTTGAATTCCATTAATTAATACATTCTCATTCTGCCAGGGTCATCTGCTTTATTTAATCTGGAGCACTTCATTATTCCTTCTTTTTAAATTAAATACCCTTAATTTGGGAATTACTCTAACCTGACTCCATGTGTTTCCAATGGAGCTGCATCACCTTGGCCATGGGGTGAGCACAAGACCCAGACCTGGCCAGTCATAGCATCACATCCTTGTGGCCAAAGATGTTGGCCCTGGGAGGGGCACATGACCCCAGCTACCATTGTTTGAGCACATCTTTGGGATTTTATTTTTTAAAGCTTATTTATTTATTTATTTATTTATTTATTTATTTTGAAAGAGACAGAGATAGCACAAGTAGGTAAGGGGCAGACAGAGAGGGTGAGAGACAGAATCCCAAGCAGGGATTCCATACTGGCAGTGCAGAGCCCGATGTAGGGCTCAAACTCATGAAACTGTGAGATCATGACCTGAGCCGAAACCAAGAGTTGAATGCTTAAATGACTGAGCCACCCAAGTACCCCAATGTCTTTGAGATTTAAAAGCAAGAATTCTTAGAGAAGTTTTCTTTCTTTTAGGACTACTGTGACATGAGTCCTGAGCTGTTTGTATCCCAATCACCCACTGAGCAGGGAAAGCATGCCTGTAATGGGAGGGAATGGCAACCACAGATAAAGGTTAATAAATAGACATTGAGAGTGAGTTTCTCTTGAAACTGGAAAGACCTCATCATCTTTATACATCATCATCAAAATGCTATAAGTACTATCATACTTCTCTTTCTCACATCAAGGAACTGAAGCTAAGAAAGTTTAAGTAACTGTGCCAAAGGTCAAACAGTCAGTGGCAGAATGGGAATGTGAACTCTAAAACCCACAGTTGTCCCATCATACCACCTAGTTCCCCACAAGTTCATTGTAGGTGAACAAATAGAACATATAATGCATACTGGACACCGTTCTAAGAGCAATCCCTGTCCCTCTATGACTTATATTCTTGTGAGGGTTTACAGAGAAGAAACAAAATAAATAAGTTAGTGATATATTCTGAGAAGCAAAATAAAGTTGGGAAGTGACCAAGAATTTCCTGAGAGATATTTTATGTTAAATATACTTAGAATATTCCATTTGGTATAGACTTGACAGAGTTGAGGGAGACAGAGGGAAGATCATTCCAGGCAAAGGGTGCAGTACAAGTGGGAGTCCCCCTGGAATTCTTGAGGCTTAGTGAGGGAGTTAGGGGATTGGGCACAGTGAGCAAGACTGTGAGTGAAAGTGGCAGGTCAGAGAGGCAATGTGGGGGAGGAGCAAAGTCATTTGAGTGTTGAGATCATCTTGAGGGGATTTTAGATTTTATTCCAACTGAAATAGCCATAGGAAGGTTTTAAACAGAGGCATTACTTGATCTGCCAGCTATTTTAACAGGATCCTTCTGTCTTTTTTTGAGAACATAGTATTTGTTTGGAGGTAGAGTGGAGCAGGAAGCAGAGGACACAAGAGTGGTTCAAGAGCTGAGGTCAAAAACGAAAACATATGGGGGAGTTGGAGACTGTAGCAACTCTGGTGTCAGTTTTGTGACAGAAACTCAGAGAAAGGAGACACAAATGTTACTGGAATCCTCTGAGAGAAGACTGGAGGGGCTGCTGAGGAAGCAGTGGACTCTGGCCCTGCAAAGAACACAGGGACGAGGTGTGAGGAGCCAAGAGAGGAGAAGGGGAGCATAAGGAATATGTTGACAGGTTGTGGTTACCTCCACCATACCTGGAGTGTCTACTCAATGGCTGGCGCTCTGCTCAGCACTTTTGCGGACGTAGCAAAGTTATTACCACCATTTCATAAATGAGAGGATCCAGACTCGATAAGGGTAAGCAGTTATTGAAAAAAAAAAAGAAGACATAAGGATATTTCCATTTTTTTACAGGTAGAAAATCATTATAATGCTTGATAGTGAAATTATGAAGCCTATAGTAAATCCCATGAGTTCAAATTTCTTAGTATTCTGCTTATTTCTAAATGTATTTTCTTATTCGAGGCAGCCAGTGGGCTCACGGGAAATTGTTTTTGCCATCTTTACACCCTGCTCAGCGTCATCTCAGTCAAGCAGTCATTGACAGAACTGTGGCACTGATGCAGTAGAGGAAGGGGCTTGGGATGAAGGTGGGGAAGCCAGTTGACAGCCATCTTCAACCATCAGGAGAAGGGCAAGCATGTGAAAAATAAGATCAGGCCTGTTTTCTCAGGCCTAGGAAGCAGGGTTTGGGTAAGGCTTGGGGTTAGAGGCAGATCAGCCACACATAATGAACAACTTCCCTCCGCTGGCTGTTGAGCAATAAAGCACTTAGGGGCAGGCTTGGAGATGTCCTAGCAGATTATGCAACCATTTGACAGACCACAGTGGGAAGAAGTTAAACACCAGAGGGGATGGTCCCAGTAGACAACTATAAAGTTCTTCCAAATTAGAGGTTAGAATCCTTTGAATGTCGGTGGACACATATCATTGCCTGACCTTTATAATGCAAGCCCATTCTTTCTGTTCTAAAGCTTAATAATTATAAAGACACCTTCTGCTGGAATGTAGCATGTCGTACTGAAAGGAATGGAAGAAACTACACTAAGACCATGAGCTCCTATCTCTGTTCCTATCTTTGAACCAACCAGCTGTGTACCTTTATTCTCCACTTTCCTCAGCTATACAGTAAAGGGGTAGAATTTGAAGAAATTTAAGGTCATTTCCAGCTCTCACAGCATATCGTTTTTCACAGTACCTGCCTTTTGCTCACTACATATTGTCAGGTCAGTTTTCCCTTCCATAAAAATCTGTGCATGCCAGTTTTGCTGGTTTACTTGCAAGATTGTGAATTTGGGTACCCTCTTAGTCATCTAAAAGTTGGATAGCTCAATATTTTGCATGTAAAATATTCCACTGAGGAGGCTCGAGGCCAGTGCAATGTGACTTGGGAGTGTCAGGGGTATAATGATGAGAGGATGAAAGTTACAGAGATTTTCCTTTATGGTAAATCGAGGCTACCAAGAGAGTTTTCACGTGTAAACCCACAGTGAGGCTAGACTCACTGAAAATAAGCATACACAGCAGCAGCATTGGTTTCCCTTTTCTGTCTCCTCACACAGCACCTGTGAAGGCTTTAAGTGAGTTCATAGGATGTGTATGAGAACAATTTCACCACTTAGCCATTCAACCTAAAGTTGAGCCCGTGATCCCACTGAGGCCACAGTTTTACTGGAGACATTATGAAACCACCGGGCTCTGTAGGTGAGGAGCTAAAGGAGGACGCGTCCTCTGTCCTAAGCTTCTGCTCCTCACAGCTTCTTCTTGATGCCTCTCCAGGTCTTCTTTAGTGTCTCGGTGGAACCACTTTTTGGCTGTGACCATAAGGGCTTAAAGACTCTGAGGGTTCACTGATGCAACATTACTGTGTCCCACCATTACCCCAGCAGGGAGATGGGGCACGGAGTTATGCCCATTTTATAGACAGGAAACTGAATGTGATCCCTCAAGAAGACAATCGCTCAGACTCCCAATGTGTCTACTGCCCTTTCCTACCCATCCCATACATTCTGTGTGCACAGAAGCCTCAAGGTCACTAATGACAGAAACCCAACTCTGAGCTGATAGGATTAAGTAGAGAGCCGAACACTCTAGACTATTATCTATGAAGAGATCCTAGGAGGTCCCGAGGGCTGTTACTGGCAGGGGAAATGGGAGCTGCACTGAGCTGTAGCAGCCCCCCAGTCTGGCCTTCCCCAGCCTTTTGTTAGGGAGCCTCCAAGGTCCTGAGCGAGGGGACACTGGGCCTGGCAGCTGAGGGCAGAGTGTTATAAGGTTTCCTAGTATGAATTTCTCTGTTTTGGAAGGTTCTAAATCCCTCTACTCCATGACAGACCCTGGGGAGAAGAGGTACGGGAAAGGGAGGAGAAGGCTGCACTAATTAAAGGCCTTTTCCTCCCATATATATTCTCAAGGCTGTGAAGTTTAAGATGTGTGGGATGGGACTTGGAATGCCTTAGAGGTAAAACTGGGGTAGGGACTCTTGAAAATGTTTATTCACCCAAGGGTCTCTTTAGGGCTGAGTATGCCACAGGCTATATCCCAATCACATAAATAAACGACAGTCATGTGACCCACCATTACTACCTGGGCAGCCACTAGACATCTGATACATAGGTGGGGGATGGAGAGAAATAAGCCAGAGAAACTAATGTACTAACTATTTCGGGCCTCATGCACTGAATGTAGTAAGACTTTCACTTCAGCTCCCTGGAGACTGAGAGCACCAAGTTCTCCTACTTCTCTTGCATCAGTTCCTAGGGCTGCATCAGTTAGTCCTCACTCCATTCAGTGAAGACAATGAAATTCTGAGGTCCTCCCCACCTCCCCCCTTCCCGCCCCCCCAGAAGCAGTCTTCCTCTCTTTCTCCACTGTCACACAGGGGCTTCAAAGTCACAAGAATCCAAAAGATCAAAAGCCAATAGAAATGACCCTTCACCCTGACAAAGAGTTATGTGCGTAAATTCAAGTTAGAAACTCCTCTTTATTTAGCCAGACCCACGTTCCCAGCCAGGAGAAAGAGGCCAGCTCTTTTGCTGTAAGTAGTCTTAACAACAACAGCAAAAAAGGTCCAATTTAGTTTTCTGTCACAGTCCTATTTTGCCACGTGGTAAGCAGCTGAAGTGAAAAAGGACCTGAGGCACCATAGCCACATACAAGGAACATGTGACACACGTTCCACTATGACCAAAGCAAAGAAACTCCTTTGGCTCTCTTGAGACTAGGGCCACATTGAGACCATGGCCACCATTTCTCAAACATTCATTTCATTAGTTCTGAACTTTAACATGACTCCTATTCCATACGGCTGTAAGGAAACTGACCGCAAGGTTTTCTAAGTCCCACATATCCCCTAGGAAGTACCCTCTCTACAAGGAAGGCCCTTCTTCCCCTGGATCTCTGATTGTAGGCTCTGAGCCTTACTTTGGTGTATGGTACATGCCGGATAGCTAGTTTTTGGAAGCATACCCTAAATGCCCTGGTTAATTGTGATCTTGAAAACATAGAGATCCTGTCCTCCCTTTATATTCCCATCAAGCAGAATGTGCAGCAGAACATGTTATTCAGTGTTCAGGGTAAAGGGCTCTGGGGGTGTCCAACCCAAGAGTGTCTACTTTGTAACGAAGAGTATCCCAAGTGGTAGGCCATGGTCTCCTCAGAAATGCTGGCCATGCCCAGAGGGGAAGGGCCACTGATCGTTGCTAGGTTAAGTTGTTACAATATAAAAACTTGCTGCATATAGATCCCAGCATGTCCATTTGGCCACTCCTGGACTTCCTGCACCTAAATATCTCCGGTAAATCTATGTCTTGATCACTTTTTCCAGGTCTTGTCTTTGGCCTTACCTTTTCTTTGGCCATCGCCCACCCGAGGCTTTAGAGTCTGCTGGGGTGAGGCTGCACATTTGGGAATACTTGTTAAAACTAAGCAAAGTTTGTTTGGGTGATATCTGCCATATTACTGAACTCTGGATAGATAAAAGTTGAGCTAATCATACATAGGATTAACCATTAAAATTAATGGTTAATCATGAAAATACTTACTTACATTCTCAATTCTCCCTAAAACTGGATTGCAGATACAGAGTTCAAGAGAGAAATCAGCCAAGACTAGATCTGAAACACAGTGCAAACTTAATATGTTACCTAACATTGAGCTTGTTATATCTATAAAACTCTGAAATCTGAAGGTGGTTTTATATCTTCTCAGAGTCTGAAAAGATTTATATAACTTATATAAAATAGTTATCTTGAAGCTCAAACTCAAAGTAGTGCCATAAAAAATACATAAAATTCCAGTCTTGGTTGTCAAAAAGTAAGGTTGTTTTTGTTGTTGTTATTGTTGTTCCCATATTTCAGAGAAAGAAACTATGTGAAATAAGATAGATCCAGGTATGTGATAGTGATGGAGGTGATTTGAGAATCTGTGGAGCCAGATGCCCTATAGAGACCCACATGTGTTTCATAGATTGGTGGGTTATCGTGGTAGGGAAAATGGATTGTTTAGTTTCAGTACTTTCTTTCTTCATGACACATATCTTCTTTAAGCAGTGAATTATTCTGTAGCTCTGAAACACTAAATAAGTTCATTTATAAATACACAACACATTCATATAAATGGCGAGGTGGTGGTCACAAAGCCAACTACAAATTTCACGTTGGCTTTAATTCTATTACATAACACCAGTTTATCAAATTTTAATTTCTGGATCTTAAAGGGTCTTGAAGGAAGTAACAGGGGAAAAGAGCTAGTTCAGATATTAAACAGGAATATGTCTTTTTCTTGGTAAGACTACAGAGCCTAAAAGGTCAAGTTGCTTTTCTTTTGGTTGGGCTGTATAAACTCAGTGTGGTAACCTTAGATGTTTTGATTAGAAGCTGGATGACGATATGTTGCTTTGATTCATAATAGTTTCTTACAAATTATGTTTGACAAACTCTTTTTTTAATCTTTATTTTTGAGAGAGAGAGAGAGACAGAGTGTGAGTGGGGTGGGGAGGGGGAGAGAGGGGGACCACAGAATCTGAAGCTGGCTCCAGGCTCTGAGCTGTCAGCACAGAGACCGATGCGGGGCTTGAACTCAGGAACTGCGAGATCATGACCTGAGCTGAAGTCGGACACTTAACCGACTGAGCCACCCAGGCTCCCTGATAGACAAACTCTTAAAACCTTGGGGGGGGGGGGGCTATAATAATCCCCTTGGATTATTGAAGTCCTTTGGGGGGGTTATAATAATGAAAGGGGGACTGGTGGTGAATCATTAATGAAACACCAGTGATAGAAGAGAGGCCTAGGGTCAGGTCAACCAGTCTTTATTTGGTGAATAATTTCACTGGAAATTCTCAGTCACTTTTGGATTAGCCTAGTTTACTACTAAATACTTAAAGGGAGTCATTTATTTACTAAGTATTTATTGGGACCAAGATGAAAAGTACAGTGCTAAGTATTGGGGAGAAAATGAGGAATGAGGCGTATGTCCTGTGATTGTGCCTGCTCTGCCTGCCACTTCAGATCTACTCCCTGCCCTGCTCTGCGCCCCTAGGAGATTGATTCTACAGCTGGAACACCAGGCCTCCCTGGCCTCTGGATTCTGGCTAGGTTGAGTCAAGGAAGTTCCCAGCAGAAGATCAGAGGGCTGGAGGAAACAGAGGTTGGGTGTTTATTCCCTGTCTTCCTCATTGCCCACCCTGGTTTGGAAGTGATTGTTTCCTCTAGCTGTGGCCACGGCTCTGTCTGTGGTTCTGACTCTTGGTAGATTCTGGTAACTCTTCCTTGTCCTTGCCCTTCAGGCCTAGAAGCAATAATAGCTTCCTACCGTAATGAGACCCTGGATACTTTTTTTTTTTTTCAACGTTTATTTATTTTTGGGACAGAGAGAGACAGAGCATGAACGGGGGAGGAGCTGAGAGAGAGGGAGACACAGAATCGGAAACAGGCTCCAGGCTCTGAGCCATCAGCCCAGAGCCTGATGCGGGGCTCGAACTCACGGACCGCGAGATCGTGACCTGGCTGAAGTCGGACGCTTAACCGACTGCGCCACCCAGGCGCCCCGAGACCCTGGATACTTTATCACTTCTTGTTGGAGTGACTAATCCTGGGTGCATTGCTGAAAAAAAAATGAAAAAAAAAAAAAACAAAAAAAAGCCCTTTATTAAACTTTCTTCAATGAAACTCTAATTGGATTTTGTATATTGCTTCCTGCTAGGATCCTGACTGACTTAGCTCTTGCCCTTGAGTTGTTCACCAGACAATTCAATAAGCCGGGACTATTCAGCATAAGCACAAACTGTGGTGAAAATTCTAATTTCTGGCTTAGTATCTTAGAAACTCACAAATGTAAGGAACAAAGAGGAATGTAAATGAAAATTACAGCAACCGTCAAAGCAAACACCTAGAGATCACTGAACTAAACCATTCTTTTAACCTACATTTATTTATTAATAACCTATTATTATGCAAAGAATTATGTGGGGGACTTGAATTTAAAATGGGAGAATGGGATCAATTCAATGAGATTAAAAAACTAATAAATGTAAATACAGTACAAGAAGAAAGACTTGGAGTCATAACGGGAATATAAGCACTCTACCCCCAAACCCTCAGTCTATGACATCATTTGCAAGTTCAAATGTGATTTACATACTGATTAACAGACCATTCTCTGTACATTTTCTCTTATTCCTAAAGCGGGTTGTGCAGGACATATGTGGGAGGATGTATTTTGTGCAAGTTGCACAGCTGGTCCAGCATTTCAGGGTTTGGTGTCTCCATCAAGTACAAAATTTGCAGCTGTGATTTCACCGTCCCCAACTCTACTAGAAAAGAGAAACAAAAAAGGCAGTTGGAAGCGTATCCTGAGGCACCTACAAAAAGGAGCAGTTATGTCTTGTCTCTCTTCCTAACTTGACAGTGGACTCACACATAGTAGATACTGCCACTCTCAACTCTTTTAAGACCTGCAGATAAGACCAATCCTCAGTGGACTGAGAGCCTTTCATTTGTGCATCTGTTAATTAGGGAACACTACTGGGCATCTATTCTTGTTAGCCTCTCTGTTGCTGGAGAGAGATGGATAGACTCATGAGGGAACAAACACGTAAACAGAACACTACAATATAACATGGTGCACACAGTGACAGAATCACACCCAGGTTAATGAGGGAGCAGAGAGGCACTGAGGTCAGAGGAGACATTCTGGAGGACTGAAGACTAAACTGAATCCTAAACGATGAGCAGGAATTTCCTAAGACAAGGGAGCAGGATGGGAGAATATTCTAGGAGAAGGAATAGCAAGAGAGAGAGCAAGGGTGAAAAAGAAACCCGGGTATGGTGTGTGTAGGGGAGAACTCAAGTATTTTAGTGCTGCCTGAACATGGTGGGGAGTACAGGGGTGGTGAGAAGTCAGCTGGAACATCACACACGGCCTTTGATTCATTCTCATCTCCTGGAAGCAAAGTTTAGCCTTTGAAGGACTTTTAAGTAAAGAAATGGTATAGTCAGATTTACCTTTAAGATGCCTCAACTGGGGACTGTGGGGAAAAGTGTGAGAGGAATAAGAAAACAGGTGTGTGGAATTTCCTAAAGGTCTCCTTATAATTACCTTGGAGGAAGATAAGAGGATAGCAAAATTTCTCTCTATTTATAATTTTCCACAGATTGGGGAAAATTAGGTAGGTCATACAGGCTATGTTTTTGATGATTACTGAGTAAAATTAAATTTAAAAACTCAGTAAATCTAACCAGAAGAACATTATGATTTCCAAGTCTTACTGAGTTTGTCTCCAATGAAAGATAAAGCAGTTAAGTCCATTGGAAATAACCAGTGAAATGTAAAGCTCCTTCCTAAGAGAAAAGTAACAATGAGTTCCTGCTCTGACAGAAAGGAGGAGAGGACACCAGTGCGGTCTGAGCCCTGGCTATAGAGTGCACCTGTGGTTGGCATACTATCCATCCTTTTCAGATGGGGGCCTCGTCCTGTCTCCCACCTGTGAACAGGAACCAATCGGAGCCCAAGCAGAGCTGGTCCACAGCGAACAGAGCATGCCCTCACCACTCAACACATTCTGTCCATGCTGGGACCATGAGGTATCCTGCTCTAAGGCCTGATGTGAGAGAATGAGGTACAAGGAGGTTGGTGCCCTTTCTTCCTTTACACTCAAAAAGACTGTATCTTAAAGAACAGAAAAAGAGAATACTCAGTTTGGGTACTGCTGTGTGTGGGCTTGGAGGACTTGGATGAGCTAGTCCAAAGCCATTCTGCAACAGACAGGGACATGTGTTAGATGGTTATTGCAGACATTTGGGCAAGAGATGAGGAAACAAAGCTGGGAAACATGTTAGCAGAGAACGAGAGGAAATTGATTCATATTTAGGAGGTAAAACCAAGAGGCCTTGATGAGTCATTAGATGTGGAGACTGTGCAGAGGAGGAATCCAGCATGACACCCAGCTTTCCAGTTTGAGTGGATGGTTGGACCACAAACTAAAATGACCCAAACAAAAATGACCTGCCCAAGAGGCAGGTGAACTTTAGGGGGAATGAAAAGTTTAGTTTTGGTCATATTAGTTCATGGAATATGAACATGCAGGTGGTTATTCTCCAGTAGTTGGAGAGTTCATCCATTATGAGTAAGGTAAAAATGCCAAGCTCTTCTTAGGGAAAAGTACTGGGCATGGACTGTCAGGTATAATTCTATTATGTAAATTTTAAAAAGGGGAAGAACATTTTTGGTTAAAGGTAGAGAGACCTTATTTTAGAGGTCTAAGTGAGTTGAGGAGACTTCAAGGAATGATTAAGCATTTCTCCTTTTAGGGACTCTTACTATTCCTACAAACATTGCCTAATGCACCAACACCAAAGGAACATGCCTGACCTTCTCTATGAAAGCCTGGGAGCCAGGGGTCTGAAATAGGCCTTACCCTTACTACAATTAGAGGAAAGACTTTGGATAATGAGATATTCTCCATGACTTAATCACTTAATAAAGCAAATGGGGAAAGGGATGAAAATTACTATTCTTCAAATAACAGAAACTTTAGGATATGAGGAAACTGGCTTTAAAAAATGACCAATGTGGGGCACCTGGGTGGCGCAGTCGGTTAAGCGTCCGACTTCAGCCAGGTCACGATCTCGCGGTCCGTGAGTTCGAGCCCCGCGTCGGGCTCTGCGCTGATGGCTCAGAGCCTGGAGCCTGTTTCCGATTCTGTGTCTCCCTCTCTCTCTGCTCCTCCCCCGTTCATGCTCTGTCTCTCTCTGTCCCAAAAATAAATAAACGTTGAAAAAAAAAATAAAAAAAAAAAAATAAGTAAAAAATGACCAATGTTACGGAGGAGCCAAGATGGCAGAATAGCATGGAAGATTTTTGTGTGTCCATGAAATACAGCCAGACCAACACTAAACCATCCTACACACTTAGAAAACTGATTGGAGGATTAACTCAACAACCTGCACAACCTGAACCACAGAATTCAGCAGGTATGTGGCACGGAGAGGTGAACTTGGGGAGAGAGGAACCGGCAGCAGGCAGGGAGCTGCCTTTGCAGGCAGAGAGGGGATGGAGACTGGGGGGACAGGGAAAGCACCCCTCCCCGAAAGGAGCTGGAGAGAAAGTGGAAATTTGGAAACAGCTGCAGGGACGAAACTAAAAGGGGAGAAAGGAGAGGGTTTAAATTCCATTAAGACTGTAAACAAGGGGAGCGCAAAGGCTGCAACTCCGCAGCTCAATACCTGGTGATGCTCTGGTGGGAAGGGTGAATACCCAGGAACAGAGTGGGGTCTGGGAGGTTCTCAGGCCACATGAGGAAAAGCAGTTCCACTGCTGGAAGGACATTTGGTAGAGACTGTTGAAGCCACCTGGTCTCAGCAGACCGCAGAGAATGGCCACATTCGCTGTTGATGGAACAAGGTCGCTAAGTGTGAAGCCTGGTGCCAGATGTGTGTTCTGATTTTCCATAAACCCTGAAACGCTGCTGCTATGCTATCTCACGAGCTTTTTCTGGGGTGGGCTGGCACCTGGCTGCAGTCTCGGGGCACTGGCAGCAGCAGGGTCCAGTAGACGTTCCTGGGTGCAGCTGGCATTCGGCCATTGCTCGGTGAGACCCCCCCACAGAGGGGTGGAACAGGTCAAAGCCACAGTCCTTCGGAAGTAAGGGGCCAGGGAAAACAGCCACATCTGAGACAAAACTCGGGAGAGAGGTACTGCCTGGGGCTTGGTCACGGACAGTGAAGAAACAGGGAGTGGACAAAAGCTGAAGACAGGGGAGGGGTGCATGATTGCTGATCTGAGAACAGACTTCCCATACTAGAGACTGAGTAGCTGGGTGATGCCATTTTCACCGCTCCCGCGCATTCGCATACGCACCTACAAGGGCCGCAACAATCCACCCCAGTAGGCTGGCAGCGCCATCTAGTGGAGAACGGAGCTGTTACACTTAACCCTGCCCAACTGGGCCAACCTCGCTCTTCAAAAACACAAGTCTCAGCGCCTACTTAGTTTATGGGCTATAAAGCGCTACATAGTCTGGCTTCTAAGGGAAAACGAGGTAATTTCAGTCCTATTTCAATCTGTTAGCAAGTCCATCTATTCAATTTTCTTTCTTTCTTTCTTTCTTTCTTTCTTTCTTTCTTTCTTTCTTTCTTTCTTT
>NW_024412376.1:84858716-84918207 GCF_014898765.1 Herpailurus yagouaroundi | reverse complement strand
TTTCTTTCTTTCTTTCTTTCTTTCTTTCTTTCTTTCTTTCTTTCTTTTCATCTTTTTTTCTCTTTTACACTATTTTTTTCTTGAGTACAGAAAGAAATAATTCATTTTTATTTTCAATTTTTATTAAAAATAATTTAATTTTGTTTACTATATTTTTTACTTTTATGTAAATTTTTTCAAATTCTCTTACTTCCATCATTCTATTTTAGTGTACTTCTGTGTATTCACCTTTTCAAATTTTCAAATGATTTCCTTGTTTTCTTTTTCTCTTTTTCATTTCTTTTCTTTTTCTTGAATTCAGAAAGTGAAAAACTTCATTTTTACTTTCAATTCCTTTTAAAAATATTTTTATTTAATTTTTTACTATATTTTTTGCTTTATGTAATTTTTTTCAAATTCTGTTTTCCATCATTTTCTTTTAGTCTACTACAGTGTATTAACTTTTTAAAATTTTAAAATAATTTCTTTTTTTTATGTTTCTTTTCTTTTTCTTGAATACAGAAAGAGAAAAAATTTCATTTTTGTTTTTAATTTTTATTAAAAATATTTTTATTTTCCTACTGTATTCATTCTTTACTTTTGTGTAAATGTTTTCAAATTCTATTTTACTTCCATCATTTCATTTTAGTCTACTTCAGTGTATTCATTTTTTCAAATTCTTAAATGATTTCTTTTATTTTTTCTCCCCCCTTTTTTCTCTAATCTGTCAAACCACTTTCAACACCCAGACCAAAACACACCTAACATCTAGCATCATTTATTAGATTTTTCTTTTTTTGTGTGTGTGTTTATTTTTTTAATTTTAATATTTTTTAATTTTAATTTTTTTAATTTTAATTTTTCTACCTAATTAATTCCTTTTCTCCCTTCAAAATGACAAAAATAAGGAATTCACCCCAAAGAAAGAGCATGAAGAAATGACAACCAGGGATTTAACCAACACAGATACAAGCAAGATGTCTGAACCAGAATTTAGAATCATGATAATAAGAATACTAGCTGGAGTCGAAAATAGATTAGAATCCCTTTATGCAGAGATAAAAGAAGTAAAAACTAGCCAGAATGAAATTAAAAATGCTATAACTGAGCTGCAATCATGGATGGATGCAGTGGCAGCAAGGATGGATTAGGCAGAACAGAGAATCAGCGATATAGAGAATAATGAAGCAGAAAAAAAGAGGGAGATGGAAGCAAAAGAGCATGATTTAAGAATTAGAGAAATCAGTGACTCATTAAAAAGTAACAACATCAGAATCATAGGGTTCCCAGAAGAGGAAGAGAGAGAAATAGGGATAGAAGGGTTATGTGAGCAAATCATAGCAGAAAACTTTCCTAACCTGGGGAAAGACACAGACATCAAAATCCAGGAATCACAGAGAACCCCCATTAGATTCAACAAAAAACGACCATCAAAAAGGCATATCATAGTCAAATTCACAAAATACTCAGGCAAGGAGAGAATCATGAAAGCAGCAAGAGAAAAAAAGTCCCTAACCTACAAGGGAAGACAGATCAGGTTTGCAGCAGACCTATCCACAGAAACTTGGCAGGCCAGAAGGGAGTGGCAGGATATACTCAATGTGCTGAATCAGAAAAATATGCAGCCAAGAATTCTTTATCCAGCAAGGCTGTCATTCAAAATAGAAGGAGAGATAAAAAGTTTCCCAAACAAAAATTAAAGGAGTTTGTGAACACTAAACCAGCCCTGCAAGAAATTTTAAGGGGGACTCTCTGAACGGAGAAAAGATGAAAAATATATATATCTACAAATCCCAAAAGCAACAAAGATTAGAAAGGACCAGAGAAAACCACCAGAAACTCCAACTCTACAAGCATCATAATGGCAACAAATTCATATCTTTCAGTACTCACTCTAAACTTCAATGGACTGAATGCTACAATCAAAAGACATAAGGTAACAGAATGGATAAGAAAACAAGATCCATCTATATGCTGTTTACAAGAGACCCAGTTTAGACATAAAGACACCTTCAGGTAGAAAATAAGGGGATGGAGAACCATCTATCATGCTAATGGTCAACAAAAGAAAGCTGGAGTAGCCATACTTATATCAGACAATCTAGACTTTAAAATAAAGACTGTATCAAGAGATGCATAAGGGCATTATATCATAATCAAGGGGTCTATCCACCAAGAAGACCTAACAATTGTAAACATTTATGCGCCAAATGTGGCAGCACCCAAATATATAAATCAATTAATCACAAACATAAAGAAACTCATCGATAGTAATACCATAATAGTAGGAGACTTCAACACCCCACTCACAGTAATGGACAGATCATCTAATCAAAAAACCAACAAGGAAACAATGGCTTTGAATGACACACTGGACCAGATGGACTTAACAGATATATTCAGAACATTTCATCCTAAAGCAGCAGAGTATACATTTTTCTCCCAGTGCACATGGAACGTTCTCCAGAATAGAGCATATACGGGGACACAAATCAGCCCTAAGTAGGTACAAAAAGATCAAGATCATATCGTGCATATTTTCAGAACACAATGCTATGAAACTCAAAATCAACTACAGGAAAAAATTTGGAAGGGTAACAAATACTTGGAGACTGAAGAACATCATACTAAAGAATGAATGGGTTAACCAAGCAGTTAAAGAGGAAATTAAAAAAGATATATGGAAGTCAATGAAAATGATAACACCACAGCCCAAAACCTCTGGGATGCAGCAAAGGTGGTCATAAGAGGAAAGTATGTAGCAATCCAGGCCTTCCTAAAGAAGGAAGAAAGATCTCAGATACACAACCTAACCTTATGCCTTAAAGATCTGAAAAAAGAACAGCAAATAAAACCCCAAAACAGCAAAACACAGGAAATAATAAAGATTAGAACAGAAATTAATGCTATAGAAACCAAAAAAAAAAAAAAAAAAAAACAAAAAACAGTAGAATAGATCAATGAAACCAGAAGCTGGTTCTTTGAAAGAATTAACAAAATTGATAAACCACTAGCCAGTTCGATCAAAAAGAAAAAGGAAAGGACCCAAATAAATAAAATCGAGAATGAAAGAGGAGAGATCACAAACAACACAGCAGAAATAAAAACAATAAGAGAATATTATGAGAAATTATATGCCAATGAAATGGGCAATCTGGAAGAAATGGACAAATTCCTATTTGATATACACTATCAAAACTGAAACAGGAAGAAATGGAAAATTTGAACAGACCCATAACCAGTAAGGAAATCGAATTAGTAATCAAAAATCTCCCAAAAAACAAGAGTCCAGGGCTTTCCAGGGGAATTCTACCAAACACTTAAGGAAGAGTTAACACCTATTCTCTTGAAGGTGTCCCAAAAAATAGAAATGGAAGGAAAACTTCCAAACTCTTTCTATGAAGCCAGCATTACCTTGATTCCAAAACCAGACAGAGACCCCACTAAAAAGGAGAACTATAGACCAATTTCCCTGATGAACATGGATGCAAAAATCCTCAACAGGATATTAGCCAACCGGCTCCAACAATACATTAAAAAAATTATTCACCACGACCAAGTGGGATTTATACCTGGGATGCAGCGCTGGCTCAATATCTGCAAAACAATTAACGTGATTCATCACATTAATAAAAGAAAGGACAACAACCACATGATCCTCTCAATAGATGCAGAGAAAGCATTTGACAAAATACAGCATCCTTTCTTGATAAAAACCCTCAAGAAAGTAGGGATAGAAGGAGCATACCTCGAGATCATAAAAGCCCTATATGAATGATCTAACGTTAATATCATCCTCAATGGGGAAAAACTGAGAGCTTTCCCCCTCAGGTCAGGAACAAGACAAGGATG
Organism: Herpailurus yagouaroundi; assembly: GCF_014898765.1. NCBI lineage: Eukaryota > Metazoa > Chordata > Mammalia > Carnivora > Felidae > Herpailurus > Herpailurus yagouaroundi. Next base: position 84,914,376 of record NW_024412376.1, on the reverse strand, counting down.
TACACTCTCACCACTGTTATTCAACATAGTATTGGAAGTCTTAGCCTCTGCAATCAGACAACACAAAGAAATAAAAAGCATCCAAATTGGCCAGGAGGAGGTCAAACTTTCACTCTTCGCAGATGACATGATATTCTATATGGAAAACCCAACAGATTCCACCAAAAAACTGCTAGAATTGATTCATGAACTCAGCAAAGTTGCAGGATATAAAATCAATGCACAGAAATCGGTTGCATTCCTATACACCAACAATGAAGTGACAGAAAGAGAAATGAAGGAATCGATCCCATTTACAGTTATACAAAAAACCCATAAAATACCTAGGAATAAGTCTAACCAAAGAGGTGAAAAAATCTGTATACTGAAAACTATAGAAAGTTTATGAAAGAAATTGAAGAAAACACACACACACACACACACACACACACACACACACACACACACACATGGAAAAAGATTCCATGCTCCTGGATAGGAAGAACAAATATTGTTAAAATGTCAATACTACCCAAAGCAATCTATATATTCAATGCAATCCCTATCAAAATAACACCAGCATTCTTCACAGAGCTAGAACAAGTAATCCTAAAATTTGTATGGAACCAGAAAAGACCCCAAGTAGCCAAAGCGATCTTAAAAAAGAAAACCAAAGCAGGAGGCATCACAATCTCAGACTTCAAGCTACACTACAGAGCTGTAATCATCAAGACAGTATGGTACTAGCACAAGAACAGACACTTGGATCAATGGAACATAATAGAGAACCCGGAAATGGACCCACAAATGTATGGCCAACTAATCTTTGACAAAGCAGGAAAGAATATCCAATGGAATAAAGACAGTCTCTTCAGCAAGTGGTGCTGGGAAAACTGGGCAGCAACATTGCAGACGAATGAACCTAGACCACTTTCTTACACCAAACCCAAAAATAAACTCAAAATGGATGAAAGGCCTAAATGTAAGACAGGAAGCCATCAAAATCCTCAAGGAGAAAGCAAGCAAAAACCTCTTTGATCTTGCCGGCAGCAACTTCTTAACACATCTCTGGAGGCAAGGGAAACAAAAGCAAAAATGAACTATTGGGACCTCATCAAGATAAAAAGCTTCTGCACATCAAAGGAAACAATCAACAAAACTAAAAGGCAACAGACAGAATGGGAGAAGATATTTGCAAATGACATATCAGATAAAGGGTTAGTATCCAAAATCTATAAAGAACTTATCAAACTCAACACCCAAAAAACAAATAACTCAGTGAAGAAATGGGCAAAAGACATGAATAGACACTTGTCCAAAGAAGATATCCAGATGGCCAACTGACACATGAAAAAGTGCTCAACATCACTCATCACCAGGGAAATACAAATCAAAACCACCATGAGATACCACCTCACACCTGTCAGAATGGCTAACATTAACAACTCAGGCAACAACAGATGTCGGCGAGAATGTGGAGAAAGAGGATCTCTTTTGCCTTGTTGGTGGGAATGCAAGCTGGTGCAACCACTCTGGAAAACAGTATGGAGGTTCCTCAAAAAAAAAAAAAAAACAAAAATAGAACTACCCCCTGTGACCCAGCAATTGCACTGCTAGGCATTTATCCAAAGGATACAGGTGTGCTGTTTTGAAGGGACCCCCATGTTTATAGCAGCACTATCCACAATAGCCAAAGTATGGAAAGAGCCTAAATGTCCATTGATGGATGAATGGATAAAGAAGAAGTGGTATATATATACAATGGAGTATTACTTGGCAATCAAAAAGAATGAAATCTTGCCATTTGCAACTACATGGATGGAACTGGAGGGCATTATGCTAAGTGAAATTAGTCAGAGAAAGACAAAAATCATATGACTTCACTCATATGAGGACTTTAGGAGACAAAACAGGTGAACATAAGGGAAGGGAAACAAAAATAATATAAAAACAGGGAGGGGGACAAAACAGAAGAGACTCATAAATATGGAGAACAAACTGAGGGTTACATGGAGGGATTGTGGGAGGGGGGATGGGCTAAATGGGTAAGGGGCACTAAGGAATCTACTCCTGAAATCATTGTTGCACTATGTGCTAACTAATTTGGATGTAAATTTTAAAAAGTAAAACAAAGTAATAAAAAAAAAATAAAAAAATCTATATTGTTTAAACTAAAAAAAATTTAAAAATAAAAATAAAAAAATGACCAATGTTATAATAATTTGTTTAAGTTTCAAAGTGACAACAGTCCAAATTAGGTTAGATTTGTCATACCAAGCATCCTAGAATCAGGTAGGAATGAACTAGGGCCTCGGATACTGCTAAGGCTGAGATCCTGGAACCCAGTCCTTCTCTTTCTGAGTTATTACTCCTTGACCAAGCCGACTCACTCGAGAGTTTCTTTAGAATTCTTGCTTTCCAAGACCTTCATGGCTTCCTGGGGAGAGCCCATTTCTATGATTCTCTTTTGCCAGAACTAAAGCATGGGTCCCCTATTTTGTAAAAATAAAGTAGAAGTGCTTTACCACCTCTTATTCCTAGGGGGACACCTCTCAGTATTCTTTTATTAAGTACAAAGAAACCAAGAGCCCTATTTCTGGTTACAGCCTATGAAAGTTAGAACAAGATGGAACCTCAGATTTTGAGAGTTTGAACCCAGGCCTCTGAATCAGGCTATCACATCATGCTTTTGACCAAAGTTATAATCCACAATCACAGTATGATATTTGCACTTCACGATTTTTTTGTATCCAAGTTTGTTTTACAATTGCTTTGCTGAATGAATAGTACTACATTTGAGGCATGCCAGATAGTTATGTAAGTATATGGTTCTTTGCCAAAACTTGCAATGAAATTTATAAATTGCTAGTGAAGTTAGAACATTGTGGTTTCTCTTCCCAAATGTATAATTGCAAGTTCAAGTAAACATTATTTTTAATTAAAATGTTTTTTAAGTGAGTCTTGTTCATTCACTGTAGAGAAAAATAAATCTAAATTTGAAATTTGCCTGAAAGAGCAGTGGCCAAGAACATGTTTTGCTACTTCATTCAACTCTTTGGCTAATATGATGATGTATTTAGTGTGTTGGATGCTTGGTAAAGCCAGAAGTATATAATCCTCTCAATTCATTTGTTGACTCAGTCAAGAATGCAATGTCCATTGGGCACAGGGTGTTCTACTAAATACCGTTTAAAGAAAGAACTTGGAACATAGTCTGTGTCTTCTGAAACTACATGCATAATGGGTTGAGCTCTCAGGAAAGGCATCAGTCATTTCCCTATAGCTTTGAGGTAACTGGCAAAATCAGCAAGGAGGTGGAAAGAACCACTGGAACCTTAGGCTGGTTTCCTGGTGTAACAGGGATTTTCACTTTCCTTCATGAAGTGGATCCAGGTCTGTGATGAACTGAAGAACAGAAAGATGGACAAATGTATGAAGAAGACTACACTATAAACTAGCTTATGAGGCCTCAGTTAGCTAATTATTATAAAGGGATACACAAAACTTTAGACATAAAGAGGAATGAGAAACAAGAAAGAAAATGCTAAATGCAGGTGGAAGGAATCTTGCAGAATAGAGTTGAGATCATGGAGGAAAGGGTATTTCTGGGAAAGCTATATATAGTCTTTTTCTTCCTCTAAGTAAAAATATTTTCATATCAATCTTGGTGAAAGCTAAGGCATGTTCTTTTCTGGACAAGTGGATAAGGAAACTATTGAGATAAATAAATATATAAAAATATCTTTAAGAAATTAGCATTTTTCAACTTTATGAACCTAGATAATATTGTTAACATTTTGAGGCAAGTACTAGCTGTGCTGGACTTTTAATAATTCCCAGTAGGAAATTGTCAGCTTTTCCAAATTACTGGCCTTTGGCCACGTGTTTCCTTCAGTGGGAGGATTTTGCCTTTCTCTCCACAAGGCTGACTCCAGCTCATCCTTCATATGTGAGCTTGTCAGCAAGGCCTTCTACAACACATTATAGAACACTGGGAGTTCCTTCTCTTTCTACCATTTTTTTTCCCCCTCTAACACAGTACCTTGGTCATTCTCCTATTTAGCATTTATCACAAATTTATGTGATATATTTATATGTTTATTTACTTTTCTTATTAAATATTCTCTTACTACACTATATGATCTCTAAGTGCAGAAGCCATGTCTGTTTTATTCACTGCTGGGACCGAGGTGTTTACTACTTAGTACTTGGTACATGGTTAAAGCGGGGGAAAAATTGCCAAATGAATGAATATCCTTCACACATTATTTGTGATTAAAATTTTAGATTATTTAAGAAGCTTTAATAAGAAGGATATTTCTTTTACTATTCTTCTAGGTATCTCTTGCTCATTTACCCTTTGATTTAACATCCAATAACTCAGTTTGACATCGCTTCATGGCTTCATTGACTAATAGTGAAAAGTATACAAAAGCTATCAATTTCCTGATCTCACCTTAGAGCTAGTGTTTCATAGGCAGGTTTTCCTGATAAGACAGTAGAAGGTTTTTCTCTTCACCCTTTGGCCATGACAAGTTCAGAAGTAAAAAATGATTTCATAAAGTTTCATAATAAATATTAAATATGTAAAATTTGACATATGAAACAGTTGTGAAAATATAATTGATAGGAAGCTCTAGGCTTAAAATGGAGTTTATTTCAGAAACTGGTCTGACACTATAAATGTTTATTTCTTATCAGATTTATTTCTTTTGCTCAAGTAACTATACTTGAATATAACTTTAGATATCCTTCATGTTTTTTTTTTTAAGTTTGAGAAAAAAGACAATTCATTTTACATAGCTTTCTGATTAAAAATGCTTTTCTTGGGGCAGGTTTTACTTCATTAATTAGATCATAGGGTTCTAACTATAGACATTGCTATTGGATGAAAGAAATGTCTCTAAATGATTCTTTGGTGGAGATTGTATATATATATATATTATGCAAATAAATACATGTGTTTATATAAGTATTACATATATATTATAAATTTATAAACTGGGACTATGACAAGTGCTTTGAAAATTGCTGTAGCCAAACTTATCTGATGATGAAGGTACTTCACAAAGGAACTCCATATACTTTTTAGGTATTTCAGCTATTTTTTTTTAAATCTAGATTAAACTTAGATTAGCAAACTAGTAAAAGGAAAGGGAACTTTTACTCCTTGGGTTCAAGCCACTTTTCATTGGCAGATATTCATTGTGTAAAAGTGGCTCAAGATTATTTGGAGATTTTGCAATCTGCCAAGGCAGGTCTGTCTAAGCTATGTTATGTTCTTGTATTAAAATCCCCAATTTCTGCTATACCCACCGTACTTATTTTTCTTATAGAGCATCTCATATGTTTTTCAAGTTTTAATGTTTTAATACTTTCTTTAATACATTAATACTTTAATACTTTAATAATGTTTTCAAGTTTGAATACTTTATCCACAGCCAATAAAAACTTAATAAGAAAATAAAACTGCCCTCTTCAAACAAAATATACCAAAGAACATTTTGTAAAATATTCAATTTTTGTTAAGAAATTTTAGTATATTATACATATAGAGATAGATAAAGATAGATAGACAGACAGGTAGATATACCAGTGCAGTTGTACCAAATTGAAAACATTTTTTGTTAAGTCGAGTCATTACTGAGTAAACAGGGACTTGGGGACTTCTAATTCTACTGTTACTGGGCCCAACATTAGGCTATACATTACAATGTGATTCTAGCTGTACTTTTATATTTAGGTAATATTACAAAAAGGCATATTTTCTGAAACATTAATATGTGCTGGTAAATAGCCTCATGCATTTTATTGTGCTTTTCAGCTTTACCTAGTTATATAATGATGATTCTTAAAGTTAATCATTAAAAATTGTACCCTGTTCTTAAATGTCTCCAGCTCTTTCCTAATCTAATCAATAGCTTGTGCCATTCAAAGTTAATTTATAACTTGAAGTTTAAAAAAATTTCCATTTGAATCCACAAAAGAATGGTTACCATGTGTTAAAGACCATCCATAAAATGACTATTACTTTAGGAAATATATAAACCGTTATGGTTAGATGCCCAATCTGCTCTAAGTGGTGGCAGCTGATTAAATGTCTTTTAAAAACTATTTCAACCTAAATATCTAAGCATAATTACAGCCTTAGAAAATGTAAATTTAAAATTTTAATATTGTTGACCCAAGCCCCCTGCTAATTCCTGTTTGGAAGCCTCTAAATATTTATTTCATAAAGATTATATACCTTCACCAAATCTTCAATGTGTACTTATATTTTGAAACAAATCCATGACCGCAGTGGAAGAAAGTGTGAAAAGGGAGGCCCCAGGTTACCATCGCATAACACAGACCACCTGCCACTTAGACTCTCAAAATGTCTGGGCAGTTCAGAAGCCGAAAGGTAAAATGATAGTTTTTAGTAATTTGTTTCTGTACCTTCCAAATGACAGTTTAAGCAATTGTCTTCCCTGTTATAGGAAACTTGAGGTAAATTCTGTTATTGGAAATCCTCGGCCTGAGGTCCTCACCAATTAATTTCTTTCTTGTGGGTCTTTGATAAGGATATCTGAGCTGATTCTTGAAGCCTCAGTACAATTGCACAGGCTGACAAGAAAAAATGAATTTTGCTGGCTGAAGAGAAAGCATGTTTAAGGCTAGAGGTGTGAACAGGAACGGTAATCCAGTTAGACTTCTGGAAGCCTAGCAGACTTGTAAAAGTAGATGAGACCTCCTCCCTTATTGTATCCCCAGACCTTAGCACAGAGGCTGCAGTAAAGTGGGTGCAAAATTCTTAGTTGTTGAACGACTGGCTACATTAGCAAATAAAATAAGTTGTGGTCCAATAGTAAAGACTTTCAAAACTATGCTAAGGCATTGGCATTTTGGGACAACTTTTATTTTAGCAGTTTAGTGAAAAAGTAGCATTTTGGGCTGGGATAAAAGGTACTCATGAAAGAATTATTTGGGACAAAGTTGATTCAAGCGGCACATTAAGGTGGAGAGCAGGAACTAGGTGGAAATTGAAGAGTTTGGGTTTATAAACATCCATTTGGAAGTCACTGCATAAGGTGGGATGTTTGAAGTAAAATTCCTGAAAGCAGAATTTGTTTCTTTGGACAATAATTAGTAATTATTCTTTAAACTGGCCATATTAAGCCATTACTTTTGCTTAACTGAGTAAGGGTTGTATGGGTGATAGTGACAGTTAAACCCAATCCCAATGTTTTGTTTTGTTTTGTTTTAACTACAGACAGTTTGAATATTCATGATACAATGATCTAGTAATCTAGACCAGATATAGAGACTAGAGAAAACACTGAAAACATGCAGGGGAAAAATTAGTGAGAATGTAGATCTCAGATTACTGTACAGTTCCTTTTGCTAATGAAACCCAAATTCTTGGCACATAGTGGATGTTCAAAAAATATTTAGAGACACAAGGAATGAAATCCATTTCATCTTGTGGACAGGTTCTCTGATTGCTGTTTCAGATATCCAAGAGGCATGGATAGTTGACATGTGTTGTAGTTGACATGTGTGTGAATTCTTCATATTCTAGATTCTGCCTGTACCCTTGCCCAACCCTGAGAAGCAATAAGAGGGGTGACAAGAACACCCGTGTTCACTAGGAGCTCACTAGCTGTCAAGGGAGCTCAGGAGTGGTGGAAAGAGCCCAGGCTTTGCACCGAGTTTGCCTCCTGGTGCTGCCCCCATGAGGTCTGCCCGGTTATTTACTTGCCATTTACAGTCTTAGTTTCTTCAACTGGAAATGGTTAACAACCACCACCACAGCAACAATAATAAAATGGCCAGAAGAAAGTACATTCGAGAAAGCACTTTGAAAACTGTGAAGGAAGATTTTGTGGCATGACCTGAAGAAATGAGCATCTTTATGGTGAAACAAAAATAGCCAAGATGAAATCGATGCAAAAATAAAAATAAAAACAAACACCCCAGCTTTGGTTTTATACATAGATGCACAATACCAGCCAACTGTTCAAAATAATTGCCAGGCAACATCTGATGATCACAACTTAAAGAAAGTCATCAGTGCAATTATTTCACACCACATCAGTACAGCGGATCTGTTGAACCCTCTTTCTTGTTGTGAGTGAAATACCCATTATTCTTGAAATGCCAGTGTTGCTTGCTCATTTTTTCTGTAATAAACAATGACTTCAACAGCAAAAAAAAAAAAAAAAGGTTAATATAAATAGGACAATGATATACCAAGTCTATTAAGAAGTAATCAGTGATATCAATCTTGCTAGATTAAATAATTAGAAGTAAAATATGAAGGAAATAGATACATTTATAAATATTAATTTTAAAAGCAGTCTGCGAGGAGGAATCAAGATCATCATACACACAGAGACCTTTGCCCTGAGTAGAGGAGTTAAAATTCTTCATCAGTTTTATTTTAAAAGGTAAAACACAAGTAATCAACTGGTCCAGGTCAAATTTCTTTGGGAGGAAATCAGTCACTAGTTTTGGAACACTATCTCTGCTTCTCCAACCTATAAATAAGTACATATTTTCTCTTCAGATTTTACTAAATGATCTTTATATCTTGTTACATCTACCTTTTTCTCTCCTGAATTATTATTACCTTTCTCCCCATATTGGACTATTCTCAAGAGCATACAAATAAACTGTATTTCACTTATCTTAAGAAACAAAGGCAAAAAACCCTTTCTTGATGCCCACATCTTCTTTTTATTGCCCTATATCTGTTCCTTTTACATTCTGTAAAGAAAGTATTGTCTCTAGTTCATTGTTTTAGGTTCCACTTCCTTTCTTCCCATGCTTTCTGGAACCCACTCAGCACTCTGCTATTACAGTTTTTGTCAGGGTCACCCATGACATACATAGACAGTGCTGAATGTGAGGCCAAAATTTGTTTTCTTTCCACAGTAACTACGGTACAAGAATAAGGGACTGGTTGGTATGGATGGGGTTCTTTAGAGAAGCCTCCTTAGGGGAAATAAGACTTGAATTAAGGAACAAACAATAAGAGATATTAGTTGACCTCCTCACTTTGACTATTTGTGTGATGTAGGGAGATTATGGATTATTCAGGAAAATTAGAAGTCAAATTATGTTGTTCAGTAAATATTGATTAAGTATGTGCTAAGTATCAGGCACCATTTCAGATCTGGGAATATAGCAGAGGCAAAACATACCAAGTCCCTGCTCTCAGGATGCACGCGAATCCTCTCATTTTAGTGCAGAGACACTAGCAAACAAGTCATTAGTAACAAGCACAAAAGAGAAAAATACATTAAGGTCAATAGAGGGTGCCGGGGAGTGAAGATGGGGAGGTAGGGAAGGAATGCTACTTTCTAAAGCTCAGGGAAGGCCTGCCTGATAAGTGACATTTAAGCAAAAACAGAAGGGAAATGAGCTAGCCAGAAATCTTGGGAAAGAATATTTCAGGGAGAGGGCATAGTAAATACAAAGGCCAACAAAGTAGTGTTGGCCTGTGAGAACAGGGAGGAGGAGTCTAGTGTTGTTAGAACAGAGTGATAACAGAAGAATAGTAGCACCTAGGGCCAGAGGGTCAGATCTTGTGGGGCCTTTTGGCCATTGCGTATTTGGAGATTATATTCTAAGTGAAAAAGGAAGCCATCAGAGGGTTTTGAGAGAGGCATGACCTGATCTGACTTCCATTTTTGACAGCTTCACTCTGGCTGCTAAGGAGAATATTCTCTATGGCGCCAAAGAGCAACAGCAGGGAGACTGTTTAAGAAGCTATTATAATGCAGGAAGGAAATGATAGTGGTTTGTACAAGTGATGGTGTTGGTGAGAAATGGTCAGATCCTGGGTATACTTTGAAGATAGAGCCAAAAGGACTTGCTGAAATATTCATTGTTTGAGAGAAAGAGCATAACCCAAGGTTTGAGGCCTGACCAACAGGAGTGATGGAGCTATCATTTATTGAGGTGGGAAGACTGGGAAAAGTAGGTTGGGGGCTAGGGTAGCATTGGTGGAATCAGGCATGGTTGTGGCCAAGTTAAGTTTGCATGCCTATCAAATATCCAAGTGGGGGTGTCGGGTAGGTAATTGGATATATGGATCTGTAGCTCAGGTGGAGGTCTAGGCTGAAAATAAACCTTAAGTGTTACAAACAGTGTGTTTAAAGCCATGAGACCAGAGGAGATCACCTTGGAAGTAAGTAAAGAGGAGGAAGTGTGAGGACTGAGCCCCAGGATACCCCAAAGTTAGATGTCTGAGGGAGGTAGAGGATCCAGTATAGATTTCCTGGAAGGAGTGACCAGTGAGAAGGAGAATAAAAAAAGAGAAGAAGAGCAACAACAACAAAGTAGTATCTAGAAGCCGAGTGAACCAAAGTGAGAAAAAAGGAGCCACCAGCCGTATCAAATCCTGCTGATAGTTCAAACAAGACAAGGACTGAGAACTGCCCATTGTCTATATCAGTCATTTCAGTGTGAATCTCAATTGTCCCTATAAAATGTAAAATGTAACACACCTTCTTTGTATATTTTGGCTTAGGGTTCAGAATTTTTTTTCTGATGCTCTTGTGACTTTCACACATGTTCTTGTGTATATTGAGAATAATCCATTAAATCAGAACTTTCTGTCCCATAAAATCATTCCAACAGAGACAGTGCTAGTGCTTCTTATTCAGGCCTTTGAGGAACTTGAGTTGCAAATGCTAGTATTAAACATGTGCCCTAAATCAAGGTGAGGGGTGGGTAATTACTTCTTGTATCATAATGGTCAGTTTCATTTTAGATCACTTTATACCCATCCTTGGAAGTCCTTTAAGGGAGATAGAATAAGACAATAGGCTTCTCTTACTTGTCAAAGCCCCAGAGTTAAAGACACCATTCTCATGATAGAGGCTGTACTATCTTTACTCCCTACAATATCCCCTGAGTGTGCTGAGTGAAAAACAGCATGAGGTCCTAGGTAAGCATGTTGGCTCATGGAGGAGCACCTACCACCATGTTTGTTCTATAGCAGGATGCATGGGCATCAATGTGAATTTAAAATGAAGGAGACTGTTTGTTCTGTATGTTTCATAATATCTCACGGACTCAGAAATGCCCTATATATTATTGTGGCTCCAGTAGTTCAGTTTCCAAGTTATGATGCTAAATTAGATCCACATGCTTTTTGTTTTCTGCTTGCTTAAATAAAATTCTAAGGGCATCTGAGTGGCTCAGTAGATTAAGCATCTGACTCTTGATTTTGACTAAGGTCATGATCTTATGGTCTTGAGTTCAAACCACACGCTGGGTGTAGAGCCTGCTTAAGATTCTCTCTCTGCCTCTCCCTCTGCCCCTCCCCTGCTTGTGTGCACACGTGTGCCTGCTCTCTCTCAAAAAAGCAAAACTCTCAACATAACTGTAGTCTTAATTTAACTTTTTCATACATTTGCTCTTCAAGGCAGAAAGCAAAAATTATTGTGTCGGTGTTCATGACATTTCAGCATATCATGGACCAAAACTCAAGAGGAAATTCCTATGATATTTTCAGAACAATATCACTCCTTTAGATAAGCCTTGAAAAGTCACTTGAACTCAGCTAAATTGAATTAACTATACTAAACCAATTGACCTAGTCTTTTTTTTTTTTTAAGCTTAGTATGAAAATCAAATAAAATACTAAAATGTGAGACAAAGGAGTTTCTTTTTTTGGTGGCATCTAGGAGACTAACTCCACATTTTGGGTCATTTGCCCTAAAACCCATCTGGCTTTCTATTAATAATTTTTTGAATAGCTGGTAGATTGTAGCAATGGATGTTGGCATTTTTCAGAGACAAGTGTTCACCAAAGAATCATCTAGAAATCAATAGGCCCTAATAGTATGCCTAACATTGCATATTGGCTCTGTAAACATACAACATAGAATGCTATTTATTGTCATGAAATAATTCTGAGTATCAATTCAGAAGGCACTGTATGACAGCAATGGTAAATTAAAGGCTAGTTATTCATAAATTACCAGAAGTATTGAAGTGAATTAAATCTACTACTCAATCATGAGCAATATTGACCTTGTCCCTTATTTTCAAGTTTCCTTAGCCTACCCCAGGAGCTCTGGATTTGCTTCTCAGATCTAAGTGGGGGTCTGGTACTGCTGGCTGCTGCATTGAGGCATGTTTTGGAAAATTGAAGCCTTCTATTCTAAAGGAGTTCACATATGGGAGCTCAGGTGTAAAGAGTGAGATCGGCTACATCATGGACTTTGAGGAAAAGCCTGCCAAATTTGGAATAGTCCCTTTTTGCCCTGGATCTCCTTATCACTCCTCAGAGGGTCACTTTGTGATATTTGGCTTGCTAAAGTATGAGAGATATAATCACCTTTGCCAAAAAATCCATATATACAAGAAAGATAACACAAAAATTTGTTTGGGTATTTGATTGTCTTGCACTGTGGTCTCATGAAAGTGGAGTAATGTGATACTTATGGTCAGGAGACTTGCTCATAAACTTTTGGCTTTTTAGGCAAAATTGTTTCATGGTTACTAGTTTTATAGGTATTTCAAGAGTTGGTTGTTAATAAAGATATAGAAAGTGAGTTTTGCCCTGTGTAGCCACATAGTTTGGGTGTTGTGTGGCTCCCCTACCTTGGCTCTTATCATCCTTTCAGGATGCTCCTGAGTGGCTCAATCAGTTAAACATCTGACTCTTAATTTCAGCTCAGGTTATGGCCTCATGGTTTGTGGGTTTGAGCCCCACATTGGGCTCTGCACTGGCAGTGTGGAGCCTGCTTGCAATCTACTCCTCTCCACTTGCACACTTTCTCTCTCTCTCATAAATAAATATTTTTTTAAAAAACCCAATCACAGACAATACAAATAGCACATTAAAGGCCTTCATGCAGGAATAGCTCAGTAGGCTTGAGGATCTCAAAAGAGGCAAGTGTGGCTGGTTCATCATGGGAGAGATGAGATTATTCCAAATATAGAAGTTACTGATTTTTGGTGAAAAAGGTAATTAGTCCAATTTATGTTTTATAAAATTACTCTGGGTCATAAATGGAAAGTTATTGGAGATGGTCAGGAGAGTAATGAGGACAACAGAAGGGAGGCCATTGCATCTGTCCAGTCAAGATGTGATGATGGTGGTGAGTTGAAGAAAATGAAGAGATTTGATATATAGCCTACAAGTAACGTTAACAGAACTTGCTGCTGGATTACATATAAGGCATTGGGGAATTTCAAGGATGAGGAAAATTGAAGTGGAAATAAATATGGTTCAGGGGAAGGAAGGAAGAAAATTAAGAATTCAGTTTATGTGTATTCAGTTTGACATATGTATGAGGCATCCAACTGGAGATGTCAGGTAGGGAGCTGGATAAAAAAGTTTGGAGAGAGTTTGAGTTATAAATCTGAAACCAACTAACACATAGGTGAATTTTTTTAAGACTTTGGAGTTGGATGAGACCACTACAGTATGGGGATTGCTTGTGGGAATGGCTTTACTATTTATGAATTGTATTCTGTTTACTTCTTTGACTCAATAAGAGTAACATAAATTGAGTCCAAATAATCATTCTTAAAACCTCATTCATGTTTTCATGTTTTATACCAGCTACTGTGGGTTGAATTGCATCCCCACTCCAAATTTGCATTTGCAGTCTTAAGCCCCAGTACCTCAAAATGTGATCCTATTCGGAGACAGGCTCTTTGCAGAGATAATCAAGTTATAATGAGATTACTAGGGTGAGTCCTAATCCAATATGACTGGTGTCCTTACACAGGGGAAATTTGGATGCAAAGTCTGGCATTGAGAGATGATGTGAAGGTACATAAGGAGAAGGCAGCCAGGGGGAGCCCTGGAACACGTCCTTCCCTCACAGCTCTCAAGGAACCAGTGCTGCTAACACCTTGATTTGGGGCTTTACTCTCCAGAATGTGAGACAACAGATTTCTATTTAAGCCACCCAGGCTGTGGTACTTTGCTATGACAGCCCTAGTCAACTAACACAAATTTTGCAGAAGAAGAAAGATGGATTTTAGATCTAAATTTCTGAACCTAAAATTTAGAAATGAACCCGAAGCAATTCAGCGGGAACAAAATTAAATCTAGACATTTCATTTCCACTTATTTAGAAATAAAATTTCTAATCTGAATTTTTCATTTTTTCTTCTGGTTGATTTGGCAGTGTGTGGAAACAACTGCATGTGAAATATGTTTCCAAAACTTTTTGTTGTTGCTTTTGGGAGAGAGAAAGAGAGAGAGAGAGGGAGAGAGCGAGCATGTGCATGTGCACGTGGGAAAGGGGCAGAGGGAGAGAGAATCTTAAGCAGGCTTCGTGCCCAGTGCAGAGCCCAACATGAATTTCATCTCAGAACTGTGACATGACCTGAGCTGACATCAAGAGTCGGATGTTTAACCAACTGAGCCACCCAGGTGCCCTGAGTGTGACAAGATCCTTAACATTAAACAAGAAGTAGTAAAGAAAATTAATAACTGAAATTTGAGAACCATCTGCTTATTTCACATTCCAACCTTACAACAATGATATACTCAGTAGGGGTGTGATAACATTTTAGGCATACACAGTCCAAGGCTCCTTAATGTGAACTTCTTTAGCCATTGGTAGGGCAACTTATAGTTCCTCAATGGAAAAGGGTTTCTTCTGTTTCCATAACATAGGTACTTTGCATTTAGCAGTCTAAGAAATTGGTGAGAGTTACAAGGGATCCTAGTTATGTCTTTACAAATACAGATTCCCCAAATAATATAGATATGGACAGAAGATTTCATCTAATATTCTAATTTGCCTAGGATGATTTTCATTGAAAATTGGAATTGTAACTCTTAGAGATCATCTCATGTATGCCCGTGTTTGATATATGAGAAATGCAGCCTGCGGAGGCTAAATGATTGTTCTGTGGTCACACAACACATGAGAAGTAGGGCTGGACTAGATCTAGATTTTGGCAGTTTTTGCTTGTGGTCACACAATATTTCACTAAACTAGGTTCCTGTACTGTAATTTCAAATTAACAAAACTGGCATTTTTGTATCATTTATCCACAAGGGCAAATTTATAAAATAGAAAATGCTGCTGACTTGTCTGCAAGAATTTAAGCCAGTATTTAATTGCTGTATAATCATGTAGCAATGGTGAAGAAATTAGAAAATTAGCATGGTTAAAGATGAAGGGAATCATGAGCATCATGAAATATATAGACTGGGAGTTACTGATCGACTCAGTCTGTGACTTTGCATCTTTTTCTTTCTTTTTTTCTTCTAGCCTTTTTTTTTTTTTTTTTGCATTTTGTGGGTCCTGATAGGCTAGTTAAGACTTCTCATCTTATAAGAAGTGGAAAGTAAGGTGTGGACATACTCAGTGACGAGCCTCCATCTGTCCAACTGGTTTTGCTGTAGTTAGTTATTCAATTAAGTAGTTTTGCTGAGATTATTGAAATCTGGGGGGCGCGTGAGGGAGAGAGAAAAAGGAGGAGGGGAGGGAGAGAAATAGAATGAGAGAGGGAGAGATTGAGAGAGAGAGAAAGAGAAAGGGAAAATCTTCCTGATTCCCCCCACCCCCAAATCTGTTTAGGAATCCTATAAAATATTTTAATTAATTTGTTTAGATACAAAATGATTTATTCCTCATCTTGCTTGTCAACTAATGCAACACTCCTGGAGAGTTTTTTTAGATGGCTATATGGTTCTTTGGCAAAGAGTTAAGTGCTGGAAATAGATGGGTGGTTGAAAGCCATCAGTGACTCAAATTAATATTCATCCTCTCTAAGAAAACTGTTATGGGTCATACTGTAATGTGGCCCAATGTGGAAGTTAGAAATCTCACACCACAATCCCACACAAATTCTTGCTGGATTAATAGTTGAAATTTATTTTTAAAATCAAACTATTTTATCAATCAGTAAAAATATAAATGTCAAATATATGGAGAATTGGGGGAACTTTTATCCTTAAAATTTGATTGATAAAAAAAATTCTTAAAGAAAACTTCTAAGAATGAAAATTTTGTATTGAGAAATAGTAAATAAATCTTCCAAATAAGTAGTTAAAGCAAGTAGTCGGAGAAAAATGATTAAAACAAAAATGACAAAAGTTAACATTTTTTTCTATAATTTATTTTTTATAATTTATATCCAAGTTAGCACAAATGTTAACATTTTTTATATATACAATGCTTAATAAAATTTATAAGGAAAACATCAAGAGTTCCCCTCCTACCACTCCTGTCCTCCCACATATCCTACTCACATCTGGAGATAGTGTTACATTAGTTTAAGGTGTAGGACTTAATGATTTGACAAGTTTATACATTATGCTGTGCTCACCTCAAGTGTATACCATCTGTCCTGTTATGTTTCTACTATAGTATCACTGGGTATATTTCTTATGCTGTACCTTTTATTCCTATGACCTGTTCATTCTATAACTGGAGATATTCATTCCATATCTCCCACTCCCCTTCACCCATTTAGCTCAATCCCCCATGGCCCTTATATTCTCTGTATTTATAGGTCTGATTCTGTTTTTTGTTTGTTTATTCATTTTTTTTAAAATTCCACTTATGAGTGCAATCATGCGATATTTTTCTTTTTCAGTCTGAATTGTTTTACTTAGCATAATACCCTCTGGGTCCATCCGTGTTGTCTCAACTGGCACAATCTCATCCATTTTTTTTTTTTCAACGTTTATTTATATATATATATATTTTTTCTTTTTGGGACAGAGAGAGACAGAGCATGAACGGGAGAGGGGCAGAGAGAGAGGGAGACACAGAATCGGAAACAGGCTCCAGGCTCTGAGCCATCAGCCCAGAGCCTGACGCGGGGCTGGAACTCACGGACCGCGAGATCGTGACCCGGCTGAAGTAGGACGCTTAACCGACTGCGCCACCCAGGCGCCCCTCTCATCCATTTTTATGGCTACATATTTCTCTCTCTCTCTCTCTTTCTTTCCGTGTGTGTGTGTGTGTGTGTGTGTGTGTGTGTGTGTATGTATGTGTGTGTGCCATCACTTCCTTATCCATTTGACTTAGGTGGCTTCCATATCTTGGCTATTGTAAATAATGCTGCAATAAACATAGGGGTGCATATACCTTTTTGAATTAGTGTTGGAGTTATTGGATCATATGGTATTTCTATTTTTAACATTTTGAGGAACCTCCATACTATCTTTCACAGTGGCTGCACCAATTTGCATTCCCACCAATAGTGCACTAAGGGTCCTTTATCTCCACTTTCTTGTCAACACTTGTTATTCTTATCATCAAAAAATTTGATTTTAGCCATTCTGACTGATGTAAGGTGATATCTCATTGTGGTTTTGATTTGAATTTCCCTGATGACTAGTGATGTTGATCATTTTTCATCTGTCTTGACCATTTGTATGTCTTCTTTGGAAAAATGTCTATTCAGATCCATTGCCCATTTTTTAATCAGATTGCTTTTTTTTTGGTATTGTATTCTATAAAGTCTTTACATATTTTGGATAACCCTTTATTGGATCTGTCATTTGCAAACATATTCTCCCATTCCGTAGGTTGTCTTTTAGTTTTATTGATGGTTTTCTTTGCTGTGCAGAAGCTTTTTAGTTAGTTTATTTTTGCTTTTGTTTCCCTTGCCTCAGGAGACTGTCTAGAAAACTGTTGTTATGGCTGATGTCAGAGAAATTACTGCCTATTCTCTCTTCTAGGATTTTTATGGCTTCAGGTCTCACATTTAGGTATTTAATCAATTTTGAGTTTATTTTTGTGTATGGTGTTAGAAATTGGTCCCATTTCATTCATTTGCATGTAGCTGTCTAGTTTTCCATACATCATTTGTTGAAGAGACTGTCTTTTCCCCATTGTGTATTCTTGCCTCCTTTGTCATAGACTAATTGACCATATCCTTATGGATTTATTTGTAGAGTCTTTATTCTGTTCCATTGATCTGTGTATTTTGTGCCAGTACCATACTATTTTGATCACTACAGATTTGTAGTATATCTTGAAATCTCATATTGTGATACTTCCAGCTTTGTTCTTCCTCAAGATTGCTTTGGCTATCCGAGGTCTTCTGTGGGTCTATAAAATTTTAGGACTATTTGTTCTAGTCCTGTGAAAAATGCTGTTGATATTTTCATAAGGACTGCATTGACTCTGTAGATTGCTTTGGGTCGTATAGGCAATGACTTTTTTACTTAATGAGAAAACACAATATTGTCAAAGGGGTGGTGAAATGAATAATGTCATCTATATCACTACCTTTATAAAATAACTTGCAATATATATACACCAGGATACTTAAGTATGTTTTATTTTTTTGTAGATGGTCACATTTTATTTCTCCTAGCAACTTTACTAAGATATCTTTGCCATGTGAAATTTATATATGTTTAAGAAATATAACTTGATGTTTTGATATATGTATGCATTGTGAAAAAATTACCAGTCAAGCTAAATAACTTATCCTTTACCTCTACATTGTTACTAGTATGCGTGTTTGTGTTGAGAAGATATAATTTAAGGTGTATTCTGTTAGCAAATTTCACATATACAATATAGTATTGTTAACTACCATCACCAAGCTGTATATTACATTTCCAGAACTCATTCCTCTTGCATAACCAAAACTTTGTACCCTACTTAGGAAGATTCTGGTCCTTTCATCCTACAATTCTATTTTTAAAATCTTCCTTAAGGAAATGTTAAATTCAGAAAAATCTTAATATATATTAGGGATCATCACAGCACTACTTATAAAGGAAAATATATAAACAGTATGTGTAAAGAAATATGTAAACAGTAGAGAGAAATGATGAAATAAATTGTGGTAAATGTAGAAATTAGAGTCATTTAAAAATGCTTATAAATCATAATAAGTTTGGAAAATGCATATTAGGTTAGAAAAATAGGATGAAAATACTTATATATTGTGTGAGTACAAATTATGGACGAGGAAAATACAAACAAGAAATATATCAAAGGTAGTCTTTAGGTCATAAGACAATAGTTGATTATTTTTCTCCTTCAAATTTTCTGACTGTTCATATTTTATAGAATGATTATGGTTATGTGCTAAATTATATTCCCCTAAAATGCGTATGTTGAAGTCCCAATCCCAAGTCCCTTGGAATGTCTCTGTATTGGGAGATAGTGTTTTAAGAGGTAATTAAGTTAAAATGAGGTCATTAGGTCATTAGGGTGGTCCTTAATCCACCCTATATAAACAGAGGAGTTAGGACACAGAAATGTCCTGAGAGAAGACCACATGAAAACAGAGAAAAGACTCCATTTGCAAACCAAAGAGAGAGACTCCACCAGAACCCAACCTTGCCAACACCTTAATCTCAGACTTCTTCTAGCTCTCAGAACTGTGGGAAAATCAATTTCTGTTGTTTAAGCCACTCAGTCTGTGATACTTGGTTACGACAGCTCTAGCAAACTGAACAATCACCTTTTACTTTTTTAATTAAAAAGACAATATTTATTTAATAAAGAAAAAGAATAATCCCCAGTGTAAAGAGAACCCTTCCTTTCATGAGCTACACTGAAACACTAGAGCAACTTGCGATATATATATATATATATATATATATATATATATATATATATATATAAAACACTTATGCAGACCACACTATTGCATGGCTATCTTTATATTAAAATTATATGGCTCTTATGCTGTATCTTAAGTTATATACTGTATCATTCATTAAAGCTACCAAGTGCTGCCTTGAGGCTACTGAGTTCTGCATCATTGGCAATGTTCTAGCAGTGTGTGCACAAAAGTGCACAGTGCAGGGCAGAAGGGAAGCAAATCCAGGCTTTCAAATGTCAACAGGCTTTCATATATTTTATTTTTTATTTTTTCAAAGGGCTTTCATTTACTTGGACAAACGCTTAGTTTTTCTGAAGTAGCTACTTAACCATTTCAGGCCACTCTTTTTTCTTTTCTTTTTTTTTTTTTTTAAGTTTATTTATTTATTTTGGGAGAGAGAGAGAATGAAAGGAGTAGGGGCAGAGAAGGAGGAGACAGAGGATCTGAAGCAGGTTCCATGCTGTGGGACTTGCACTCACAAACCGCAAGATCCTGACCTGAGCCAAAGTCAGACACTTAACCGACTGAGCCACCCAGGTGTCCAAGGCCACGCTTTCTTAATATAAGATGTAATGATGCTATAATCTTATGGATCTTCTGACTGTATTGATATCAGGGTGCCCAAGATAGATTTTACTTTTTACAGTCTTTAGTAGTGACACTGACACACTCACCTCCAAGTAAATTTGTTCCACAAAAAGGAGATTTTACTCTTAGGGACTGAATCATGGAGGCAGGTTTTCTAAGTCTTCAGATGAAGCTGTTAACACCATGAGATATTTTTCAGACAACAAGTACGAATAATACTTTCTTCTGAAAAACTGATATAAGCTTTGCCACGAATATCTCTCTTGATATACTATGTAATATATGATCTCATCAGCCAAATTAAATCTACCGTATAAAAGCATGCTACCAGTTGACCAGGCCTGAATGTGAATGCCATTGTTTTAGCAGCAAAATGCTGAAGAAAACCAGCATATCTTGGAGGTATTATCGGAAAAGCTCAAGCAGGTCTAGTCAAACAGCTATTCTGACTCTCACACTACAAACCAAAGTAAACAAACTTTATCTCAGCAACGAAAAGTTGTTTACTTATGAACAAAGGCAAAAGAGTACTAACATGGGAGGTGCCAGTATAGACGGAAAAATGCTCCATTGAGTCAATTCCCTCTTAAGGCCTTGGCAAAGTCTTACAGCACGTTCATCTAAAAAACAAAGTTTAAAAAAAAAATAGCATGTCGAGTGAGGTTTAATATCTGTATAAATCTTTATCGTCCTAATCCCTTTACTAGGAGAATTGATTGGTGATAAAATGTCAAAAGCTGAAACTCAGAAGGTAACCTATTAAAGAAAAATAAAAAGGCGAGTTAAAAAAGTTCACAATCATGTTGGACAATATATCACATCAGTCCTAGATTTAGGTTTGGAGAAGTTAGCAGCTGAATCTCTCTTATAAACCCCTTCACAGTATTGTATGAAATTCTGGGGCCAAATCTCATGGTACTGAATCTCCTAACTGCTGTGAACCTTGCTCCACTGCAGAGAGTTTCTAAGAGCCTCTAAAGAAAGGTGCTAATCTCAAAATACCCAGGCAACTCTAATTTGCTCAGGATAAGTTATAGGGGATCTGGAAGAACTTTGAGAGGTGTGCCACAGGAGGGAGTAAGGGCTGGAGTCAAACAGCTAGTTCAGGGCCTGGAGCCTTGCTTGAACATGTATGACCTCAGCTGCCGTGTTTGTAAAATGGGCATAATAAGAACTGCATTGCATGATGTGCTAAGGATTAGTGATAAGGCTCTTAAAGCCCTTCCTACATTGACTGGTTAATAATCAGTAGCCAAAAATCATCATTTTTGATTACCTTGATTCCCATTGGTAACCAAGGGCTTGGATTTTTAAAATATTGGGACACTTGAGACAAAATAGCCAGGAGTCCAGGTTCGGTAAAAACTGTTTTTGTGGAGATCAATTGTGGAGTCTCAGAAACCTCCAGAATTTCCTAAGAGTATGAGGCTAAGAATCTTCTGAACCTGGAAGTGCTACCAGAAATTCAAGTGGAGCCAAAGGCAAAATATGATCCACACATGGGGAGACCAACCATCCTGGTTTGCCCAGGTTTGGGCAGGTTCCCAGGCTGCAGGATTTTCAGTACTGCAAATAGAGACATATTGGTTACCCTATGCTCGCTCTGAGTCACCTCAGGGTCCTTGAGTGTGTGCGGTGTGTGGGGGCATGTTAGCCTTGGGTTTCAGCCCCCCTCCCTCACAGCCCTGATCCTTCTGCCTTCAGACCCCAAACAAGTCTCTGATCACCCCAGTCTCAGAATGACAGCATGGAAGTGAAAACAGTCACCAGGGTCAGGAGAACTGGGTTCAAGTATCAGCTCCAACGGTGACTGGTAAGTGCTTCTGGCAAGACACTACATGCTCTGGCTTTCCAAATGAGAGGAAATTATACCTACTTCCGGGCTTGTCGTGAAGTCTAAGTGAGGTAGTGCATGTGGAAATGCTTATTCAACTGTCAAACAGTCGGTAAAAGAAAATTACTATAAGTGATAAGGTTAAGAGAGTAAGAAAAGTGCCTTTGTGCACACAGGCAAATGGACCCAGCTTATTGCCAAATCATTCTTCATGGCAGGAGGACTTGCACAATCGTAATATAGAGAAGCATACAGCTTCTAGTAAGCACAGGGCTGCTGGTCACCCAGGATCGCAGTGAACACTGCTTACTTCCGCTCTGCTTTAGCAAATGCCAAACCTTCAGGATGGGATTTGATTCTGGCCTTTGTTCCTAAAATTTCCTCTCTCCAGCACTGCAAACTCAGAGGTGGTCAGACAGCCAGAAGAAAGCAGAAACCTTTCATCCTCCCACTCTGCCCGGCCATGTGAGGGTGGGGCTGTGCTGCCACCAGGGCCAGGATGGGGTTTCTGCAGCTCTAACCTGGTAGGTAAAAATTTCTCCAATCCCTTCTTCAGGCACACTGTGGCAGCTTTCAGAACTGCTGTGTGAGACAGTGCTTGGCAGTGTTGGTGAAATTTTCTTCTGTAGGCACACCTTGCCGAAGAGAAGAATCCAAAGCAGATTTTTTTTATAACAAGGCAAGAGTTTCACATTTGCTAAGCATAAACTCTCCATTGGGTTCAACTCACCAACTGAGTGTGCTGCTGATTTCCATTCGAAGAGGTCAGGAATTGAGTAAAAAAATAATCCAAGTTGTTTTGTCCCTCTCCTCCCACCCCACTCCCCTGCCACGATCTCCCCCTTTTTAAAAAACACCCAGAAAAATCAGTTTGGCTGTATATCTGGCTGATAACAAGTTAAACATAACTCCAAGGCCACAAAGCCTGGCAGTTCTTTACAGATGTGAGCCTCCAGGTTGTTTCTTACAGGGAAGGACAGGCCACAAATCATCATAGAAACTGGAAAGGGCTGGAAGGCAGGAGGCATGGCCTTGGGAAGGAGGCAGCCGTGACTCTGGGAGGCATTGCATATCATTAAGTCAAGCTACTGATTTGTTCTCTCTTTTCATCTATTGCGAGTTCCCCTGAGGGTCTGTCTCAGGAAAACAAGGAGTAGGAGGATCCTTTGCCATTTTGTGTTTCATCAGCAGGATCAAGTACAGCATCTTCAAGAGTTGGCTTACCTTTGCCAGTTTCTCTCAGAGAACATAGATCAGCACTGTCACTTCTAGTGTGCCTGGAAAAAAAAATGGAAATGTATGAGTATAAAATGCAAATTACTTCTAAGTGATGAAAGCAACAGGGAGAACTCAGTAGCACTTTGAGATAAAGCAGTTAGGTGACTGTCTCATAAGCAAACCTGAGGCTTCTTAGCCAAACACACTCCCGGAGGAGAGAGCCCCAGGCCTTGTGCAAGACCTGTGGGCAGGCAGATTCATAGCCCCCTCTTTTTTTTTTTTTCTGGCCCTAGGAATGAAGTTATGTGACAAGATGGAGCCATATGGCAGTTCTCTCTGAGGACAAGACCCAGGATTGCATAATCATGGAAAAGTTAGCTGCTAAATTGAGGTCTCAGCTATTATCTTATAGGAGAGGACTAAACTGACCAGTCTGTGACTTGGTTTATTATTTCAAAACCAAGAACTTCTAATTTAAAAATAAAAAGGTTTAATTGTGTCTAAAATAGAGCTCTTTATTTTCCTAATTAAAAATTAATGCAAAAAATAAAAATAAATAAAAACCAATGTAGAGTCTAATAAAGGGTTTTTTTGGCTTTCATGTTTTGATGTCACTTCCATATTTGAGACTTAGTCTAAGAAATATAATTTGGAGGGGCGCCTGGGTGGCGCAGTCGGTTAAGCGTCCGACTTCAGCCAGGTCACGATCTCGCGGTCCGGGAGTTCGAGCCCCGCGTCAGGCTCTGGGCTGATGGCTCGGAGCCTGGAGCCTGTTTCCCATTCTGTGTCTCCCTCTCTCTCTGCCCCTCCCCCGTTCATGCTCTGTCTCTCTCTGTCCCAAAAATAGATAAACGTTGAAAAAAAAAATTAAAAAAAAAAAAAAAGAAATATAATTTGGATACTCAAATGGAGGAATTTTCTGAAACATTTCAATGCTTTATAGGGAAAATGGAGCAGAATATTTTATATCAGAATATGCTTCAAAAGCAGTAAAATGGCCAAAATTCTGCCAATGTGAAAGAAGAAGAATAGGTGACCTTCTTCCATCTGAAATTATAGTCTGAAATTTCCTAGAAATTACTTTGGTCAAATCATGCTCTGTATCTTTCTCTTTATAAGTGAGTGTTCCTTCAATTAATATAGCTAATGTTTATTAGCTCATTAAATCAATACCTGATTTAATTTTCATAAAACCCCTATAAAGCAGATGATAGTAAGTCCATTTTATTATTTTTTTAAAGTTTTATTTAAATTCCAGTTAGTTAAACATTGGGGTACATGTGCCTCTATGCATCAGCACTCCTGTATCCCTTGGGTAAATTCCTAGCAGTGCTATTGCTGTGTCATAGGGTAGATCTATATTTAATTTTTTGAGGAACCTCCACACTGTTTTCCAATGTTTATAGCAGTACTTTCAACAATAGCCAGCCAAATTATGGAAAGAGCCTAAATGTCCATCAACTGATGAACGGATAAAGAAGATGTGGTTTATATATACAATGGATTACTACTTGGCAATGAGAAAGAATGAAATCCTGCCATTTGCAGCAACATGGAGGGAACTGGAGGGTAATATGCTAAGTGAAATAAGTCAGTCACAGAAAGACAGATATCATGTTTTCACTCATATATGGATCTTGAGAAACTTAACAGAAGACCATGGGGGAAGGGAAGGGGGAAAAATAGTTACAAACAGAGAGGGAGGGAGACTAACCATAAGAGACTCTTAAACACAGAGAACAAACTGAGGGTGGATGGGGGGTGGGGGAGAGGGGAAAGTGGGTGATGGGCATTGAGGAGGGCACCTGTTGGGATGAGCCCTAGGTGTTGTATGGAAGCCAATTTGACAATAAATTATATTTTAAAAATAATAAATTCCAGTTAGTTAACATACAGTGTATTATTAGTTTCAGGTGTACAATATAGTGATTTAACACTTCCATACAACACCCAGTGCTCATCATAAGTGCACTCCTTAATCCCCCTCACCTATTTTACCCATCTTCCCACCCACCTCCCTTCTAGTAACCATCTGTTTGTTCTCTACAGTTAAGAGTCTGTTTCTTGGTTTGCCTCCCTCTCTTTTTTTTCTCCTTTGCTCATTTGTTTTGTTTCTTAAATTCCATTAATCATATGTTGGATGGATTGTTTCCATAATTTGGCTCTTTTAAATAATGGGGCTATAAACATTGAGTACATGTTTCCCTTTGAGTTAGTGTTTTTGTATTCTTTGGGTAAATACCTAGTACTACAATTGCTGGGTTGTAGGATAGTTCTATTTTTACCTTTTTGAGGAACCTCCATATTGTTTTCCGGAGTGGCTGCACCAGTTTACATTCCCACCAATGGTATAATAGGGTTCCCCTTTCTCCACATCCTCGCCAGCGCCTGTTGTATCTTGTGTTGTTTATTTCAGCCATTCTGACAGGTATAGGTATAACATGATATCTCATTGTGATTTGTTTTATATTTTCCTGATGATGAGTGATATTGAGCATCTTTTCATGTTGGCCATCTGTATGTCTTTGGAAAAATGTTTATTCATGTCTCTGGCCATTTTTTAATTTGGGTTATTTGTTTCTTGAGTGTTGAGTTTTATCAGTTCTTTATATATTTTGGATACTACCCCTTATCAGATATGTCATTTACAAACATCTTCTCCCATTTTGTCTGTTGCCTTTTAGCTTTGTTGATGGTTTCCTTCACTGTGCAGAATTTTTTTATTTTGTTATAGTCCCAATAGTTTATTTTTGCTTTTGTTTCTCTTGCCTCTGGAGACATATCTAGGAAGAAGTTGCTGCAGCTGAGGTCAAGGAGGTTACTGCTTGTGTTCTCTTCTAGGATTTTTATGGTTTCAAGTCTCACAGGTAGGTCTTTCATCCATTTTGAATTAATTTTTCATATGGTATAAGAAAGTGGTCCAGTTTCATTCTTTTGCATGTTGCTGTCCAGTTTTTCCAACACCATTTGTTGAAGAGACTTTTTCCCATTAGATATTCTTTCCTGCTTCGTTGAAAATCAATTGACCATGTAATGTGGGTTTATTTATGGATTTTCTATTCTGTTCTATTGATCTATGTGCCTGTTTTTGTGCCAGTACCATACTGTTTTGATCACTACAGCATTGCAATACAACTTGAAGTCTGGAATTGTTATGCCTCCAACTTCACTTTTCTTTTTCAAGGTTGCTTTGGCTATTCAGGGTCTTTTGTGGTTCCATACAAATTTTAGGACTGTGTATTCTGGCTCTGTGAAAAGTGCTATTGATATTTTGATAAGGATAGCATTAAATGTGTAGAATGCTTTGGGTAGTATAGACATTCTAACAATGTTTGTTTTTCTGATCCATGAGCCTGGAATGCTTTCCCATTTTTTTTCTATTATCTTCAATTTCTTTCATTAATGTTTTATAGTTTTCAGAGCACAGGTCTTTCCCCTCCTTAGTTAGGTGGGGACCTAGGTATCTCATGGTTTTTGGTGCAGTTGTAAACGGGACCAATTCCTTAATTTCTCTTTGTGGTGCTTCATTATTGGTGTATAAAAATGCAACAGATCTCTGTACATTGATTATGTATCCTGTGACTTCACTGAATTCATTTATCAGTTCTAGCAGTTTTTTGATGGAATCTTTCAGATTTTCTATATATAGTATCATGTCAACTGCAAATAGTGAAAGTTTGATTTCTTTCTTGCTGATTTAGATGCCTTTTATTTCTTTTTGTTGTCTGATTACTGTGCCTAGGGACTTCCAGTCCTATGTTAAATAACAGTGGTGAGAGTGGATATCCCTGTCTTGTTCCTGACTATAGAGGAAAAGCTCTCAGTTTTCCCCATTAAGGATGATATCAGCTGTGGGTTTTTCATATACGGTATTTATTATGTTGAGATATGTTCCCTGTAAACCTATTTTGTTGAGGGTATTCATCATGAATAAGTCCATTAAAATTTTTTAATGTTTATTTATTTTTGAGATAGAGAGAGAGAGCAGGGGAGGGGCAGAGAGAGAGGGAGACACAGAATCAGAAGCAGGATCCAGGCTCTGAGCTGTCAGCACAGAGCCTGATGCGGGGCTTGAACTCAGAGACTGCGACATCATGACCTGAGCCGAAATTGGGTGCTTACCCAACTGAGCCACCTAGGCACTCCTGGGTAATTCCATTTTAGAGATGAGGGACTGAACACAATTTGAAACAAGCCTCAAAGGTAATCTCAAAGAGAAAATGCTACTTGAGTGACATGAAAACTATGGATGGGTTGCAGAAGTGTTTACAACATAGCTGAATAAAGAGGAGGAAGAAGAAGAGGAGGGGAAAAAATGGAAAGGAAATGAGCTAGAAGCAGACACATGATCTGAGTCCTATGCCCAAAATCTACATTGAGCCATTATTCTCAGCTTGAAGCATCCTGTATGATAGCCCCCACAGCCCTATATCCAAGTAGCAGAGAGTAGCGTGAAACTTTTATTGTCTTGCTCACCCACACATAGAACCAGCCTCAAGAAGGAAGAATAGTCTCTTGTATACAAACTTCTAGGCACAGCCAGGCTAGCATCATTTTAACAAACTCTTGGGTAAACATATCCAGGTCATTATCCATAGTTGTACTGCCTCTTTATTTATTTATTTTGATCAGCTGAATCCTCAAATCCTACCCTCTATTCTCCATTGCCATCATTACTTAGGCTCCTGAAGAGCCCCAGATGCCATTCAAGTGTTATAAACAGAATTTAGCCTGAAGGCAAAATACACTAGGATTTGCATTTCAGATTTACTGGCTAAGAGACTTCAAGCAGATGACTTCTTATACTAATAACGATCTTATCTGCCAAATGGAGAAGATAATGTCTTTTTTATAGGGATACCACATTGAACAGTGTTTAAAAGTTCAGTCACTGGACTCTGACATCCATTTGAGAATGTTTCCATCTTTGATAAATTACCTAATTTCAGCAAGGCTTAATTTCATTGTCTGTAAAATGAGGATAAGGCTAATAGCACTTATGTCACAGAATTGTTAAAAGAATCGAATGAGATACTATATATGAAACACTTGACATATTCCCTGACAAATAGTGATCAACAAATATTGGTTTTTATTATTATTACTGGAGATCAGTGATAAGCCTGGCACAGTGTAGCTGACCGATGCATGCTAACTAGCCTTATTAGGATACACGTGGCAAGCTTTGAATAATTTATATTGCACATTATTTTCCCCAAACTGCCACTCTTAAGTATGTATTCAGTGATGAAAGGCTGGCTTTCTAGTTATTTTCTCTGTTGATAAACAAACCTCTATCTAGAGATATAGACTCGTGGTGTGGGTAACATCTCAAGTAAGCCCAAATGCTGCCTTGTACTCCTATAAGATCTGGCTGGGAAGAGAGGAGTGGGTTGATTTTCGTCCCCTCGGAATTCATGTCCACCAGATCCTCAGAACATGACCTTATCTGAAACTAGAGTCTTTGCAGGGATGATGTAAGTAGTTAATATAAGGTTATATTGAATTAGGGTACTCCCTAAATCTAATGACTAGGGTCTTTATAAGAAGGCCATGTGACCACAGAAACAGAGATTGGAGCAGTGCTTCTATAAGCCAAGGAACACCAGGGATTGCCAGCAATCTCCAGAAGCTACAAGAGAGGCAGGGGACAGATTCTGCTTGAGAGATTCCAGAAAGACCCAACCCCGCCAACATTTTGATTGTGAACTTCTGGTTTTGAGAAACGATCAAGTTTGTGTAATTTGTTAGGGTAACCCCCAGAAACTAATACATGAGGGACCTCTAGCCAAAAGTGCAATAGGGGTTACACGTCTCTTCTCTCCAGGCAGAGGCAGCAAGGAGTGGTGCAGAGGATGTATATTTGGGGGTCCTGAATGTATCCAGACAAACATAAGACCTCCAAAAGTGGGCCCCAGAAGACACAGCAATGGTAGGTGCATGTGCTGTTATATCAGTGGCCCCTTAGGCAACTGAGGGTAGTTCTGTGCCATTAGGAGTGGGTGCCAGGGCACAAAAGGGCAAGGAAGTAGAACCACATTGATATGCAGAGATTGGGCTACGCCAATACTCAAGGGTGACCTACCAGACAGATTCAGAGGCTGGGGCATCTCAGGCAACATTAACTCCTCTTAAGTATATAGCCAAAGATATGGCGCCACTCCTTGCTGCCTCTGCCTGGAGAGAAGAGACGTGTAACCCTTATTGCACTTTTGGCTAGCGGTCCCTCATGTATTAGTTTCTGGGGGTTACCCTAACAAATTACACAAACTTGATCGTTTCTCAAAACCAGAAGTTCACAATCAAAATGTTGGCGGGGTTGGGTCTTTCTGGAATCTCTCAAGCAGAATCTGTCCCCTGCCTCTCTTGTAGCTTCTGGAGATTGCTGGCAATCCCTGGTGTTCCTTGGCTATATATTTCTTATACTGCAAAGACAACACTGATACCAGAAGTACCTGAGGAGCTTTGCAAAAGTTCTGGAGCTCTGAAATAGGGACTGAAATTTGTGTTTTGAAAAGACTTTCCTGGTAGATTGATACAGAGCCAGGATTGAGAGAAGTAGCTAGTTCAATTAATGTTAGTTACTAATATGCCAGAATAAGTAAAGGATGACCAGTCCATCATAAATGAGCAGCTGAATGATCAAGTGTACCTTCAATACTGTAACATTTCAGGCCACGTGGAGGTATGGAGACATCAGGCATTGTGTGAACCCAATGTGAAGGGGGAACAGGAAACCTGGGGGCTGGAGGGGTATCAGTGTCCTCTGGCTGCAGAGCACGTCTTGGCTGAGCCCTGGCTCCTCGGCCATTTTTCATCCTGGAATGATAATAGTCAATGGTAACCCATATTTCTCTAGTACTTTTTGAGTTTGTAAGGCATTTTTGTAACAGTTATGTTAATTGTCGACTCTGCTTATCCTAGGATGTAATATTGTAAGTATTTATAGCTTAACTCTGATGAAGAGAAAACGGAAGATCATTTGCTGGTAAATCGCCATGCGGAGATGTAGAATGTGAATTCCACTAGTGGAAGCAATATTGCAGATGTGCTGATTTATCAAGACAAACTTATTGAAAGGTCAATACATAAGCTTTCGTTAATTTTTTTTTTTTTTTAACTGTCTAAGGGGTTTATTAGTTTAGGGAACTGAATGGTTGCTGCCTCCAAGTCTCCTCCCTACCCTGGCGGACCTGGGCACAGACAAGTCCGTGTACAGTATAGCGTGTTGCCGCCACCTAGTGGTGAAGATGGCATTTAACCATTGTTAATGGAATAAAAAAATCTCTTGAAGAGAGGACAGTAAGTAAAGTTGGATTCTCAAACTCACTTTGAAAACAATCTAGAATTCTCCTCTGGCCCTCCAAACAAAAACACCCTGATATATCTTTCTGATAAGTTTACATACTATATAATCAGCTATTTTTTAACATTGGCACACCGGTGCTCCTGTTTCGTTTCCTCTATTCACATCCTATAATTTTTCCTTTTTTTTTTTTTAAACAGAAACAAACTATCACCTTAACCTCTCCACATTTGTGAAATAGCTAATGTGAATACGCAAATGATAGAGAATGCTCTTTCATCCTTTTTTATGAGTACTTATACATCTGATGTGTAGCACTTCTCCCAATGAATGCAATCTTTCTTCTCAGAGCCAGAAGAACAATTCTGAAGCCCTCTATTTTGGGTTCTTACAGAGCCAGATCTCACCTTTAGAGAGATCACGTGATAGGAGTTGATAGTAATTAAAACCACAAGCTGGAAAAAATAA
This sequence comes from Herpailurus yagouaroundi, assembly GCF_014898765.1. NCBI lineage: Eukaryota > Metazoa > Chordata > Mammalia > Carnivora > Felidae > Herpailurus > Herpailurus yagouaroundi. The sequence continues at coordinate 84,883,432 of NW_024412376.1, read as the reverse complement.
ATTTGTCGTCTCCCCTTTTCTGTTTTGTTGATTGATGATCTGGAGTGAGGTTATCCATCCTAAATTTCCCGAGGAACTCAATAAACATTTCTACTGTCTTTCCCTTTTATTCAAATAAGGAGACAGAAATGTGACAAATAGCTCATTCATGTAAGTCTGAATTTTGCAAAGCTGTCAGCATTCTCAAGCTGAAAACACAGCATTTCTTTTAGTTCTTCTACACATGGGATCATTTCTGCCACCAGCTCTCTGCAGAACGTGCTCACCAAAGCTGTGTTTCTATTGGAAACACTTGAAACAGACACTAAGATTGCTTCTAATTTACACACACACACACATACACACACACACGCACAACCACTGATTCCCTTGCTACTGTATCTTGTTGAAAAGATCTGTGGCCCTAGGATCACCTTGTACTGGGTTAAGTGGTGGCCCCCTGAAAGATGTGTCCTTATACTATTCCCTGGGAACCTGTGTATGTATTCTTATTTGGGAAAGGGTCTTTACATGTATAATTAACTTAAGTATCTCATGATAATTTTGCAAAGCTGTCAGCAAAGCTGTCCTAAATCCAATAACAAATCGCCTCAGAAGTACAAGCTAAGGAATACAAGCTAAGGCCACTAAAAGCTGAAAGAGGCAAAGAAAGACTCTTCTTCCAGGTAATTCTAATGTTGAGAATGTGTGAATCTGAAGTATCAATAGGAAAGCCACCTTCTGTCTGGCCCCAATGAAGGTGGGTAGGACCTGGACTGAGGATACGGGACAGATGGTCAGCACAGTGACCTCTGGCATGCATGCGTGTGTGTGTGTGTGTGTGTGTGTGTGTGTGTGTGTGTGTAGGAATGGGTAGATACATGTAGATAAGGTGCTGGGACATATCAGGAGGGTGTAGGGTAAGGATTATACTGGTCATCAAGGAGCCAGGAAATGCCAAATTCAGTTTCATGTTTTCCTCATTTCAACTCTCCTGTTCTTCCCCACCCTTGGGTCATGTTTTGTTGAATGTTACCCCCTACTTTCTGTGCACTGGGGAATTGGTGAAGATGTGATAGCTTCTTAGACAAGAGCAAAGCCTTTGAGCCAGGAAACCTGGGAATGAATTCTGATGTAGATACTTTCTAGCCATGTGACAAAATTACATAAACTTTTGCTGCCTCAGTTTTCTCCTCTGTAAAACAATGTAAAAAACAATGCCATCCTCCTAGGGCTCTGTGAAGAATAAAAATAAAGTGCTTAGGATAGAAGTTGATCCCTAGAAAGTGTGATAGTGATCACTTTTTAAGTAGTACTGAGAATATCCACACTCAGTGTGGAACCCAATATGGGCCTCAGTCCCCCAGCTGTGAGATCATAACCTGAGCTGAAATCAAGAGTCGGATGCTTAACCGACTGAGGCACCCTAGAAATCTTCTTCTGTAGAAAACTTCTTGCTTCTAATCCAAGGGTGTGCCATCTTACAATAGGAATGACTCTGCAGAGTAGGTACAATAGATGTCCAGTGTTTGTTGAATTAATGAATTTTACAATTTTTATAAAACAATTTTTTAAACAATTTTTATAAAACAATTTTATAATTGTTTATCTTGCAATGGGGTATACCTGAAAACTTATTGGCTGCATAGCATAATTTTTGCATCTGCTGATTTTAGATTTCTTCTTTAATAACTTTAAAGAACTATATTCTTAAGACATAGATCAGATTAGAAACTATATAGAACATGCTTATTCTGTGAGATGTATTTCTTTTTTCCATCTTTCATCCATGTGCAAATTTTCATTTTTATCAAGTCATTTTCTGAATGCTGTGAAAAAATGTGTAATGTCATTACAATTATAGATATCAATAGCATGAAAGAATGCAATAAATCTCTTTATTTAGTAACCTCAATTAAAATATGCTATTTTTCAGAGGCCAATGCCAGTTAGAGGGGGGCACACAGGGAAAAGGAATCTAGGGTGGCCAAGTGTGCAGAAGCTATACTAGGATCTGAGGCTGCTGATGGGTGGGAAGAATTTTAGCATGTGGTAAATATGGCATTGATGGATATGGCTAAACATGGGCTCCAGTTGAGTAGAAAGTTTGTATAATCAGGACGGGGCTGACGATATAAGAGTGATAGGTTGAATTATTGTGAATCCTGTTGAGAATAATTCAGATTTGGTTTACACAGAGGAATAGAAAAAAAATTAATTGTAATTGGCAAATAGTGCCATGACAATGAACAAATCCCAGATAGTTTTCTTGAAAGACTTCATGTTCCTTGTCATCAAGATTTTGAAAGCAGAAATACAATTTTACCACTGTAATATAAAAATGGAGACAATTAGTACATAAGGCTTCCTGAACAACATTTCAATAGCCAGTGCATTATGATATGGACAGAGTTAAGCTGTACTATTTTCTTTTTTTGTTTGTGTTTTGTTTTGAAAAGTATTTTTAATGTTTATTCATTTTTGAGAGAGAGAGAGAGACAGAGTAAGAGCAGGAGGGGGGCAGAGAGAGAGGGAGACACAGAATCTGAAGCTGGCTTCAGGCTTCAAGCTGTCAGTAGAGAGCCCGATGCAGGGCTTGAACTCACAAACCGTGAGATCATGACCTGAGCCGAAGTCAGATGCTCAACTGACTGAGCCAAAGCTGTACTATTTTCTAAGACTCTTTGTAGATTCATCCTATATCTAATAGATTGGTTTTATATCTAATCTGAGACAATGGCCTAATGTAATAAATAGTATCCTTACTTTACAGATGGGGAAACAGGTTCAGGGAGGTTAGGAAAATAGTTCATAACATAGTGAATGACGAAGCTGGGATTTGAATCCGGGAGTTGAATCCAAGTGTCCTGAATCCAGAGAGCTTTTACTTTTTCCATTACACAATCCTACCAAGCACCTCCTAGATTATAATTTTTCAGACATTTATAAGTTATAGACCCTACATTTATTATTTTTGATCACCTTACCCTTTTCATTTCTTCATGTGTCATATATACACATACACAAATATGTGTCATATATACACATACACAAATACATACATATACATCCCCAGCCCCCCAACACACACAGTTGACCATTATTTGTATGCTGGAGCAGGACCAAAGTTTCTTCCTGAGGAAAATTCTGGCTTTGACCATTTATTCCTATGAGTCACCTCAACTAAGGGATGGGTGGCCTGCTGCCTGGATGTGAGTATCACATAACTCTTCAGTTTCCACAACTGGATATGTATACTACATCTGGTTGTTTTCCCTAATTGCACATGGGCCTGCCCTTGGTCAGTGATACCAGCATCAGAGAAAGCAGAAGAATCTCAAGGTAGAAAGATAGACTTGTCATGCCCTATTTTTACAGAACTTTTCTTCTTTTGCCTAAGACTGCTACAATAACCACAAAATTAATAGTCCCTACCTCCTAAGGCCTAAAATGGATATTGACTCTTATTCTTTGAGTCTTCCCTTCCCTTAGCACTTGTCACTCAAGGATTTGTGAAGGCATTCTTGCACATCAAATCAATCATAGAAATTTTCAAAACAGGTGTCCTCAAGTTTTAATGCAGTTTAAAAATCCTTGGAGGGGCACCTGGGTGGCTTGGTCGATTAAGGGTCTGATTCTTGATTTCGGCTCAAGTCATGATCTCAAGGTTGGTGAGTTTAAGCCCACATGGGGCTCTGTGCTAACAGCCTGGAGCCTGCTTGAGAGTCTCTCTCTCTCTCTCTCTCTCTCTCAATCTCAAAATAAGTAAACATTAAAACAAAAGTCCTTGTAGGGGTACCTGGGTGGCTCAGTCAGTTAAGCGTCCAACTTCAGCTCAGGTCATGGTCTCACGGTTCGTGGATTTGGGCCCCACATTGGGCTCTGAGCTGATAGCTCAGAGCATGGAGCCTGCTTTGAATTCTGTGTCTTTCTCTCTCTCTGTGTCTCAAAAGTGAATAAACATTAAAAAAAAAGTCCTTGGAGCTATGGTTCAGGAAGATATGCCTGGAAATGAAGACTTCTGCATTCTAGACTTAATTACACCCCTCCCCTTTTTCCTAGATGATAAGGAAAACAATGTAAAGGCAATATCTCAAGACACTAAAGAAGTGAGTGATTAGAAGAGAGTACCTAATCATTGCTTATGTAATTTTATGGGGAAAATGGAAAATACAAATATTTTTGCTTGAAGATTTATTAGGCTTAGACCCCCTAATTTGAACATTCTGTATTAGAAAGACACAAATCTAGAGGAAATCGAAAAATACTTGATTCAGGTATAAAATGGTAATAAAATGGAAACTAACTTTGTGATAATTTAGGAATAGAGTATCCATAGGTTAGAAATATAAGAATAGAAGTTATCTAAGAAAATAACACTGATTATATATTGTTATTTTAATTTCAGTACAAACTGCAGCCCCTTCTTCTTGTTTAGAAATAAAATGTATCCTATCAATACACATCTCTTTCCTGAATGATGCAAGTCAATTCGTTCCTATTTTTTTTCCTGTGTCCAATACATGAGTTCCCAGTGGGTCCAGATTAATCTTGTAGGCCATACAATCAGACACAAGTGTAAGGTTACTATCTTTGCTCTTGAAACTTAAACAAAAAATTTAAACAAAAATGTGCAAAAAGATGGGATTTTAAAAAAAAAATTTTTTTTTTCAACGTTTATTTATTTTTGGGACAGAGAGAGACAGAGCATGAACGGGGGAGGGGCGGAGAGAGAGGGAGACACAGAATCGGAAACAGGCTCCAGGCTCTGAGTCATCAGCCCAGAGCCCGACGCGGGGCTCGAACTCACGGACCGCGAGATCGTGACCTGGCTGAAGTCGGACGCTTAACCGACTGCGCCACCCAGGCGCCCCAAAAAGATGGGATTTTGTATTGGGTTACATTTTTACATTTCCAGGAAGACTAGTTACTAATAAGGCTGCTAAGATGTTTTTAGTTTTAGAAACATTTACTTATGCTGGAAAAATAAGTTTAATTACATTTCTGGTTTTGTTTAAAAGATTAATAGACAGTTGGCTCTCAAACATTAGTGGGCATTAAAAATCTCCTGGGATTGGGGGAATCCTGCTTAAAATGGAGATTTCAAGGCTCTGTTCCCAGGAATTTTGACTCAGTAAGTCTGAGGAGTGGGACCTAGAAAACTACATTTTTAAAAGCTTTAATTGAAATATACTATGCAGATAGAAAAGTGCCTGTATCATTGGGGTATAGCTCAGAGAATTTTCACAAACTGAACCCACACTTGTAACCAGCACTCAGTTCAACAACCAGAATGTTCCAGTACGTAGAAGCCTTCTTGTGCTTCTTTCTCTTGCTCTCCCCTCACAGGAATAACTGTTATGCTCACTTCTGACTTGTTAGATTAGTTTTGTCCATTAGCTTTGTCTGTTTAGTTCTTGTATTTCACGCAAATGGAAGGCTGTATAATTTATATTCTTTTGATTCTGACTTCTCTCAGTCAACATTATGTCCATGAGATTCATCCATATTGTTGTGTATAATCGTAGGCCATTCATTTGCCTTGCTGTATGGTATTCCATTGTGTGACCATACCACAATTTACGTATTCATTTATTTTTGTTAGGTATTTGGGTAGTTTCCAGTTTGGGCTATTAAAACTGGTACTGCTATAGACATTGCTGTTTGAATCTTTTGGTAGATTTGAGTGCCTTTCTTTGGAGATATACCTTGGAGTAGAATTTCTGAGTCACGGAGATAATCAAAATTTCGCATTTAGTAGATACTACTAGAAAATTCTCCAAAGTGGTTATACCAACTTATATTCCCACCAGAGAGTATGAGAGTTATTCCACATCCTCACCAACACTAGGTATTATCTACTTTTTTCATTTTAGCTATTCTAGTGATTGTGTAAAAGAAGCTGCATTGTTAACACACTCCCCTCCCACTTGATTCTGATGTGGAGGGCGTGTGAACTTTGAAACACACTTATCTAGCTGTCACATATTAGGCTGAATGGGGCTAACAGATATGATTTTTTTGCCTACATTTTTTCTCTAAAGACAAGTCTTGCATTCTTGAGTTTACTGTGGTCCACACCACTCCGTCTCATTTTGTGTTCTACATGGTTCGTTCACACATTTATATTGCCAGCCCAGCTCACATAGCCATTTTAAGGTTAACTCTTGAAGACATTATGAATCAATCAACAAGCTATTAATTTAAAAGCATCTGTGTGCAGGAGTGCATGGGTGGCTCTGTCAGTTAAGTGTCCAACTATTGATCTCAGCTCAGGTCTTGATTTCAGGGTAATGAGTTCAAGCCCCACGTTGGGCTCTGTGCTGGGCATGAAGCCTACCAAAATAAATACGTAAATGAATAAATGCATGCATGAATGAATAAATCAATAAATCAATAAATCTATGTGCAAGACACTTTGTATGCTAAGTGCCTCTTGATCTTCAAAGAAATAATCTAAAAAGTCTCCTTCCTGAAGAAATTTATAATCTAGTTGGATAGACAAGATATCAATATAGAAAAGCAAATAGCATTAAAAAGAGTTTGCAACTACCATAGTAAGTGCTTATTTGCAATGTAATTTATTGAACCATTATTTTTTAAACGGCCATGTAAAGGAGCTGTTTGTAGCTCACCAGACGGCAAGAGGCCATGTGGTCTAGAACCAAAACATCCACTCATCAGCCAACTCCTAGCCTCTAGAAATCAGGGCGAGGCCCTGAGGGATCTTCTAGTCCAGCCCAGCTTTGAGCTGGATGTAGCCACATGAGTGAGCCCAGGTGAAACTGGCAGAACCTCCTAGTCGACCTACAGGATTATGAGAAAAAAATAACTTGTTGTTGCTTTTAGCCCCTAAAGTTTTAGGGTAGTTTCTTAAGCAGCGGTAAACAAGTGAAACACATGCTAACACATGTGATAGTAAGTGCAGAAAGCAAATTGCACAACAGTATTTATAATATGATTCCTACCCCTCCACCTGCCTCTGGCTACCACCAATCTGTTCTTGGTTATCTATGAGTTCAGTTATTTTTTTTTAAGATTCCACATATAAGTGAGATCATACAGTATTTGTCTTTCTCTGACATTTCATTTAGCATAATGCCCTCAAATTCCAGCCATGTTGTTGCAAATGGCAGAATTTCCTTCTTTTTTATGGCTGAATTATATTCCATTCTATCTATATACCTTACTTTCTTTATATAGTCATTCATTAATAGACCATTGGGTTGCTTTGATGTCTTGGCTATTGTAAATAGTGGTAAATATTTATTGTAAATAACGAACATGTGTGTGTATATATCTTTTTTTTTCATCAGTATTGACATTTTATGAGTTCCAAGACTAAACATAGAATTGAAGAAAATTTTTAATCTTTAATAACTTTTGATTATATATACAAATATTTATTAAATAAAAAATTAACTCAAAAAAGGTTATATATATATAACTATATATATATAATCTTTTTTGACTCAAAAATATATATAATTATATATATATATATATATATATATATATATAAAATATTTTTTCAGTTACTTTTTTAGTTTCCTTTGCATAAATACCCAGAAGTAGACTTCCTGGATCATATAGAAGTTCTATTTTTAATTTTTGGAGAAGCCTCCACACTGCTTTCCATAGTGACTACACCAATTTACCTTTCTATCAACAATGCACAAAGTTCCCTTTTCTACACATCCTTGCCAATACTTGTCCTTGTATTTTTTATAATAGCCATGCTACAGATTTGAGGTTATATCTCATCATGGTTTTGATTTGCATTTCCCTGATTAGTGATGTTGAACAGCGTTTCATATAAGTATGTATGTCTTCTTTGGAAAAATGTCCGCTCAGATCCTCTGCTCATTTTTAATTGGAGTGTTTGGGTTTTTTTGCTATTGAGTTTCTTTGTGTATTTTGGATCTGAATCCATTATCAGGCATATGACTTGCAATATAGCCTCCCATTCTGTAAGTTTTAATTTTTTCTTTTAATTTTTTGATGGTTTCCTTTACTGTGCAGAAGCATTTTAGTTTGATGTAGTCTCATTTGTCTATTTTTGCTTTTTTGGCCTTTGTTTTTGGTGTCATATCCAGAAAATCATTGCCAAGGCCAATGTTGACGAGTTTCTTCCCTATATTATCTTGTAGGAGTTTTATGGTATCAGTTCTTATGTTTAAGTCATTGACCCATTTTGAGTTAATTTTTGTGAGTCATGTAAGACAGGGGTCCAATTTAATTGTCATACATGTATTTATCCAAGTTTTCCAGCACCATCTGTTCAAGAGACCATCCTTTCCCCATTTGGTGTGTTTGACTTCTTTGTCAAATATTAGATGATTGTATATGTGGGAGTTTAATTCTGGGCACTCTCTTCTGTTCCCTTGGTTTATGTGTCTATTTTTATGTTAGCGTCATACTATTTTTATTACTAAAGCTTTGTAGTATAGTTTGAAGTCAGTAGTGGGATACCTCTGTGTTTGTTATTGTTCTGTAGGATTGCTTTGGCTATCTAAGGTTTTTTGTCGTTCCATACAAATTTTAAGATCGTTTTTTTCTATTTCTTGAACATTGTTTCTTTCAGTCTTCATGGAAACCTTATCTAGTAGGTTTTATTATCCTTTATCCAATGAAGGTCTAATGCAAAGAGAAGTTATATAATTTTATAAGGCCAAACGTCTAGTATAAGGCAGAGCTAGGATTCAAATTAACATTTACCTGACTACAAAACCCATGCTATTAATTACTAAATATGCTTCTTTCTCACAGCTCTTATTCTGGCCTGTAGTAAGCCTGTTGAATTGTATCATCTGCAGCCTTGAATCAAATTCAGCACGTCATAGTAACACCTAATCTTGCATACTGCTTTACTGTCTGTGGAACATTTTCACATCCATCACTTATTTTGGCTGATACCGTGAATCACTCTGCAGGGACCTGAGCAACATTTACTTCCTGCATGAACCAGAAGCTGTGAATATGAGTGTTAGTTCAATAAGTCTGAGTTAGAATGCCAACTCTGACAAGGTCTGTGTGACCTTGTCCAGCTCTCTGAATTTGTCTGGGTCACAGATGTCTTTTTTTTTAATATAATTTTTTTTTTTAGTGTTTATTCATTTTTGAGAGACAGAGAGAGACAGAGCATGAGCAGGGAAGGGGCAGAGAGAGAGGGAGACACAAAATCCGAAGCAGGCTCCAGGCTCTGAGCTGTCAGCACAGAGCCCGACGTGGGACTCGAACTCACGAACTGTGAGATCGTGACCTGAGCCGAAGTCGGGCACTCAACCAACTGAGCCACCCAGGCGCCCCTGGGTCATAGATGTCCCAGTAAGCTGGTATATTAAATAATGCGTGCATGTGATATACTTAGTTCTGACTTTAACTCAGATGTTTGCTCAGCAAGGTTTTTGCTCAGGTTCCCTGTCCCTATTTTCTACTGTACCCTGCCCTGTCCTTCCCGTCCCCCGTCTCCACCAAAGTAGCTAGAGCAGGAGACATTTGGGATTGGGAGAAACCTCTGCCCACGGCTTTAACAAGATCAATGCAGTCTCAAAACTTATGGAGTAGACCTTGGGGGAAGAAGGTTGTGGTCTAATAAATACACATTATTTAATATACTAACTTACACACAAAACATCAACATCGAGTGGCAAAGTGCCTAAGCCCAAAGTCGCATATAGCTGGCGGTCAGAGCTCCTGTGCAAGGTCCAATGGCCCTGCTCTTTACTATGTGGAATTCTCAGTATACAGAGATAGCTATGAGTCACACAAAACCCTGCACCGCCCTCAGGAGGCACTTTCAGAGCTACAGGCACACAGCTTTATCGATTCTTACTGCCTGAGCAGAGTCAAGACCCCATGGTCTGGCAGTGGCTCAGTGTCCACTAGTCAGGAGTAACAACACTGGGTTTGGAATCTGATAAGCCTCACTTTAACATGTTTGCTATCAGGGCAAATAATTTCATCTCTCTGGGTGTCAGTTTCCTATTCTCTACAATGTACATAGTAATACTTATTTCATAAAGTATCTTAAAGATTAGATGCCATGATGGAGATGAAAAGTTTGGCACAAATTAAGGATCATAAATGGCGGCTATTCACCATGCATTTCGTTCTCTCTCCTCCACTTGCTCTGGGAAAGCAGACTTCCTCAGTCTGAACCAAGAGCGGCACGCTCCCCCGGCAAAAACCTCTGTGCTTTTCCTTGCTTCGTTTCTCCTTGTCCGTTACTAATTGGCTCTCCCCCCCTCTCTGTCTCCTCTCTGCCTGTTTCTGTCACTGCCTGTCCTTTTACTGTCTCTTTCATTCTCCTGTTAAGGCCTTTCCTCCCTTTTCCCCTGTCCTACCTTTCTCAGACTTCACCCACCTTTATGCTATTATCAGATTTTTCTCTAGGACGTTCCCTTTTCAACTAACCACTATGCAGTATGTGCTGAGCTGCTGTGTGCAAATCACAGGGAGGAGTAGGAAGATGAGGAGGACACAGGCCCCAGTGCTCAGAGGCTCCCATCTAGTGTGGAAGAGAGATGCACACTCCAGCCTGCCCCAGCCTGGCCCACCCACCCACTCACTCTGGGGCGGGCCTACTGCCCTCCTCAGGCAACTCCTTCACTCTCTCCTGGTCAGCAGGTTATATGTCATTCTGTCCAGTCTCTTTCCCCTTTGTCACAAGACTGTTCAAAACATACCTGTTCTATGTCACATTAACTTTTTATCCCTTCCAAGGCCTTTTTTTAAGGTTTTATTTATTTATTTTGAGAGAGAGCATGGGAGAGGGGCAGAGAGAGAGGGAGCGAGAGAATCCCAAGTAGGCTCTGCACTGTCAGCATGGAGCTCAATATGGGGCTCCATCCCATGAACTGTGAGATCATGACCTGAGCCAAAATCAAGAGTTGGACGCTTAACCCACTGAACCACCCAAGATCTTAGCTAGCTTCCAAGATCTTAACTAGCTAATCTAATGAGATAATTTTCTGTAGTGTGCTCCCAAGACAGGGTGAAATGAGAGGACCCATCTTCTCTGGAATCTTCCCATTTGTCCAAAGTAGGGATTATATATTTTCATACAAGGGAATATTATTCATCCTTAAATTTTTTAAATGTTTAATTACTTTTGAGAGAGAGAGAGAGAGAGAGGCAGAGAGATGGAGACACAGAATCCAAAGCAGGCTCTAGGCTCTGAGCTGTCAGCATAGAGCCCTATGAGGGGCTTGAACTGACGAACTGTGAGCTCATGACCTGAGCTAAAGTTGGACACTTAACCGACTGAGTCACCCAGATGCCCCTATTCAACCTTAATAAGAGATATCCTGCTATATGTGACATTGTGGATGAGACTAGAGGACATCATGCTAAGTAAAATAAGTCCGTCACAGAAGGACAAATATTGCTGTTCCACTCTGTGAGGTCTCTTAAAAAATCAAACTCACAGAAGCAGAGTAGAAGGGTGGTTGCCAGGAGCTGCAGGGAGGAATGAGTGAGGAGTTGTTACTCAGTGGGTATAAAACTTCAGTTACGAAAGACAAGTAAGTTCCGGAGAACTTCTGTACAACATGGTGCCTATGGTTAATAATACTATTATATTGTGCACTTAAAAATCTGTTAAAAGTGTATTTCTCATATTAAATGTTCATACCATGAAAACAACAACCACAAAAATGGAATGAGGAAACTTTTGGGGGTGATGGATATGTCTGGTACTCTAATTGTGATGATGGTTTAATGGGTATCTGTGTTATGTCCAGACTCCTCAGATTATAAACATTATATATGTGCAGGCTTTTTGTATATCAATTATACTTCAACAGAGCTGTCATAAAAATCCATAATCCCTACCTTGGGCAAGTCGTATCTCAGCTTGTGCCAAATGCAATATGACATCTTGTGTTGAATATTGAAACAGAACAAGAGGATATTAGTGGGAAAACTGTTGAAATCCAAGTGAAATCTGAAGTTCAGTTAATAGTAATGTACTAATGTTGGTTTCTTGGTTCTAACAAATGTACCACAGTCGTGGAAGATTAGGGGAAACTGGACAAAGGCTATACAGGAACATTATGTTCTATCTTTGCAATTTTTCTATGTATCTAAAATTATTCCAGGGGCGCCTGGGTAGCTCAGTAAGTTGAGTGTCTGACTTCGGCTCAGGTCGTGATCTCATGGTTGACCAGTTGGAGCCTCACGTCGGGCTCTGTGCTGACAGCTCGGAGCCTGGAGCCTGCTTCAGATTCTGTGTGTGTGTCTCCCTCTCTGGCCCTCCCCCGCTTATGTGCGGTCTCTTTCTGTCTCAAAAATACAATAAGCATTTAAAAAATAAAAAAACAAATGAGTAAAATAAAATTATTCCAAAATAAAAATTAATAAGAATTATTAAAATTATGAAACCTTTAAAAGTTAACTATTTCCTTACTCTCAGATGAAAACTATGGTAAAAATAATAGAGTTGCAAGCATGAGAGCTCACAACAACATAGTAATCTACCGTTTCTCCTTTGCCAACCTCAGTGCTTCATCTGAGCCTCCTCTGCATCCCCTTGTTCAGGGTCATCTACGTTTGTGGCGCAGAGAAGAAGCCTGACCCATGGGAAATCCTGCAAGTATTCTTCACATCTCCCCTCGTTATGAAAAAAAAACATAAGAAGTTGTGAACATGAATGAATAGCTCCCTCATTCACCAAATAAAACAAGAGCACTGACTTGTAATTGTCTTTCAAAGATAAAGAAAACTAAAAATGGACTTTTCCTGCAATGTCCATGCTGTCTCCAAATCACTAGACATCAGCCAGTCTAAAGGTATGTTGTTATTTTCCAGCTCTCCTTTATGCAATGCAGAATCCTAATTATTTAGCTGGTATTGAATTGAATGCTTGGAGACATGCCTCCTTGATCCTTAGCTCAGCTTCTTTTCCTAGGAAATTTAGAAAGCCTTTATCAAGCCTACAGTATTCTAAGGATCTGTTGTAACAGTTATCAGATAATTTATTTATACTCCAAAGATCAGCTTGAAGTCTGGTATCGGTGAAGAGGACTCTTTGTTTGTGTTCAGTTTTGAAATACTAAGGGTCAATACCTGTCAAAGAGAATCCATGTGAGAAGCAGAATGTTTTTGCATCTGGGGCAAGGTGAAAGAGTGCTGTCCAATAGAACTGTAATGTGAACCACACATGCAATTTTAAGTTTCCTGGTAGCCACATTAAAAAGAGTATAAAGAAATGGGTGAAATGGATATTAACAACATTTTACTGAAACTGATCTTTTCAAAATGTTATCATTTAAAAGTATAATGAATACTAAAAGTTATACATATCTTTTTCTAATAAGTCTTCAATATTCCATATATATTTTATATTTAGAGCACATCTCATTGAGGACTAGGCATATTTCAAGTGTTTAAGCCTGGTGCAAAGGGCTTCCTTAAAGATATTAGATGTTAAAAACCCCCAGAACAGAATTAGAATGGTAGAACGCATTTCTAAGTGTTTGCATTACATTTCCAAGTTAATCATAGTGCACAGGGCTTTAAATAGCTCTAGAGGTAATCATCAGTTGTGTTAGGCAGGCCGACTTGAGTTAGACCATGACCACATGTCCTTGAGAACATTATTTAACCTCTCCAAACCTAAGTTTTGTCCCATATAAAATGAGAATAATAATATCTAATAAGAATAATATGTACTTCAAAGAGTTGTAAAAATTGAGATAATCCATGTAAAGTACTCAACACAACACTGACTCTGATTTGAAAACAAGCATTTGATACATGATACTACTATGTTATTATTATTTGGCTGAGCACAAACCATCTTCTCAAGTGTCTGTAAGACTTCTAAGTGGACGTATCCAGTAGACAGTTAAGCATAAAGGAAAAAAAGCAAGAGTGGGATAATCCCCATAGAAGATGAATTCTAGGCCTTTTATTCTACTTAAGTATCCAGTGTAAGATACCTATTGCACTTAGGACAATTAATATTTGATGGATAAACTTTTTTAAAATTTTAATTCCAGTACAGTTAATATATAGTGTTATATTAGTTTCAGTTGTACAACATAGTGATTCAACAATTTCATTACACAGTGCTCATCATGATAAATACACTCTTTAATCCTCTTCTCCTATTTCACCCATTCTCACACCCACCTCCCTTCTGGTAACCACCAGTTTGTTCTCTATAGTTAAGAATCTGTTTATCTTTTTTGTTTCTTTCTTTCTTCATTTGTTTTCTTAAGTTCCACATGTAAGTGAAATCATATGGTGCTTGACTTTCTCTGACTGACTTGTTTCACTTAGGATGATAGCCTCTACGTTCATCCATGTTGTTGCAATATATACATATATAAATGGTATAGATACTACTTCTTTATCCATTCATCTGTTGATGAACACTGAGCTACTTTCATAATTTGGCTATTGTAAATAATGCTGCAATAAACATAGGGGAGAATATATCTTTTAGAGTTAGTGTTTTTGTATTCTTTAGGCAAATATACCCAGTGGTAGAATTACTGGATTATATGGGAATTCTATTTTTAAGTTTTTGGGAACTTCCACACTGTTTTCCACAGTGGTTGCAGCAGTTTGCATTCCCACCAACAGTGTACAAGGGTTCCTTTTTCTTTGCATCGTCACCAACACTTGTTTCTTTTGTTTTTGATTTTAGCCATTGTGACAGGTGTGAGGTGATATCTCATTGTGGTTTTGATTTGCATTTCCTTGATGATGAATGATGTTGAGCATTTTTCCATGTGTCTATGGGCCATCTGTATGTCTTCTTTGGGAAGATGTCTGTTCATATCTTCTGCTAATTTTTAATTGGATTATTTGTTTCCTTGGTGTTGAATTTGGTAAGTTCTTTATATATTTTGGATACTAATCTTTTATCAGATATGTCATTTGAAACATGTTCTCCCATTCAGTTGGCTGTCTTTTAGTTTTGTCAGTGGTGTTTTTTTGCTGTGCAGAAGCTTTTTATTTTGATGTAGTCCCAATAGTTTAGTTTTGCTTTTGTCTCCCTTGCCTCAGGAGACATATCTGGAAAAATGTTGCCAGGACCAATGTCAGAGAAATTACTGCCTGTGTTCTCTTCTAGAATTTTCATGGTTTCAAGTTTCACATTTAGGTCTTTAATCCATTTTGAGTTTGTTTTTGTGTGTGCTGTAAGAAAGTGGCCCAGTTTTCCCAACACCATTTATTGAAGAGACTGTCTTTTTCCCCACTGCCTGTTCTTTCCAGCTTTGTCAAAGATTAATTTACCATATAATCATGGTTTATTTCTGGGCTCTCTATTCTGTTCTCTTGATCTATGTTTCCGTTTTTGTGTCAGTACCGTACTGTTTTGGTTACTACCGCTGTGCAATGTAACTTCAAATCTGGGATTTTGATACCTCCAGTTTTGTTTTTCCTTCCTCTTGTACTTTTTGGAAGAGTTTGAGAAAAGTAGGTATTAATTCTTCTTTAAATGATTGGTAGAATTCACTTGTAGCCCTCTGGTCCTAGACTTTTTGTTTGTTAGGGAATTTTTGATTTCTGATTCAATTTCATTGCTACTAGTCAGTCTATTCAAATTTTCTATTTCTTCCTGATTCCATTTTGATAGTTTATATGTTTCTAGGAATTTATCCATTTCTGTTAGGTTATCCAATTTGTTGGCATATAATGTTTTATGATATTCTTTTATAATCCTTTGTATTTTTATGGTGTTAATTGTTATTTCTCATCTTTCATTTCTGATTTTGTTTATTTGAGTCCTGTCTTTTTTGTAACATTTATTTATTTTTGAAAGAGAGAGCACAAGCAAGGGAGATGCAGAGAGGGGAACAGAGGATCTAAAGTGGGCTCCACACTGACAGCCGTGAGCCTGAAGCAAGGCTTGAACTCTTGAAACATGAGGTCGTGACCTAAGCTGAAGTCAGACCCTCAGCTGACTGGGCCACCCAGGCACCCCATCTCTGTCTCTCTCTCTTCTTTTTTTTTATGAGTCTTTCTAAAGTTTTATCAATTTTGTTGATCTTATGAAGGAAACCAGCTCCTGGTTTCATTGATCTGTTCTATTGTGTTTTTAGGCTTTATTTCATTTAATTCTGCTCTAACCTTTATTATTTCCCTCCTTCTGCTGGTTTTGGATTTTTTCCCCTTACTTTTCCAGCTCCTTTAGGTGTAAGGTCAGGTTGTTTATTTGAGATTTTTCTTGCTTCTTGAAGTAGGCCTGTGTTGTATAAACTTCCTCTCAGAATAGCTTTTGCCGATCCCAAAGATTTGGGACTGTTGTGTTTTCATTTTCATTTCTTTCTGTGTATTTTTTGATGTTCCCTTTAGTTTCTTGGCTGATTTAATGATTGTTTAGTAGCATGTTATTTAACTGCCATATATTTGTACTCTTTCAGATTTTCTTTTCTTGTGATTGATTTCTAGTTTTATATTGTTGTGGTCAGAAAAGATGCACAGTATGACTTCAATCTTTCTGAATTTGTTGAGACTTGTGTTGTGGCCTAATATGTAACGTAATCTGGAGAATCTTCCATGTGCACTTGAAAAAAGTGTGTATTCTGCTGTTGTAGGATGGAATGTTCTGAATATATCTGTTAGATCCATCTGTTCCAGTGTGTCATTCAAAGCTACTGTTTCCTTGTTGATTTTCTGTTTGGATGATCTGTCCATTGTATAAGTGGGGTGTTAAAGTCCCCTACTGTTATTGTATTACTACTTATTACTTCCTTTATCTTTTTTAATAGTTGCTTTATGTCTTTGGGTGCTTCTATGTTGGGTGCATGAAGATTTATAATTGGTATATCTTCTTATTGGATTGTTCCCTTTATGATCAAATAGTGTTGTCTCTTGTTACAGCCTTTGTTTTGAAGTCTATTTGGTCTGATACAGGTATTGCTATCCCATCTTTCTTTTCCCTGCCATTTGCATGATGAATGCTTTTCCATTCCTCCACTTTCAATGTGCGTATGTCTTTAGGTCTGAAATTAGTCTCTTGCAGGCAGCTTATTGATGGGTCTTGCTTTTTTTTTTTTTTTTTTAATTTTTTTTCAACGTTTATTTATTTTTGGGACAGAGAGAGACGAGCATGAACGGGGGAGGGGCAGAGAGAGAGGGAGACACAGAATCCGGAAACAGGCTCCAGGCTCCGAGCCATCAGCCCAGAGCCCGACGCGGGGCTCGAACTCCCGGACCGCGAGATCGTGACCTGGCTGGAGTCGGACGCTTAACCGACTGCGCCACCCAGGCGCCCCGGGTCTTGCTTTTTTATCCATTCTGTCACCCTGTGTCTTTTGATTGGAGTATTTTTTCCATTTAAATTCCAAGTAATTATTGATAGGTGTGTACTTTTTACCATTTGGTTCATTGTTTTATGGTTATTTTTTTGTAGTTCTTCTCTGTTCCTTTCTTCTATTTTATTCTTCTTTCTTTTTTCAATTTATTTATTTATTTTTTTAATTTATTTTTGACAGAGAGAGAGAGAAAGAGAGAGAGAGAGCAAGTGGGGGAGAGGCAGAGAGAGAGAGAGGGAAACACAGAGCCTGAAGCAGGCTTCAGGCTCTGAGCTGTCAGCACAGAGCCCAACATGGGCTCACAAACTGTGAGATCATGACCTGAGCTGAAGTGGATGCTTAACCAATTGAGCCACCCAAGCGCTTGAGCTGGCTTTGTTTAGTGATATGCTTGGATACCTTTCTCTTTATTTTTTGCATATCTATTACTGGTTTTTGATTTGTGGTTATCATTAGGTTTGTATATTAAGTTGACGGTTGTTTAAATTTGAACTGATTCTAAAAGCACCTGATTTTTTACTCCTCTCCCCTCTCCCCCCATGTTTTAGGTATATAGTGTCATATTTACATCCTTTTAGTTTATGGGTCATTTGACTGATTTTCATAGATATACTTGATTTTAGTGCTTTTATGGTTCCTTCCTTTTTTACTCCTACTTATGGCCTTTCCTTTCCACTCAGAGTCCCCTTTGACGTTTCTTGTAGGGCTGGGTGAGTGGTGATGAATTCCTTTAACTTTTGTTTGTCTGGGAAACTTTATCTCTGTCTCTTTTCTGAATAATAGGCTTGCTGGATAGAGTTTTCTTGGTCACAGGTTTTTATTTCTCAGCACTTTGAATAAATCATGCTACAGCATTTTGAATATATCATGCTACTCCCTTCTGCAAAGTTTTTGCTAAAAAGCCACCTGGTAGCTTTATGGGGGTTTTCCTTATATGTAGTTGTTTCTTTTATCTTGCTGCTTTTAAAATTCTCTCTTTATCACTACTTATTTTTTGCCATTTTAAGTACTATGTGCCTTGGTGTGGACTTCCTTGAGTTGATTTTGTTTACCTTCCCCAGATTCAGGAAGTTTTCAGCTATTATTTCTTCATGTAAATTTTCTGCCCCCTTTCCTTTCTCTTATAGGGGTCCCTATAATGCAGATGTTATTGTGCTTGATGGTGTTGTTGAGTTCCCTTAGTCAATTTTCATTTTTTATTATGTTTTTCTCTTTCTCCTGTTTAGTTTGATTGCTTTCCATTACTCTGTCCTCCAGGTCACCAATCCATTCTGCTTCCTCTAGTCTACTATTCATTCCCTCTAGTGTGTTTTTAATTTCAATTATTGAGTTCTTATCCCTGATTTTTTTTTTATGTTTTCAGTCTTTTTGTTGAGGGTCTCACTGAGGTCCTCCACTCTTTTCTCAAGTCCAGTGAGTATCTTTATGACTATTACTTTAAATCTCTAACAGGCATATCACTTATCTCCATTTCATTTAGTTTTTTCTCCATTTCATTTAGTTTTTTTGCTGTGATTTTTGTCCTTTTCTTTCATTTGGGACAATCCTCTATCTCCTCGTTTTGTCAAACTCTGTTTTCTATATTTTAGGAAAGTCAGCTACATCTCCTGCTAAGTAGTGGCCTTATGAAGAGGTCCTGTAGTGCCCTACAGTGCAATATCCTCTGTTCACCAGAACCTGGCATTTCAGGATGTCTCCTATGTGTGTTGTGTGCACACTACTGTTGTGGCTGAATCACATTTGCCTTCGGTCCAGTCATCTGCACTTGCTTTCTTTGTTGTGGGCAGTGTTTGATCCCTGTGTTGTTGATGGGCCAATCTGGGACCACCTTGTGCTTGAGTTGGGTCAGACCAGGTGTTTGCTAGAAATGCAGTAACAGCAGGCTGTAGGGCACTTTCCCTGTATTTTCCCATGAGAAGCTTTTGTTGGGTGAGGCCTGGGGTAAGACCAGGTGTCTGCCCCCAGCTCACTGCTGGGGCTGTAGTCAGACTATTACATGTGGTTATCTTCTCCTCTCCCCAGCGCAGGAATCACTTCAGAGTGGTATTGGCCCCTGTTGGGGCTGCTTTGCACACTGCCTCATTTGTGGTCCCACACTGGATGGACCCCTGCCAAGGGTGTGTTGGGGTGATAGGTCCACAGGAGAACTCAGAGGTGACGCACATGGTGATAGGCACAGGTTTGTGCTGGTCCGATGTGGGAAGGGACCTGTAGCCACTTTGGAGAACTCTTATCCAGGTCAAGTTGGAGGGGTGGGTCTGCAGGAGAACGTGGGAGTGGGGATTGCGTGGGGCACAGTGTTAGCAAATTAGGTAGAGAATGTTTGCACTGCGCTGGTTCCTGCAGGTGTCTGTGCATCTGGGCTACTCTCACCAGCTCTTTTGTTCTTGCAGAAGTCTCCTAAAGATCCCTATTCCTCCAGCATACTTTCTGAGATTAGTAAACAAATCTCCCTCCCTTAAACCCCAGACATTTTTCAAACTGCTCTTTCTTTGGTGTCTCTTGGCAGGGATGTTTGTTGTGCTGTCTATTTAAGGGTAGGGACTCAGTTTCCTATTGCCCTCTGGCTGAGTCTCCTGAACTTTAAATATTAAAATTCCAGGTGTTAAGCTCCACTGGTTGTAAAAGTTCAGGAAGTCAAACCCTGTGGTTTTCAAAGCCAAATTCTATGAAGATTTGTCTTCCCAGTGTGGGTCCCCCATGCCTGGGGTGCCTGGGGTGGGGTTTGCTCCTCTCTCCTTTGTGCTCATGGTGTCCCACCCTCCCACAACATTCTTGCTGGTCAGTTTGGCTCCTGACCATGTCTCTGCCTTTCCCACCCTCTTCAATGTGGCCTCTTCTCTACATTTAGCTGTGGAAAGTCTCCCCACTCTTTGGGTTGTTTTCTGGGTTATTTACACTGATGTGGGTGTTATCTGGGTGTATCTATGTGCCAAGGAGAGCTTAGGGTACTCCTCCTCCACCATCTTCTCCAGAATTGACCTTGATGGACAAACCTTAATTCTTCTGGGGACACGCATTTAGGACAGTTAATATTTGATGGACAACCTGAGAGATGATGTATAGGTTTATTATGTGTTTGAATCTGTTTGAGATATAAATGTATAGAAGTTAAAAGAGGGATTAAGTTCTTTTCATCTAAAGCATATACTTACAGACATGCTGATCTGAATCAAGTGAAAGTAGATCCAAACCTGGGACTGTCTCCTTGTTTGAATTATGCTCAAGTTAGGATCGGGCAGGTATTGCTGCCTGGAGCTTTGAAAAGTTTTCTTTACAAGGAGATGCAATGACAGAATAATATCCTAGATCCCTTTTCTCAGGATTAAACTCGCTGGAATGGCATCTGGAACTAAGTTTGTAATAGATAATCAATTTCCAGTATAATGAAAAACATAGGAGACAACAGTAAATTTTGCATTTCAAGTTAAAGTGTTGGTTGTTCTCTACTGGAGTGCCCTCCCTCCTAACTTTGTGCCTTGCTGAGGGTCTCAACTTGAATATCACCTTCTCAGAGGGGCTCGTCCTGGCTGTCCTGTCTTCCTTACGGGACCCCACTCTTGTCCTTCAGGGCTGCGGCACATGATGCTCTCGACCTCCTGCCTTTTTAACCAACCCCCAGTAGTTGTTCAAGGCAGTGATGTGTCTGGCTAAAACGCAACAATTATCAACCTTCCCTAGGACAGAGACAGCAGTGTGACAGTGTCGTGGCCCAGGAGCATAGGCAGAAGCTGCTGAGGATGGCTGGGAAATGGCTGCTTTCTCCCCATCATTGCTGACTCCAGGTTGCTTCCTTCTTTATGGAATGCAGATGCCAGGCTTGGAAGGGCAACAGCCCCCTAGGACCACAAGAACAAAAGATACAGGCAAGGACTGCTGGAGCAGGAAGAGGGGAAAAGGAAAGAGCCTGTGTCCCATGACATCTCTCTGCTTTAACCCAAGGTTCCCTACCTAACGTTAGCAACAACAACAAAAATTGTACATATATGTTTATGCATTTCCGTCATCAGTGCCTGTCTTCTTCACTAGACTGTGAACTTTATGAAGAAACAGACCATCCAGGTTTTTTTTGTTCATGACTGTGTACCCAGCACCTTGCACAATGTCTGGTGCATAGATTTTCAAAGGAGATTCTGGAAAAGAATGAATGATATGCAGCATTGTGGAGTGAGACATTTATTAAAACAAAACCATTTTAGCTGAAAGGTAAGAGAGAAAGTAAAATGCAGCAACACAGAGGCCTCAGTTACCGTGAGAATAAAGCTAAGAGTGAGGCAGAGACACTGAGACAGATGCTGAGAAGGAAGCAGAAGCCTGAGTTCTCTCCATCTTCTCTCTCTGTAAACTGTCTTATCACTCAGATTCTGCCCAGTGATGTTCTTTTAGTATAAGGGCCATAAAAGTGACCCATTTTCAAAATGTCCTTGTGGGGTGTATGGCACACACAAAATACATGCAAGGTCAAAAGAGTGACATGATAATGGTGGACACCTGTCTTTTCTTCCTGCACACCCCCTACGTGCGCGCGCGCACACACACACACACACACACACACACAGACACACACATTCACACACAGATTCACACACAGATCTTGGCAAAACAGTGAAAAGAAAAGGCTTCTGCATAACCCCTCTTTAGACAGTCATCTCTGACTCTCAAGAGTTTGATCCTATGTGCTCCTGCTAAGGCTCCTTTCTTTCAGACAGGTCTTCCATTTCACTTTCTTTTTAAAGTTTATTTATTTATTTTGAGAGAGACAGAGAGAGAGAGAGAGAGAGAGAGAGAGAGAGAGAGTGAGAGAGAGAGAGAACAAGTGGGGGAGAAGCAGAGAAAGAGAAGGAGAGAAAGAGAATCCCAAACAGGCTACACACAGCGCAGAGCCCAATGCAAGGCTTGAATTCACCCACCACAAGATCATGACCTGAGTCAAAGTCAGACACTTAACTGACTGAGCCACCCAGGCACCCCTCTATCAGACAGGTCTTAAGAAAACCCATCCTCTGGCTTGCACCACTGATGTTACCAGCAGTGTGTTGAAACTCAAAGGTCCTGGAATTGTAACAGGTTTTGTCATGGGTCTTGGAATGATTACAAAGCTGTAAAAACCCTGTGAAGTGCGCCAGCCTAACTTGTGTCCTATCTCTACTTCCTGTCCTTCTCACTGGACCATCCGTGCTCTCCCAATGAGCTGCCATCTGAGACATTTTAAATTTCAAGTGGAGGCAGTAATCACTTCTCCCAAGGAACTGGTTTGCTTGGGCAATTGTAGATAATCTCTCAAAATTAAGAAGACAGGAATTGTCTGATAATGAGAGATGATATTCAAAATATCAAACAACTACTATGGCATGGATACCAACCAACTGGGAGGGACATAGCTGGTAACAATCAGTACTCCCGTTTAGGGCACACCAGCTGCATTTCAACCTGATTGGCTTGCTGCCCAAGGACACACACACAGCCCAGAACTGTAACACAACCCTGAGAAGTCATGGATACATTTTAGGATGGAATCCTGTGAACCGTCTCCACAGCCTGCCTCACTTGAAGAGATCACAATCTGATACATGAAACAGATACTGTTTTTATAATTGAGTATGGACTATGAATATGCTTCCTAAGTTTCATTTTACTGTATTAATTCTTCTTTTGCTGCCTAATACATTGCTACAAACTTAGCAACTTAAAACAATGCAAAGTTGTTATCTCACAGTTTCCATGTGCCAGGACTGTAGGCATGGCTTAGCTTTAGCTGGGTCCTCAAAACAGGGTCTTATAAGACTGCAGTCCAAGTACCAGCTGAGTTTGGGGTCTCATCTGTGGCTTGGGGTCGTCTCCCAAGCTCTCAGGTTTGTTGACAGATTCATTTCCTTGCAGCTGTAGAACTCATGATAGCTTGCTTCTTTAAGGCTAGCAGGAAAGCTTTTCTGATCTTAGGGAAGGCCTAAGTCTCCTTTAAAAATTAGGTCAGGGTTGCGTAGGTGGCTCAGTCAGTAAAGAGTCCACTTCATCTCAGGTCATGATCTCATGGTTCCTGGGTTTGAGTCCCACATTGACTCTGTGCTGACAGCTCAGAGCCTGGAACCTGCTTCAGATTCTGTATCTCCCTCTCTTTCTGCCCCTGCCCTGCTCACGCTCTGTCTCTCTCTCTCAAAAATAAATAAACATTAAAAAACTTAGGTCAGATCCACCCCCAAACAATCTCCTTTTGATGAACTCATAGCAATTCTGATTAGGGATTTGAATTATATCTGCAGAACCTCTTCATCTTTGCCATAGAATGTCACCTAATCACAAGAGTGACATCCATTGTATTCACAGATGTGCCCACAATCAAGGGAAGGGGGTTATACAGGGTATGAACAGTAGTGGTGAGGAAATGTAGAGGCTAATTTAGAATTCTTTGTATTATACTTACATCAGTACTTTTGTTATGCTCTGGCGATCACAAAGTACTCTTTTCTATGAATGCAGATACTTGTTGCAAATTTAGGGCTGAATCACATGCTTCCAAAATTGACAGAACAAAGTACAGGGTGGGCAAGACACCAGATGAAATAAGTTTTATTCTTGTGTTGTTTTCAATTACATTTTTGCCTTTCATAAATAATTTACATTACTTTCTTATATGTTAAGCAGACACCAGTGGGATTTTTATAGAAAATGCAAAATGAGGATAAAAATCAATAGGTCTAATCCATTCACAGCTCCAAGATGTGGCCACACTGCTTGTATATGGAGAAAATGCACCTGACGGAGTGTTCTGCATAGTCAGGCCGTAACAGAATACCACAGATAGGGTGGCTTACACAACAGAAGTTCATCTTTTCATAATTCTGGAGGCTGGAATTCCAAGGTCAAGGTTCTGGCAAGGTTGGCTTCAGGTAAAGCCTCTCTTCCAACTCTCTCCCTTTCTTCCTCTCTTCCTGGCTAGTAGACAGACCCCTCCTTGCTGTGACTTCACATGGCCTTTCTTCCATGTGTGTATGGAGAGAAAAAGAGGGAGGGAGGGAGAGAGAGAGAGAGAGAGAGAGAGACAGAGAGAGAGAGAGAGAGAGTGTGTGTGTGTGTGTGTGTGTGTGTGTGTGTGTGTGTGTTCTGGGGTCTGTTCCTCTTCTTATTATTTTTTTTTTTTTTTTTTTTTTTATATATGAAATTTATTGTCAAATTGGTTTCCATACAACACCCAGTGCTCATCCCAAAAGGTGCCCTCCTCAATACCCATCACCCACCCTCTCCTCCCTCCCACCCCCCATCAACCCTCAGTTTGCTCTCAGTTCTCAACAGTCTCTTATGCTTTGGCTCTCTCCCACTCTAACCTCTTTTTTTTTTTTTTTCCTTCCCCTCCCCCATGGGTTCCTGTTAAGTTTCTCAGGATCCACATAAGAGTGAAACCATATGGTATCTGTCTTTCTCTGTATGGCTTATTTCACTTAGCATCACACTCTCCAGTTCCATCCA
>NW_024412376.1:84795158-84853716 GCF_014898765.1 Herpailurus yagouaroundi | reverse complement strand
GCGACTCCGTTCTGCTAATCCTCTGGTGGTTTTCTGGGTTATTTAGGCAGGTGTAGGTGGAATCTAAGTGATCAGCAGGACGCGCGGTGAGCCCAGTGTCCTCCTACGCCGCCATCTTCCCGAGAGTCCCCTCTCTTACTCTTCTTAAAAGAACACCTGTCCTATTAGATTTGGACTCACCCTTAGGACCTCCTTTAGCCTTCATTACCTCCTTAAAGGTCCTATCACCAAATATGGTCACATTGGGGGTTGGGGCTTCAACATATGAATTTAGGGGGACACCATTCAGTCCATAACAATACTCAAAATATCTGTGGACAGTGAACAACCTGGGAGATTTCCTGTTTATGACTACTACAGAAGGTGTTTTTAAATCACTAATCACCATTCAAATATGCACATATTCCAAGAAATCTCTCCATCCATTTTCTGTCTTTGAGTATCTTGACTAGCAGTTTGTTTCCAAGGCAACAAAGATACATGTGTGCCCTGAGCAAGGGCAGCAGAGCAACCTCTGTCCCGCGGTTCTGACAGAATTACTGCCAACCGTGCCCAAACATTTTTCCCAATAATGAGACAAGAAAGGTCTCATAGGTCTTCCTATAAAGAAAATACAACAGAACCATGGTTACATAGCCAGAGGTATGTCTCCCTCTGATGGACGCTTCGCCCTCTCTAATGAAAGGTGCAACTGCGTAGATGTCAAAACCTCTTCCACAGGGGTCAGGTATAATGTCAGGATCTGTGGTAGAAACTGTTTATAACCCAATATACCTTATCTCACTCTTCTTTTGGTAACTGAGCTCCTCTTTGAGAAATCAGTGGCGATATGCCCTGTGAAGAAGCCACACTTTCTATCCCCACCTTGCAGCTAGAAGTGATCAAGGCACCTAGATTATTGTCTGGGACTCATGAAAAGGCTTTTATGGAGGGAGCACATAGCCGTCATGTCCTTGTCTGCACTCACCCCTCTTTCCTTTTCTTTTCTGCCAGCACTGTGCATTTGATGTCTATAATATAGTAGCCATTCAGATGACTGGAACTTCAGGAACCATCTTGGATAAGAGTTAGCTTCAAGGAGGGAAGCCACATATCAAGGAAGATGGACCAAAATGTGGAACAAGTCTAGGCTCCAAATGACACCATGGAGCTTCCACACCAACCTTGGACTCTTGGACTCTCTCAGGTGAAGGAGAAATAAGTCTCTATGACTAGCTGTGGAAAGCAAATTCCCGACACAAAATGTAGCATGAACATTTCAAAATGTCAAAATTACATTAGAAAATTGTTTGAATCTTCCATAAAATACAGAAAAATAGTGTGGTACAAGTCCTGAATGGGTTATAGGCAAGAGGAGATATTTAGCCTTTAATTCTTGGGGCCAAACAACAAAAAAAATCCAGACCGAATTGGAGTGTATCCTTGCATTGTTTTAAACTAGTATTTGCCTTTTAGAAACTATCTACATTGATTTCAGAGACTGATTTAGAAATTAAAAACCATACGTGGTCTGAAAAGAAAAATATTAGGAAGCACTAGTATATATAATCCGGAGAGCTGAAGGACACATGTATGTATGTGTATATGTGTATGTGCATGTATGGAATTACTATGTATGATTCCATCTTCCCTTTCCCAGGGAACCCTATGACTTTAACTGTATTATTTAATGTTTCTTTATGACTTTTAATTAACATTTCAATTTTTTTTCAATACTATTGAGCAAGTCATTGCCATGGACATGCTGACTACCAAGCAGAATGGGATATCTTTAAAATCACCCACATTTTCTCCCCCTAGTTTTGGGTGAGAAGTTTGATTACCTCTGCATAGTATGTATTCTTCAAGCAGAATTATGGAGAAAGTATCAATAAATGATATTGATTGCTCTTTCTTTTTTCTCTTTCTCTTTCATTCGATTCAACACTATTATATGTCTGAAACTGAGAAAAGTGACTGCTACCATGTGGTTTTGTCAAGCTGTGGAGCTCTGAGAACATGGGGTGAAGAGGTTCTGGAACTCAGATTTCCCTAAGGAATCTTACCACGTTGCTAAGCTTTGTAGTGTATCTTAACAACCAGGGAGCCTCCTGGGCTCTTTGTAGCAACAGTGGGAGAAACTGGAGGGAGACAGTGATATTCTACTGGATGCATTAGACATTAGGCTGTCTCTGCCAATTAGAAATTCCCAGCTCAAGTGCAAAGATTTAAGGAAATCAGTGACAACTCAGCATAGACCCATTATGAGGCTTGGAATGTATCAATAGCCTTGAGTTCCTGTGAACAAGATCACCTTCTTTAAAAACTGTCCTCAGGTATAATTTTAAATTCATCATTAAAATAATTTTCAAAAAGTTTAGGTATGATTTAGTTAATGGATCTCAGGTTCATCCTCTTTTCAAGACTATGTGAAGGCCAAATAAATCTGTTTTGTGGTAATGAGGTATTATCTTTTAAAGTAAACCACCTAAAAAAAATAAAGTAAACCACCTATCTTTGAGGAGATCATACAAATAAAATAAGCTAAGTTTGTGGGATAAAGACATTTGTTCTGTGGATAACATTTAACTTCATTTAACAAATACTGAACATATACTATGTGACAGGTATTGGGAATACAGAACTTAGACTAGACCATTGCCTGCTTGATTATGATATCCTATGGAGAGAAGCGGAAAATAAACACAGAAATGAAAAAAAAAAAAAGCCAGGGAATAACATGCACTTATGGAGATCTCCTAAGGAGAGTTAGGGATAGACAGTGATCCAGGCAGGGAAGATGGTGGGAACTACTTTAGAGAAGGGTAAGGAAGCCTTAGCCTTAGGAGAAAGTCTCCTGTAGGCAGAGCAATGAATGCAGTGAAGATCTTAGTGGCATGCCTTTTAGGCGAGGTGACCTACAAAATGGTTCAGCATTCATCACCTAAATAACAATCTTTACATCTCTAGGAATTCTTTGTAACTTACAGCTGTTCATTGATCAGATGTCGTATCCTCTTGTTTTAAACATACATCTTACATAAGTGTTACTTTAGACTAAGATTATTAATATTTAATACAGATTGGCATATTTTATGTTTGTTAAATTTTTTTTAGCATTTATTCATTTTTGAGAGTGAGAGAGAACACCAGCGAAGGAGAGGTAGAAAGAGAGGGAGACACAGAATCCGAAGCAGGCTCCAGGCTCTGAGCTGTCAGCACACGGCCGGACGCAGGGTTCCAACCCACAGACCACGAGATCATAACCTAAGCCAAAGTGAATGTTTAACTGACTGAGCTACCCAGGCGCCCCTAGATTTACATATTTTAAAAGTAACGATGACCAGATTTAGAACTACATGATTAATCATACCTCTGAAACTCTAGATTTTGAAGATTTTGTGTCATGTAGTCTAAATAAAATTCAGTGACTTGCTAATATATAGGTAGATTCAAGAGGCTATAGAAAAGGAAATACTGCTCCCAGAAGTGCTTGCACGATTCCCTGAATGACAAAGGGTAATTTTAATTAGATTTTCCATCAGTTACCACTGTACAGGTTTTTCTCTTCCTCTTCAAGGCAAAAGCAGAATGCTGGCATCACAAGTAGAATAGAATTATAAATGGAACTTGGCTACTTTCTCTCAGCACATCTTTTTGGACATACCCTCCAAGTCAGGAGGGCTCCACCGAGGTTTTGCAACACAGTGAGGCGAGACCCAACATACTTACTGATAATAACTAAAACGCTCATGTTTAGAAATTGTTTAGCTTTTAAAAGGAATTAATACAAAGAAGGGTAAGTTTTCTAACACTACCTGTTGGCGTTTAGTTGCAATGACATGTGCCTACCTGTTTGGAAAGACTGGAGTTAAAACCTGTTTATACAGCTCCTGTGAGCAACAGTTACTGACACACTGTAGTTGGGGTGATTGATTTTTTTTTTTTTTAGTACTTTGCTCTACCACAACTGTGGAATTCATTCTTTAAAATCTGAACATGGGATGGCGATGTCTTTCCTCCGAACATCACCTGTCATGTGCATCAGGTGGGGAAAGAAGGCTGAGAACTGCTGCCCCATATTATACAGCAAATACCTACTAAGCTAAAATAGTGGAAACAGTGTGTGTGTGTGTGTGTGTGTGTGTGTGTGTGTGTGTGTGTGTGTTGTTTTCTTTGTGGTGTTTTTTGTTTGTTTTGGAGTTAAAAAATACCTATTATTTATCACAAAACTGTAAATAATCCATGGCACATTACAGAAGTTATTATAACTGATTTCGTCTACAGAGTCCGTCCATGATATGTACTGAACAATTTTGCATTGATGGGATGCTCTAATATTGGTTCAGGAAAATGTTTAGTCACTTCATTATAAAATAAATGAAATTTCTGTTAGATTCTCTAACAAAGATTATGTTTGTTTATCAACAAGTAAATTATTTTCTGGTCCTCTATTAATTCCTTATTTTAATAACATGTTCTTTTCATGTTTCTTTTGCCTTTGGGGGGAAAAATCTAACCTTTTGTAGAAGAATGAATGATTCATTTGTTTAGAGTTTATGTCTTAAAAAAATTATAGCCCCAAATCAATGCTTATATTAAAGAGAAATATTTAAATAGAAAAATATTACTTTAAGCCAATTCATGAACTTTGGAAAGATATCCACTAAAATCAATGCAAAAATGTATTATCAGTCAGTTAAGTAGTGTTAAAATCAATATAGGCAACAAGTGGAAGAGAAAGATGTGGGCCATCATTAATAGTAACTAAAATAGTTTTGCTTTTCTTCAGGCTTGAGTTAGTTTCTTTTTTTGTTTTTTTACATTAGTAGACTTTATTTTTTACAGTAGTTTTTAAGCTTGCAGAAAAATTAAGCAGAAAGTACAGGGAGTTCCATATATCGCCCCTGCCCAATCTCCCCTATTATTCACATCTTCACTAGTGTGTTACATTTGTCACAATTTATGAACAAAAACCATACATTATTATTAACTAAAGTCCATAGTTTACATTACCATTCACTCTGTGTTGTACAGTTCTGTAGCTTTCAACAAATGCATGATGTCATATATCCACAACTACAGTCTAGAACAGTATACTACAGGCTGGTTTCACTGCACTAAAAATCCCCTGATCTCCATCTATTCATTATTCCCCCACTGTCCCTCTAGAACTTCTGGCAACCACTGATCTTTTTACTGTCTCCATAGTTTTGCTTCTTCCAGAACGTTATGTAGCGGGAATCACTCAGTGTGTAGGCTTTTCAAACTGGCTTCTAACAACATACATTCTAACAACATACATTCTTCCATGTCTTTTCATGACTTGATAGCTCATTTCTTTTTATTACTGAATAGTATTCCACTGTATGGAGGTACTACAATTTATCCATTCACCTATTGAAGGACACCCTGGTTGCTTCCATTTTTTGGCAATTATGAATAAACATTCATGTGTAGGTTTCCCTGTGGACATGAGTTCAAATCCTTTGGGTAAACACCTAGGAGTACAATTGCTGGGTCTATGGTAAGAGTATGTGTAGTTTTGAAAGAAACTTCCAACCTACCTTCCAAAGTGGCTATACCATTTTGTGTTCCCACTGGCAATGAGTGAGAGTTCCCGTTGCTCCACATTCCTGTCAGCATTGTCAGTATTTTGGACTTTAGCCAATCTAATAAGTGAGTAGTGCTATGTCATTATTTTAATTTGCAATTCCCTAATGATAAGTGATGTTGAGTATCTTTTTATATGCGTGCTTATTTGCCATCTGATCATCTTCTTTGATGAGGTGTTTATTCACCTTTTTCACCTAGTTATTAATTTGGCTATTTGTTTTCTTAATGTTGACTTTTAAGTGTTCTTTGTTACTCTGGATACAAGTCCTTTATCATATATGTGTTTCAGAATATTTTCTCCCAGTCTGTGGGAGACATTGTTTTAAGAACTTTTACAGGGAATAATATAGTTTCACTTTTCTTCAGGTTTGAGATAGCTTTATTTTTTCGTTATTAGATCACTTGCTAGAACAATTCAAAGTACAACTTTGTCCAGAAATTAGATAAATGAAAAAGTCTGGACAAAGTTGTACTTTGAATTGTTCTAGCAAGTGATCTAATAATGAAAAAATAAAGCTATCTCAAACCTGAAGAAAAGTGAAACTATATTATTCCCTGTAAAAGTTCTTAAAACAATGTCTCCCACAGACTGGGAGAAAATATTCTGAAACACATATATGATAAAGGACTTAAGTGTAAGTCAGACTTTCAACAGTACATAATGTATATTGGATTTTGTAAAATTTTTAATGATATATGTGGATAAAATATTTACATATTGCCTGAATCCCTTTAACATCATTTCAAAACCTCCAAAAGAAACAATAAAAGCCACAACATCAGGTAATTAAATTTTCTGTAATACAAAAGAAAGCCCTATAGCATCTTTTAAAGTATAAAAGCAAGATGAATTTCAGACTTCTTGAAGGCACTGTTTTTTTTATAAGAGGAGAAAGAGTTTTCTTCATTGTTTATTGACCTTTAATACCAGAATTTGAAGTATGTCATTATCCTTCAAATTAGCCTAAGAAATGATTAATGAGGGTAAGACACACCCAGTAGAATAGCTGAACATTCTAGCTGATGTCTCAGTCAATCTCATCAGGTTTCAGATGAAAAAATAAAAATCTAGGAAATAAAATAATTGATCCATGGTGACTTAGCTTGTTAATGGAAAAGCTGGGACCATACATCTCATTTTAAAGTTTCAGTTCACTTTAACTTGAAAGTTAACTTGATAGTTCCACTCTCCAAATTGTCTACTGTACCCTTTTTCTCCAATACAGATAAAAAATGAATTTACTGACTTAATTGTGCAAAAGGTCCCACACAGAAAGAATGAGTAAGGCTATAGTTTGGGTTACACAAAGAGGCTAGAATTAACTCATTATTTATAAGGAACAATAAGAAAATATTTTTTATTGATAGATAATAGTACTTTATGAGTTCAAATATTTTAACATATTTTATTTAGCCTAGAATAATTTTAGAATTTATGAACATTAGGTATTTGTGGTAACAGGACTGATAACATATACCATACACTCTGAATGTATACCATGGAAAACTTGAACACAGATTCTTTGGTCTAAAAAGTAGTCAATGAACTAAAAATGTCTGCCCCAACAAAATATTGAGAACAATTTCTAGAATATGGACATATTTCGATGTTGAAAATTATTCTGACCAGAAAAACTCCCTGCCGTGGTTAGAAATAAAATGTGTATTTGCTGGTCCTGCTATCATGAATAAGATAGCCACGTAAGATAGGAAATATACAACAAACACCAGAAAAAAACCCTTCTTTATATTTCAAGATAGCATACCATTTTTTTAAAGTTTATTTATTTTGAGAGAGAGAGAGAGAGAACATGAGTGGGGAGGGGCAGAGAGAGAGGAAGAGAGAGAATCCCAAGCAGGCTCCGGGCTGTCAGTGCAGAGCCCAATGTAGGGCTCAATCCCACAAACCATGAGATCATGACCTGAGATGAAATCAAGAGTTGGATGCTTAACTGACTGAGACACTCAGGTGCTCTAGTAATATGTTATCTTTAAGAAAGTTTGTTTAACTCTTTCCTATGTTAGTAATCCAGAACTTTCCCCCCACGTAATTGTAAATTCCCTAAGAGCCATAACATTATCTTTGATCCCTTAGGCCTATGACACTTTAGCTATCTAATAAATAATTCCTGAGTGATTGAAAGAAAATCATTAAATAATACTGAAAATTACAAACAACAACATGTCAAATGTTCTCCAGTTTATCATTTGTAGGTACAATCAGATTTCCCCCCCTTATTTTTAGGTTTTACCATCCTCTCAGAAGATGATACAAATTTAAGGTGGTTTTCTAGGGGTACCTGGGTGGCTCAGTTGGTTGAGCATTGGACTCTTGATCTCAGGGTTGTGAGTTCAAGCTCAGCATTGAGCTCTGTGCTGAAGGTGAAGCCTACTTAAAAAACAAACAAACAAACAAACTGGTTTTCTTAAAGTATAATATTAAAGGTCTTCATATGTATATTATATCATAATATGAAAGGTGTATTCATGTAAAGCACATTTGTGTGTATTGTATTTTAAAGCTATCATTTTCATTTACTATATCAAAATTGATAACCTGTTATTTTTATGTTGGTAAGCTAACAAAGTGACCTTAAATGTAATTAAATATAGAATGTATTTTAAGCTTCTCACAAATGTTTTGAATTTTCCAGGGAAAAATTCTTTGCTTCCACCCATACCCGAATTCATTTCAATGTGTATAAAAATTTAATCTGAAAGTATAATAGCCTCACATTGCTTTGACAAGGGAAACAACTCAGCAGTGCAAGCAATGAAGAAATATTTGATGTGTAAGAAATGTCAAGAGCCCCTCATCAGAATGATTGTCATTTTATGATTTCAGGGTCAGAGCACCTCTGGAAGTGAGGTTACCAGGTAGAACCCCAAGACATTTTGTGGCAACAGTGGAGAGGGGCAAACCAACATCCGGAGAACATGAGCCTCAAGTCCCCAATGTCTGCTCCTCAGTTTGAGAGCAAATGCAGCCATATTATGGCTAGAAATGGAGGTTGTTTTCTAGTCCGGCACACCCCTCATCCCAGAAGGGTGTGCCACATCAAAGGTAAGGTGACTCAAGGTCCTAGAATGTTTCCCTTTCTCAACATTTGGGCTACTTGATGATTCTGGTGGGTAAGCACAGGGATACTGTTCAAAATATGTAACCAATAGAGAGGCCCAGGTTTTGAACATTAAGACCAGATGCCAGCATTGGAGTTAGAGCAGAGGCTTACAGGCATCCTCTGTGCCAGGCATTAACCCTTGGTTGGGAAAGGGACTATAAATTTGGTCCCTTCTTGAACTTCCTTCCTCTCCTCTTGCAATACTTCCCTTGATCTCATCACTTTTTTTTTCTAAATATTTTGCAAATTAAGCTACTTCTCCCCATGGCCATGGTTGCAGCTCCATTCTAGGCCATTCTTATCCCTTGGTCTGACTACTACTTTTGCAATTTGTAGCCTTCTAACTGCTCTACTTCCACCCCTGCCCTCATCCAATCCACTCTCCATAGAACAACAAGAAAGATCATATTAAAATGTAAATTTAACTGCTCAAATATCCTACTCAAAATCCTTCAGAGACTTCACATGCACTTAAGATAATGACTATCTTGACATAGACTAAAATGTTTCCTATGATGTATGTGGCCTCTGCCTCTTTTGACTCATTTCCTATCAATACCTACCCACCCGTCTTCACTGTACATAAACCACACTGGACTTGCGTAAGTTCCTTGAACACGTAATAAGACTTTTCCAACCTCTAGATTTTCACTCATACTATTTCCTCTTGCCAAAAATTCCATTATTACTTGCTGTTTCTTATTTTTCAAGTTTCTTGAAATGTAACTTAAAAGAGACATTCTGGGCTCCATATCCTCAATCTAAATTAAATTTCCTTATGTTATATTCTCATAGTATTCTATCACAGCAATTGTCTTAAGTCAGGTTCTCTGGAAATAGACTGTAGTATGGAGAACTGTTTGAAGGAGATTTACTGGGGCTGCTCTCAGGAACAACATGTATAGGAGTCAAGGGAAGCAGGATTTAGCAGAACTTGAGCTGTGATACAGATACAGTAGAGGCCTCAGTCAGCCCCATAAGGAGCCATGGATGGCTTTGTAGAGGTATCTCAACTTGAGGAAAGGGGGTAAGGCCTTTGTACCCCCCACCAAATACTCATTGGTCAAGTTCCCATCGTGCATGAGAAGAACTATCTTCAGCTGGAAGCAATTCCCAGAGAGGGACTCAGCATGAGCCATCAGTAGCTGACACATCTGTCAGGTAGACAGATGAGTGTGAGCATCCTGAAAGCATGGTTTTGGGTAGATGCACCTGCACAGTCATTGCAGTTTGTGACGAAATATTTTTATTTGATTATGATCAAATACCTTCTGCTAATTTGTGAGCTCCTTGAAAACAGAAGACATCTGTTTTACTCACCACTTATTTCAATTTCCCAAAGAGTGGCTGCCACATGGGAGGTGCTAGGTAAATTTTTGTGTAAGGAAAGAAGGGAGCTTAAATTATACCCAGGTAAAATTTAGAGCCTCTCATAGATTTTTAAACAGAGTTCACGTTCTACCTCAGCTATCTAGTTGTGTGTCCTTGAGCAAGTGATTTCATTCTTTAAAAAAATCATTCTAGCTGTATTATAGAAAGTGGAAGAGGAGCAGGGGCCTAACGAGGGGTTGGGAGATAAGTTAAAAGATGGACTTAGTCATCTAAGTGAAAGGGATAGAGAATGGGCCAGGGCAGAGTAAGCAGAGAAGTGAAGGCTGAACTTTGAGGCAGAGCAAGAGGAAAAGCTTAGGTGAGCAGCACAGAGGAAAAAAAAACAAAACAAAAAAAAAAACAAAAAAACATCAGAAGGTTATGAGATAAACCAAGATTCAATGAGAATGGCTGGGGATGATCATCAAAGACAAATTCCTAGAGAAGATCAGGAAAATGAAAGCCAAGAGAAAGCAAACACATATTACAATAGAAGTCATAGATGACCTCGAAATCTATTGTTGTGGCAAAATCTGATGACAGAGTTTTTCAAAATCCACATGAGAAAACCATTGCATTTAATTGGAACTTTTTTTTTCTATGAAGGCAAATACTACCAAATTGAGTGTAATATTTTTTCTGACTTTCAGATACTTGATATATAATATATAATTCTTGTATATGTTATTTCACACTCTGCCTTGAATATCTTATACCTATCATTACAGCATAAAACTGTTGGCAGGCAAGGGATGGAGTTTTATGCCTTCAAACACCCTACAATGCCTACCACAAAGCCTTGCTGATAGTAATACATGTTCACATATAAATATATGTTCAATTGAATACAAAATTTTCTTGGAAATCTTTCAAGGATATCCATGCAAAGGCTTCTAGAAAGCCTAGTAACTGGAGTTGGATGAGAAAGAGAAGAGCAGCAAACTGCTTTGTTTTGGCCATTAACAGCCAGTGCTTTGAGCCCATACTGAGTAAGAGGACACTACAACTAGTTTCACTAGTTTTACGCCAAAGATAATTCTTATAGTCCATTTTACCAATATTCAAATGTTCTAGTCTGTTGAGATCTAATGTTATTATTGGTGATAAATCTTTTAAAAATTAAATCATCAGTAAGTTTGTTCAGGGACGCCTGGGTGGCTCAGTCGGTTGAGCGACCGACTTTGGCTCAGGTCATGATCTCACGGTTTGTGAGTTTGAGCCCCGCGTCGGGCTCTGTGCTGACAGTTTAGAGCCTGGAGCCTGCTTCAGATTCTGTGTCTCCCTTTCTCTCTGTCCCTCCCCCACTCATGCTCTATCTCTCTCTGTCTCAGAAATAAGTAAACATTAAAAAAAATTTTTTTTTAAGTTTGTTCAGTCTAAGAAATGTCAGGTTAGAGTCTCTATTTGTGATACATATAGGCACTCTGCTAACAACAAAACACAAGCCAGTTTCTGCTCACAGTGTAGTTTGGAGGAGATATAAATAGAAGGAAATAATTATAATACAGTGTTATGTGCAATAATAGAAGTATGGTGAAAGTTGAGGTGTAATACAGAGATAGGAAAATTGCTGGAGGAGTATCAAGAATGCATTTCACAGAGATTTGATTGAGAGATACATATGATAAACATTAAGGAGCAACAATTAGCAGGAGTTGGACCTTTATTGGATTTGGGAATGGAATAACAAGTCTAGAATTACTACCAGTTTTTTTAGCTTGGTTGATTGGGTGGATAGTGGAGCAACTATTAGTCTTGAGCATATGGGAGGAAGAACATATATAGGAGGTAAGATTAAAAGCTTCATATCAAACATGTTGTACTCGATGTGCCAATGGAACATTCAGGAGCAAATGACCAAGTAGAGAAACGGATATAAGGACTTGGAGCCTAAGGACTGGATGAGTCTATAAAGTAGATTTGAAAAGCAGGAACATCTAGGTTAAAACTATAATGTTATTGCTCAAGAAAGCAAAGAAATGCCAAAAAACCCTGAAAAACACAGGGATGTATAAACACAGAAAATCCAGAGAAAGAGACTGAAAAGAAAGGGCAGAGATGCTGGGTTGAAAAATGTTGTCTCTGAAAATGGAAAGAAGTGATTTTAAAGAAGGAGGGAACAGTAAATGGGGTCATCCATAGAAAGGTAAATGCATGTAAGAGACGAAAATTTTTCAGTTAATTTACAAACTAGTGATCTCTACAACCTCTTCTATCACATAGAATAGAGGAAGTTTGAATTTATAGACCTGAGGATATTAAAATCTTACATTTGCTTGGCAGAGGTTTTTGAGCTGTGTTCTGGAGTCTTAGAAATCTGGGCAGGAGACAAACATGGAGTAAAATGTGATTGAACAAAGGACACAACAGCCAAAGAAATTTGAGTGTCACTACTGCATAGAAAAAAAGCATTATATTTAGTCATGGGATTAAATGAGACTTTTCTTGTTTCCAGAACTTTGGCTAAAGCCAAATTTCAAGATCATTTGTGCATGACTTGCTAAGAGGTGATTTGAAAACTGGCTCTACCATGGTAGCCTATCTCCAGGCTCTTTTGCTTTAGAGAAGAGTAAAAGTTCATGAAAAGGAAAGAGAGTGAGGATTTCTTTGACAAGAGTCTTTGGGGTGCTGTGTACTCCCCCTCCCCTCCATGAGGAACAGTAGTAGCTGCCTTCACCGGTACCTTCAGGGCTTTCCAGGGGACCATTTATGGAGAATGGAGGGTCTAGAGAGGAGACTGAGATCTCACTGGCTAGCAAGATCCTTGCCTGTGCTGTTCCTGGTCTGCCCTGTACTGTTTCTGCAGTGGAATATGGGGAGACTATTCTTGGGGTGAACTTGTTGTGTATCTTCTATGCTATGGAAGACAGAGAATGGTGCCTGATTCTCTTCTAAAATCTAAAGACAAGAGCCAACTGGAGCTGCCTGAAGCTAGCTATGTCAGTGGCACAAAGACTGGGATTAAGTTGCTCTCCCACAGAAGACTAGGCAAAGGGCCTTGTTTCCTGTGGGCTAGAGTGGACACTCAGGAGGAAGCTGGTCAAAAACTGTCTTACAGGTACCCAGCCCAAGAGGACTAACCACTATAATAGGACAACTCCAGCCAAAAGAGGCTGGTGACATTTTGCCTGGTGTGAAGGTGGGAAGGAAGAGATGTTAATAATTTTCTGGTAGGTACATTCTCCATGACTGAACAGTATCAGAGATTTCCTCAACCAAGGGTCTCCAAAGAACCCACAAAAATGCCTCATGAGAGAAAGAGCCAGCATTTCTTCTCTGTCTCACAGATCCACTTTCATAGATGCCTCAACACTAAATTAAAACCATTCGGCAAGTAAGACTTTGTGTCCCTTTAACCATTCCTTCATCTTCCACCCCAACTCCAGAGGAGCTGGAAGCAGTGAGTGGGGAAGGGAGAGTGGAAGAGCAACGTGGAGGAAAAACAGACCACACCCCCACTCCCCTGCTGGTCTGTGGAGGTTGGGTCGTCCTTGGCCTGGAGAGGAGGGTGTGAAATGAAATGGAATACTAATACTTTTACAACACCAGCTATGCTGATAGTAAATATTTTTGGCATCTTTGATGGAAAGTTTTGTACACGATAAAGATTATTGCAGTTACTTGTTATTTTTAAATCAAATTTTAAAATAACAATTCTAAACCTTTTTGTTTTAACATTTAAAATTTAACTTAACCCAATATTAGAGCACACTCATCAACTAAGGAAACAATTACCTTGGACAAAAAGATAAAATGAGAGTATGTCCTCATTAAACTGGGGCTGCATATTAGAAAATTAGATAGGAATGTGATATTTGAATCTTCTGGTGACACTCTCCCACAAGGTGAGTCCCTCATAATTACAAAGGTAACAGAAATTTGATGCCCTATAGGGGGAGCTGGTCATTCCTAGGCCCAAAACTCCATAACCTAATTCTCCTGTATATTCAAAGCAGTTAATGAAACTCCCACCAATGTTGTCCTAATCTTCTTCACTGCTGGGTTGAGTTTTACATTTCCCTGACTAGCTTTAAATCATTTAATATTGTCCCATTTGACTCTGAAACCACTTTAGTGCCCTTCCACTTTTTACATTTCTGTGTAGTTCTTTCCCAACTGTTGGATAGATAGAATCTGAATTCTTTCATATTATGTATCACCATTTTTTAATTAAAGGAGATAGCAGAGAAAATAAGGATTTTACCCTTGATTTGTCTTCATGTTAATCTTTTATTTATTTCATTTGGTAGGCAGTTATTCACCATACACCTGGGCCAATCACTATCTCAGGTGTTTAAGATAAAATGGTAAGATGTGATGCTATCTTTAAAAATGTTATTCTCATTTCTATATGGAACCAGTTACTATCAGTAAAGTTCTAAGTATCAGACTAAATAAAAGCTTTATATTTCGCTGTGTTATTCATTCATTTGATAAATAATCATAGAGCACCTACTTTGTGCCAGGCACTATTCTAGACACTGGGAATAGAGTAGCAAACCAAACACACAAAATCCATGCTTTCATGAAGCTTACACTCTAGGACAGCTCAGCCCAGCAATGTGCAAACAGATATGACAAGGGACAAATGCTATGAGAAAAATAAAAAGGCATAATGGAACAGAGTGTGAAGGGGTGCATTTCAGACAGGGGTTTCAGCAAAGACCTTTATGATGTCATTTGAGCAGATAGATAAGAAGGGGGGACTGATAGTACTAGAAGGAAATTTAGAAGAAAATGGGCACAAAAACAAAAACAAAAAAAAAAAAACCCAAAAAACAAAAAACTATCCAGAAGCTTCTTGTGCAACTTCTTGGAAACAAGACAGCTGCCTATTACTATCTCTCATAATTCACGGATTAACATCGAGCAATGTCCTGTACACCCTCATTTCCTAAACTGTCCGACACGTCATGACATAGTGTTTACACGGAAAAGAAGATATGTCTATAATTCGATATATAACCCAGAAGCAAATAGCTGTTACAGGAGAGTGAAGGAGCCTAGAAGCCTTGGACATGAGGAAGGAGTTTGCTTTGCACTGCTTTTTCCTTCCTTACCTCGCTCATAATCCACCTCCTCCTGCCTCCTGTTCCTAGTTTATACAGCTGTCTATATCTTTTGCCAGTACGAAAAAAGAGCCAGTGTATGTCTTTTAGGAGGCCTTATTATATTGAGACATTTTGGATGCTTTCAAACGTCTAAATGTACTGTTCATGAAAAGGGTTAACATAATCCTGCTTGGTCATTATCAAAACTTGGGAAATGAGGCGTCTGTCTGGGATAGAGGCAGATCTATTCCACTTGACTCTCCGACCAAGATCAAAGATGTGAGCCTCGTTCTCAAGGCTAACGAGATGGCAGAACATTTCAAGGAAGCATGTATTGCTAACATAATTTGCTACACTGACTTTCATTTTTTTTTAATATAGGAAATTTATTGTCAAATTGGTTTCCATACAACACCCAGTGCTCATCCCAAAAGGTGCCCTCCTCAATACCCATCACCCACCCTCCCCTCCCTCCCACCCCCCATCAACCCTCAGTTTGTTCTGTTTTTAAGAGTCTCTTATGCTTTGGCTCTCTCCCACTCTAACCTCTTTTTTTTTTTTTTTCTTCCCCTCCCCCATGGGTTTCTGTTAAGTTTCTCAGGATCCACATAAGAGTGAAAACATATGGTATCTGTCTTTCTCTGTATGGCTTATTTCACTTAGCAAAACACTCTCCAGTTCCATCCACGTTGCTACAAAAGGCCATATTTCATTTTTTCTCATTGCCACGTAGTATTCCATTGTGTATATAAACCACAATTTCTTGATCCATTCATCAGTTGATGGACATTTAGGCTCTTTCCATAATTTGGCTATTGTTGAGAGTGCTGCTATAAACATTGGGGTACAAGTGCCCCTATGCATCAGTACTCCTGTATCCCTGCTACACTGACTTTCAAAGAATATCCACCTAGCATTCATTCATACAATTTGGAGTCTGACATCTTATATACACTTAACAATATCAAATTGGGAAATTGCTGATCATTCAGAGAAAACCTGCCAAAAACCTAATCTGTTTCTTTTTTTGGTCTTTTTATCCTTACTCAACTAGGTTTGAATAACATTCCCATCTGTACTGTGAATGATGATGAGAACTCACTGGGAACATTGTGGGGTGTTGGCCAGTTCAACCACTTAGAGAAGGATGAGACACCATTTGCCAAATGCGGTTACCCACCCAGCACTGCGACCATGGAGAGTCCTGTCAGAGAAGTCACACCGGCTCCAAACCATATCAAAATGCCCCCTCGGCCTCATTCTGGTGAGTCCCTTGCGACTAATGAAATCTTTCCTGAGGTCTCCTGCAAACAACCAGAGGTGGTAGGGGGGATAGTCTGTATGATTGCTAATATAGCTGCAGCAATTTTAAAATATAGCAGCTAACATAGCTGCAGTGATTTCTCACTGTGAAACAGGTTATTCATTATAAAATTTTTTTATCCGTTTAATCTCATTTCAGTAGCCCAAGACATATTTGGTGTGGTTCTAGTCTCTAATTCCAACAAAAGTAGCTTAAGAGATACTGAAAATGAATGTTTACCCAACATGATAGGGAACCTACTGCAGACAAAAAGTGAGTCAGGGAAATGCAGTAGGGATGGAACTACATGTTTACATTTCTCCCTGCTGGATGGCCAGCTCCTGAAGGTCAGGGCCCAGGGTTATTCCCTTCTGTGTTTCTGGTATCCTTGGTATCTCCCCAGGTCCCAGTACAGTGTTTGATCTTCAGTAAAAAATTTTTAATTAATGAAATAATGTTTATTGAATTGAAATGAAAAGGGATTAATCAACAGAACACCATGACCATGATGACTATAGTTCACAATACTGTCTTGTGTATTTGGAAATTATGAAAGTAGATTTAAAATTTTTCAGCACAAGAAAAATATTGATAATTTTGCAAGGTGATAGTTAACTACACTTAACTGTGGTGATCATTTTGCAATATATACATATATCAAATCACGGTGTTGTACATCCTGCACTATCATATTTTAAAAAGCACAGCATGGCAAAATCTAAAGGGCTAGCTAAAATAGAAGGAACTCTGGGTATTGGAAATTGCTTCCAATTCTCCTTCTCTTGTCCTGTACAGTTACCTGCCATTATTAAAAGTTCCGGGGCACCTGAGATTGTTTTGGTATAGTATTGTCTTTCAAAAAGCGACAATAAGAGGCATCATTAGTAGAGTACTTCCTATGTGATTCCATTCTAAGGTCTTCACGCTTGCTAACTCATTTCATCCTTTCAAAGAGTTCCTCTTCCTTCCTTTCCACTAGCAGTAGAGAATAAAGCCCACACATTCCACCTACTGTTGGGTGTTCCTTCCTATACCATGAAACCCAGAAACTTAACAGTTAGGTTTGCAAGAGCCCCCTAATGGGAGTTAAGTGTTGCCACCTGATCAGATGTATATTTCAGATGTGGGGCTAAGGTCATCGTTTTGGTTGCTGTCTGCTCTCAAGCATGACTGGAGACATGGGGTTTTCCTGCTACAATATCCCAGTGTTCAGATTCTGGATTTATGGGTGTCAGCAGATACGGTGGCTTTCAGATTGCAGCATGTTCCAGT
The DNA here is from genome assembly GCF_014898765.1 of Herpailurus yagouaroundi. Taxonomy (NCBI): domain Eukaryota; kingdom Metazoa; phylum Chordata; class Mammalia; order Carnivora; family Felidae; genus Herpailurus; species Herpailurus yagouaroundi. The sequence continues at coordinate 84,836,002 of NW_024412376.1, read as the reverse complement.
GCCTCATCTTTAGCCTCAGTGATGTGACAGCAACTCAAGTGTCAGTGGCATCCTGACTCCCCTCTCTCCCCCACCCTCAAAAAGGCTGTGCCCCCTGGCGGGCTAGGTGCAAGATGTTCTTGAAGTGATTTGTGAGGGTCAACGCCAGAGTTCACTGCTCCAGCCCTTCCAGTGATGTTGCAAATACCGCATTCCCTGTCTTATTTACATTTTTGCTTAAAATAGAGTGGTTTCTGTTTCCCCAAGTGAGCACTACCTTAATAGACCACCACCCATAACTTTGTTCTTCCTACTTCCTGTTCTCTTCCGGAGAGGTAATTTTACAATGGTTTTCTCTCTTCAGCTAGAACTAATGAATTCAGTTACTGTTGGGAATATGCACAAAATCTTTGCATCTTTTAGGAAATTGTTTCTGTTGACTATGGCTTCAGTAAAAACGATAGCATTATTTACAGAGAATATAGCTTTATTTAAATTAATGCAAAATGAAATGAAGCAAATATTTAAATGGTTTAAAGTGATTTAGTTGGATGATGCTATGAAATGTGTAAGGTTGAGCGACTGATGAAATAAGAAATATAATTAAAAATGTAATTATAGCTCAATACACATCCTCTGCTTGTGGCCACAGGGCAAACAGCGCACCTATAATCTCTTTAATTAGGAAAAGTGACAGCTATATGGACAGGAAACAGAGAAAAACATGTTTTATATGAAATGTGCACTTTTAAAAATTAGTTTACCCAGATCAAGAAAATTCTTCTAGTCTTTCTTTATATCATCTTCCTGGGCATTGAATTAGTTTTGTAAATATCAATATGCTTTAAAATTTTTTTTTATTAGTTTTTTTTTATTTTTGACAGGCAGAGAGAGACAGAGCGCATATGGGGAAGGGGCAGAGAGAGAGGGAGACACAGAATCCAAAGCAGGCTTCAGGTTCTGAGCTGTCATCACAGAGCCCGATGTGGGGCCTGAACTCACGAACCGTGAGATCATGATCTGAGCCGAAGTCGGACACTCAACCGACTGAGCCACCCAGGCGCCCCTTAATATGCTTTTATTCTGTTATTCTGGTATAACTCTACCTGCAAGTTTTTCAACAGATCCCTGAGTTGACTTTAATTAAAATCCAGATCTACTCTCATTTATTTCAGCAACTGATGTATATGTTATGTGGTAGATTTTTTTTCTGTTTGATCTAAATATATATTTCTGCGTCATCATTTCAGAGCCCTGCAGAAAAATCAGAGAGTGCTTCAAAACTTCCAGTGAGAATCCCTTAGCAATTAAAAAGGTAAAGAAACAACTATTTACAGTTACCTATTTAATTTGACTTCTGTCATTTCCTCTCCTTCTCTTCACATAACTTTCTGAAAAGGCACATTTCATAGTATCTTTAAGCTTTATTTAGGTGCAATTAACACAATATAAAATACACACATTTAGAGTATACAATTTGATGAATTTTGACAAATATATATCCACATCTGGGAAGCCACCACTGAAATCAAGAGAATGAACATACTAACCACTCCCACAAGTTTTCTCAAAACCCCAGCCCTGGCCCTCCCACATGCAAATATTTATCTGCTGTTGCTCAAAATTAGCAGGCAATGTTTTAGGCTTTTATATAATGAAATCATATAATGAGTTATTTTTTTAAGTATGGTTTCTTCTTCAGACTCTTAACTCTAAAGAGCAAACTGATGGGTGGGGGTTGGTTAAAAAGGAGATGGGGATTAAGGAGTGCATATGTTGTGATGAGTGCCAGGTGATTACGGAAGTGTTGAATCACTATATTGTACACCTGAAACTAATGTTGTACCGTATGTTAACTAACTGGAATTTAAATAAAAACAAAAAAATGGTTTCGTTAACTCAGCATCAATATTTTAAGATTCATCCATGTTGTTATGTTCATCAGTAATTCATTCCTTTTTATTGCTGAGAAATATTCAATTGTATGGGTATCCCACAATTTGTATACGTGTTCACCCGTTGATGGACATTTAGTTTGTTTCCAATTTTTGCTGAAGCTGGTATGAATATTTGTGTACTCGTCTTTGTATGGATATATATTTTCTTTTCTCTTGGGTAAATACATAGAAGTGTAATGATTGGGTCTTATAGCAGGTGTAGGTTAAAATTTTTCAGAAATTGCCAATGTGTTTTTCCAAAGTGGTTTTGCGATTTTACATTCCTGCCAGCAGTGTATGTTTCTTTTCCTCCACATCCTGCCAACACTTAGTATAGTTAGTATTTTATAATTTTAGCCAATCTAGTGGCTAATGGTATCTCATTAGCCAATGGTATCTCATTGTAGTTTTAATTTGCATTTTCCTGATGACTAGTGAGCTTGATATCTTTTCATGTTCTTACTTACCATCCCTATATGGCATTTTTATGAGAAATGTGTGTTCAAATCTTTGCCCACATTGTAAATTGGGTTGCTGGACTTTTTATTATGAAGTTTTAAAGGTTCTTTATATATTTTAGGTAAACATTCTTTTGTCACATATACATTTTGTAAATGTTTCTTCTAGTCTGATGGTTACTTTTTTTTGTAACAGTGACTTTTGAAGAACCAAAATTTAGAAGTTTGATGAAACCCAAATTTAAAATTTTTCTATCATCGTTTCAAATCTACATGATGTTTATCTCTCTGTTGTGTCTTATTGCAAAGACTAACCTCTAGCCCAATGTTGAGTAGAAGTGATGAAAGCAGATAACCGTGTCTTGCACCTAATCATAGGAGAAAAGCTTATATTTTCACCATTGAATATGATGTCAGTTTACTTTATTTATAGATGCCCTTTATATGGCTGAGGAAGTTCTTTTCCATTTCTAGTGTCCTGAAGCTTTTATCAGAAATAGGAATTGGATTTTGTCAAATGCTTTCTCTGCATCTATTTGAGATGAGCATATTTTTCTTTTTTAATCTGTTAATATGGTGAATTGTTTTGGTTAACTTCCAAATGTTAAACTACCCTGGCATTTCTGGGGCGGCGGGGGGGGGGGGGGAAACTCAGTTGGTCATGATGTGTTACCTTTTTATATATTTAATTTCATAAAACATTGTTTAGCATTCTTGTGGCTATGTTCATAAGGAATACAATTTTGTAGTTTACTTGTAATGTCTTTTCTGGTTTTGAGAGAGCGTATACTGGCTTCCTAGAATAAGTTGGGAACTTCTCTTTAAAATTCTGGGAGATTTTATGTAGAACTGGTGTTATTTCTTCCTTAGAAGTTTTGTAGAATTCATCAGTTAAGCCATCTGGGCCTGGAGTTTTCTTTGAGTCAAGATTTTTAACTACAAATTCAGTTTCTTATTTTCACAGATTTAGACCATTCAGGTTATCTGTTTCTTTAGTGAGTTTTGGTGGTTTATATTGTTCATAGAATTCGTCCGTTTCATCTAAGTTGTTGAATTTACTGATATGAGGTCATTCATAACATGTCCTTTTAATGATTCTATGATCAGTAGAGATGATTTGTGTCTCATTCCTGACACTGGGAATTTGTGTTTTCTTTTTTTCCTGATGTGTCTAGCTAGGTTTGTTAGTTTTATTGATTTTCTTAAAGAATCTTTTTTTTACAAAAAGAAAGTTCTTTTCTTAAAGAAGCTTTTTACAAAAAAAAAATTATGAAAAAAAAAGAAGAAACTTTTGGGACACCTAGGTGGCTCAGTCAGTTAGGCGTCTGACTTCAGCTCGGCTTATGATCTCACAGTTTGTGAGTTCGAGCCCCGCATCGGGCTCTGTGCTGACAGCTCAGAGCCTGGAGCCTGTTTCAGATTCTGTGTCTCCCTCTTTCTCCCCTCCCTCACTCATGCTCTTTCTCCATCTCAAAAATAAAATAAAACATTTTTTAAAAATTTTTAAAGAGAATAAGCTTTTCATTTTGTTGATGATACTTATTTTGATTTTTTGTTTATTTTATTGATTTTTCATTTGTGTCTTTATGTAAGATGAAAGCTTAGGTCATTGATTTCAGACATTTTTCCTTTCTAATATGAGCATGTATTAATATAATTTTTTTAATAAACAGTGCTTTGGCTGTATACCCCAAATTTTACGATGTTGAGTTTTCATTTTCAATCTGTTTAAAATACTTTCTAATTTCCTTTTTAATTTCTTCCCTATTGGTTACTTAAAATTATGTTATTTAATTTCCAAATATTTGGAGATGTCACAGATATCTTTATGTGATTGATTTCTAATTTAATTCCATTGTGGTGAGAGAGTATACTTTGTATACTTTGAAACTTTTTAAATTTATTGAAACTTGTTATATGGTCAAGAATATAGTCAATCTTGCTCAATTTTCCACGTACCCATGAAAAGAATGCTCACTCTGCTGTTGTTGGGTAGACTGTAATATAAGTATCAGTTATGTTGGTTGATACTCTCATTCAGGTCTTCTACAGCCTTACTGATTTAGCTGTCTGCTTTTCTCTATCACTTATTAAGAAAGAGGTGTTGAAATCCCTGACTATAGTTGTGAATTTCTATATTTCTCTTTTAATGCATATCAGTTTTTTTGGAGTCCCAGTGGCACAATTGGTTAGCACACAGTACTTATATCAGTTTTTAATCCTGTATTTTGAAGCTCTCTTATTAGAAGTATAACTATCTGGGTTTGTTATGTCCTTTTGATCAAATGACCCTTTTATCATTATAACATTACTAATTTCAATCCTCATAACATTCTTTTATTTGAAATCTATTTCATTACAGAACTATTCAGGTTTTCCATTTCTTCTTGAAGTGATTTTGGTTATGGAATTACTCATTGCATTGAAACATTCAGATTTATTGATAATGGTATACATAATAACCTTATATTATATTTTAAATATATGCAACATCTGTAAGATGTACCCTTTTACCCTTCAGTTTTGTTAATCTATGTCTTTGTTTTTCAACAGAAGTTTATCAATTTTATTAGTATATCAAAGAATTAATTTGGGGGGTTTTGTAGATCCTCTATGTTGTATCTTTCTTTTCCATTTTGTTAATTTATGTTACCTTTTCCTTCTTTCCATACATGTACTTTATTTTATTGTTCTTTATCTGACACCTTTGGTCTTTCTGATATATATATTTTAGCTATAAATTCCTCTCTGAGGACTGCTTTCACTGCTTTTGTAATTTTTGCTATCAGCATTAATTTAAAATTTTTTCTAATTTGCACTATAATTTCTTTTTGCCTCATGACTTAGCTGCTGGGTATTATGTATGAAAGTTATTTGTAGGAATCTGAAGCTTAGGACAAAAGGACTTTTTTCCAAAGAGAACTTGGTGCTTGCTTCTGTAGGAACCCAGACGGCTTACCACCCTAGACCAACTTAAATGAAGTTCAAAGCTTGATCTCAGGTTGTATTTCTTCAAGGACCATTGCACTTCTAGGTCACCTTTACCTTCAGGGTGTAGTCCTGTGTTGGCCCTTATTTGGGTCCTGAGCTTTGAGTCTTGTCTTTCAGGCTTTCAGGACCTTTTAAGCTGTCACAAGAAAAGTTTTCACTCTTCAGGATCTGACAATGACCTCAGGCCACAAATGGCTACTGTACTCCCTACAACTCAGGCTTCTCACTTGCCCTTTATGTTGGCCTATTAATTCCTACTTTATTCACTCCTTGACAGCTTTAATTTTTTTTTATTTTAATCTGCCTTTTTAGTTGTGTCCAGTGGGAGAGTTGAACCAAAAAAATATGTATTGTTATTCCCTAAAACAAGAAGTCTTTTTATATAATAAACTTTAACAGAAGAATGCATCTACATACGGTATAGCTTTACTTTCACTAAATGTCAATAGTTCAATATTGTTCTATCAATTCCAATCATCACAGTCCCCACTTGTTGACATATTCAGCCACTTGCGTCTTTGTGTCTGAAATATCACTCACTTCTGAAGGTTAAAAGCCTTTCTTAGAATAAGCACACAGATCTAAGGCTTCTATAACTCTTCTTGAACTTAAAGCTCTTCTAACCTTTTTAAAAAATTCTAAATTTCAGAGTACATTTACTTCCCAGAACAAGAAAATAGCCTTTCTATTTCCTCTTCCAGTTAATCAAGGGAAGTAATTTAGTTGACCTCTAATTCTCTAGCTCTCAGTTGCTGTTCAGCAGAGCAAGGAGACAGCAGTTCACAACATGTAGTGTCTTCACAGACACTGCATGAAATCTTTTGAGTGTCTTCTTCCTGTCATGAAAGAGAAATCTTCCTAACTTAACAGAAAATCTCATGTGGTATCAGTTTGTTGTTATCTGGGGCAGCTAGATAAATAAAGGTTACACATCAAACATTTAAAAATTATTATCTTGTTGTTTAACCAAGGGTTGAAACCAAGGGTTTAAAATGTCTTCACCAAAAGTAAATAATATCTCACTATGTGGTCTGTATCTAAATGAAAATATTTGATAATTAGATTTTTAAGGGAAGGTTGAAACTAACCCCTCTTTACTTTTGTGTATGCCTCTTATTTAGCTACAATATTTCTCATTCATTTTATATTCAGCTTTCATAGAAAATGTGAGTGGATACAAATGCATATTGATTATATTATGCCTTTGATTTAGGAAGAAATTAAGGTAAAAAAGCCACTGTCACCTCCAAAGTCATGCTCTACTGCTGGCTCTTGTTCTTCAGAGGTGATGAGTACCAAGACCGACGTCAAAGAGAACACCATTTGCATACCAAACTATCTGGATCAGGAAATCAAAGTAAGAGGCAGATTTTTTAAATCCATAACTTAGGAACAGCATGAACATACAAAAAGTCACATTACTAACATCCTTAAAACTCTTTAGTGGCTCCCCCTTGACAACTGAATTGATTTAAAACCACTTAGCCTGAAATCCAGGGCCTACTTCTATTTTTATTTCCAGTTTTCTCCCTGGAATCCCGTCACTGTTATGGAAACCTGACCTTTGGTTTAGGCATAATGAAGAACTTGGCATTGGCTGAACAAGCTCAGCCCTGTTCTTCCCACATTTCTCTTTATCATTCTTTAGCATTCTTCCCAATGCTTGAAAGGCACTACTTCTTGCCATTAGCTATATATTTCCTGTACATATTTTAAGGCAGAGATTCCTCCAGTCAACATCCATCTCTCTCTTATCTGTGGAAAACTGTTTCCTCAAACCTACTCTGCCTGGGGTTATAAACTTAGTTATATTTATAGTAATATGCCATATCAGACTACTGGAAGGTTCTTTCCAGCCACAATTATCTCTGAGAATGACATATAATCAAGAATAAACCAATCAGCTGGTATCTGTTTTCCTTCTTTAGATCCTTTTGGTAACATCCACATTGCCTCACCATAAGACTCACTACAATAAATTAAAGGTGAAAATACCGTAATGATGACTTTGATAGCAGTTATAAATAAGTCTGTAGTAGCAATTACAAATAGCAGAGCATGTTATTAGGGTTATTATTGAATAATCCTGATAAGGAACTATTTTAAAAATAAAGCATAACAGTGGCATTGGGTATAATTATGCTGATGATTAAAATTGGGAAGGAAAATAAAAGGAAGGGAGGAGAAGAGGATAGAGTATCTGAAGACATGCGTTGCGGTTATACATGATTTCCTGATGATTCTGGCTGAAGACTTTCTATTTATATAGAGTCTTCAGAATCACTGTCTGTCTACTCACTACCGTCTGGCACCATAGATCCTCTAAAATTCGCTCATTTCCACCCTTAGGGACTTTCCCTCTCCTTGATCCTCTCAGTGGTCACCTTCTACTCATTAAAGTCTCAGTTTAAATATCACTTAAAAATACTTTCCCTGGGGCGCCTGGGTGGCGCAGTCGGTTAAGCGTCCGACTTCAGCCAGGTCACGATCTCGCGGTCCGTGAGTTCGAGCCCCGCGTCAGGCTCTGGGCTGATGGCTCAGAACCTGGAGCCTGTTTCCGATTCTGTGTCTCCCTCTCTCTCTGCCCCTCCCCCGTTCATGCTCTGTCTCTCTCTATCCCAAAAATAAATAAACGTTGAAAAAAAAAAATACTTTCCCTGACCATCCAAAGTCACTACCTAGTCACTCTATATACTATTACTCTTTGTTATTTTTTGCATAACGCATGCCCTATGTGATATGTTTCTATTTATCTGTTTCAGTACTGTCTCTGCTTCCTTGCTCCACTCACACCAAAATTTAAGTCTTATGGATCTCATACTCATCTGTCTTGGTTACTGCTTTATCTTCTGTGCCTAGATAAGTGCTGGGCACCTAGTAATTATTAAGTATTTATTGAATGTTGAATATAAACATTAAAAAGAAAAGTTCTACCAAGATCAAAGTGGAACTATAGAAAATCAGCTAACTATATAGGTCCTCAACTCAACCAAATGATAAACTGAGTACAGTTTTAGTAAGACTGTCTTCCTTCTTTATGCACATCAAATAATAGACCAGCAACATGATCTTATAGAACTGGACTTTTGGGCATCTATTTATAAAGCCTTCCTCTCAAATGCATCTTCTACCTCACAGATTTTGACTTAACTGGACATTAATACAAAATCTACTAAAATGTACTCTTTGAAAGAAGGCATCCTGTCTATCTTGTTACAACTGATTCCTCAGCACTCATCACTTTGCTTGAAAACTATTAACTGGCACACACAGCATGGCATTTTATCTAACATTTGGTGGCTATTTGTTAAATAAATGAAAAGAGAGGGAGTAAAGTGAGAAAATAGGTCTTACCAAAGTTTTTTGGCTTGTATAAATGAGTCCTAAAAATAAATCTCATCTTGGTGGTATTCCAACCTTCCATGCTTTCAAAAAAAAAAAAAATCTGAAATATCTTCCAATTTCCTACTATCCAAGCTGGTAACTCTGAATGGCCGTGAAGTCAAGAAATGTTTGTGCAAGCGTGTGTATGAAAGACTGTACAGTTTTACAATTATTACTTTACGGGAAAAGAAAAACAGAACGCTGTGTCTGTTCACATCTTGTTTTTAGATTTCCTCCTCAAAATCTCGAATTTATAGAAATAAGTCTCTTTACTATTGGCACAAAAAGCCTGCCAAACACATTCATTTACTTTACAAATATCTAATATCAATGACAAAATACTAGAGTTTGGGGATATAGCTCATTCCTTCACTCACATAGGTTATGAGAGAGATTGTGCAGGTGTTGTTAAGAACATATAGGAGGAGATTTTGGAGCTGAGAGAGTCTTCAAGGGGAAAGAAACGTAAAGAATGTTTAAGACATAATTAGAAGATGAATAGAAGTATGGAAGAGATCATTCTCAGACAAGAGACCTTCATATCTAAAGGCTAAGAGGTGAGAGCACTGTTTATTCAAGGAATTTAAAACAATATGGCTGATGCAGAGTGCAGGGAGAAAGTTGCAAGAGATGAGGTTGGAGACTTATGCAGAGACCAGAAATAAAGGATATTATAAGCCATATTGAAATGTTCAGATTCATCTGAAGTACTATGGGAAGGTAGAGTAAAATTTTAAACACTGAGTTATACTGAAATTACTTTGTAAGTATAAGAATTAAAAGGTCAGATTGTACTTTAGAAAAGTCACTCTAGATACAATATGCAGAATTAATTTGGAAGGGGGAGGCAAAATTGCAAGGGAGGTACTGTGCTTCCAAAATGTTAGGTTAATTCCAAGACTTAGCTTCCTGCTGTAAACAACTATATAACCGGGAAAAATACATGAACAAACTATTTTCAAGCATTAGGCAACAGACAGTGTAGATTTATGATGGTTGATAGAAAGAAGGGAAACCATTGAGATGATCTCCACTTTCAACCTAGATTTCAGCCTGGGCTTACTCCTAATCATGGCACAGAGAGGGGGAAGCCTAAACAGAACAATAACAGAAGTAACAGCTTCACTAGGTAGAGAAAAAAGAGTTTAGAGCTTGGGCACTCTGAAGTGGCTGGAATTTACAAATAAGATACTAAAGAGGAGGAATCTGTGGAGAGAATGAGCTCCAGAAATCTGTATAGGGTTCCACAAGTCTTTAGTTCAGTATAAGTTACATATGCACAGGATGATATTCTGAGACCTGGAGGAAGAGAGCTAGTGGGAAGTAGGACATTGCTTAGAGACGCTGGCGTTCTGGTCTGCCAGAGTGGAGAGACCTTACTGAACACACCAGGAACTCAACTGAAACCCCAGAAAGTCACACCTGAAAAGAGAGTAGGGTACTCTAGCCCTCAGCAGGGGCTACTCCAGATCTATAACCTCAAATCCTAAAATCAGGATTTAGCAGACCAAATTCACCCACCAATATATTAGGTACCATCGAAAAAAAAAACTCAATGAAAAGAAATCAGGAGGATTCCATAAAGTACATATTCTACTTCCTCCCACTGAAAGGAGAATTATATTCTCTCAAAGTTGATCCCTGAGAGATCTATAAATTAGAAGAAGCTGGGAGCAATGTGTGATCACCATATTGATGAAAAACCCATTAGAGGCAGAGTGGCCTAGGGAATACCATAGGGCTTTTTTTCTTTTTTTGCCATGGCCATTGATTTATTGTGAAATTAGGAGCAAATTTATACTCTCTTCTAGTATATTGCATTATTGAGGACAAAAATCTTAATAATATAACAAAGTTCAATATAGGGCAGTGGATTTTTCTGCCCTTTAATTTCAATTCTGTATCTCCGGCATCTAGATCAATAACAAACACAAATATCTGTTGAATTAATAATACTTCAAGAAGTATTTCAGTTGATAAACCTTTAGCCAGACTCATTAAGAAAAAAAGAGAAAGGATTCAAATAAGTGAAATCAGAAATTAAAGAGAAGAAATAACAACTGACACCACAGAAATACGAAAAATTATATGAGAGTACTATGAAAATTTATATGCCAACAAATTGGATAATGTAGAAGAAATGGATAAATTCCTAGAAACATACAATCTTTCAAAACTGAACCAGGAAGCAAAATAGAAAATTTGAACAGACTGATTACTACTAACACAATTGAATCCGTAATAAAAAAATCTCCCCACAAATGAAAGTCCAAGACCAGATGGCTTCACAGATTAATTCTACCAAACATTTAAAGAAGAGTTAATACCTTTTCTTCTTAAACTATTCCAAAAAATAAAATAGGGAGGAAAATTTCCAAATTCATTTTATGAGGCCAGCATTACCCTGATGCCAAAATCAGACAAAGGCACTACAAAAAAAAAAAAAAAAAAAAAAAAAAAAAAAAAAATTACAGGCAATATCTTTGATGAACACATATGTAAAATTCCTCAACAAAATATTAGCAAACCAAATTCAACAACACATCAAAAGGACCATTCACTATGATCAAGTGGGATTTATTCTATAGATGCAAAGGTTGTTCAATATTTGCAAATCAATGCAATATATTACATTAACAAGAGTAAGGATAAAAACCATATGATCATTTCAATAGATTCAGAAAAAGGTTTTGACAAAATACAGCATCAATCTGTGATTAAAAACTCTCAACAAAACTACATTGGGGAACATACCCCAATGTAATAAAGGCCACATATGAAAAACCCACAGCTAACAAAATACTCAATGGTGAAAAACTGAAACTTTTCCTCTAAGATCAAGAATAAGACAAGGATGGCCACTCTCACCACTTTTACTCAACATAGTGCTGGAAGTCCTAGTGGCAGCAATCAGCAAGAAGTGAAATAAAACACATCCAGATTGGTAAGGAAAAAGTAAAAGTTCCACTAGTTGCAGATGGCATGATACTATATACCCTTAAACACTCCACCAAAAAACTATTAGAACTAATCAATGAATTCAGTAGAGTCACAGCATACAAAATTAACATACAAAAATCACCTGTGACTCTAATACAAGGTATCAGAAAAAGAAATTAAGAAATCAATCCCATTTATAATTGCACCAAAAATAATAAAATACCTAGGGATAAATTTAACCAAGGAGGTGAAAGAGCTATACTCTGAAACTATAAGACACTGATGAAAGAAATTGACAAAAACAATAGAAAGATATTCTATGCTCATGGATTGGAAGAATTAATATTGCTAAAAATGTTGATAGTACCTAAAGCAATCTACAGATTCATTGCAATCCTTATCAAAATACCAAAAACATTCTTCACGGAACTAGAACAAATAATACTAAAATTTTATGGAACCACAAAAGACCCTGCATAGTCAAAGCAATCTTGGGAAATAACTAATCTGGAGGTATAACACAATTCCAGATTTCAAGACATATCACATAGCTATGGTAATCAAAACAGTATGGTACTGGCACAGAAATAGATACATAGATCAATGGTACAGGATAGAGAGCCCAGAAATAAACCCATGCTTATATGGCCAGTTAAGCTATGACCAAGGAGGCAAGAATATACAATGGGGATAAGACAGTCTCTTCAACAAATTGTATTGGGAAAACTGGATAACAACATGAAAAACAGAGAAACGGGGCCACTTTCTTACACCACAGACAAACATACTCAAAATGGATTAAAAACCAAAATGTGAAACCTGAATAGTGGCCATGGGAAAAAAAAAGATATAAAACTCCTAAAAGGAAGCATAGGCTGTAATCTCTTGGACATTGGCTTTAGCAATATATTTATGGATATGTCTCCTCACGGAAGGAGGACAAAAGCAAAAGACAAAAGCAAAAATAAACTACCGGGGCTACACCAAAATAAGAAGCTTTTGCACAGCAATGGAAACCATCCACAAAACAAAAAGGCAACCTAATGAATGGGAAAATATATTTGCAAATGATATATCCAATAAAGGGTTAATATCCAAAATATATAGAGAACATATACAACTCAACATCAAAAAGCCAAACAATGCAATTACAAAACTGACAGAGGAGGGGCACCTGTTAATCGTCCAACTCTTGATTTTGGCTCAGGTCAAGATCTCACAGTTGTGAGATCAAACCCCATGTCAGGCTCCATGTGAAGCCTGCTTGTGATATTCTCTCTCTCTCTCTCTCTCTCTCTCTGTTTGTGTGTGTGTGTGTGTCTGTCTCTGTCCTTCCCCCACTTTCTCTTTCCCTCTCTCTCAAACATAAATAAACATTAAAAACAAATGAACAAAAAACCAAAGAGCACATGGCTTAAAAATGTTGGAGAAAAAGTATTATGTAAATGTGTCAGGCACATATTTGGTAAAAATATATTATTAAAAAAATGTGCAGAGGGAGGTGCCTGGGTGGCTCAGTTGCTTAAGCATCCGACTTCAGCTCAGGTCATGATATCACATTCATGAGTTCGAGCCCCCCCATCGGGCTCTGTGCTGACAGCTCAGAGCCTGGAGCCTGCTTCAGATTCTGTCTCCCTCTCTCTCTGCCCCTCCCCTACTCTCTCTCTCTCTCTCTCTCTCTCTTTCTCAAAAATAAGTAAACATTTAAAAAAATGTCAGAGGATCTGAATTGACATTTTTCCAAAGATGGCCAATAGACACATGGAAATGTGCTCAGTATCACTCATCATCAGTGAAACGCAAATCAAAACCACAATGAGATATCACCTCACACCTGTCAGAATGGCTGGTATCAAAAAGGCAATAGTAACAAGTGTTGGTGAGGATGTGGAGAAAAGAGAATGCCCGTACACTGTTAGTGGGAATGCAAATTGGTGCAGCTACTGTGAAGAACAGTATGGAGTTTCCTCAAAAAATTAAAAATTGGAAATACCATATGATCCAGTAATTCCACTACCCAAAGAAAATGAAAACAGTAATTCAAAAAGATGTACGCACCCCTATGTTCATTGCAGCATTATTCACAATAGCAAAGATATGGAAGCCACTCCAGTGTCCATTGATAGATAAATGGATGAAGAAGATACATATATACATACATACACACCATATCTTATACGTACATACATATACATATATACAATGGACTGTTGTTTCATCATAAAAAAGTGTGAGATTGTGCCATTTGTGACAACATGGATGGACCCAGAGGGTATTATGCTAAGTGAATAAATCAGACAAAGAAAGAAAATACCATATGATTTCACTTACATATGGAATATGAAAAACAAAAATGAACAAACAAAACAGACTCTTTTTTGGTTAAAAATGTTTTAATGTTTATTTACTTTTAAGAGAGAGAGACAGATGGAGTGTGAGTGGGGGAGGGGTAGAGAGAGGGGGAAACACAGAATCTGAATCAGGCTCCAGGCTCTGAGCTGTCAGCACAGAGCCCAACTCGGGGCTCAAACTCAGGAACCGTGAGATCATGACCTGAGCTGAAGTCGGACGCTCAACTGACTGAGCCACCCACGTGCCCCCAAACAGACTCTGAAACACAGAGAACTAGTAGTTGCCAGGGGGTAAGTGGGTAAGTGGATGGGCAAAATAGGTGAAGACGCTTAAGAAATACAAACTTCCAGTTATGAAATAAATAAGTCATGGAGATAAAAAGTACAGCATAGGGATTGTAGCCAACAATATTATAATAATGTTGCATGGTGCCTACATTAATTTGGTGAGCGTCGAGTAACGTATAGAACTGTCAAATCACTATGTTGTACACCATGTTGTATTGTATGTCAACTATACTTCAATAATAAATTAAAAAAAAAGGAAAGATTTCAGGCACGCTAGGGAAAAGGATGTTGCAGAAGCTCAAGTAAGAATCGATGATAGTTTAGACTGGGCCAAGGGTGTGGAGATAAAAAGAAATGGAGACATTTGAGAAATATTTAGAAGAAAGAATTTACTGAACTTGTTGTCTGGCAGCATACTTTATGTGCAAGGGAGTCATCCAGGATGAATCTCAGGGTCTGGCTTGGACATATGTTCAGTGTATGCCAGAGCTGTCCATCGAGGTAAGGGAACCAGGAGGAACCAAGTGTGGAGCAGGTTTTAGAAAGAAGAAGATGGGTTTAGTTTTAGATAATTTGGGTTCAAAGTATCTATAGTATATCTAGGTGGATACATTTGGTAGGCAGCTGGATACATAGGACTGAATTTCAGATATGTCTAAATTCTAAGAACAGACACAATTTAGAATCAAACTGGAAACATCATTACTTGTGCTTAAAGTTTTGTACTTTAATGCTTATAGTCCATTTTTATTAGAATTATTTCATATATTTATCTCCTCTATCTTCCACATTTCAGACCCTAGCTCCGAATTTAAAACACACACACACACACACGCACGTCAAGGAAGGATACTGACTGCCAAAGGTGAATTATATTCCTAGCCCATTGGACCAACCAGTGTGTTCAGGGAACTGAGGAAAAATGACTCCAGCTAGATTCACCCACTATGGTACAGCAGGGATACAGTTATGTGACTGGAAAATCCCAATTAGAACCCCATGGTGCAGTGGGAAAGGATCCATTCCCCAAAGAGAAGGAAAGTGAATTGCCCCTCCGGAAGATGTGGATACTGAGCAGACAAAACAAAAGGAACACTGTATTACCTAACCCAAACTATTACTTGTATTGATTTTTTGTTTGTTTTCTCTTTGAAATCTGGTTCCCAGGCTAAAATCCCAATTGACTTAATTGAGCAGTGGGTAGAGTGACATTTGGGCGATAAGATTGTGGAGACAGTAAAGGAAATCTTGTAACACTTACACCATTTATTTGCTCACTCTGTAATTCTAATATTCTCTGTCAGATTCTGGCAAAGCTCTGTAACGTTTTACGTACTGATTCCCTGGCGGAAGTTCTACAGTGGCTGGTTCATGCCAGCACAAAAGGTGAGATTAAAATAAGCATTTGCAAACACTGGGCTCAGTTTATTGTCAGAAAGTGTGAATGCGCCAATATATGAAGTTTTCTACCTTGGATTTGCAAAGGTAATGTTGCAATATTATTTCCCTAGTACTTTGGTATCAGTCTCTGTAGTCCTCTATAACTGACTGTATGCAACTGGTCACTCAGTGACCCCAAATTTGGTATGCCCCACATTAAACTGCTTTGGGTGGTGTGAAACACGTGTGTCCAGGGCTGGCTTGTGCTTCTTCTCCTAAGTCCATACACCGAGGTGTCTCCCTGAGTATATTTTCTGGCCTACCATGAACCATGAACACAGAGCCTGTTTCCTTTCTCTGGTATGGGTGGCTATTGCACAGCCTTTCAAGTTCTAGATTCTAACAGCTCTGCCAGTTCCCCACCCAAATCATCAACTCAGTCATCTCTCAGCCTCCTTTTGGGCCTGCGTGGCCTGTTCCATGAAAACATATACCAGTCCCATGTGGGCCAGCCATAAATAGCATAGAGTGGCTTCCCTCAAACCTAGCTCGTCATCAGATTGAGGCAAAACTTCTGAGGTGGGCAGGGCCTGAGAATTTGCATTTCTAACAAGTGCCTAGGTGCTGATAATGCTGGTCTGGGGGCTACTTTTTGAGAACCTGCACCAATAAAAGTTAGGAAATATGGATGTGTTAGAGATAGACTCATATTCTTAAATGGGGAGAATTTTGGCAATAGTACTTTACCCAGGAATTCAAGACTACTTGTCAAGCAATTAAGAAGTATTTGGGGGCAAGGAGTCTTTGATTATTATTTTTTCTTTTTAAGAATGTAACTTAAAAATATACACAAGTAATTAAGTACTTATTGTTGAGGGGAAAAACACAAATGAACCAGAAAAAAAATATGAGAAAGGAAGAATAATAATCAATAAAATCATCACAGACATCATTTCAGTGACTACTTTGGTAAATATCTTTATAGGCATCTTATAACTTTTTACTACTTAACTATTAGTCTGTAATTAATGAGATTATATTGTACTTATTATTTTGTGTAGATATGCTTTCTTTTATTTGGCAGCAGCCTGAAAGGCTGGGTTTTGTACTCAATATTTAAAAAGAATTCCACTGCCATTCAGGGACAAGTGCCTCAGTGAGCTAACAGCTCGGGGCACTCTATATGACCTGTATCACAGGTCAATAGAAATCAGGTTGATGTGAACCAATTTTTCTGCAGAAACCTTGACTCATGAATAAATGCCTACTTGGAAAACGGATTACCATACCAGCCTTTCACACTAGAGTGCTGGATAAAAGAACCAATCCTGCGTTTCTAGTCAACATGATAATTATAACCTTTATGCCCACCCCTGTTCTTTAAATCAGAAAAAGAGTGGATCTCAGCTTTGATTCATGATGAAATGGCTGAGATAAATTTGTTGACTCAACGAGGAAACATCTCAGCAGAACTAGCAACAAAGAGTAGGAAGCCACCCAAAGTTAAATCGCCCCCAAATTTACCTGCAAAATCTAAAGTACTGACCAAATTGAGGGAAAGACAGCAACCAACCAGGTAATTAGATATAATGGCTAAGTAGATATGGTACAGAAAGATTTTCAGTTTTCTTTTTGTTACCTTTCAAAACACTAAACATTCTGATGTTTTAAGTCTCCTCTTTATTCAGCAGGGGACCACCATGTGTATTTATTTTCTTTCATTTTCATAAATGTAATATGAGAATTATTCTAAATCCTATTTTAGCCACCCAGACACCTAAGAAAATGTATTTTTGTTATTTGCCCTAAAAATGGAAGCAATAAAGAAAACATAAATTGTATTATTATTGTATATTTTGTTGAATGCATATCACACAAGTATCACTTTGTGTGTGTGTGTGTAGAACAATGCTAGATTAAAATAAACTGCTTCAATTAATTTCTCTGGCACACTCCTGGAGGCTGCTAGAGGGAAAAATAACTACTACAGCAACTGTAAATTATTTTAGTAGAAATTTTTCTTAAACCTTATAATTTCAATGACAGAAGAAAATACATATTTATGTGTAATACCATGGTGAAAGAATGTGGTAAGATGTTATTTAAGTCGGGAGAGAAAGTCTTGTTACTTTAAAATTAAAAGTTGGGTAAAACTTAAACTGAGAAAAAATAAATATTCAAAACCCAAGTCACTTTAAAAACGTTTGAGACAGAGGAAAGTTCTGTATTGCAAGTTGTCTCCACTTTAAAGTTTCCATAAAGTTGGAAACTGGGAAATAGGATCAGTCTTTCTACCTTAGTGAATAATATATGATGTACTGTTTAGATATGACTCAAAGTCAGAAGAATTTCTCATTGGAAAGTACCTTTAATACTGTCTACATTGAAAAACAAAGAATTGGGATAAAATATTTAAGATACATATATACTTAGCTTACTGATCATAGTGCAGTCTATAGAAAATACTTGTTTGTATCTGTGAATTTCATTTTCTATTTCTCCATTTGATTTAGAGTGTCAAGTCAAGGATCTGAAGGAAATAAGGAAGTACAAAAAGGTTAAGTACAGTTTGTGATACTCAGTTGGTATAGAGAAACCAATAAGTATCTACCTAACTATTTAGGGACACAGACAAGGACAGGGACCTATGGTTTTAAAAGCAGTGCAATACCGTAATGATTTCCAATTACTCGTAAGGGACAGTGTGTGCTGAATTTCTCATTGAGATAAATTTGACATAAACTTAACTTTGTTTTGAAAGGCAAAGTGCCTCATCAGGGACAGACACTCTAAGAAACAAGACAGCAGGATACATAGGTTTGGTCTGGCCAATCCAGCAGAGGCCCTGCACTGACCTAACAAAAGGACAGTGATCTCAGGGTTTTGCTTCTTCATAGGTTAACTGTGAAGCTAAGTGATTTTAACTAGAAACCAAGTCAACCGTAGAAAACAGTAAAATGGCAATCAGCCACAAGCAGATGCTTTATGAGACAGCTGAAAAACAATAGAGAGGAGTAGTTCTCTGTCCCAGCCACACCCTACAGTTTGGACCACCAAGAATCAAGAGTTGTAGAATGTCCTACTTCGGTTCAGAATAGCCCAACTGAAACATCCCTGTGGGTTTGGCAGCTCCTAACTTAAAACAAGTGTAGCAACGATGACTATAGAGCAAAGACCAGGAGGAGGATGTCTATAAGCCTCAAACAAAAGTCTGTCCTGTTATATCTACAAGTTTCCCTTATACCAAGAATGATATGGTAATCAGAGTTCTTTGAGGTCACTCTAAACCCCAGCGGCTTTTGTTAGGGTTAACACCAAAGAGGGCCCATGTGTTAATAGGCAATAAGAAATAAAACTTAGAAGTTAGAAAATACTCCCTTATACTGACATGCCAAGGATGGTCTATTATATCTGATTCCTACCAAACTCCTCACCCTAAGACCACAAAGTCATGACAGTGATGGTTTCTATTACTCAGCTTTACGTCTTACGTGTTGGCCCCAAATATATTTTACCCTATCTAGATATTTGGAAAACTTTTGTATAGAAGCCCCAATCATACTTGTCTCCAGGGGTGATAGTCAGCATCTCCCCAAATCCTTATTCTGGCTTGGGTTTGACCATATAGGTCTTGGGAAGCTCTTACGAATACAATTGACTTGTTTTAATCTGCTTATCTATTTTCTTTTTTGTCTTTCAAAACCATAGATCCTTTTCCTTCCTCCCACTGTTCCCATTCTTACCTATCACCTCTACAGATCACTAATTCTAATTAATTCCTACCAAAACAATGTTTGATTTTAAGAGGATAGAACATATCCTGCATGTTATAGAAAATATTACTCATTAAAAAAGAGCAGGTAGTAAGAAAGATAAGACTGGGTTCTTTTATGAATATTGGGTATACTTGATTGGCCTAAACTTCATATAGTTTTTTTTTTGTTTGTTTTGTTATGTCATTGGCTACTAAAACACGGCAGAAGCTATATTTATGTCTCAATTTTGGCCTTATTTAGACTTTTTCTATTTCAGAGGCTGAACACAGGCCTCCATTTTTTATAAGAAGAAATAAGATGAAAATGCCCATTGCAGAATATTTCAGCAGACCAAAGTCTCCTCCCAGGCCTAAAACTCAGGAAAGCATATCAACAAAACCAATGTCAGCAAGAAGTATACACCAAGGATGCACTCTCTCTCCCCAGAGAGCATTTTATCCTTTAACATCCCAAAGGTAGAAATTCTGGACTGCGCTATTTCTTTCACAAACATGATCTTCATTCCATTACAACATCAAATTATTTTTTAAAAATATTTTGGTATCAAAGAATCAATAACTCCTCTATTTGGTGGCACATGTTCAAAGCACCTGTGTATAATGCTACTAAATAAATATTAATGGAGACAGTATTTCTATTTGTGGTTAATTTTAGCATGATATGTAAAAGAAGTATGTTTATTTATATACCATATTTCTAGTCTTACACTAATTGCATTAATACATATGCTCAGGGCCCTGATGCTAGAAAAAAACATCCATAACAGAATTAGGCAGCTACAATTTGACACATCCTCTGAACTCTTGATAGAGGAAAAACAAAAACAAAAACAGAATTTTAACATCTGAGCTAGTTTTCACAATCTATAGTGTTTCATTGTTGTTGGAGCACTGAATGAATTCCACAGTGATTATGAAAAAATAATGACCTTCTCCCAAAAAAGACATAAAAATTTTCACTAATTTATGAGCCAGAAAGGAACTAGTTTCTACTCATTGCTAATTGTGAATGACGTTAACAAATTTACTAATATTTCACTTTTTTACATTTTTGAAATAAACCACTCCTGGGCCATAGCTATTATTCTTTCAGTGTATTACTGGATTCTATCTACCAGTTAGCCAATCTTTTAGAATACTGCATCGATATTCAAGAGATACTATAAATTTTGTGTATGTGTGCATGTGTTGTGCAATCTTAATGACAACATTTATATCACATTTATTGTGTGTCAGGAATTATTCTAAACACTGTAGATACAGTAACATTTACTTTTCACAATGACTATTTGAGATAGCTACTATTGCTGTTCTCTCTCTCTCTCTCTCTCTCTCTCTTTACAAGAAAACTGAGGTGCAGAGATGTACTCATTGGGATAGGGTAAACAGTTGTAATAGTTGTCATCTTTAAAATACAGAAGAGGATTATTTCTCACATAAGAGTTCAAAGTGTGTGTTGTTAGGTGACTGCTTTACTTGGTGATTCAGGGGCCCAGGATCCTTCCATCTTGGCTCAACCATCACCCAGGGTTTCACTGCCAAATGCATCCTACTAGCAAAAGAGGAAAAGGAGAGTGGAGGAGAATTTTAATTTCCTACGGCTGCTTTAATAAATTACCACATATGGTATCTGTCTTTCTCTGTAGGTTTTCACTCTTATGTGGATCCTGAGAAACTTAGCAGAAGACCATGGGTGAGGGGGAGAAAAAAAAAGAGAGGGAGGGAGCCAAACCATAACAGACTCTTAAAAACTGAGAACAATCTGAGGGTTGATGGGGGGTGGTAGGCAGGGGAGGGGTGGGTTATGGGCATTGAGGAGGGCACCTGTTGGGATGAGCACTGGGTGTTGTATGGAAACCAATTTGACAATAAATTTCATATTAAACTAACTAGCTAACTAAATAAATAAATTACCACAAACTTCGTGGCTTAAATCAATACAAATTTAATCTCTTACAAATCTGGGGGCACAGGTTGGAAATGAATCTCACTGGGCTGAAATTAAGGTGTTGGCAGGCTATAGTCCTTTTGGAGGCTTTAAGGAAGAGTGTTTCTTTTTTTCAACTTTTTTAGTGTTTGTTTATTTTTGACAGAGAGAGAGACAGAATGCGAGCAGGGGAGGAGCAGAGAGGGAAGACAGAATCTGAAGCAGGCTCCAGGTTCTGAGCCGTCAGCACAGAGCCCAATGCGGGGCTCAAACCCACCAGCCATGAGAGCCTGATCTGAGCTGAAGTCAGATGCTCAACCAACTGAGCCACCCAGGCGCCCTGGGGAGAATCTCTTTCTTTGCTTTTTTCAACTTCTAGAGGTTACCTACATTCCTTGACTCCTGAATCCCTTCTATCTTTAGCACCAGCAATGGCCATTTGAGTCTTTCTCACAATACATCTCTCTGACACTGATTTTCTGCCTCCTTCTTCTACTGTTAAGGACCCTGTGATTACATTGGGCCTGCCAGTTATCCAACTTATCCAAGATAATCTTATTTAAGGTCAAAGGATTAGCAATTTAATTTCCCCTTACCGTGTAACTTCGCAGGTTCCAGGGATTAGGAGCGTGACGGGACATTATTCTGCCTTGCACAAGGAGAGTACAACTGCTTAAAGTGTTGTCCTTGAAATGGCAAACATCACTTCTAGTCACATCCCATGGTTGGAAAACAGTCTAGCTGAAAGAGGGCTGATAAAATTCTTAAGCAGGAATCCTAGTCTAGTTACAACTATATTCTATGGAAAGGAAAGTTGAATTTTGGTGGACAGTTAAATCTCTGACACAAAGGTTTAGTGACTGACTGAGAGTGTGGCTGGAACTTGTATGCTTAACCACTAGGCACTACTGATATGTATCAAAACCATACTCACTTCATAAAATTAATATCAAAGTTTTTTCTCTTTTTCTTGTTATAGAGAGGTTTCAATAGCACTGCACATTCCTTTTCCTTGAAAACGTAGTGAAATTCTTCTATTGGACCTATCAGGCGTTGGGGGATGGTAGCCCTTTAATAATTTTATTCCTTCTATGGTAACTGGTCTGTTTATATTTTCTGTACTTTGGAGGACCAGTTTTGGAAATTTTAATTTTCTTAGAAAATTAAGCATTTCGTCCACATTTACAAATTTATCTTCATAGAATTGAGACAGATTTGTCCTAATTCTAAATTCCTTGCTCTGTTTATTCTGAAATCTCATTAAAAAAAAAATTTTTTTTTAACGTTTATTTATTTTTGAGACAGAGAGAGAGCATGAACAGGGGAGGGGCAGAGAGAGAGGGAGACACAGAATCTGAAACAGGCTCCAGGCTCTGAGCGGTCAGCACAGAGCCTGACGTGGGGCTCGAACTCACAGACCATGAGATCATGACCTGAGCTGAAGTCGGACGCTTAACTGACTGAGCCACCCAGGCGCCCCTGAAATCTCACTTTTATGTATTTGTATTTTTTATTCAGTTAGCTAATGACTTTTTACATTTTATTGTCATTTTCAAAAAAAATCAGATGAATTTAGTGCTTTGTTCCACAATGTTCCTATATCTATTTCATTAATATCTCCTTTCATTCTTTATTTTAGTTTCTTTAGGTTAATTACTATTCTAATGTCTTGAGTTGGATGTTATTAATATAGGTATATTCATTCATTCTCATGTATTAGCATAAGTTTTTAAGATGACAAAACTCAACACCCTTCATGATTAAAATAATGAACAAACCAGGAACAGAAGGAAACTACCTCTACATAAAAAGAGCCATATATTAAAAGCCCACAGCTAACATTGTATTCAATAGGGGAAACACTGAAATATTTTGCTATATGATCAGAAATAAGTCAGGGATGCCCACTCTCACCATACTTCTATTCAATATAGTATTGGCACTTCTAGTCAGAGCAATCAGATAAGAAAAAGAAATAAAAGGCAAAAAAAAAAAAAAGAATTGGAAAAGAAGAAAATTAAAATGATCTCTGTTTGCACATGACATGCTATTATTTGTAGAAAACTAAAGATTATATGCACACACACACACACACACACACACACACACCTATTAGAGCTAATAAACAAATTCAGCAAAGTTGATGATACAAAAATCAATTGCATTCCTGTACACCAATAATGACCAATTCAAAAAGAAAATTTAAAAAACCTATTTACTATCCAATTTCAATCCAATTGAAATTGGATTGAAAAACAATATTGCTAAAATGTCCACACTATCCAAAAATATCTACAGATTCAATGCAATTGCTATCAAAATACCAAAGACAATTCTTGCAGAAATAGAAAAAAATATCCTAAAATTCATATGGAATCTCAAGGGAACTTAAATAACCAAAACAGTCTTGAAAAAGAAAAAAGTTGGAAGCCTCATAGTCCCAGATTTCAAAACATGTTACAAAGCAACGGCAATTAAGATAGGTTCTGAAATAAAGACAGAAATATAGGCCAATGGAACAGAATAGAGAGCTCAGAAATAAACCCTTGCGTTTATGACCAAGTGATTCTCAACACATATGTCAAGACTACACAATTGGGAAAGTACTGTCTTCAACAAAGGGTGTTGGGAAAACTGGATTCCACATACAAAAGAATAAAGTTATTTTATACCATATACAAAATTAACTCAAATTTGATTAAAGACATAAATGTAAGACCTAAAACTATTAAACTCTTAGAAAAAAATACAGGGGGAAAACTTAAGAACATTGGATTGGGCAATGATTTCTTGGATATGATACCAAAAACACAAGCAACAAAATAAAAAAAAAAAAGATAAATAGGACTTCACTAAACTTTAAAACTTTGTGTCAAAAGAAACAATATAGTGAAAAGGCAACCTATGGAATTAGGGAAAATATTTGCAAATCATATATTTGATAAGTGGTTAATATCTAAAATATACAAGGAACTTCTATAAATCAATAACAGAAGACAACCCAATTTAAAAATGGGCAAAGGACTTGAATAGACATTTCTCTAATGAAGATATGCAAATTGCCAAGAAGCATATGAAAACATGTTCAACATCATTAGTCATTAAGGAAATGCTATCAAATCCATAATGAGATACCACCTCACATCCACCAGGATGGCTACTATTAAAAGAGAAAATAAATGTTGGCAAGGATGTGGAGAAGTTGGACCTTAGACATTGTTGATGGGAATGTAAAATAGTACAGCCATTATGGAAAACGCCAGAAACTACTCAAAAATTTTAAAACAGAATTACCATATGACCCAGCAATCCCACTTCTGTCTATATATCCAAAAGAATGGAAAGCAGAATCTCAAAGAGATATTTGCATACCTGTGTTCATAGCATTATTCAAAATACCCAAGGGGTAGAGGTAATCCAAACGGCAATTGACAGATGACTGGATAAAGAAAATATGGAACATACATACAGTGGAATATTATGCAGTCTTAAAAAAGGGAGATCCTGTCACATGCTACAACATAGATAAGCCTTGAGGACATTATGCTAAGGAAAGTTAGCCAGTCATAAAAGGACAAATACTGTATAATTCCACCATATGAAGTATCTAAAGTAGTCAAAATCATAAAAGCAGAAAGGTATTTACCAAGGGCTGGTGGGAGGATGAAGGTGTAATTGGCTTTTTTTTTTTTTTTAATTTTTTTCAACGTTTATTTATTTTTGGGACAGAGAGAGACAGAGCATGAACGGGGGAGGGGCAGAGAGAGAGGGAGACACAGAATCGGAAACAGGCTCCAGGCTCTGAGCCATCAGCCCAGAGCCTGACGCGGGGCTCGAACTCACAGACCGCGAGATCGTGACCTGGCTGAAGTCGGACGCTTAACCAACTGCGCCACCCAGGCGCCCCAGGTGTAATTGGTTTTTAATGGATATAGAATTTCAGTGCTTCATGATAAAAAAGTTCTACAGAGCTGTTGCAAAACAATGAATATACTGAACACTACTAAACTGTACACTTAAAAAGAGTTAAGATGGTAAATGTAATGTTTTATCATAACTAAAATATATATATATGGGAAAATGTATGCCTTGAACAGCACAGTTAACAAGCTTCATAAAATGAGCATTCCCTCATTTTTAATTAGCTACAAAGAGTCTGTAAGATGTCCAATTTACTGAGAATCCTGGGTGGCTCAGCTGGTTAAGCATCTGACTCTTGATTTCATGATCTCACGGTTTGTGGGATTAAGCCCCATGTTACTCTCTGTGCTGTTAGCACAGAGCCTGCTTAGGATCCTCTTTCTCACTCTCTCTATGCCCCTCTCCTGGTCATGCTCTCTTTTTCACAATAAATAAACTTAAAAAAAAAAAAAAAGATGACTACTTTACTTTTGGTATGTCTCACAGATATGCCCATAAAACATTTAGGCCTAGATTTTAAAATACTACACCAGGAGTGCTGATTCATAGGGGCATATGTACCCCAATGTTTATAGCAGCACTATCAACAATAGCCAAATTATAGAAAGAGCACAAATGTCCATGAACTGATAAATGGATAAAGAAGGTGTGATTTATATATACAGTGGAATACTACTTGGTGATGAGAAAGAATGAAATCTTGCCATTTGCAACAGTGTAGATGGAACTGCAGGGTATTACGCTAAGTGAAATAAGTCAGAGAAAGATGACGTATGTTTTCACTCATATGGGGAATCTGAGAAACAAAAGACCATGGAGGAAGGGAAGGGGAAAACGATAGTTTCAAACAGAGAGGGAGGCAAACCATAAGACACTCTTAAATACAGAGACCAAACAGGGTTGATGATGGGTTGGGGGGGCAAAAATGGGTGGTGAGCATTGAGGAGGGCACTTGTTGGGATGAGCACTGGGTGTCGTATGTAATCAATGAATCATGGGAATCTACTTCTGAAACCAAGAGCACACTGTATACACTACATGTTAGCTAACTTGACAATAAATTATACTTAGAAGAAAAAAAATTAAAAATAAAATCTTTAAAAAATGGAATACTATGCCAGTTTGAGTTAAAAATTCTTTGGGGTTTTAAAACAGATGTACATAGGGGAAGGGAAAAAGAGAGAGAGAGGGAAGCAAACAATAAGAGACTGAACTGTAGAGAACAGACTGAGGGTTGATGGAGGGAGATGGGCAGGGCATAAGCTAAACGGATGATGGATATTAAGGAGGGCACTTGTAATGAGCACTGGGTGTTGTATGTAAGTGATGAATCACTGAATTCTATACCTGAAACCAATCTTACACTATATGTTAATTAACTAGAATTGAAGTGAAAAACTGAAAACAAAAAAATTCTTTGGAACTTTAATTTTTTTAGGGTTATTTTGGTAATTTTAATTTAGAACTTAGTTATTTCATATGAACTTTCAAATGCATTGACATTTAGTATTTTGTAATATCCATGTTTCCAATATCCACATTAATTTCTTTATATGTGTGTTCTTGCTCTCCCTCTTAACATTTGGTTTTTTTTGGTTCAATTTTGCCAGAGGTTAACCTTTGCAGGGTTGATTTTTGCCTGGAGCCTCTTTACTGTGTTTATTGCTACTATCTTTATTTCTTTCAACTTTGAATTTATGCTGCAGTCCTCCTTTTAACTTGTTAAATGCATAGCTCAATAATGCTAGCCTTCCCTTATCTGACTTAAATATTTTAGGCTATAACTTTTCCTCTAAATGTTGCTTTAGTTACATTCCACAAGTTTTAATCCATAGTTTCATTTACTTTTAAATATTTTCTAATTAAATATCTTCTAATTTTCACTTTCTCCTGTAACCAAGTTGTTTATTTATTTATTTTTAATTCTCAAACATACAGTGTTTTTCAAACTTGTTATATTTTTAAATGATTTAATTGCATTGTGGTCAGATAATGTGATCTGTAAAAATGACCAGTTGTTTTATTTTTTTTAAAGATGACTTAATCCTTTTATTTTCTTGGGGGTCGTTTTGAGGGTTAGCACATGGTCAATTCCATAAATATCCCATAAGACATTAAAAGAATGAGAATTTTAAAGTTGTTGAACACAAATGTGCAGATATATTCATTAGGACAAACGTTATTTGTGCTGTTCAAATTTTATATACCCTTATTTTTCTTAGTGTTTCATTTATCAATTATAAAGATGTGTAATAAAATTTTCCAACTATTTTAGAGTATATTTTGTAGTTCTGTTGGTCTTTGTAATTTTTCCATTTTGATTCATATATTTTGAAGTGATGTGTTAACACAGTTTAAAATTTTATAATGAAGTCATGACTAACTTTATCTCCAACACTAATTTTTACAGTAAGAACCATCTAACATTGAAGACAAAGGTACTGGGTGGTAAGACATTCCTTCTATCTCACAAGTTTATTTCCTACTATAATATATTATGAGAGAAGTTCCTTATTTCTTACATTTGGAACTTATTTTCTTTTGTGCCCTCATATATAAATACTTCTATGAACATTCCATGGGCACTGGAAAACTACTTTCAGCCTGTAGGACTTGATATGTATCAATTATAAGTTTATTAATTATAGCATTTACATCTCCCATATATTCGTCTTTTGTCCACTTGAGCTACTGTGGGTTGGAAAATGTGAATTAAAGTCTCCTTATACTAATGTATTTCTCACCATTTCACGTAATTCTCCAAGTCTTTTCTCAATGAATTTTAATACTATGCTACTTAGTGCATATTCATAACCATTAAATCTTCACTAAGGGTTGCATTCTTGAACATTACAACATGACTTTCTGTTCCTTAATTGTAATGTGTTGAACTTAATTCAATGTTAAAATTGTGACTTTTAAAAAAAATTATTAGCCCGATATGCCTTTCTCTATTATTTTCAACACTGCTGAGCAACATTATTTAAATACAACATATATTTAGGTTTGGGGTTTTTTAAAATTCAATTTGGGTGATTTTAGACATTTATACTTGCTGATAGATTTGGTTTTGTGTAGTTACTGTTTTATGTTTGCAGTGTTTTCACTGCTTTTTAAAACATCTCACTAAATGATCTGTGATATCCATATTTTGTCTAATATGTATACATTCTGATTATTTAGAAAGCTCACATTTAAAAAAATCTTATCTAAGTCTGGGTTCCTTATCAGAGTCTGAAGCAAATATATATTATTGGGGGGGGGGGCAGGCAATGACAAAAAAGAATGAAAACCAAGGGAAACAAGGAAAGTAATGAAGAAATGTCAATATGAGAAAGATTATGAAATTAACTGCTGCTTGGTTTCAAACAATTGATTGCTCAACCCTAAGAAACAGGATAAAAGGAATAAAACTCCTGTTTCACGAATGAGGACACAAGGACTATGAAGGCTCGTTAAGTTGCCCAAAGTCACAACAGGTGGCAGTGCCAAAATTTAAGCCTACTCTTCCTACTAATTGCATTATCTCTTCATTCTGACGCTGGTTCTCCCCTTCATGTTTACGAAATGCCTACTCTATGTGTCTGGCTAGGAGGCAGAAAAACAGATAGGGGCGCCTGGGTGGCGCAGTCGGTTGGGCGTCCAACTTCGGCTCAGGTCATGATCTCATGGTCCGTGAGTTCGAGCCCCGCGTTGGGCTCTGTGCTGTCAGTTCAGAGCCCGGAGCCTGCTTCAGATTCTGTGTCTCCCTCTCTCTCTCCCCCTCCCCCGCTCATGCTCTGTTTTGTCTCAAAAATAAATTAAAGCATTAAGAAAAAACTTAAAAAAAAAAGAACAGATAAACATCTCTAGGTCAACTGAGATCAAAGTTTAATGAGCACCATAGGCTACTGCTGTCATTTAATCTCTTTCCCTTTTGTCTTTTAAATTTTCTTTACAACTATTGTCTGTACATGTTCTCAGTGCTCCATGGACAATTCTTGCCTTTTAAACTGTATCATCTGTGTCCCTATCTATAACATGAAATGATCTTTCACTTTCCTTTGTAATTGGTAGTAATTGATGAGTCTCATCATTGTTCATTCACCTTAACATTTCTTCAGAATTGCTTCCTTTTTTCTTTTCCAATCTGAAGTATTTTCAAATGCTCCAAGATGGCAACACACTGATTTCTGGAGAATCAATCTGAAGAACGCTCCTTCAAGAATGAGCTTGATTTACTAATACGGCAGGGTTTTTAAAGAAGCGAGAGAAAATTTTATTATTTTAGGAGACATATCTTCCCCACCCTTATTATTTTCCAATACAGGTGACTTCAATATTACCGAAGTTTTAAATAAAGCACCTTCATAAACCAAAACAATGTTGAGAGAAAATAATACATTAAAATAAGAAAAGAGATTACTATTATTTTAAAAAAGACTTTTAAATATCTCAGCAATTACTTATTTCTAATTGTAATCTTACCCTTTTTAAATAGAAGGTTTTATCTCCTTCTTGTCATCAACAGCCTGATAGGGACTTGTAAGGATAGAATTGTGCCTACATATGAACATATGTTGAACGTGTGAACATTGAACATATGTTCAAGTCCTAGTATCTTGTACCTGTGGGTGTGACCTTATTTGGAAATAGGTTCTTTGCAAATGTAATCAAGTTAATATGAGGTCATATTGGATTACAACAAACACTAATCCAATGATTTGTATCCTTATAAAGAGGGATACAGACACAGGTAAAGAAGACTGAGGCTAGAAGCCATGTGATGACAAAGCAGATACTGGAGTGATGCAGCTGTAAGAACAGTAAAGATTGCTGGGAACCACCAAAAGCCAAGAGGAGGCTAGGAACAATTCTTCCCTATAGCCTCCAGAGGGAAGCTATAGGGACCCATCTCGATTCTACGGTTTTCGCCTCCGTAATTGTAAGAGAAGAGTGTCTGTGTCTTGAGGCGCTCGGTTTGTGATAATTTGTTATGGCAGCCCTAGGAAACTAATACAGGCCTTTCATAATTACTGAAGATTGTTATATAGTGCCTGCAGGGATTTTTCCCCTTTCAGAATTAACCTGTGCCCCATTCCATATCAAATAATTTAAGTAAAAGGCATAATACAGTTGACCCTTGAACAACATGGGTTTGAACTGCATGGGTCCATTTATATGTGAATTTTTTTTGATATAGGACAGTACTGTAAATGTGTTTTCTCTTATGACTTTAACATTTCCTTTTCTCTAGCTCACTATATTGTAAGAATATAGTATAAAATACATATATAGAATATGTGTTAATACACTCTTTGTTATCAGTGAGACTTCTAGTCAACGGTAGGTTATTAAGTTTTGGGGCAAAGTTATACATGGATTTTCAACTGTGTGAGGGGGTTGGTGCCCCTAACCCCCACGCTTTTCAAGAGTCAAATGGATTTCATGCTACTAAACCATATTTACTCAGGAATATGAGGCTTTGAAAAATACAACTTAAGACATAGCTTTGCTCTTCTAGACTAGTAGGGGGTTTTCTTTATTTACATACCTTGCTCACAGATCTTATTTTAAATGGATGACTACAACAGATTACTAAACTAAAGCAACCAAAAGTAAGAGACAGTGAACATCGATACTAAATCCAATGAACTTTCTACCAAATGTGTATGTAATTTAAGATGCCAATGGGTGAAAAGAACAGAAACTTAATTTATCCAAACTCAGTGAAGGCTTCCAAAATCTTACTTAAGCTGTGACGAAGAAAAATCACTACTTTGAAAATAACTGCTCTACATTTGCTGGTAGAAAACAAAACATCTCCTTATAGTCCCATCTTCCCTTGCCAATATCCTCATACAAATTTTTAGTTACAGATTTTTTGTACTTTCTAAAATCCAAATTCTTAGTGTTCAACACAACCATTCATGCAATTAATATGGATATTTGGCAACTCAGTCCTGTTATCATTAATAACTAAGAATCATACATGATTGTGGACAGATACATATACATACAATTATATATTTTTTTCATACATGCTTATATGTAGAAACATACAGTTACATTAGATTGCATATTATATGCTAGTAGACAGATGCACATATAAAGTTAACTTGTTTCACTTTAAGAACAACAAATATTTTATTTAATAAAAGTACATATAGAAGGGAAGGATAACTAAGAGCTGTTTCCTTTTAAATATAAAACAAAATTGAGACTCAACAGCCTTTTAAAATAATCTAGCCTGAAAAATTAAAATTTTCAATTGAACTAATTTACCACCATTATTGAAATTAAGAAAACATATTAAAGAGATTCTTAATTCTTTAGTGATTGCTTCAGAGCCACAAAAAGGCATCATAGCGGAGGAACTCCATAGTGCAAAAGAAATAAACTGTTGAGTTTATCAATCTAATAGTTCTTCCTAAAATCACTGTATTCCTTTGAAGTAACGGAGTTATTTTTGAAGTAACTTTGAAGTAACTGAATAAAAAAGCTGCAAATAGGAGGTAACCTCCCATTTAGAACATTTTGGTAGATTTACAGGAGATTTATAAATATCTATCTCCACAAATAAGTAGACAATAAATCAGAGAGACACTTGATATAAACATAAAAAAAACTGAAAGGTTTGAAGGCACATTCTAAAGAATATAATCCAGTAAATAAAAGAGAATGAAGGTTTACCAAAAAAGTAAAATTCTCAAGAAACTGTTATTTGAGGCTTAGAAAACTATTTTAAAAATTAAACATTTAAATTTTATGCAAAAACAAAAAATGCTTTCTTATAAGGGCTTTTCATCATTTAGCTCTAAAGAACGTTTTAAAAAGTCACAACAGAAATAAGAGGAAATAAAATTTTCTTCCAATTACAGTATTCTATGAAGCACCTCATTTTTTCCTAAGTTTTCCTTAAACTAAAAAAACAAAACAAAACAAAACAAAACACGACAGATGACATTAGTGTGGTATAGAGTTTACTGTAGATTCACTGCTATTTTCTTTATCCTGCTTTTCTTCTTCATATTGTGAATCTAGTTCATTTCTGCTATTTTCCTCGTCACTAGAATCACTGTCTAATCCACCTTCAACACTGGCAGAATTCTTGTCATGAGAAGAACTTGCACAGGCTTTGTCTGTGGGAACAGCTCCTTTCCGTTGGGGTAAGATAGTAAAAAATGCTTCTTGCCAGTCTCTGGTTTCCAGATATTCCAGAATAATCTCAAACACTGCAACAAACACAAACTCCATACGTTTCTTAGGTGCATCACAATGTTGCATACTGTATTTTAAATACATTGCTTTTGTGTTAAGAATATTAAAATGTCCTAATAACTACTTTGTTGGTATCACTTCCTTGCCAAGTCTCTCAGGCCTGTTAGCTCTTCTTTCGCTTTTCATTAATTCAGTTCATGAACACTCAAAGATTTACCATTATCTTTCGTCAATTATAATCAATAGGCAGGAGCCATTTTCATTTCCTTCCTATTCTTCTTAATCCCTTTCACTTCTTTATCCTTTATGTACTAACATAAAAACTAAAACAACAACGAGAAAAGGTCAGCATTAATCTAAATTTCTTCTGTCTTTCCTACAGTCACTCTGGGGAGCACCTTACTTGCTTTCTTTTTTTCTTGCCTTTTTTTAAAATTTCACATTAAAGGTAAAGAATATAAATACTGTCTTCAAGGTACTCTTACTTTAATATATTGCTGAAGGTCTTAATTTGCATTACTTTATGGAAAAGTAATTTCTACTATCTATCAAAGGTCTTAGAAGAAGTTCATTCCTTGAATCAATAAGGCGTGAATCATTTCTATAATTCCCTAGAGCCTGCTATAGACAAAGTGTTTAGCACATAAAAAGAGCCTGGTAAGTAGTTGTGTACTAACAAAAATCTCTACTAAACAAAGCTTAAAAAGCAAAACTCCAGGCAACGACTCAGGTCCGAGACTACTATAATGTTATTTACAAAAGGAAAAAAGAAAAAAAAAAATCAACAATAGAATAGTTACATTATTGTATATTCAGATGACAGAATATTACATAGACATGAACAATGATTCAATGACATAGAAAAATATAAATGTGTGTGGGGGGGAACACCCCAAATTTATAGCATTTTATGCAACAGAGTAAAAATCCAATTATGTAATAAATATTATATACGCATAGGAAAAGAACTGGAAGGAAATACACCAAAAAGTTAATACTAAGTATCTCTGGGTAGAGAAATTCTAGCTTATTTTTCTTTCTAGTTTTCTACATTTCCATATGAATGCATATTAATTCAGTTCTATAATATGCATGTATTATTTCTATATTCAAACAAATTATAAATGATTACATTTTACAATTTTGTCTCTAGCAAGGTGTATATTTTCTACTCATCCAGAGGTAATGTTATTCTTCACATTGTTTACTCAGGTATATTTTCATAATTCCCTTATAGCTTACCATGATTAATTGCCAAAACTTTTCTACTATTCATCTTCACAAAATTTCCAAGGGGGAGCTGTGCATGATCAATTCCATGATCTGATGCTTGTTTATATGTGAGTCCCTAAAACAAAGACACTATAACTTGGACTAGAACATTAGATTATTATAACTTAAAGTCTACAACAAAATAAGTACTTTTTAGAAAAGACTTCAGTGAACATTATTTGATGAAGTGTGTGTGTGTGTGTGTGTGTGTGTGTGTGTGTGTTTAGCTTCTAATTTGGAAATGTTCTTTTGACAATAAGTATAATAGGAATGTTTAGGGCATTTGCTTTAACCACTTTACAAATGAGAAAACCAAAGATATTATATTCCCTGCCCATCACAAAGTTCCTCAGTGGCAGAACCATAGGAAGACCTGGCTCATGCTTTCTGACTCAAATAGCTTTTCACTATTCCACACTGCCTTTTTCTCAGTTTAAAATACTCAAATTGAATTCCTAGAGAAGCACCATCACTTTGTGAATGTAAAAGATATAAACATAAAACTTTGTTTCAATTACATAACATAAAGGGGCACAAACGGTGGGGCACCTGGGTGGCTCAGCTGATTAAGCATCCGACTCTTCATTTCAGCTTACATCATGACCTACAGGTTTGTGAGTTCGAGCCCCAGGTTTGTGGGATTCTCTCTCCTCTCTCTGCCCCTCTGCCACTATGTATCTCTCTCAAAACAAATAAGTAAACTTAAAAAAAGGAAGAGGTACAAATGGTAAAGACAAAGTAAATGAAAACCTGAATGGAAAAAAAATTTTAATTGCCTATAAATTTTACTTTTCCTATCAATTAAAAAAATGTTGAATATAAATTTTCTCCTCAAAATTAAAATCCTTAAAAGCTTGGTTCTAAACAGAACTCAAGTAGCCAAAAGTACAGGAGAAAGAAGAGCTAAATATTTTAACCAGTAGTTTGCATATTTTGGGACAAATAAAAGCACCTGAGGTAGGTGTTTTTTAAAACAAAATCATTGTAGTTCAGAGAAACATACAACATCAAAGAAAAAAATATGGTTGTACACAAATAACAAAATGGAATTTTTCCACTAAGAAAAAAATTTAAAAAGCTAAAGATCATTCTGATAAAAACTCCCTGTAATGCTATAGAGCTGCACTGCCCTGCTGTGGCCACAACTGTGACTACTTAAGTTTAAATCGATTAGTTTCTCAATCATTCTACGCACAGGCTCTCTGCTCAACAGCCACATAGCTACCATACTGGACAAGATGATACAAACTATTCCAACGTTGCAGACAGTTCTACCTCAGAGTGATACTAGAGAAGAATGATGAATTACTTCATATTATCCTGCTGACAGTATTTCACCTGACACTTGGTGAACATGTCTTTTCTGGAGATGGGCTGAATTTAGCATGCAGCAAAGTAGCTGGCAAAGTACAACATGATGTTTTCTTTTAGAAAGTATATTTCTAATTTTTCATCCAAATGAGGGTAAGGAGGTGGTGGAAGAGACAAAAGTACAAATATAAGAGAAAAGAAAACACAGCCCGTTAAAATTATATATTAAAAAACTCGTATTACCATTCTGGTATACATTTTGGTGTAAATTGTTATAAATTTTACCAGTGGCCTAGAAATTGATCAGTAGCAGCATCTACTATCAATACAACACATTGTTTAAGCATGTGGGCTCTGGAACAATCTGTCTGGTTTCAAATATCTGCTTTATCACCTACTATTGATTTTAGACTTAGTTTCTCTGTGCCTCCAGTTCCTTATCTGTAAAATGTAGAGAATAGCACTGACCTCACTGTGTTGTAGGGAGGATTAAACAAACTAGTCATATATGTGAAATGATTTCTTTGCGAAAGACGACTGAAATATACAGTAGGCAGTCAATAATGATCACTTATCATCAGTACTATTGTTACTATCAAGAATTGGTGTATCAATTTTAAGTATAAGCAAACACAAAAATAAAAACTTAACAGTACCTTGTGATGGTTGTGATCTACTAACCCTCCAATCACATAGGCCTTTGATTCATCTAATTCCTTCAGTACATTAGGTGAGTCTGATGTAAGATAAATTAGGTCTTCTTTCTTTATAAATTCACTATAATGCTCTGGTTTGATGTGGATATCCTTTAAGACATAAGGATAAAGATATTAATTAATAGGATTTTGTGAAAATGGGCTGAAAGAGATTATTTTCTTTTCCTTAGACAAAGTCACCCAAAAGCATATGAAGTATAAAACAATATTTTACAATGTATTATTGGAAACCTATCACTTCCATTCCTTACCACCTTACATCTCAATTATTTAAGGTGGCTCCCACTGTTCCCTGTCTCTAGCTTCAGATCCCTCTGATTCACTTCCATAAGTGAGTGATGGCAGACTCACTTCCTAAAAACCCTACTTTCAATGTTTTATCTTTACCTATAGGATAAAACTTAAATCCCTTTACCTAGTGATGCTTTCCTGAATATGGCACTAACCTAGCTTTCTCAATTTATTTCTGTTCCAAAAAAACAAATGCATTTTTTTGGTCACATATCTGCTCAGCCTGTTCTCCAACCAAAAAATGCCTTTTCCAATTACTTCCTCTCCATCTGCATGAATCATCAAAAGGAAATGGCTAATAGATTTAATAAATTCCATGCATCTGTTTCTACAAAGATACATAGTAGAAATCTTCTTCACCAAAATTATCAGGTCAGAAGTACAAGACTGCACTACAGTTGGCAGTCAACTACATTCGAACTACATTGCGAACTACATTCATGGAACAAGGGATGATGCATCACCAAATTCAGATGCAGATGGCATTTTGAAATTTTTAAAGAAATTATTTTTAAAGAAAAAATGAAGGAGATGTCTCACCTAAAATTTATATCCTGCTAGGTAATAAATAGCCACTTTTCTGGAAAATGGTATTATAAATTTGATCGCTATGCTTAATAAGGGCCCCTAGAGAGACCTCAGTAGAGACCAGTGATCTCCCAAGTCTCTAGAAAACCGATGGTGTATATAATAAACTTAGCAAGCCACAAAATAAGTGAAAGTATGCCTATTTCAATTATCTTATTTCTTAGGAAAATAGGCATGAATATAATAAAACTTGGTAAATATATTGTACTTTAAAACTTAGGAAAACTTCTGAAAATGTTTTACACTATAGGCTATTATCAAAATAAATAGTCATTATGGGATCAGTGAGTGTGAGAGGGAAAGTTTTTCACAGTAAAAACTGGTTTTGAGAAAGAAAAAAAAATAGGAATAACCTAGTACTTCTCTGAATAGGGTAAGGTTCCTCAGGGATTGGTACTAAAGCCAATCTATTAGTCATCTTTGCAGATGAGATTGCTTTAGTCCAATAGAAAAACAAATTTGAGCCACATATGTAATTTTAAATCTTCTAGTAGCCACATTAAAAAAAACAAAAATAGGTGAAATTAATTTTAATACATTGCACCTAACATAATATATCCAATGTTATTGCTTCGAGATATAAATATATATATACATATATATATATACTTTTTCAATTTTGAGCAGGTATTTTAATTCTCTTTTTTGTACTGCCTTTTAAATCCAATGTATATTTCACATTTACAGTACATCTCAATTCAGACCAGTCACATTTCAAGAGCTCAATATCCACATGTGGATGGTGAACACCATATGGGATGGCACAGAGTTAGAAAAAACAGAATACAAGTACATTCCCAAATTTTAAAGTTACTTCACTCATAAATAATGTATAGCCAGTTTGCTAGGTAGAGATTGTACAATGACCTTTAAAATTCTTCCTGCTTTAAAAATTTGTTTTAAAGTTGGCGGTAAAATAAGTGAGATTTAATGAGAACAGATACGAACAGGCATTTCAGTTTCTTTAGCTTCTCTCATTAGTAACATTAGACTTAGAAACAGTGATATACAGCTTTTGGAGACTTGTTGACTCCTATATTTGCTGATATTATGTAGAATTTAGGTAAAAATTTAGACCTTTAAGCATAAAAATACTTAGAATTATGTTACTCTATTTTAATCACCTTCCAGTTGACCCATCCTTTGTCATTTTCATCCATGTTCTTTTTCAACTGGCCTCCATGGCTTGTCAAGTAAAACTGATAGATTGGTAGACACAGAAAGAAAGAGCAAATGACTATTAAGTCCAATAATTATTTCTCTTCTATACCAATCTGATCATCGATGAAACATAAAATATATTCATTCTAGAAAAAAAATAAGCTCGTGACATGCTTTAAACATATGAGAATAAATGTCTGCTACAAGTGACATGTTTTATGTTTCTCATAACCCACTACTTTAAGTATTCCACCTACATTTTTGTCCCATTTTCCAACTGCTATCTTTGGACTCTCCCTTAATGATCACTTTTCTGCAAACTCCCTGTTCCCATGTCAAGTTTTCATTCACTTTCTTTTGCCACCACTGTTTTTTTCATGAGTCCAAAGTCTTCATAATTTCCCTTTGATTCTAAACACTGACACCTATTTCAAGTCTAACCAAGGGTGAGAAAAGTATAAAATGTAAAAATATAAAAACACTATCACTTGATAGAAAGCAAATATCTAACCAAAAATAGATTAAGAGTTTCTGGTTCTTAACATCAGTGAGCCAGTGTTAATATTTAGGTCACCTGGAATTCAAATCAAGAGTAGATAGGGTAAGAAAAAGACCCTATCTACTCTTAAGAGAAGCCAATTAGCCTAAGGAAGTACCTTTCAAAACAATCACTGACTCAAAATCCTTTAGGTAGAAGCAACTTCCCCAACAGGTACCATGGTACACATCAAACCGGGCAGTTCCCTCACTTCCTGAGAGGGAAGGGATTGAGAGTGGAGAAACAGGTATGAAAAAAAAATATATATCCTTTAATGAAGATGTTCAACTACACAGGAATGAGGTCAATGTGTAGAAAACACCATCACTATGCATCGTGTGACTAAGACTGATGTGTGGAAAAATGTTTAAACTATTTTAGTTTTGTAAAAAATTAAAACATTTCAAATAGGCATTTTGTTCTCTAATGAAAAGTATCTGTAAGATTTTTTGAAAAGGCAATTGGGATTATCTATGCCTTTTCCCAGGTAAGTTATAAAAGGAAACTGGAGGTATCCTGGGAAGATGGCAGCCAAGGAGGATGCTGGGCTCACCGCGCGTCCTGCTGATCACTTAGATTCCACCTACACCAGCCTAAATAACCCAGAAAACCGCCAGAAGGCTAGCAGAACGGAGTCTCCAGAGCCAAGCGCAGACGAGAGGCCCACGGAAGAGGGTAGGAAGGGCGGAGAGGCGGTGCGCACTCCACGGACTGGCGGGAGGGAGCCGAGGCAGAGGGGCAGCCTGCCGGCCAAGCAGAACCCCCCTGAGTCTGGCTTGCAAAAGCAGAGGGGCCGGACCGAGTGTGTTCTGACAGCAAGCGGGACTTGACATCTGGAAGGTTATAACCTAACAGCTCTGTTCGGAGAATGGGAGGGCTTGAGGACAACGGGAGGGAGAGTTGTTGAGCCCCAGACAACAGAGCTCAGCTTGGCAGGGAACAAAGCGCTCGCCAGCACCATCTCCCTCACCCATCCCCCAGCCAAAATCCCAAAGGGAACCAGTTCCTGCCAGGGAACTTGCTTGTACCGCGCAAACACCCAATGCTGTGATTCTGCGGATCCCTCCCTCCGGTGGATCTGACTCCCTCCCGGTGCCGCAGGGCCCCTCCCGAAGTGGATCTCCAAAGGAAAAGCAAGCTGAGCCTGCTCCTCCCACCCCAGTGCACCTTCCGATCCACCCCAGCTAATACGCCAGATCCCCAGCACCACAAGCCTGGCAGTGTGCAAGTAGCCCAGACGGGCCACCCCACCCCACAGAGAATCCCACCCCTAGGAGAGGGGAAGAGAAGTCACACACCAGGCTGACTGTGGCCCCAGCGGTGGGCTGGGGGCAGACATCAGGTCTGACTGCGGCCCCGCCCACCAATGCAAGTTATTCAAGACAGCACAGGGTAAGTGCCCCGCAGTCCCGCACCACTCCAGGGACTATCCAAAATGACGAAACAGAAGAGTCACCTCAGAAAAACGTCCAGGAAATATCAACAGCTAACGAACTGATCAAAAATGATTTAAACAATATAACAGAAAGTGAATTTAGAATAATAGTCATAAAATTAATTGCTGGGCTTGAAAACAGTATAAAGGACAGCAGAGAATCTATTGCTACAGAGATCAAGGGACTAAGGAACAGCCAGGAGGAGCTAAAAAATGCTATTAATGAGCTGCAAAATAAAATGGAGACAACCACGGCTCGGATTGAAGAGGCAGAAGAGAGAATAGGTGAACTAGAAGATAAATTATGGAAAAAGAAGAAGCTGAAAAAGAGATAAAAAAAATCCAGGAGTATGAGGGGAAAATTAGAGAACTAAGTGATGCACTAAAGAGAAATAATCTACGCATAATTGGTATTCCAGAGGAGGAAGAGAGAGGGAAAGGTGGTGAAGGTGTACTTGAAGAAATCATAGCTGAGAACTTCCTGGATCTAGGGAAGGAAAAAGGCATTGAAATCCAAGAGGCACAGAGAACTCCCTTCAGACGTAACTTGAATCGATCTTCTGCACGACATTATCATAGTGAAACTGGCAAAATACAAGGATAAAGAGAAAATTCTGAAAGCAGCTAGAGATAAACGTGCTCTAACATATAAAGGGAGACCTATAAGACTCATGACTGATCTCTCTACTGAAACTTGGCAGGCCAGAAAGGAATGGCAGGAGATCTTCAATGTGATGAACAGAAAAAATATGCAGCTGAGAATCCTTTATCCAGCAAGTCTGTCATTTAGAATAGAAGGAGAGATAAAGGTCTTCCCAAACAAACAAAAACTGAAGGAATTCGTCACCACTAAACCAGCCCTACAAGAGATCCTAAGGGGGATCCTGTGAGACAAAGTACCAGAGACATTGCTACAAGCATGAAACCTACGGACATCACAATGACTCTAAACCCGTATCTTTCTATAATAACGCTGAATGTAAATGGACTAAATTCACCAA
>NW_024412376.1:84747648-84795148 GCF_014898765.1 Herpailurus yagouaroundi | reverse complement strand
TATCAGACAAACTAGACTTTAAATTAAAGGCTGTAACAAGACATGAAGAAGGGCATTATATAATAATCACAGGGTCTATCCATCAGGAAGAGCTAACAATTATAAATGTCTATGCACCGAATACAGGAGCTCCCAAATATATAAAACAATTACTCACAAACATAAGCAACCTTATTGATAAGAAAGTGGTAATTGCAGGGGACTTTAACACTCCACTTACAGAAATGGATAGATCATCTAGACACATGGTCAATAAAGAAACAAGGGTCCTGAATGATATATTGGATCAGATGGACTTGACAGATATATTTAGAACTCTGCATCCCAAAGCAACAGAATATACTTTCTTCTCGAGTGCACATGGAACAATCTCCAAGATAGATCACATACTGGGTCACAAAACAGCCCTTCAAAAGTATACAAGAATTGAAATCATACCATGCATACTTTCAGACCACAATGCTATGAAGCTTGAAATCAACCACAGGAAAAAGTCTGGAAAATCTCCAAAAGCATGGAGGTTAAAGAACACCCTACTAAAGAATGAGTGGGTCAACCAGGCATTTAGAGAAGAAATTAAAAAATACATGGAAACAAACGAAAATGAAAATACAACAATCCAAACGCTTTGGGATGCAGTGAAGGCAGTCCTTAGAGGAAAATACATTGCAATCCAGGCCTATCTCAAGAAACAAGAAAAATCCCAAATATAAACTCTAATAGCACACCTAAAGGAACTAGAAGCAGAACAGCAAAGACAGCCTAAACCCAGCAAAAGAAGAGAAATAATAAAGATCAGAGCAGAAACAAACAATATAGAATCTAAAAAAAACTGTAGAGCAGATCAACAAAACCAACAGTTGGTTTTTTGAAAAAATAAACAAAATTGATAAACCTCTAGCCAGGCTTCTCAAAAAGAAAAGGGAGATGACCGAAATAGATGAAATCATGAATGAAAATGGAATTATTACAACCAATCCGCCAGAGATACAAGCAATTATCAGGGAATACTATGAAAAATTATATGCCAACAAACTGGACAACCTGGAAGAAATGGACGAATTCCTAAACACCCACACGCTTCCAAAACTCAATCAGGAGGAAATAGAAAGCTTGAACAGACCCATCACCAGCGAAGAAATTGAATCAGTCATCAAAAATCTCCCAACACATAAGAATCCAGGACCAGATGGCTTCCCAGGGGAGTTCTACCA
The DNA here is from genome assembly GCF_014898765.1 of Herpailurus yagouaroundi. Taxonomy (NCBI): domain Eukaryota; kingdom Metazoa; phylum Chordata; class Mammalia; order Carnivora; family Felidae; genus Herpailurus; species Herpailurus yagouaroundi. The sequence goes on along the minus strand of NW_024412376.1, from coordinate 84,793,934 downwards.
GACCTTTAAAGCAGAGATAATACCTATCCTTCTCAAGCTATTCCAAGAAATAGAAAGGGAAGGAAAACTTCTATACTCATTCTATGAAGCCAGTATTACTTTGATTCCTAAACCAGACAGAGACCCAGTAAAAAAAAGAGAACTACAGGCCAATATCCCTGATGAATATGGATGCAAAAATTCTCAATAAGATACTAGCAAATCGAATTCAATGGCATATAAAAAGAATTATTCACCATGATCAAGTGGGATTCATTCCTGGGATGCAGGGCTGGTTCAACATTCGCAAATCAATCAACGTGATACATCACACTAATAAAAGAAAAGAAAAGAACCATATGATCCTGTCAATCGATGCAGAAAAGGCATTTGACAAAATTCAGCAACCTTTCTTAATAGAAACCCTCAAGAAAGTCGGGATAGAAGGAACATACTTAAGGATCATAAAAGCCATTTATGAAAAGCCCACAGCTAACATCACCCTCAATGGGGAAAAACTAAGAGCTTTTTCCCTGAGATCAGGAACACGACAGGGATGCCCACTCTCACCACTGTTGTTTAACATAGTGCTGGAAGTTCTAGCATCAGCAATCAGACAACAAAAGGAAATCAAAGGCATCAAAATTGGCAAAGATGAAGTTAAGCTTTCACTTTTTGCAGGTGACATGATATTATACATGGACAACCCGACAGACTCCACCAAAAGTCTGCTAGAACTGATACATGAATTTAGCAAATTTGCGGATACAAAATCAATGTACAGAAATCAGTTGCATTCTTATACACTAATAATGAAGCAACAAAAAGACAAATAAAGAAACTGATCCCATTCACAATTGCATCAAGAAGCATAAAATACCTAGGAATAAATCTAACCAAAGATGTAAAAGATCTGTGTGCTGAAAACTATATAAAGCTTATGAAGGAAATTGAAGAAGATATAAAGAAATGGAAAAACATTCCGTGCTCATGGATTGGAAGAATAAATATTGTCAAAATGTCAATACTACCCAAAGCGATCTACACATTCAATGCAATCCCAATCAAAATTGCACCAGCATTCTTCTCGAAACTAGAACAAGCAATCCTAAAATTCATATGGAACCACAAAAGGCCCCGAATAGCCAAAGTAATTTTGAAGAAGAAGACCAAAGCAGGAGGCATCACAATCCCAGCCTTTAGCATCTACTACAAAGCTGTAATCATCAAGACAGCACGGTATTGGCACAAAAACAGACACATAGACCAATGGAATAGAATAGAAACCCCAGAATTAGACCCACAAATATATGGCCAACTCATCTTTGACAAAGCAGGAAAGAACATCCAATGGAAAAAAGACAGTCTCTTTAACAAATGGTGCTGGGAGAACTGGACAGCAACATGCAGAAGATTGAAACTAGACCACTTTCTCACACCATTCACAAAAATAGACTCAAAATGGATAAGGGTTGAATGTGAGACAGGAAACCATCAAAACCCTAGAGGAGAAAGCAGGAAAAGACCTCTCTGACCTCAGCCGTAGCAATTTCTTACTTGACACATCCCCAAAGGCAAGGGAATTAAAAGCAAAAATGAACTACTGGGACCTTATGAAGATAAAAAGCTTCTGCACAGCAAAGGAAACAACCAACAAAACTAAAAGGCAACCAACGGAATGGGAAAAGATATTTGCAAATGACATAACGGACAAAGGGCTAGTATCCAAAATCTATAAAGAGCTCACCAAACTCCACACCTGAAAAACAAATAACCCAGTGAAGAAATGGGCAGAAAACATGAATAGACACTTCTCAATAGAAGACATCCGGATGGCCAACAGGCACATGAAAAGATGCTCAGGGAAATACAAATCAAAACCACACTCAGATATCACCTCACACCAGTCACCAATGAACATATCAGGAGACTATAGATGCTGGAGAGGATGTGGAGAAACGGGAACCCTCTTGCACTGTTGGTGGGAATGCAAATTGGTGCAGCCACTCTGGAAAACAGTGTGGAGGTTCCTCAAAAAATTAAAAATAGACCTACCCTATGACCCAGCAATAGCACTGCTAGGAATTTACCCAAGGGATACAGGAGTGCTGATGCATAGGGGCACTTATACCCCAATGTTTATAGCAGCACTCTCAACAATAGCCAAATCATGGAAAGAGCCTAAATGTCCATCAACTGATGAATGGATAAAGAAATTGTGGTTTATATACACAATGGAGTACTACGTGGCAATGAGAAAGAATGAAATATGGCCTTTTGTAGCAACATGGATGGAACTGGAGAGTGTTTTGCTAAGTGAAATAAGCCATACAAAGAAAAACAGATACCATATGTTTTCACTCTTATGTGGATCCTGAGAAACTTAACAGAAACCCATGGGGGAGGGGAAGGAAAAAAATTTAAAAAAAGAGGTTAGAGTGGGAGAGAGCCAAAGCATAAGAGACCCTTAAAAACTGAGAACAAACTGAGGGTTGATGGGGGGTGGGAGGGAGGGAAGGGTGGGCGATGGGTATTGAGGAGGGCACCTTTTGGGATGAGCACTGGGTGTTGTATGGAAACCAAATTTGACAATAAACTTCATATATAAAAAAAAAAAAAAAAAAGGAAACTGGAATCTGTTTTAAATTCTTCAAACATACCTGCACAGGATGCAGTGCTCGTCGATTTTCTGCATAACACCGTTGAATCTGCTTATGAAGTTTCTTAATGTCCTATAAAAAAGTGCCATTTTTAAAGCAGCATTTTGAAAATCATCTATGGCCATGCCACAATCTTAGTGGAATAGAATAAGCCGAAGAGATGACTCGAAAGGTACATATTTTTCTCTTGAAATACAGGTCCTTTCTGATCTTTTCTATTCAACTTCTGTACATACTAACAAAATAATTACTATGAAGTAAATACCTTATAAATGACCAATAATTTCAATTCTGTATCCACTTAAAATGCTAATTCATGATGACAGTTACTCTTCTTAAGAGACAACAAAAGGAAAAAAAAAACTGGTAGAGCAATACTACTGCTATGTGCATAACTTACTAATGGTTTGGTAAGTAAGTAATGCATTCACTAGCATTGTTCAGACAACCAGTTTCTCAAACTACTATATAAGAAATAATTCTATTTACCAATCACATTTCTTACTTTCTTCTTCTGATTACAGCAAGTAACAAAAACACTCCTAGATCTATGATACCCAGTTAGTGAGTCTTGTAATCTAATGATGGTGTCTCTGTTCTATACATATAAATGAGAATAATTTTATTAGCTTAGTTTAACTTAGGGAGGCAAGATCTTGAAAAACTTTATTTAAGATGCATTTTAACGGGTGCCTGGGTAGCTCAGTCAGTTAAGCATCCGGCTCTTGATTTCAGCTCAGGTCATGATCTTGCAGTTGAGGGACCGGGCCCCATGTCAGGCTCCAAGCTGATAGTGCAAAGCCTGCTTGGGATTCTGTCTCTCTTCCCTCCTCTGCTCACGCTCTCTCTCTCTCTCTCTCTCAAAGTTAAAAAAAAAGAAAAAAATTTAAAAAGAAAAAAGATGCAGTTTAATATATAAATTTATAGCCAAGTGATATACCTATTAAAGCAAGAATTATTCAGCCTACTTTACCTACAAGATTTTTCTGACAATGATTCGTGATACCTTTAATACCATCAAGCTGTCAAAACTGCAGTCAATGATAAGGCGGAGTGTGCTGTGAACAACATCTCTTCGAATACGTTTTCTGTCGTTTCCATCTGAGTTTGATTCCAGTTGACATTGTCGCTCTAATTGTTTTCTCTTGCGTTTTTCCTTCCGTTTTTGTCTAAAATTAGGAATTGAAACTTTTTGTTGTTATTTGTATATTCAGACATTTACAAGACTCTTCTGACAAAGAAACTATTTTTTTTAAATTAGCAGGTTGAACCACATGAAACAGCCATTTCTGTGGACCAAATATCAGCAATTTTGCATAGTCCATCTAAAAGTTTTAGATAGAAAATGAATTTGCGAAGACAATATAATATTTTCTACACAAACTCTTACTACTAATTCACTTATTATTGTGACTTTTATGTAAGACTTTATAAAATACTGAATTTTAGGCCTATAATGAATTTTTACTTTTATCATTCTTCTCCTACATAATTTTCAAGGAACATTAATAGAATATAGAGAAAAAAGAAAGTAAAATTGTTTAAAAAAAACTTACAAAGCTTTTTCTATAATCTATATCAACTATAGTTTATTCTCTCTCAATAAATTTTGGCATTCTACAATAACAGCTTCAGTTGAACTGCTCTTACCAAAACCTACAATGGCTTTTCTAGCAAAATCAATGTTAGGCCCAAATTTGATCTTTCTGAGGTGGCTATTTTTGTTCTATATCTAGGACATGGATGCTAACTATATCCCTCATCTAAGTCAGTTATTTCAAAAACTGTGCTGCTACTCACAATAGGTTCTGGGTGAGAAAAATTATAGTGTAAATCCATCAAGACTGAAACACATACAGTTTTAACAGCCAGTGGCCAGTGCTGGCTAACAACATGCACAGCCCCAATGTTAATTAACACAATTACTTTTGATGTGTCACAGGAATGTGCAAAGTCCAACATTCCTGAATGGGGTTGCATATACGCATTTTGAAACATACTTGCGGAGTTCTCGTTGCTCTTCCCATTGTTTCTGTTTAATTAGCTTCTTCATTTGTCGTTTAGATATTGGTTCAAATCCTTCACCTAATCTTGGCTTCTGGCTCTTCTCTTGTTCTTCACTTAAGCTTTGCTTTCTTTCAACATTAGAAGACTCAATAAATGCTGGCAATGTTTCAGAGGACATTATGTGATGCCTCTGAAAAAACTGAAAAGCAACTTTTGACATGAATAGGTGATTTACACACACACACACACACACACACACACACACACACACAGTAAAAAAAAATGACCAATAGATGTGATTAAAATTAAGTCATATCAATAATGAATAAAAATATAAATTTAGACAATTGAATGTCATTTACTGGCAAAGATCATTTGATGAAATGGGGTGTTTGCATTTACTATTTGTGGTCACAGCACAATTTTTCCAGAAGGTACACAGATCTGACTTTAAAATGCCATGATACCCCTTGACCTGGTAATTTATTTCCTTAGAATAAATCTCTGTAAATAGATCAGAAATATACACAAAATTAATGCAAAAGGGTATGTGTACTGCAATGTAATTTTTAACAATGAAATACTAGAAATTACTTCAATGTTAGCAAAAGGTGGCTGTAAATAAATTACAGTTCATCTATAACATGGGCTGGGAATACTAAGCATGTTTCCCAAAATTATTTAGTGATAAAAGGAAATGGCTAAGTAAAAAAATAGAAACAATATGAACATTATGTCCAACTTTGTTTTAAATACACACACACAAACATGTTTAATTCTTACCAATGGTTTTTTGCATTTTCTGTATTTTATATAATGAAAATGTATTGTTTTATAAAAGAAAAATGTTTTTAAAAAAGAGATTGGAAGCACTTTTTTAGTTGTCATTAATGCTACAGTGCAAGGACATGTTACTTTCATTATCTGGGTGTACACTTACATGATTTTTGACAAAAGATATGCTATAGATTTATATACTTTGGACAGTGCAGAAAACAAATTTGGTTGCCTCTCAGTATATTTCATTGTAAATATGTAATTATAGATATCCATATTAGTTATGGCTAAAAAACAACATGTAAGATGATCCTATCATCAGTCATGGAATACTTAGAACCATCTCAAACATTTTTAATTGGATTAACAACCCACATCTTTATATCTATGTCTAGAAATGAACTTACCTTCAGATTAGGAAAGGGCTAAAAGTACTGAGATTTCTTTTCTTTAATAGATTACGAACACCACAGCTTAAAAATTTATTTACTTGTCCCTACCAAAGACTAAGCATGAGGCTTGCAAATGTTCTCTTGGCCTTAAAGAAAATTCTATGATTATTCCTTCTTAAAGAGACAGCTAACAAGTCTGTGCAGAAAAGCTAGTATCTAAGAGAAAAATCCTGACAATTCAGAAAATGGAAAGGAGTAAACTTTTGGAGAACATAATATGAACAGTAGCTTTATTATACGGTTCTTGCTTTCTTTAAAAGTACAATGTTGTAACAGGATACCTGGGGATAATTAAGCAAACACAAAGTTTACCAACTTTTGACTGAAAGACGAATTTTAAGATGTGTGCTTTAGGGGCTACAGCAAAAGCCCTAACATTTTGCTAGGTCACAAATTACTAAAGAATCATCTGGTAATCCAAGTGAGAGTTCACAAGTTTTCCTTATACCACGAACCAAACAGTATCCTTAGTTTGGGGGAAGTATCTCCTAGAAATGACAACCCAAATTTGATTTTACACTGGAAACTTCCTATGGGCATGGATGATGTCTGCTTTTACCTAACATTACATTGCCACATTAATTACATTACTAACACAGTGCCTGGCACTTAGTAGATGCTTATTATAAATTTGTGGAATAAATAGATGAGTGACTATATCACAAAGGATTTTAAAAATTAATGAAAGTGGTTATGATGAACATTTATTAAATACTGTGCTAAGTAAAGAATGTATTATCTAATTTAATCCTTAAACCAGTGAAGTAGATAGTATCATGCCTACTTTGCAAAGAAAGAATTACAAATTACAAAGAAAGAATGCCCCCAAATTACAAAACTACTAAATAATTCCCAAGAAATAAGGCACCTAGAACAAATCTAGGACAAAGCATGTTCTCAAAATACTTGCTGAATGAATAGACAACGAATAGACAAATGAAATGATGGAGCTAAGATTCAAACCCACATCCAACTCCACTCTCCCAGAAATCCGAAATCTTATTTAGAAAATGAGGGTTTCCAAGGAATGTAAAAGAGCTGTGTTGTTTCAACCCTGCTGTGGGAGGGCTCTGAGAACACTGTGTCACTGAAAGAAGACAAAAAACAGCTCTAGTTCTATTCCTATGCCACTGAATATAAAAATGGGACAGACTTCCTAGAGAGAGTTGCCAGAAGTTCATGTTTTAAGATACCCCGTCTCTCAATCTTGAAATACGTGACAATATTAGATAAAATATAAAACGGGGAGGCAAAAAAGGTATAGCCTCTCTCAAAACCAAAAACAAGAACTAGAACAGATATTGTTCCTGCTGGGTCTGCTGTGTAAAGGCAACTGGGAGTTTTCCTAGCTTTAAAGAAGATGGGAGAAAGACAGGAGCTAGTTGAAGATGAACCCTTAAACTAGTGTCGGGGGTGGGGTTCCTCTTTCCATGAAAAAGTCTCAAAACAGGTGAAATTTAGACTAATAATGGTTTATACCACACTGAATACTTGGGGGAAATCTGACGCAAGTAGACACGGCTTCTTGGCTACAACAAGGGCCAAACCATGCGATGACATATAAACTTAGAACCCTACAGGATTAGGGGGTACCTGGGTGGCTCAGTTGGTTAAGCATCTGACTTTGGTTCAGGTTATGATCTCAGAGCTCATGAGTTCGAGCCCGCATCAGGCTCCACGCTAATAGTGTGGAGCCTGCTTGGGATTCTCTCTCTCCTTCTCTCAGTGCACACTTAATCTCTCTCTCTCTCAAAATCAATAAATAAATAAAAAAAAAAAACAAAACAGAACACTACAGGATCGGAATTCTAACCCACCTATGTAAGCTGTGCTGTGGAATGAAGCACTGAACAGGGCCATGGGTAGAAGCAACCACAGAATCACCAGTAGATAGATGCTTGGGAGAGAAGTGGTAATTCCATTCAAGAGAACTATGCAAAGTTAGAAAAAGAGAGAAATGATGAGGAAAAAAAAACAATAAAATCAACAATCAGGAGACAAATTCACTCTTCACAAATTGAAAATAATAGCACAATGTGAAAATGACTTTAAAATAAATCTGGTTGGAATCTTTCAGAGGTCAGATGAATAAGAATCATAAAAACAATACAGGAAACTGGGACACAAAAGCAGGCATAAAAAAATCAAAACCAAAATCCATGAAAAAGAACCTATTTGGAAACTAGGAAATGAAGATATAAAAATTTCAACAGATGAGATAAACTCCAGATTACCTGGAATCCAAGAGGTAATGGATGAATTAGAAGACATCATGACAATCTCAGAATTCAGAGAACTAGAATGACAAAATGTCAGAACAGTTAAAAGACTTGAATAACAGGATGAGAGAAATACAAGCAAAAAGTTAACTGAAAAATGTATAACCTTGAGTGCGTTCATTAAAGAGTGTTTTTAAAAAGCTGTAAAATAAGCATTCAGCTTAAGAAACAGGAGACGGGGAAACTCAGTAAGCTCAAAAAAATTAGAAGAAAATTTTAGAATACTGTGATTCCCAGAATCATTTTTACTTCCTTTCCATACATAGTGCATTAAATAAAAGCCAGCAATGCATATATGCAAAACAATACATGGTAGAGAAAATGTAAGCTAGACCTGCCCAGTAAGCTAAACCTGTAAACTTAAAAGCACAATTAAAATCCACAGGAGACAAATTGCTTTCTTCATGAAACAATGATTAATATGACAAAGGAGGGGGCACATGGGTGGCTCAGTTGGTTAAGCGTCTAACTTCAGCTCAGGTCATGATCTCGCAGTTCATGAGTTCGAGCCCCGCATCAGGCTCTGTGCTGACAGCTCAGAGCCTGGAGCCTGCTTCAGATTCTGTGTGTCCTTCTCTCTCTCTGCCCCTCCCCCACTCATACTCCATGTCTCTCTCTCTCTCTCTCTCTCACGCGCGTGTGCGCTCTCAAAAATAAGTAAACATTAACATTTAAAAAAAAATATTCCAAAGGAGAACATTTCTGTTCATAGTGGCATTGTGTTTTGTGCTACTTCTTTATTCTGTTAAAAAGCTGCAAGTGTTGATTGGCTCTATAATGTGAAAATTTTTAAAAAGCAATATACAGATAACAATGTTTTACAGCTCGCACGTACACCAGGGGGAGCTTTTGCCCTTTCTATCTAAGAAGTCTAAGTTAATTTTAACTCAGCCTATCATTGCATACTAATGTTTTTAAACAGGCTATCATATGCAAAGAAAGGTCATGAACTGGTCGACTTTATCATCATTATTTTTAAAGCTATTCGCAATTAAGAAAATGCACTGCAGCAAGTGAATTTTTTTAAGCTTTGATAAGCTACATATACAGAGGCACAAAATAAAAAAGTAATGATGCTAGCTTAAGGTCCAATATATTACTGCTTACATCACACTTTACATACAAAGAAGTGTACCAACTCCCACTTCCCATACCATACAATAAGCATTTCACTATGTACTAGCTTGTTCAGGTTAGCTGATAAAACATGGCATTTTACTACGTATACCCACTTTTTAAAGTTTTTTTCCTCGTTTAGAAGCCTCACACCAGTTTTGTGTTCTTCCCTCCAGAGAAGTGACACTCACAGCACATTTTCATTTATTCAACCACGTTCAACAAATATGTAAGAACAATATATTGTAGCCATTATAGAAATATTTGTGTGAACGTTAGTTAACACAGAAGTTGTAAAAGGTTGGTTCATTTAGTCACAGAAATAGGTTACCAGGTGATCTGATAAAACTAAGAACTGGATAAAGATGGCTAAGCCCATTTGGTATGAGGCAAATAAAAAAAAAAAAAAAAGAAAGAAAGAAAGAAAGGAAGGAAGAAAAGCGTCTCAATCTTCCTTGTATTTCCACTTCTTAGCACGGCTTCCAGCAGGGAACACAGATACCACACATCAGTGAATTGCCAAAATAAAAAATAAAAATAAAAAATAAAAAAACCCCACCAACTTTCATGGATTGGGCTAAATAAAGTCTTCATAATTTATGACACTGCCTCCCTTCCTGAAAGATACAAACGAATGTTGGAAGAACTGCAAAATGAAATTAAATGACCTGACAGTGACAGGGAAAGAAAGAATACCCTTTTTAAGATGCGCCAGCCTGATGGGCAGTATCGAAAGCGCTTGGTTCAGCTCTCAGGCCCCTTGGGAGGATTTGGCTGGGATAGGGAGTGGGGAAGAAATTACAAAACAACCCAAACAAAAAGTGAGAAAGTCATCTGATGCTATCCTCTTTATATCTCCAGAAAAATTCCCGCATTTTAACACTGAAAATATTTCACTGAAATCAAGTTAACACAGTTTTCTTAAAAACCATCCTCGGCCCACCACCATGGGCTTAAGAGCACTTGCAGCAACTCTGTCCTGGGCTCTCTACATTTCAGAGCGCTCAGCCACGTCAGCCCCTCGCTGGAGAAATGAGGTAAGGCCGATTTAAACAGGTAAAGCGACGGCTCACGGTCTCTAGCCACCAAGTGGCAGAAGCACAACTCGTTTTCCAGCCCTTCAGAGTCCAGATTTCCCTCTCCCTTCATTCTTTGGGAGCTCACACTCCTCCCGTACTACGGACCGGATCCCGACCCCCAAACAAACCTCGGCCGTAGGCGGCCCCACTGGGGGTGGGCAGAACCTCACCCCACTCTCCCTCTCTAGACCACCCGCCTGCGTCCGCACTCGAGGAGGGATTAAACCGCAGCCAGCGAATCAGGGAGCTGCTTGGCGCCGGGGACGCGCTCTATCTGACATCACTTCCTTCGGGAATTGGGTCCAGGCGCGGCTTCCACAGCCCCACTCCCCTCTCCGCCGGAAGCCCTGATGCTAGTCGAAGATGGCACTTACCAGAGCCCCTTTTGCGCCCAAAGGAGACCAGAGGGGAGGCAAGGGCCAGCCGCAGTACCAGGAGACTTACCGAGCTCAGGAGTTGTCAGGGAACCGGGAACACCAACACAAAGCCTTCTCTTAATGATCTTGATACTGCTCGCGAGTCTTCCCCGGGAAACTTCAACTCCCAGAGGCAGGGACGGTCGCTACGCGTAGGAGGCTGCGCGCTTACGTTTAGGCGTCATCGAACTGCGCCAATTTTGGACCCGCAGTGGAAGACAAGGGGAGGGAGTTTTACGTTGGGCGGGGTCTAGTGTTAGGGTTTTTGGAGAGGGACATGCTTATAGTGGTGTCTGTTTTTCCACCTCAAGGCAAATGTGTACTTGGCGGGCATGTATCCATTTATGTATTCCTATGCGGATGGAGGAGGGGTGTTAAGGCATACCTAGTGTTACAAATTTTAAATGCGAAAACACTGATGGAGGGCTCTTAATTCTCTGCTGGAGATGAAAGGAAAGCGTAGCTCGCCTCAGCCATAATTTGTACGGAAGAAGGTTGCATCACATAATTTCACACAACTCAAATGGAAAATCACATTTAAAGAGTGAGTCAAATTCCCAGTAAGATGCGTTTACTCTAGAATGTTTAAACTTTTTTTCATCATTGTAGCCATAAATCTTAGTCTCCATTCATTCCTTGAGCTATTTTTCCTACGCTATTTTGCAAAACATCATGTGGCATTTCATTGTTTATAATACGTGACCTTATATGATCTTCTTTGCTATATATAGACCCAGCCAACAGAGGGAGAACTGAAACATAATCTAATAGACTCATTTTCTATTTAGTTTTGCTTTTGGCCTACTTCTCATAGGTGATAATTGCAGAATTTGAAGATAAGAATGAAGTTTGAATTGATGAATAGAAGACTGCCAAATTGGTATGGAAAGAATTGTGAAGTGAATAATTCTTGATATTTGAAAGCATATTTGAACATGTTTAAAGGTTTTAATGACCAGAAAATTAAATTCAGAATTTGAGTTTTCTAGTCACAAAACTGAAGTCATTCTTGCTTTCAACCTTCAAATTTTACTTGAAAAACTATGTCAGCTGCAACACTGCTGTGGGTCATTCCTTGTTTGTTCCTCATCTTAAATCGAAAAGATCTTTTAACTGAACATTGACAACAAAGTCTGGATCCATTTCTGATGTTAGTAGGGCATCTTTTTTCAGCTGCCTCTGTATCAGGGCAAAGAGTAGCTGAGGAAGGATTAGTAATCGGATATGTAGCCCTTCACATGTAGGTCATTAAACTCAGGCTGGCATAGTGATGTGCCAAATTTTTCAACAGCTGTTCAGTGCCCCTCAGGATTCTGTTTATGAGTAATTATATATTTTTTTTCAGTGTTAATACCTGGCATCCTTAGCTATTTAAAGCATAACTTTTAAGTTACCTTAAAATCCCTTATATTGTCATGGTGGAGTCAATAAGTTTTCTTTTGATACAGCCATTTAACGTTACAATCATATGGTGCACAGTTTTAAATGATTCTGTTAATCCAAAGCAAGCCCCCAAAAAAGTACCAGCAAGAAAAAGGGGGGAGGGGGCAATTTAACCAAAGATTGAAACATAATATAGAAAGTACAGGAAGGTAAATTCATGACATGAAATAATCTCATTTTCATTGATTTGTAAGATTCATGTATTTGTTTTTTGACACATTTATTGAGTTCCATGTTTTTGTCTTAGTACTGTTGATACAGAGATAACTAAATCATAATCGCTGCCCTGGTAAGGACTCCATAGACTACTGGGAGGGTAAATAAATACCATACAACATATAATGTACTTGAGATGGCTATACATGGAAAAGAGCAACTAAATGCTCCTGGACACAGGGGATGCAGTTTTAGAAATTGGATAATTTTGCTTCGTCTTGGAAAGTAAGTGGTTTTCCCAGATATAAAGAAGGGAAAGGTATTTAAAATATTGGGAGCTATAAAAGCAAAGATATGTCATAATTTGGCATATGATTGAGAAGCTGTGGGTAGGATGAGGAAAAAGGATGAAAGAATAACCCTAAGGGTTTTTTAATTTGGACAACTGTAGGAATATAATTATGTTAACTGGGTCATTTAAAGAATAGTGGAAGGAAATTACATTTTGAAAAAAATAGTTTGATATTGAATATGTGGGTTCTGGGGAGTATACAGGATGTCTAAGTAGAAACAGATTTAGAAATCATCAGCACGTATCTGGTGGCTTAAGCCAAAATAAGAGTTTGAAATCAAAGAGACGCTAGTTCATGCGTTGCAGATCTATAATGTCTATGAGAACTGGGTGGTAGCAAATGAGAGAAACTATCTGGGAGAAAAGTATCACAAACTGGAGACAATATTCTCTGTTTAGTCAGGGCACAAGTTCTAAGTAGGAATATGGGCTTAATTACACCAGATCTCAATTTTTAAAGAGCAGCCAGGAAACTGGATTTTTATGTGAAATCTGGTTTTTAAGTGTTGGCAACTCTTTTGTTTGTTCATTTTTTAAATAGTGAGCAGGCTAAACAGAACATGTGGACCACAATCAGATAATTGGCAGTTTGTTAAATTGGATTGTATACCATAGAGTGAGAAAGGGGCTACAGATAGAATTTTGTAACAACAATAACAAAATGGTAATAAATACAGCTATGAGCTCCTCCAAATGTTTGGCCTGAAAACATTGGGCAGTGATCACAAATTCCATTATTTTAAGCCTAGTTCTGGTATTTCATTAAGTCTGAGAGTATTCTTCAGCAAGCTGGAAGTGGGAAGGTATGGGAATAGAGTAACACTCTGGAGTATGTTAATTTCAGGCTAAGAAAGCAAAACAAATTAATTTTTAAATTACTTGAAAGCTATCTAAAAATCAGAATCAACCTATTATAATAATTTCAACTTGTATTTTGATTGATTTTGAAAATATAGAAAAAATTTAAAAACAACAACAACGACAAAACAAACAAACAAAAAAAACTTATCCCCTCTCCCCAAGTAATACATGAATAGTGAAACTCTAGGAAGATGACTATGGAGGCATTGTAGTCTGAATTTACTCATAAAAACAGATAGACTGTCTTGGATAGCAAAACAACAACAAATTCAGGTCATGGCAATAACATAACTAAGTGAAAAAGTATCCTTATAAAGCTCAAAATGTGAGCAGGTGGGAACAAACCATCAACTTAGCATCTGTGTAGGAGGAAACAGTGGGAAGACCACAGAGCATCTGAAGGCCATGAGAGTGGGAGGACCCCCAAACTACCAACAGCTATTTACTGAAAAGCAAGGGAGACTAGTATGAGATCAGAAGCAAAACTGGTTGACTGCAATTTCAGGGTGAGTAACAAAGGGAGGAGCAGGAAAGTCTGAGAATGCTAGAGGGGTATAGAGCTTATGAACTCATCAAACTTAATAAAGCTGAGGTGCATTCTTGGACAAAGCCCAACAGTAAGAAATTTCTGGGAGTAAAATCCAAATTGAACAGGACAGGGACAATAGAGGAAAAGAAAAATGCAGGTCAAAATAAAAGTAGAGGGAAGAGACAGAGCTCAGAAATGACAATGATATATAAGTCATTTTATGAAAACATGAGAAAAGGAAGCTTTAGAACTATGAGGCTAGAAAAGCTATGATACCTGCCTCTCTTTCTTAAAGGTGAAGAATAATTCACTTAGCTTAAAAACATATGACAAAAGGATTATTATTGAATCCTTTTTAAATTATTATTTAAAAAAAAATTTTTTTTTCAACGTTTTTATTTATTTATGGGACAGACAGAGACAGAGCATGAACGGGGGAGGGGCAGAGAGAGAGGGAGACACAGAATCGGAAACAGGCTCCAGGCTCTGAGCCATCAGCCCAGAGCCTGATGCGGGGCTCGAACTCACGGACCGTGAGATCGTGACCTGGCTGAAGTCGGACGCTTAACCGACTACGCCACCCAGGCGCCCCCTTTTTAAATTATTATAGTAGAATATGAAGTAGAAAAAAGCATATGAAAAATATAACCCAATATTTCAAAACAGGAAAAAAAATTTTAGAGATAAAAGGTAAAACAACATAAAACAAAACAAAAAACCCTGAGAAATAAAGTGATTGGAGAAGAGATGTGAAGAGTGACAGAACTCAGAAAAGAATACAGAATATTAAAAGTACACATATATATTCAACCATCTTACTGGAAGTCCTAGTTAGTGCAATAAGAAAAGAAAAAAACTTTTCTTAGAGACTACTAGGACAAGTATACCAACAAATTGGAGAACCTATAAGAAATTGATAGATTCACAGAAATATAGAACCTTGTAAAACTGAATCATGAAGAAATAGAAAAATCTGAATAGACCAATTACAAGTAATGAAATTGAATCAGTAATTTAAAAAATCTTTAAAAAACAAGGACCAGGCAGCTTCACAGTTGAATTCTACCAAACATTTAAAAAAGAATTAGTATCAATCCTTCTCAAGTTATTGCAAAAAATTTGAAGAGGGAGGAATACTTTCAAACTCATTTTATGATGCCAGCATTACCTTGATACCAAAACCGAAGACACTGTCAAAAAGAATAATAATAATAATAGCAATAATAATAATAGTAATACAGGCCAACATCTCTGATCAAAACAGATGCAAAAATTCTCAACAAAGTATTAGTAAACCAAATTCAATAATACATTAAAAGGATCATAATTCATGATCAAGTGGAATTTATTCTAGAGATGCAAGGATAATTCAACATCTACAAACAATGGAATATACTAGATTAATAAAACAAAAGATAAAATCCTATCATCCCAATAAATGCAGAAATTAACAAAATTCAATATCAATTTATGATAAAAATGTTTAACAAAGTGGATATAGAA
Source organism: Herpailurus yagouaroundi (assembly GCF_014898765.1). Taxonomy (NCBI): domain Eukaryota; kingdom Metazoa; phylum Chordata; class Mammalia; order Carnivora; family Felidae; genus Herpailurus; species Herpailurus yagouaroundi. The sequence continues at coordinate 84,778,325 of NW_024412376.1, read as the reverse complement.
GGAACATACCTCAATATAATAAAGGCCACATATGACAGACTCACAGCTAACATCATACTTAGTGTGAAAAACTAAAACTTTTCCCTCTAAGATCAAGGACAAGATAAGGAAGGCCACTCTCACCACTTTTATTCAACATAATACTGGAAGTCCTAGCCACAGCAATCAGACAAGAAAAAGAAAGAAAAGGCATCCAAATTGGTAAGGAAGAAGTAAAACTGTCACAACCTGCAGATGTCATGTTACTATATATAGAAAATGCTAGCACTCTCAACAATAGCCAAATTGTGGAAAAAGCCTAAATGTCCATCAACTGATGAATGGATAAAGAAATTGTGGTTTATATACACAATGGAGTACTACGTGGCAACAAGAAAGAATGAAATATGGCCCTTTGTAGCAACGTGGATGGAACTGGAGAGTGTGATGCTAAGTGAAATAAGCCATGCAGAGAAAGACAGATACCATATGTTTTAAATCTTATGTGGATCCTGAGAAACTTAACAGAAACCCATGGGGGAGGGGAAGGAAAAAAAAAATGAGGTTAGAGTGGGAGAGAGCCAAAGCATAAGAGACTCTTAAAAACTGAGAACAAACTGAGGGTTGATGGGGGGGTGGGAGGGAGGGAAGGGTAGGTGATGGGCATTGAAGAGGGCATCTTTTGGGATGAGCACTGGGTGTTGTATGGAAACCAATTTGACAATAAATTTCATATATTAAAAAACTGCTAAAGGTTTTTTTGAGCAAAAATCTTTTAAAACTAATAAATTCAGTAAAGTTACAGGATACAAAATTAATATGCAGAAACCTGTTGCATTTTGTACATTAATAACTATCAGAGGAATTAAGAAAATCTCATTATAATTGCATCCAAAAAAAAAAAAAAGATACCTAGGCATAAATTTAACCAAGGAGGTGAAAGACCTATACTCTGAACCCTATAAGACATTGATGAAAGAAATTGAAGATGACATGGATAAATGGAGTGATATGCCATGCTCATGGTATGGAAGAATTAATATTGTTAAAATGTTCATACTACCCAAAACAGTCCACAGATTCAATGCAGTCCCCACTGAAATATCAATGGCATTTTCCACAGAACTAGAACAAATAATTCTAAAATTTGTATGGAACCACAAATGATCCTGAATAGCCAAAGCAATCTTGAAAAGGAGAACAAAGGCAGAAATATCACACTACCTGATACTACAGTACAAAGCTACAATATTCAAAGCAGTATGGTATTGACATGGAAACAGATGTATAGATCAATGGAATTTAATATACAGCCTAGAGATAAACCCACACATACATGGTCAATTAATTTATAACAAAGGGGGCAAAAATATTCACTGGGGAAGAGATAGTCTCTTCCATCAATGGTGTTGGGAAAACTGGACCACTATCTTACACTGTATACAAGATAAATTAAAAATAGATTAAAAGCTTGATTATAAGCTCTGAAACCATAGAACTCCTGAAAGAAAACATAGGCAAGAAGCTTGTAAACATAAATCTTACCACTACTTTTTTTGGACCATCTCCTGGTCCAAGGACAACAAAAGCTTTAAAAAAAGGGGGGGGATTACATTGAACTAAAAACTTTGTAACAGTGAAGGAAACCATCAACAAAATGAAATGGCAACTTACTGAGTGGGAGGAGATATTTGCGAGTCAAACATCCAATAAGAGGTTAATACCCAAAATATATAAAGAACACACACAAATTAATATAAAAAAAACCAACCTGATTTAAAAATGAGCAGAAGACTTGAGTAGACATTTTTTTTTCATACATACAGATGGCCAACAGACACATGAGAAGACCTTTTTCATCACTAATCATCAGGGAAAGGTAAATCCAAACTGGAATGAGATATTGCCTTACAGCTCATGCGTAGCAAATGCTGTTTGATAGCATTTTACCCACAATAGCACTTCTTTCAAAATTGGAGTCAATCCTCTCAAACCCTGCTGCTTTGTTAACTAAGTTTATGTAATATTCTAATTTTTTATTGTCACTTCAACAATCTTTACCAGGAGTAGATTCCATTTCAGGAAACCACTTTCTTTGCTCACCCATAAAATGCAACTTTTCACCTGTTACGGTTTTATCATGACATTGCAACAATCCAGTCACAAATCCAGTTACATCTTCAGGCTCCACTTCTAGTTCTCTTGCTGTTTCTACCATATCTGTATTTATTTCGTTCACTGAAGTCTTAAACACTTCAAAGTACTCCCCAAGGATTGGAGTCAACTTCTTCCAAACTCCTTTTGATGTTGATATTTTGATCTCTTCCCATGAATCACAGATGTTCTTAATGGCATCTAGATTGGTGAATATTTTCCAAAAGGTTTTTAATTGGCTTTGTTCAGATCCATCAGAGCTATGGCAGCTATAGCCTTATGAAATGTATTTCTTTTTTTTTTAATGTTTATTTTCGAGAGAGAGAGAGAGAGAGAGAGAGAGAGAGAGAGAGAGAGAGAGAAAGAGAGGGAGACATAGAACCTGAAGCAGGCTCCAGGCTCTGAGCTGTCAACACAGAGCCTGACATGGGGTTTGAACCCATGAATCACGAGATCATGAGCTGAGCCAAAGCTGGACACTCAACTGACTGAGCCACCCAAGTGTCCCTTATGAAATGCATTTCTTAAATAATAAGACTTGAAAGTTGAAATTACTCCTTGATCCATAGGCTGTGGAATAGATATTGTGTTAGTGGTGATTAAAACAACATGAATCTCATTGTACAGCTCCATCAGAGCTCTTGGGTGACCAGGTGCATTGTCAGTGAGCCATAATATTTTGAAAGGAAGTCTTCTGAGCAGTAAGTCACAATAGTGGGCTTAAAGTATTTAGTATACCATGTTTTAAACAGATGTGCTATCATCCAGACTTTGTTGTTTCATTGATAGCGCACAGGCAGAGGAGATTTAGCATGATTCTTTATTTTTTATTTTTATTTTATTTTTTTAGCATGATTCTTAAGGGCCCCAGGATCTTTTGAATGGCAAATGAGCACTGGCTTCAACCTAAAGTCACAAGCTGCATTAGCCCTTAAGAAGACAGTCAGCCTGTCCTTTGAACATTTGAGATGATGATTAATATGGCATATTCTGCTTTTTCCACATTGAGAATCTATTATTTAGTGTAGCCACCTTCATGAATTATCTTAGCTACATCTTCTGGAGAACTTTCTATAGCTTCTACATTAGCACTTGCTGCTTTACCTTGCACTAATGTTATGGAGGTGACTCCTTTCTTTAAACCTCATGAACCAACCTCGGCTAGCTTCAAACTTTTCTTCATATTTTTCTGTTTTAGCTTCAAATTCTGCAGTTTCCTCACCTTTCTCACCCTTCAGAGAATTAAAAAGAGGGCCTTGCCCTGGATTAAGCTTTAGCATGAGGGAATGTTGTGGCTGATTTGATCTTCTATCTAGAACACTCAACCTTTCTTCATATCTGCAAGAAGACTGTTTCACTTTCTTACCATTCGTGTGTTCAGTGAAATAATTTTAATATTAATTTCCTTCAAGAACTTTGCCTTTGCATTCACAAGTTGGCTAATTGTTTGGCACCAGAGTCCTCGCTTTTGGCCTATCTTGACTTTCAACATGCGTTTCTCACTACGCTTAATCATTTGCAGCTTTTTATTTAACATGAGAGACTTGGGATCCTTCCTTTCACTTGAACATTTAGAGGCTATTGTAGGGCTATCATCTGACCTAATTTCAATATTGTGACTCAAGGATAAGGAGGCCAAAGGAGATGGAAAAGATGGAGGAATGGCCAGTCAGTGGAGCATTCAGAACACACACACATGTTTATTAAATTCACCATCTTATATGGATGTGGTTTGTGGTGCCCTAAAACAATTACAAGAGTAACATCAAAGATCACTGGTCACAGATCTCCATAACAAATATAATAATGAAAAAGTTTGAAATATTGCAAGAATTACCAAAATGTGACACAGAGTCACAGAGTGAGCAAATGCTATTGGAAAAATGGCACCAGTTTGATCTTCAAAGCACAGTAAGGTGAAGTGCAATAGAATGAGGTATGCCTGTATGTATTTTAGTTAATAATAATGTATCAATATTGTTTTTTTAATTAACAAATCTACCACAATAATGTAAGATAATAATAGGAATGCCTTGGTATAGGCTATATGGGAAATCTCTGGACTGTCTTGGTAATTAAAATCAGTCATCATGATCCAAATTTAAATTTTGTTGTCTTTTGGGGTGCCTGGCTGGCTCAGTCGGTTAAGCGTCCGACTTTGGCTCAGGTCATGATCTCACAGTTTGTAAGTTCGAGCCCCGTGTCGGGTTTTGGGCTGACAGTTCAGAGCCTGGAGCCTGCTTCGGGTTCTGTGTCTCCTTCTCTCTCTTCCTCCCTCACTTGTGCTCTGTCTCTCTCTTTCAAAAATAAATAAAAACGTTAAAAAAAATAATAAATTTTGTTGTCTTTATAGTAGTCTACTGAAAGAGAGTCATCAATTCTCTCCTTTAAATGCTAGGAATTCTGGGGTTTTGTGGCTAAAGATAATGTAAAGTTAGATTCCCCTCAGGGTGACTGTTATTGATACTTAAAGATTTTGTTTTTGTTGTCAAATATGTGTGTGTCTGGAGGTGGGGATGAAGGTAAAGTTTGTTTAATAACTTCATTTTGGAAAAATTGCTATCCTTTTTGGAGATTTCAAATGTTTCAAACCTAAGTCTCAAGTTTATTCTTGTTAAAGAAAGGCATTTAGTGTTAGGCACTTCGGTTTTTATTTTTTCCAAAAATTCTTAAAGTATACCTTTTAAAATAGTTTATATACTCTCCTATAATTTTGCATTGGTATAAAAGAGATCATCACATCATAAGAGTATTCTCAATCTAACAAAATTATTTTATGCAGGATCTTGAAAATTCTAACTCCCTCAATGAATTGAAAATGCTGTTAGACTTTATTATGACCACTTTGGGGTATTTGAAGTGTCCTTTTACGTTTTTTTCCCATTAACGCCATGGTTTTTTTCTAAGAACAGAGTAAAGTGTTACAATGTTATAAAGACTTTCCCCCCCCTCTAACAGCTTTCATATAGCCTGACTTACTGTATCTATATCTGGTAGGGTAATACATTTCCTTCCAACCTCTAGCGTGTGAAGTTCATTTATCTTCCAATCTATGAAAATGAGTTAACTCCTAACAACCTCTGATACTCAACAGAAACACAACTGCACTTTGGAATTAGTAATTCATCTTTATGTCATAGGTTCTTATTTATCACTGCAAAATAAGTGTATAGCAGATATTCCAGTGTTAAGTACTACCAATAGAATTTCATTGCAAGAGAATTGTTTTAAAATCTATTGTTTGATTTTTGATCTCGTTAGCACAGATCAGTTTTTTTCCCCTGTATGTTCAGCCTGGAACATTTAAACACAACAATCAAGTGCCCTGTTAGCCTCTGTACAAAATTGTGGTGGATTTACCAAAGTTAGTGACAGTCCCAATTAATAATTCTCTGTCATTCTTAAGAAACCAAGTTTTCTGCATCCTATCTTTAATATTTTTAAAGTAAAGGAGAATAATGATTAGGTTTTAGGGTTTGTTTTTCCATATTTCTTAAGTCATTTTTACCAAATTAATCCAAGCCTCATTTTTCTAATATGTAAATTGATTGTTAGGATGTACAATAAAAAATATAAAGTGCTCAGCATAGTTTATTATGCATAGTAATTGTTTCATAGATGATAGCTCTTGTTATTTTTATACTGTGCTATGCTCTGGTCCTGCTTCACATGCATGTAAAATAAGAGATGAGTTTGGGGAGATACCTCCCGCATATATTATACTATGTTTGCTTTCCTTGATCAACCAAGCCATAGAGGAGTGTGCCTCTTCTTCGGTATACAGAATTCACCGAATATGGAAAGAGTTTGGCATTCTTACTTTATTTTTGGTGAAACAACCTTAAGTCTTTCAAATGTCTTTGTACAAAGTGAAAGTTCTAAGCAAAATATAGAACGATGATATTATTTATTACCGACAGAAACAGGCTTCTTTGAACATTCTATGCTGAAATGACTATTTAATAGTGTGATTCATAGAAGCGTTCTAGTCCAAAGCAAATGCTTGAATGAAACAGCATTTATTTTATTAGGCAATAGTGATGTGTCTTTTATTGGTTGGACTCTGGTAAACGTTTGACAACAAATGGTACTTTACCCAAAGAGACACGTATCGTGCATCACATAGTCTAACCACAAACATTAAAGGTCTATGTAACTGTGAGCCTCAAATGGAAATACAAAAGACAGTTATCATAGAATCACATATGATTTAAACCAGTCTTTTATTTAAATAAATAAGCATAGCAAGTTTAGGTGAGTCTAAAGGCTGCATGTCACTATGTATGTAATGCAGAAATTGTGGAGCACATAGAAATCTATTTAAATATAAAGCAACAAAGCATTTCCACATTACCTTGTGTTTAGAATTCCTGTTATTCATAAAAACTTTTATTTTTTCAAAAAACATTTTTCTAAGAATGGCCTTTTCTGTTTACCCCAGGAAAACTCAATATTTATAATTTTAAGGTGATAGTCACAGCCAAATATTTTATTTTTGAAATGTTTATTTTAAACATTTAGCCATTATTTATATATGAAACTTATGGTAGCAAATAAAATTCTAATCGCAATAGATGATAAAGACAAACAATTTTCATCTCTCAGTTCTTTATACAAAAATAGATTTCAAGAGGTAATATGCTTAGCTTCAGAGATGTTTAAAGTTTATATTTCATTTTGTGACTCTATTAAGTTAGCTGTCTCTTATCTGAGTTGTCTAAAAGATGTAAGCTTAAGGTTAGAATTCTAGAAAAGGGTTTTGAGAAAGAGGATAGAAACTTTAAGAACCTGTTTTATACTTAAACATGGCTGTAAGTATTTTCATATACTTACAATATTTACTTACTTATAATATTTTCGTTCAAATAGCCCTTCACAAGTATTTGATTCCCTGCCAAAACATCCCCACAATGCCTCCCCAAACCACCTCATTTTAGTAGATTTTATTCCTAGCAGGTTTCTCACAGGAGTTTTCAAGGACAAGAGTTACTTCAGTTAGTATGGTCATAGCCATACTAGAATATTCACTTTAATTCTAGAAAACTTTCCTAATGAATTTTCTGTAGCAAAAGTGCTAAGGGCTGGAATTCCCCCTCTGAATTTCTTCCTAGAAATGAGATTCAGAAAGCATAGGGGACTCCAGCCAGCCAGTCTGAGGACTTAGACAAGTGTTTCTTGTCACGGAAATAGCTAGATGTCTACTGTAATATCCTCATTTGATAGGCTCACATGTTAATGATGGACAATGCTGATTTGCTACAACCCCATTAGTTTCACATATAAAAAGAACCATCTAGTTTTCAAAACTGAAAGTTCTATGTACTGTAACATGATTTTTGAAGTGATTGGTGGTGGTACAACCTAAAAATGTTTAAATAAATTATAAAATTCAGAGTGATTTTTAAATAACAGCATACAAATAGTATAAAAGAAATTCCAAGATGACCATAAAAGACATAATAAAATTCAATTAAGTTTAGCTTAGTTTGAGAATCCTTGTCCCCCTCCCACACAATGTGGCCAAATGTACAGATAAGCACTTAATAGAGGCATGATGATTATTGTGTATTGAGCCAAAAAGCATCACTACCAGTTGTTCTCAAATGTCCTTAGGCACTTCTGAATTTATAGGAAGGCAGACTGGTTTAGCTCTCAAAAGTGAACATTTTCTTGATTTTCCTTCTTGAGTAAAAAAAAAGCAAAAAGAGTGAGAAACTGAAAACTGCAGCCCACCTAAGTTTAATCATTAACAGTGAGTTCTTTGGTGAACTTAGGTCCTCATTTTGGAGTTTGGAATCTGACCTTTCCCCAAAGATAAACACGCTTGTTGCAGGTTCTGAGGAGGGTCACTCCCTCATTGCCACCAGAAGAGTCCACTTCTCAGTGACTCCTGGCTGGGAACTGGATGCATTAGAGGGTAGCTAGTCAATATGATTCTTCTTGCTGTGCTTTTTCTCTGCTTCATTTCCTCATATTCAGCCTCTGTTAAAGGTAAGTTTGTGTCACCGTTTGCTTAACTATAATTTTAATCACTGAGAGGAAAAAGTGTGTGTGTGTGTGTGTGAACAGTGAAAGAGTTTCTAACTAAATCGTCTTCAAAACTACAAAACTTTGGAATACTTGTGAAGGCATGACTGGATTGGAATGAAAATCAAATTCAAATTCGTACATACATTAAGGAAACAGAGGTCCCTTTTAGTTTCAGTCCCTTAGACTAATGTGCTCCTTGCTTCAATGTCTCATTCATGGTCTATTTTTAAAAGGGAGAAAAGAAATGCCAGCTATTGTTACCTGCTGCTGTTGGTCACTCACTGAATGCAGCTCCTTCATTTGAATTGTAAAAGAGGATTTTAAAAAATCAGTTTTTAAATTTTCTTCTAGTTGCTTAGCAATGTGACATCAAGAAGCATTAGGCTCAAGGAAACAGGCATTTGATTTGCCAAAGAATTATGAATGAAATAGTAAAGTATGTATTTAATTGCATTGCCATTCAAAAGTGAGGATTATCATAAGTGGTGAATTAAAGAAAATAAAACTACATGGTATTGATTTAAGAAATAAGACTTATTGTCTTTGGATTAATAGTGTTGCTAGTTGTAGTTTCTACTTTAAGATAAAGTTGATTTTTAAAAATACATATGAATTGTATACCTTTCAGGACAAACATATTTTATGATGGTTTATCGGATGGTTTATGATGGTTTATGGGATGATTTCTAAAAACTGAATGAAATGTATTATTATGGAATCTTCTTTTAAATCAACCAGAATGTAAACAAACTCCTTGGATTTCTAAATGTTGCACCTGTAAAATAAACACTTTTAGAGTCTCTTACGAGGATACACTGTCAAAACCAGTTGATCTAACACATCACTTAACATGCATGATAGGGTCCAGTTTTAATAACTATGTATACTAAGTGATACAAAACAATTCACATTAAACTTCTAAAACCCTTTTGGGATAATTATATTTTCATAAGTGAAATTTGTCTCAAGATTACTCGTGTGGAAAATTTCCACATGAGGAGAGAAGACAATCTTTGTTATTGAAGCAGAAAAACGCAGGGCTAAATTTAAATTATTTTACCTAAGCAAATAACACTTTAGTTTCTTGAACTAAAGATTTGTTTAGTTTCTTAAAACACCAGTTTCTAAAGTGTTTAGTATTTAAAAATACAGTCCTTACTTGCTATTATCTGCCAAATGAATTGTAGACTATTTGAAATATGAGGGATTTATACACCATAATATCAAGCTTAATACCCTTATTATTTTGAGAAAAATAATTGAACTATGGTAGTTATTATATACTTCTATTTTTTCTACTCTATAAAGGAAAAAAATTGGATAACTTGGTGTTTTCAAATACATGCAGTTATAATGACTGAAACACACACACAACATACAGGACAATGACATACAGGAAATATGGTTTAAAATATGACAGATAGCTACCATGTGTTGTGTACAAACTCAGTAGTGAATCCAGAGTTTTAGAACCTGAAGCTTATGCAATTTAGGGGGCATCTTGAGAAAAAATTGCAAAAATACCTTACTTTTGCAAATGTTACTGAAAGAAAAGATATGGCATGTGTGCACATTGCTAGGGTGCCCTTCCAAGATCTTGGAAGGAGCTTGGGCAAGTGAGGGCCCCAAAGCTTAAGCATCATTAGCTTCACGGTACAAGCTACCTATACCAAATATCATAAATAAAAAGTATAGGACTTGGCAGCTCTCTCTCTACCTGAATGTGATAACTTTTTGTATTACAGTACCATGATTTTATTATAGATTCCTTGCCTTCTGTAATGATTGACATTTAAGAAACAAACTCCTTGTGAAAGTCTATTTTAAAATCAGGCCATGGTAAATTTGGAGATCTCGTGTATCACCTCAACACCCATATTATATTGAATTATAAATGCAACTGTTTGGCAAATCCCCAGATCTGGGCAGATATTGAGCAGAGGTTGGACTGAGAGAAGGTGGGTGAGATTCGTACAGATGAAGGTCTATTTAGAAGAGATAGGCTGAGTATGAATGTCCTAAAGACTCAAGTTTCCCCTACTTTTTCTCAATCATATTTTGTAATAGTGTATCTATTTTCAGTGCATTCTTCGGGTGTGCTTTTACTTTTGCTAACCTAGGCATGAGCGTTCTGTTTATTAATCTTGTTATCTCTGAACACGACGGATTCCTTTACTTCCAGTCTTGCTCTCAAGTCCCTGGCCTGACCCACGCTTTTCAGTCCATTCACATCAATCACATCTTCCAATCTTTTTCCCTTGTCCTTCATCCTACTCTTTTACATTTTGTCTTAGAGTTTTCTGTTGGAATCCTCAATTCCATTGCCTACCCTTACCACTGTTGCATGCGCCTTTAAGTCTCACCTTGAATTTACCTGTTTCAAAATACATATTTTAAGATATTTCTTTACAGGTTCAAAACCAAGAGTTTTGGTGCTTTTAAGTCACTTAAAATTTTTAAATGCATTTGAAGGGACATGTTGAAGAGGTTTTGTCTAAATTCGGTTTCAAAAAATGCCATCCTGTATACTCTATAGAGTAACATCCTAAGAAAGAAGTAAGTCAGCAGTATAAACAGAACATGCTCCCATCGCCAGTGTTGCCAGATCTCTGAATAACATGAACAGAGAAACACTAGTCAAAGAGGAAAGGATAACAGGGACAATATTACAGCATGATCCACTTATTTGAATCATTTGAGGTTTTATCTCTTGTTTCAAGAGGTAGGAAAAAGATCTAGAACAAGGCCTATTCTTTCCTATGCTTTATCATTTCCACATCATAGTCAAGTTCTGATCTATTATATATTGTCTGCTTTCACATTCTTTTGACTGGTAAAGTAAGAGCAAGGAAAAAATGATCAACATAATACTTTGGAAATCTTTAAAATTTAAGAAAGTCTACCTTCCTACAAACTTTTCATAGTTATTTTAACCAGAAGATATCTTTATGTAGCCCACAAAACTTGGATCTTAGTAAATTTAAACATCAAATTCTGCATTCTATCTGCTATGTTGGGTTGAGAGCAGAGTCAGCTTTTCTCAGCTGTCTATAATGCTTACCTTTCAGAATTGCTGTGAGGATTAGATAAGACATGTTATTTCCTTTATGCCCTCTGTGGAATTCGATAGGCATGATAAAAAGAAGGCTCTCTGGCCAAAATGTCTTTCCTGATCAGAAAATCAATGTTTGAACCTGTAGCAGTGTCCCCAGTTAAAATGTGGAAGAAGTTGAGGTAGGGGAGGCAAGAGGTAGTCATAGACTTTATCTCCTCCAGGGTTTTTCCTGACCTTTTTTTTCTTATTATCATGAGAGAGAGACAGAGAGAGAGAGAGACAGAGAGAGAGAGAGAGAGAGAGAGAGGGAGAGAGAGAGAGAGAGAAGAACATGTGAGCAGGGGAGAGGGACAAAGGGAGAGAGAGGGAGAATTTCTCTCCACAACATGGGCCTTGATCCCACAACCCCAGGATCATGACCTGAGCTGAAATCAAGAGCCAGACACTCAGCCAACTGAGCCACCCAGGTGCCCCTTTCCTGACTTTTTTTTTGTCTTCTGTATCTTATACCTGAGGTTCTGCCTGATTTGCTGCTTGGACACAGTGTATGTTTGTATGTATACTCTTGGATACTCCCTTCCCACACTTCCTTCTAGCTTTTCTAGATCCCTGTTTCTTGTCTCTGTATCCCCTTGCTTTGAAGGTTTGTCAAAATATATAACTTCACCACCCAAAACTTTCCTTTTTGACCTCATCTTCTGTAGTGTCTTTCACTGAATTCTGGCCTCTTTGGCCTCCCTGCTGTTCCTCCATTACACCTGCGCTGCTCTCTCCTTAGGGCCTTTAAACTTGCTATTCTGTCTATGTGTGTGGAGGGCTGGGGCAGGTGTAAGCATGGAGATAGAAGGGATGCCCTTCCCACAGATATCCATGTGGCCTAAAGCCTTTGTCCAGACTATTACCTTCTCACAAAGCTCTTTCCCTCAGCATTCCCATTCCCTTTCCTGTTTCATTTTTCTTCATTAGCACTTCTAACATTTCTAATATGCTTATATACTTTTTTATTGCTCATCTCCTCATTTAAATGTAAGCTCCACAAAGGCAGACATTTTGTCTGCTTATTAATTAGTACAGCCCCAGAGCCTAGAAAAGTGCCTACCACCCAGGTGCTCAGTCCATCCTTGTTGGATGTATGAGTGAATTCCTAGCTCCCTCCCTAGGAATGGAGAAGAGTTCAACCTAAAGGTTTAGTTGTGTGTAGTACAGGCAAGAGCATGGTCTCTAGAGCCAGACAGCCTGAGTTCAAATCCCGACTCTATCACTAACTGTCTGGGTCATCTTGGGGAAAATGTATAATCTCTATGCCCTTCGGTTTCCTTATCTATAAAAGGAGACTGATAATGGTACTTACCCCACTGGGTTTTGTGAGAATTAAAGAAGTTAATGTACATAAAGCACATTGAACAGTTTATTAGAGACAATGTGTTTTTTTAATTAAATTTTTTTAAATGTTCATTTATCTGAAAGAGAGAGAGGGAGGGAGTGGGGGAGGGGCAGAGAGAGAGGGAGACACAGAATCCAAAGCAGGCTCCAGGCTCTGAGCTGTCAGCACAGAGCCTGACACGGGGCTTGAACTCACTGACTGAGAGATCATGACCTGAGCTGAAGTCGGACATTTATCTGACTGAGCCACCCAGTCAGTTTTTTCCTCTCAACAGGAGACACTATAGTAGATGATGGAGACAGTAGACTTCAGAAGTTTTCTTAATTATTGGCTTTGCAGAGTAACTTTGTTTTCTTTCTCAGCTGCCTCTCTTCTGGCCTACTCATTTGAACTTCCTTTCCTCGCCCTCCCTCCGTACGCATATTTCCTGAGGGAAGAAAAACTTATGGTTGCTTATTATAGTTTACTAGGCAATGCAACCCCATTAGCACTGAGGAAAAATGTATACTGAAATCTGTTTTGACTATGTCCTGTGAGCCATAGATAGAAAATACACAGAGGGTTTGCATGACCATAAACTTCAAATCATCTCTGGTAAAGATTTGATCCTCCTGTGTCACATTTCTTTGGGTTAAGGTAAGCTGAATTAGACAATGTGTAAACTGCTTCATATATCAATTATTTTGGCTCACTATACTATTTGACATTAAGCTGCCGATGCTAAATTAAAACTGGTACTAAAATCTTGTGTAGTAAAACATTATTTTCTTCAGGAATAGCTAATTTAAAATTACATATGTATAACCTTGAAATGTACCTTTGTACTAAAAGTTTACTATAATTAAATAAACTATAATATTTTTACTGTAATTAGTAGAGTTAATTGCATTGGGGGGATAGTCTTTAAATATTCAAAATATCCAATTTAAGGAACTGCCTTACCCCTAAAATTACCTTGGCATTGATCTGTTGCACTGAAATGATATATTAGTTACAAATAGTTTTTATTAATTTTGTAAAGCAATTCCTGGCTAAACCTCTACCTGGAATCATATTCATTTTACCTCAATAAAGCTGGAGAGAGAAGAGAAATCACATTCATATAATTAAAAGCAATGCAATGACATTTCCTTAAAAAAACTGTTCTATAGTTCAACCAGAGCGATATTTAGATCATCTGATTATTGATAAAGGATACAAATTAATGTCTGTTCTGAAATGGAAGTTTATTTGTTTGTTAGTTGTTCGTTTCGTTGTTGTTCAAGTCAGTGATTTCAGCAAATGGAGAATAGAACCATCTTTCATTTAGCAAATATTACTAAGGTTCCACTAGGCAGCACTATGCTGGACAAGGAATGCATTGATGGCAAGATAGCACACTCCGTGGCATGACAAGTACATTACAACTGAGATTTGACTTGTGTCACAATCTTTATGCAGGTCACACAACCGGTCTCTCATTAAATAATGACCGTCTGTACAAACTCACATATTCCACTGAAGTTCTTCTTGATCGGGGCAAAGGAAAACTCCAAGACAGTGTAGGCTACCGAATTTCATCTAATGTGGATGTCGTCTTACTGTGGAGGAATCCTGATGGCGATGATGACCAACTGATCCAAATCACAGTAGGTATTTTCTACCAGGCATGCAAAGATTAGATGTCAGCAAAGTCTTTGAGAAATGTTATCATTTGAGAGCAATTGTTTTGTGCTCTTGGTTATATATCCCTTTACTTTGTTATCTATCACTAAAATAAATAGATCTACAGTTTTGGAGTTTTTGCCAATAAAAAGTAATCTGGTCTTTCTAAGTTGTTGAAGCAAGCAAAAGAAGGCACATGCTAGTGAGTAACTATGGTATGATGTCCAGGTCTATATTTCTCACTAATAAGCACATTAAACTATAACCCAGTTGAAATGTTCTAGGAGTGAGGAGTCTAGAATCCATGTCATGTGAAAAACAGTTAAGACTACTTTCACTGAAGGAGGAGATAATATTGGAACCTCTCAATTTTCCTGAGTGCCTCCATATAACGGAAGTACCAATGAGGAAGTGAACCCATTCTGTGTTCTTCCTGAGGAAAGAGCCAGGTGCTCTCCTGCATGGCCATATTTGGTCAATTATGACAGTTTAGATTTATGTGTTGAGAAAGGAGGTCAAATCATATGGTCTCTGGGACCTCTTTCAGTTTTAATATATGGTGATTCCATATTGGCTTTCAAAGGCCTAAAGGCAATAGATTTCTCTAGTAAAGTCTGTTATTCTTCTACGTGTTGGTGTGAAGCAGGTACACGGGACCAAGATTTGTTCCATTATAACTGATAAGTAGTTGTTGATAAACTTTATAATGAGGTGTCATTGCAATACATGTATCAAGTGATCTTTGCTTCTTTGGATGTCTCTAATAGCTGTTGTGACTTCCAGGTTGGCTCAAAACTTCATCATCCACCTCTCTAAACCATTTCTCAATAGAACAGTAAACTATTCTGCAGAAAACATTATGTACCTCCTTGTTCAGTAATCAGACTGTTCATCTTTGATTTTGTATATACAAGTGAAATACAATGGGACAGGATTCCTTTCCAAAAAATGGTAAAGAAAGTGAGGAGACCAGGCAGACAGCAATAGTCAAAATGAATAAGGAGAGTGACAGTGACAAAAAAGAGCTACCTTTCAGTCATGATTATTACAAACCTGAATTCACAGATTTATTAAAGTATCAGTATTTTTACCTAATTCAAAAACCTAATTTTCATGTGACTTCTCCATTATTTTAAAGTTAATGGCTAAGTCTTATGAATCATGAATTGAAAAGCAACAGAATAAGTTATGGCCAACCCTGTTTATTGCTTTAGCATTTTATTTATTTATTTTTTTTTTTTTTAATTTTTTTTTCCCAACGTTTTTTATTTATTTTTCGGACAGAGAGAGACAGAGCATGAACGGGGGAGGGGCAGAGAGAGAGGGAGACACAGAATCGGAAACAGGCTCCAGGCTCCGAGCCATCAGCCCAGAGCCCGACGCGGGGCTCGAACTCACGGAGCGCGAGATCGTGACCTGGCTGAAGTCGGACGCCTAACCGACTGCGCCACCCAGGCGCCCCAGCATTTTATTTTCTAAAAGACTATGATGGAAATAGAGATAGCAAGTTTTTCTAACATGTTTCTTTCCATGATTCCAGATGAAAGACGTAAATGTTGAAAATGTGAATCAGCAGAGAGGAGAGAAGAGCATTTTCAAAGGAAAAAATCCACCCAAAATCATAAGAAAGGAAAACTTGGAAGCTTTACAAAGACCTGTGCTCCTTCATCTAATCCATGGAAAGGTAAAAGTGATTTTGGGGGTCCCACATCTTTTTTCTCCTACTTCAAATTTTTCCTTCCTTCTGTAGTTATTACATTGAAATGATCATGATATCACTACTTTTATAGTAAATGGAATTTTTTCAAGAACTAATAAGTAGAGGTTGCAAACTAAATGCTTCAGAAGTCAATCAAGGTGTTGAATTCACTTATATTTTCTAGCCATTTGTTTCTTATTTTTATGAAAATCTTACAATAGAATCAAGTATTTGTTTATTGAGAGGCACTATTAAAAGGTATATTCCTTATTAGGAAGGATTAGAAAGATATTGTAACACATTAGGTCATCACAGATGATTGTGTACATCATTCAGGAAAGCAGACAAATTGTGAGAATGGAATGATCTAGCCTCATTCGATAAATGATATTAACTCATGAGACTATCAGTATCTGGCTAATGCACAAAATTGAAGCTTTTGAAAGGGCATGTCATTCCTAAGGTAGAGTTGGTGTTTTAAAAAAGTACTTAGAGGTTATTTAAAAACGATGACTTTGAAAAGTATTTTATATATTAAAGAATGAACACTATAACATCCATTTGTAAATTTGCTCAGAAAATTCTGTAAGTGTGCATTACTTATGGTTTGATTGTGATCTATTACAATGGTCTTAATATGTTTGTAACTGAGAAGAAACTGTGATCAGTGAAATACTAGGCATGACATATGTGGGTTTATGAAAAGTAGAGATATTATATTGACGTACATAAAAATGTATCTGTGAAGATGTACACTCAGTTTTAGTTACCTAAGTAGAAAAACAGAGGGACCATTATAGTTAAAACTCTACACATCTGCAAAATGTCTCTAGATTCAAAATTTTTAAAGGTGAAAACAAATACTTTAAAATAATGTAAATTTCAGACATGTGATATATTGCTAATCATGATCTGCATTTTTATATAAAGCAGTAAAAGGAATTCTTATGTTGTCACCTCTCCTACAACCAAATGTGAATCCCCATCTCAAGGATGCTTCTCTTCTCCACTTGTCAAAATACTTACCATGCCCTAGGCATTGCTCACAGGCCCTTTCTTTTATAAAGTTCATATCTTTCCAGTCAACTGGAAATAATCACCTCTCTTTAGAATCCTCTTAGCACTTTGTAACTCACTCATGGCCCTTATCACTGTCCTTTTGGTCATTTGTGTCCATTACTAGACTTTGGGTTTTGGTAGAGAAAATTCCCATTCCTCTTTGTATTCTAGCCCCTCATACTCCCCTTCATGCCCTTCCACTCCCTTCCTCTGCAAAACACCCAGAACCATGCCTTGTACTGACTGACCTGGTATTCTAAGAGACTTTCCCAACATTCTCCCAAACCCCATACTCCTTTAGGCTTATTTCTATTCAAGTGTTTATCATAGATGTTTAAATCCTCTCTTTGTCTGCAGTCAGCATTCAGAGTAAGCTCATAGGCAGCAATTGTGTCTTTCACTCTGTATTTTCAGTGTCCTGCTCATAGTGGGGTCTCAATGAATGTAAATTAAAGGAATGAACACATGAAGTTATATGGTACTAAAATGAGTTGAACTTTGAGAAAGTCTTGGGCTATTGTTTGCTGAATATTAGCTAAATCATATTGAGCACTTCATGTGCAGAGGCCGAAGGCATTACATTAGTGATCTCTTTTATCCTCATGACAGCTCTGGAAGCAGGTGCTGCTTTATCGTCCTCTTGTAATAGATGAGGAAACCAAAGTTAAGAGCAGTAAAGAAATTTGCCTAGGGTCACACAACTGGCAAGTGGTGGAGCTGGGATTCAAACAGGTCTAATCTCAGAGGCTAGGCTGGAAACCTCCACATTATACTGTTTTCTAATTGTGAAGTATTTGGGGAAGTACCACCTCTTTGGTTGACTTGCAATATTCCTACTTTATCCTTCAGTATATCTATTAACTCATTTGATTTTCATATGGCACAACAACATGAAATACTATTTTCTTCCTCTCTGACCTTCTAATGTGGAAAGACACTTGAGCGCATAAAATATAAGTTGCATTTATAATCTTAATGACAACCTGCCATTTTATAGCCCCTTGGGTAGCAGTTGAGTACAAAGTCTTTTGTTACACACACAAAAGAACTCAGTGCCTTCACTGTTCAAAGGCTGGGATGGAGCTGCCACATCATTATTTCAATGACTCCAACATGCCAATTCTACAGGAGCTGTGATTGTGATGGTTTACGATAGCCTCAGGTTAAAGTGCACTGTGGTATCTATCAATGATATGATAAAGTACCTGTTGGGGAAAAAAAAATGACCCTGGAGACTAAGAAGCCATGTGGAGTTTTCAGCCACATCACTGTCAGAGAGATCATTATTTAAATGATCACCTCAGCCTACCATGAGAGGAATTAGGGAAGCAAGGGCTGAGCTCCTGATTGGCAGTTTTATTGAAAAATATTTTCCACTCCAAGCTCAAATTAAGTTTTACTCCCTGAAATTTCTGTGATTTCAGGGATGCTCAACAGCATGTATTTTTTGTCCTTCCAGAGCCCCCTGTTTTAAGCTCCCATATTTACATGGTAAAGGAGAGCCCATTAAAACACTCAGATGCATATTTATTGCACATCATCCTTTTTCCATGCCCACTCATCTTCCCTATATAAGTGTTTGGGCATGGCTCTGGTTTTGTCTACAGATCATAAGTGAAGTTGGACATATGACAGTTTTCTGGTTACGTTGATTAACACTGACAAGCAAAAGATGCCTCAAGTTACAGCATGGATCCTTTTTTTGGCCTGAAATGCTAATACAATTAACTGGATAATTACCAGATTTCCATTTCTGGTTTTTTCTGTCAGTATTGATTAAATGAACCTCATGGCTGCCGAGTTGGCCCTTTATTTTGTGTTGTTTCTGGGCATTGATTTGTTCTCTGAATCTGGCAGTATGGCTCCTTCACACACACTGAACCTCCGAAATAAATATGACACCTTGAAAACCTTCAATTCTTCAAGTATATCTTCACTTGTCTGTTTTCCATTGTGTCATTCCCTAGCTATACTCTCTGTTAGATATATATCAAAGATATATTTAAAGACATAAATCAGCTAAATAGACTAAACAAAATGATAGTCTGTTTGCTAGGATTCTTTTTGCTTATTTTTGCTGTTTGGCCAGAATTTTGCTTTCTCTTATTCTTCAAGAATACATACATTAAGGGGATGGATAGAAGCATTTTTTTCCCTAAGGAAAAAATACAATGAATCTCGACTGATTCCACGGTGAAATTAGCCCTCAAAATTTAGCAGGAGACTTTCTATTCTATTCTAGAATAGAATCCTTTTCTCCCTTTCTGCAACTCACCTATCTTCTCCTATGTCTGGTTTCCTTGAGTTAAAGACTTAGTTTGTAACTAGGTGGTGTCACTGTTGCTCTCCGGAAGCTATGTGAGTTTAGATAAGAGTCCTGTGCTTGCAGATGTTCAGAGCTCATTTCAGAACTGGATGAAGTAAATCAGCTTTATGGCATGAATATAATAAAACTTACTTGGTTCTTGTTGTGAAATAATGAATTTAAGATTATTGCTGTGACAGCCACACGGATTGAACTGCAAAGTTCTGACTTACTGTTTTGTCAATTATTGAGAGCCTGCTCAATTCTAATAGTTGACATTTAGCTAATATGGATACCAGAGCTGTTTTCACTTTGGCTCACAATGGTCTGCACTTAACAGAATTTAGGCCTCAAAGATAGCTGTCATACAAGTGAGGAAAAACAGATGTGTCCACTTTTCTAATTTTAGGGAAATGATAGAAATTAATAGAAAACTGAAAAAAAAAACTCTTTTTGTTTTCTGGTTTATTTTGTTTGTTTATTATTTTGTTTGTTATTTATTTGGTTTGTTTATTAGAGAAAAAAAGTTGTGAACACCATTTTCTTAGAGACCTGGTGGTCGAGATCAAAACTTGATCCGTACACATGGGCCATTGATAGATGAGTACTTAATCTTTTGTGTAGTTCAAAGATTAAATTGGAGAACTAGGTTTCCTGAAATTTTAGGTGAAACTTTATAAATAGTTCAGGTACATTTTAGAGCATGGAAGGAAAGTGAGGATACTAATGATAATCATACAAGTATTTTTACCACTTAATGACTCCTTTTTGCTTTCTAAAGTACTAAAGCCTTGCCAAAAAGTCACAGACCATAGACATATGTGTATTGCCACTAAATGAGTCCTTCTGACTGTATCTGGGTTCAAGAGACCCACTTATGAACTTTTAAAAGTCATGATATCTAGAGATATACTCCCAAATATTTGAAAAGGAGGTTACGCTGTAATTCCTAAAAGGAAAGAAGACCCAGTTTACAAAATAGAACATCAGAAACTCAGCCTTGGAGCTGAGAAATTGCCAGTGATTTGTTTGAGAATATGATACCATGGATTTTCAGACGCTGAGGTCACTATTCCAGTTCCTTTTTAACCTGGACAAATACAATTCCAACATTTATAGGTTCGTTTAGTGTAATGACTAAAATTGATTGCTGGATAAAATACCTAGTAAATTTGTCACTAGGCAGAGTATATGCAGAAAATAAAAATAGAGATTTGAGACACTTGTTTGGCTAATCCAGACAAAATAGTCCCTTCTAAGGTGTAAGAGTTTCCATATAGATCGAACTGTGTTCAGATTGAGATTAATTGAATTCATTGCCAAATTACTGAACATTCTGTTTTACTTGAGAAATCATGGTTGATTTTAAAGAGAATAGTAAGACATTCAGGATATTTCCAGTAGGAATGCTCAGCTATAATTAGCATAGACCTTGGGAATTTTGACAGGGAAGCTATATCCATCCTCTATTTCTATCTTTTTAAAAAATTTTTAGAGAGACTATGCACACATGTGTGCATGCATGCAAGAGCGTCAGCAGGGGAAGGGCAGAGAGAGAGGGAGAGAGAGAATCTTAAGCAGCCTCCACAGTTAGCACAGAACCGGACGTGGGGCTCGAGCTCAACTGTGAGATCATGACCTGAGCTGAAATTAAGAGTTGGACGCTTAACTGACTGAGCCACCCAGGTTACCCCAGCCTCTATTTCTAAATTGTGTGATGTGTTTGGAGTTAATACTTGGTGAAAAGTGACACAGGCCTTCCAGGAAATTCCCTTTGTATTTATATTCTTGTTTCTTAAACATGACCTAAATTATCAAAATGGTATGAGACATCGTTATCACCCTTGTGCCTATAAATATCAAGGATAAAACAAAGCTAAGGTAAGATGTTTGCTATTTCAGCCAAATCACAGTCATCCCCTCATTTCAACCTCTCTTCCTGCCTTCTAAAGGGACTCAAAGCAGCGCCTGCATCAGGCCATGTCATGCTAGCAATCTCAACCTCAAATCCTCCAACCTTCTTTATCTCCTTATACCCAATGCCAACATGGATGCTCTGGAGAGCCAGAGAAAGTCACCCATGTGGAATTTTGTCCATGGGCATTATAGTCATGTATAGGCCCTTGTCACAGCCCTTAGAGGGTGTGCTAACTCATGACTGTCAAGTGTAATTGCCATTCTCTTTTAAGCACCAGTCTCTTTGTCACTTTAAACATTGGTTAATTTTTGTTTCAGGCAGAGTTATAGGTAGAGAACATGTTGATGTGTTCAAAGAGAATATTCCTGATTTCTCTTCCTTGGGCAATCCTTCTTGTTTTCATAGAAATCCCAGTCTAAATCCGTGCACTCTTTCCTTCCCTATACTGTTCCCATCATGTTCAGAGCCTTAATTATCAGTCTCCCCAAATTTCATGTTCTCATGGTCTAGCTTCTTAGACATTTAAATAGCCTCTTTTCACACACAAAAAAGAAATCCCAGCTTTGGAGTAAACAGATCTCTATTTCCCAGATTGATAAGGGTGAAAATCTGAACTTTCATGCCACTTGTTTAACCAAATCTAATAAATGATGCATTTTTGCTTCATTTATGTTTGTCTTTCTCCCTAGGTCAAAGAGTTCTACTCATATGCAAATGAGCCGGTGGCCATAGAAAATCTCAAAAGAGGCCTGGCTAGCCTATTTCAGATGCAGTTAAGCTCTGGAACCACCAATGAGGTACTTACTAATATTATTAAGGATCCAAAATATTATTTACCAATAGTTAACCAAATTACTTATATGGATTTCTATTTGTAGAAATTTAGTAAAAAAGTTACTACTATGGTAATGCTCAGAAAAGGTGAGTAGGGTGGTTAAGTCTCATTTACATGTGAAACAGATTGCCGGTTACCCCAATTTGTACCCAAATACAGGGTAAAGGAAATTAGAATCCATTATACTAAGGGGACATATAGAATGATTGAATGACAGAGATGCAGAAAACCTTGGGGAGCATGTCAGTGGCATCACTGTGCATCACTATCTCATGGGGAGCTTATTTAAGATATAGATTCCCTGGATTCACTGTGAAGATTCTGATTCAATAGATTAGAGAGGACCTGAGCATCTGTATTATTAACAGTTTTCTCAGATAATTTGGATACATTATCCGTTTGGAGAACCAGTGGTCTATGCCAACAACCCCCTTCATTTTACAGATGAAGAAACTGAGGTTTAAACTAGAGAAGTTAAGTGGTCCTCCCAGTATCATACTTTGAGTCAAAAGCAGAACTGAGTCTAAGTTTCCTGTTCTGAATTCAGCCAACCCACGAATGGGCAAGAAAATCTAATCGCAGGGCAGGGCTGAGGGAATATCCGTTAGTTTGCTAGAATAAAAGCTGGGTGTGGTGCTGGCAGAGACTTGGAGGGAAGGCTCAGAGAAGCTAAAAAAGTCTGTATTGGCATACATTTGCCCACACTCAAATTGTTAATGTGACTTATGAGCTGAATTAATCCCACAGGTTTTTAAGGATTTCTAGTTATATTCATCTAATCAAAGAACACATGTACACACACATTCACATCTAGATATGGCATTAAAAGTCAAATCCCCTTCCCACACAATTACCCCTTTTCCAGAGGTTTTGATTATGACCAGGTCATTTGTCCAATTCTCATTAAACTTTAGAGAAATATAGAAAATCCTTTATTATTCCTGGGGCAATAAGAAGGTGCTAGTAAGACTCAGCAAAAGAGGATGGAAAAGAATCCACATGTTATGGGAAGCATTGAGTTCTTCCTGTCTTACCATCTTGTCAGCTTGGACAAAAGGTAGTCCCCCATGGCATATCAGGAACCCCAGTTTTCAGGCTACTTCCCACTGGAATTCAAATGGTTCATGGGAAAATCCCAAACATTGTATTTTTACTTTTCTTTTTAGGTGGATATTTCTGGGGATTGTAAGGTGACATACCAGGCTCATCAAGACAAAGTGATCAAAATTAAGGCCTTGGATTCATGCAAAATAGAGAGGTCTGGATTTACAACCTCAAATCAGGTATGATTGATATCACTCTCTTTAAGGCATTCAAATAATTACATTTTTAGAGATTAATTTAAAATAGTAGAAGAATAAGGTAACAATATAATTTTGGAATATTTGATTTTTAGTTTAGGGTATTGTTTCATACAATGTCAAATGAAAAGGTTTGTTTTCATATGTTGTAAGTTTGGGCGGTGAAGGGAAGATATTAAGGGGAAGCTCTTTTGAACATCAAAAGACAGTTTGCTACTTGACTTGATTCAAAGATAAAAAGCTTATTTTTACAACTACAAATATCTATCTATCTATCTATCTATCTATCATCTATCTATCTTATTTAGGTCTTGGGTGTCACTTCAAAAGCCACGTCTGTCACTACCTATAAGATAGAAGACAGCTTTGTTATAGCTGTGCTTGCAGAAGAGACACATGCTTTTCGGATGAATTCTCTACAAACCATTGCAGGCAAAATAATATCAAAGTAAGATAATGCTGGAATATAAATTTTCTTTCCTATTCTTTTATATATTATCATATTTGGTTTTTACATGTATATGTTAGACATGTTAAATATATATATGTTTTATGTATATTTAGTGCTTCCTCATTTTGACTGTTAGCTTCTTGAAAACTGTGATTACATCTTGTTCATCTTTATTTTTTCACATCATCTATAATAATGGGATATATTAAATACTTACTGTTTATTTAATAGAATTTCATTTAAAAATTGTATCAATTGTTTATTGAATAGAATTTACATTTAAAAAAGGCAAACTACTTGATAAGTTCTGGTTTATTTTCTAATTTCTCTGTCAGAAGTTTACAATGATAAGGTTAAAAAGTGGTGACTTTTGCATGTTCTCTCCTTGAGATTTTTTTTTGTTACTGTTGTTAAAAAACACATAAAAAATTCCATAGTAAAGTGATATGACAGAATTTTTGTAGTCTTGATTTATAGTACTTACAAATTCAAGCCTGTTATTTCAATTTAAGATTTCTCTGATCAGAAGTTCTCACAGGCTTAAGAACTAAAATTTTCAAATCTAAGAGTATGTGTTCCTTTAAGATTTTAATTTAGAAAAAGATTTTTCTAGCATTAAATGTATTATATCTTATACAATTGCTTGTCAAATGTTTTCTCTGAAATAGCTCCAATATCAGAGATCAGTGGATGCAAAATCTTGGGAGAAGTGCCTCAAACCATAAATGCTTGAAGTATTTTTGAAGTCTCATCTGGATAGAATTTTGCATTTTACTTTGTACCATATTACTTTCATCTATTCTCGTACAAAATAAATATTTTAAAGTACGTACCAGGTCTATCAGATTTCCATTGCTTTATAGCAAACCACTCCAAAGTTAGTGGTGTAAGAAGCAACAATCATTTTATCATTCTCTCATAATTCTGAGTCTTGCGTTGGTTCAACTAAGCATGCCTTGTTTGGCATCTATTCTGCAGTTGCAGACAGGCACTGACCAGAGCTGGTTCAAAGGTTGCTCCCTTGCCTATTTGGTACCTGAGCTGGGAAGACAAACTACTGAGGCTCCCCAAGCATTTCTCTTTTATCAATATGTGGCCTCTCAAAATGGTAGCTTTGGGTAGCCAGACTTTGTACATGGCGGCTCAAGTCTCCGAAGGTACAGGCGCTGCTAGCATTCCAGATGAAGGCTGAATTTCCTTTTAAGATTTATCCTTAGAAGTCACACAGTGTCACTTCTACTGTCCCTCTCTTAGTTGGGGAAGTCACAGAGTCCTGCCCAGGCTCAAGGATAGGGATGCAGACTCTACCACTTGACGGGAGAGAGACACGGTTCTGAAAGAGTATGTATCAGGCAAAAATATCTGTGAAACCATTTTTAGTAAAAAAGATTTCTTAACTGTCTTAGTTAATAAGTGGTGTGTGGTTGTACTGATGGTATTATTTGCAGAAAGTAGGGCTAAATTCAAAAGAGGTGACATCACATATCTTGTTCAGCATCCAGGCAAGTTTTTTTCCCTGTATTCTCTTAAATCCAGACTTAAATTTTCAAATCTTTGAATAAAATTTTTGCTCCAAAAAGACTTCATAATTAACTTGAGGTCTGTTACTGAGATATTGCAGTTTGAAAGATATGGACTTCCATAGTGTGAATAAATTGTTTGCCAAGAGAATGGTAATTAGTAGCTTGTTCACTCAAAGGAAAACTGCTTATGTGGTATTTCTCTTCCTTGTGGTACAGGCAGAAATTGGAGCTGAAGACCACTGAAGCAGGCCCAAGACTGATGTCTGGAAAGCAGGTTGCAGCCATAATTAAAGCAGTTGATTCAGAGTACAAGGCCCTTCCCATTGTGGGACAGGACTTCCAGAGCAAGTGTAAAAGATGCCCTTCTGTAAGTGTGAACAACTGCATTGAGTGGTCGGATAGGGGAATACTCAAGGCTTAAAATTCCGTTTTCTTTTTGTTTCCAATGGAAGCTTCAGTTAATTCTTTGAAGAAAGTTTATAAAGAGCTACCAGCCACCACGGAATTATAATGGCACTATCTTAACAATATGCACCTGAGATGATGTGTAATCCAATGATATTTAACAAATAATTATCATCCACTCATCTCAAGTTAAAAATGTTATGACTTAAGTAAGGGCAGCTTCTGAATAGTAGTACCTAGAATACCTGGGGGGATAAAGGCCCTAATGAAGTTAGGGGAAAGCATATAGTGTCAAGAGCATGGACAGGATCTGAATCCTGACAGTTTTCGCCACTTAATAGCAATAAGTCTTTAGGTGAAATATTTTGCTGAGCTCAGTGTTCTGAGTATTGCTTTGAGAACTAAAAAAGGATGCCAAGCTCTCTTCTAAATTAGGAAACATTTTTCTACCATGCCCCAAACTCCTCTACAATTATAGGCAAAACGAGATCTCATATCTCCCAGGCAAAAGATAGGTCATCTTATAACATTTTAAAATCAGCAAAGAGAAATTTCATTTATTACACGAATCAGTTGTGATGATGGCTACAGATGTGACCTTAGGATCTAGTATTTCCTAATACTTAACCTCTTGTCAGGAGAGCAAACCCTGAGCATGAACAACAGAGCAACATGCTCCATTGGTAGCTACCAGAAGATTCTGTTCCCTTTGGTTTTATTGGTATTCAGAGAAGTAGAATTATCAAGAACGAATACCATAATTTGCTTAAAGTTCAAGACACTATTCCTTGCTAATTTCAAATTTATCAAAATTGAACTAAAGAAAAAACAGAAAAAATAATTCTCAAATTTTGTTTTCCCTTTGTTTTTCTTCCATATATCATTTAATATTCTACTGTGATTTTCTAATGTGTCATATGGAGGTGGAAATTATATAGGAAAGTGACTAATGAAACCAATCATCTTTTTTAATACTGTGAATTATTAATTTGTCTCCCCCATGGTTATTAAAAAGAATAAGCTGTTTAAGATTTTTGATAATTACTTCTTCATTATCGTAGGAAGCATTGATGTCTTTGAGCAATTGCTTTTCCAATTTCCATATACTGTCACCATTGCAACCCTTCAAAGAAAAAAAATCTGAATTCACACTAGTGTTCTTTCTGCCCTCAGAAATGACCCAGTAAATATTTAGCTAAGAATAGCTAGAATTTTGCTTTGGAATATCCTCTTAAGATTAGATAACCAAGAGGAGTTTGAAAAAGAGAAAATATGTGTCTATTGCTTATTAGAAGGACTGAATAATTCAAAAAATCGGTAGCATGCTGATTACCTCAGAATTAGAGAGCTGGAGGTGACTAATGGGATTAAACACATTATTTACAAGTAGGGGAAAAGTGGCAAACTATGAAAAATCAGTTATTTAGCTTATTTGAAAGCCAGAATATGTCACTAGTTAGAATTATTTACTATTTTTAAAACCATAGTAGAATAACAATAGTAGGAGAATTACTTTTATCTAAATAATACTCTACTTAACATTTTAAGTAATGAGCAGTTCAGACCTCAGTGTAGTTAAACATTGCATTTCATAAAAACAATAAAAGAAAGTTAGAATCGGGAGCTCACGGTATTACAAATACTGATTTTCAGTGAGTTCCCTGTAAATAATAAACCTGACACAATTATTCAGCAGTTTTGATTTATTCCCCCTCCAACATATCCTGCTGTTAACGAAAATTCTGCATAGTTCTAGTATGGTAGTCAAAGCCCGGCCTCACACAGAATTTCCTTAGGGTAACCATGGAATGACCTTCTAGGACCAGAAGCCTGATTTCTTTCGAGCTAAAGAGTAATAGACAAAAATGGTGCTCCTGAGAAAGAATCATACACAGGGTCGACAAGCCTCAATATTTGTCTCCGTGAATCCCAGGAATGTGATACTGGCAGGTAGCAATCTGGCACATTGAGGCGATACAAAAAGCTTCTTTTGCTTGTCAGATACAAGGAAAAATTTGTTTCTGGGGAGAACATCCCTTGTCAATGTGGATGTTCAGAATTATGAATGGGGTGCGAGCCTGCAGCCATGTTTTCTTGCAGCTCTCGGAGCACTGGCAGTCTACCAGAAAACACCTGCAGCCTGACAACCTCTCTAAAGCTGAGGCTGTCAGAAGCTTCCTGGCCTTCATTCAGCACCTCAGGACTGCGACTAGAGAAGAGATCCTCCAGATCTTAAAGGCTGAAAACAAGGAAGTATTGTAAGTTCCCGAATACTGTGTGGCATTGTCTGTAGAAAAGCATTTCTTGGTTATTAGCTTTAATTAAGCAAGAAAGATTCTTTTTATTTATTTATTTATTTATTTATTTATTTATTTATTTATTTTTATATTTATTTTAATGCTTTTATTTATTTTTTAGATTGAAAGCCTGAAAAGGGGGGGGGGGCGGGGGGGGGGGGGGACAGAGGATCCAAAGCGGTGGCTCTACCTGACAGCACAGAGGGGCTTGAACTCACCAACTGCGAGATCATGACCTGAGCCGAAGCCCGCGCTCGACTGAGCTCCCCAGGCGCCACAAAAAAAGATTCCTTTTTAACCAACTGCCCAACCTCCAAATCAATTATTGCGTTGTTTTGCATTTTCATCAAACAGTTATGCTTCAATATGGTAATTTAACAGTTACTTGACCAGAAATGTAGTAACAAGGTTTTAACAGTGACTCAGAATGAACATATTTTGAGTGTTTATGAGTTTAAATCAGGTCTAAATTGGTACATACATAAGGGAGGGGAGGGCTTCATCTTGATATGTGCTGCCTCCTGTTTTTGGACCTATTAATTTACATTTGAAGAGATTGCAGAGTTGATTATAAAAACAAAAAAAGAATATGACTTTTTCGATTGAAAAATGAAAAATTTTATTAGAGATCCAATGATCATCCCCATCAAAGCCATGTTTTATATAGAAAATTGAGAATGGAGGTAAATAGTCAAAAAATATAGAAAAAGACATCTGTATGCTACTTGAATGTTTGGTGAAAGTATGATTCATTGCACACACATAGTGAAGAGTTGACTTAATTCTCAAATTAATTTTGTAGATGTAAATGTTTTATTATTTTAAAAATTTTTTTAACGTTTTATTTATTTTTGAGACAGGGAGAGACAGAGCATGAACAGGGGAGGGTCAGAGAGAGGGAGACACAGAATCTGAAACAGGCTCCAGGCTCTGAGCTGTCAGCACAGAGCCTGATGCAGGGCTCGAACTCACGGACCGCGAGATCATGACCTGAGCCGAAGTCAGCGGCTTAACTGACTGAGCCACCCAGGCGCCCCGATGTAAATGTTTTTTGTCTGTAATATAGAATTTGTAAATACAAATTCAACTATATGATACTAATTACCCTCATGATACAGAAAATAGCTTAATTAATTTGACTGTCAAAACTAGCCATTAACATAATCAAAAGTGGAAATTGGCCAACTTACACACACACACACACACACACACACACAGCAATAGCAGCAGCAATAGCGGCAACAGTAGTCACTGAGTACAAAGGATTCAACTCAATTTTCTAAGATGATAATTTAGCTTTTTTTTTTTTTTTTTTTTTTTTAAGAATTCTGTTTATTCTTGAGGCACCTGGTTGGTTAACAGTTGGTTAAGCGTCCGACTTTAGCTCAGGTCATGATCTTGCGGTTTGTGGGTTTGAGCCTGGCATCAGGCTCTGCACTGGCATTGTGGAGCCTGTTTTGGGATTCTTTCTCTCTCCTCTCTCTGCTCCTTCCTGACTTGTGTGCACCTATGCATGCATGCTCTCTGTCTCAAAAATAAATAAATAAATAAATAACTTAAAAGTAACAAAGAAGTCTGTTTATTCTTGATTGTATTTGTTATTTACTTGCCTTGAGGACATTTAAAAAAATTGATAGGAACTCCATATGACTAAACAGAGTTGGTTGCTCTCTTCAAAAATAAGTATTTAAACCAGAAATTGAAAAATACACGAAATAATAAATTCTCAGACTCATGTTTTAATCATAGAACTTTAAAAAATATTTGTAGGGTGATTTTTCTTTATAGGAAAGGCAAAGATACTGACCAGAAAAGTTTAAAAATTAGCTATTAATTTAGAATGGAGATTGTATGACACTTTAACCTTATGTGAGTCCTAGAAACCTTCAGGTGGCAACAATTTGGATGATTTCATGATGTATTTTCTAAATCAGATTACAGGTTTCTCCTGCTATCCAAAAGTGGAGACTTCTATGAAACCTTTTGTAACCCGCAATTGTGCAAAGCAACGAATTACCATTAATTTACGTGGCAAATCTTTTGACCATTTCCAGATCCCCAAAATAACTTCTTTTAGGTTTTTCTGATACCTTAGGCCATTATCTTGCTAATGGATGTACACAATACATTGAGAGAAAGCACAGATGCTCACAGATACAGTTCTAGGCTATCGTGACTTGATTGTAAGATGCTGAGTGTGCTTCCCAGGGAAGGGGCTTGGTGGGGCTACCCTCACTGCTCAGGGTCCACACTGCCTCTATAACAGGCTTGCTGCAAAACACGTTGAATGCCATTTAGCTTTTAACCTTTTTTTGGTAAAAGCAAAATTCCTCTTCAGGATTTCTTTTGGTTAGCAAAAACAAGTACTAATGTAGGTCTTTTGTAAAAGCAAAGTAGCCTAACACAAACTTTGGAAAAGCAGGAGATACTTGTATTTACATAATATTGTGCCATATCATATGTAGACCACATGTAGCATAGTGTAATGGAAAGGATGCTAGGATGAACTAAAATCAGAAAACCTTGTTTCTTTTTTTTTTTTTTTTTTTTTTTTTTTTTTTTTTTGAAAGGAACAGGGAGCATGAGGAGGGGGGGGGGGGCGGAGAGCGCTGTGCCCCACCAACGGAAAGAAGGCCCC
>NW_024412376.1:84463609-84747548 GCF_014898765.1 Herpailurus yagouaroundi | reverse complement strand
GGGGGAGGGGCAGAGAGAGAGGGAGACACAGAATCGGAAACAGGCTCCAGGCTCTGAGCCATCAGCCCAGAGCCTGACGCAGGGCTCGAACTCACGGACCGCGAGATCGTGACCTGGCTGAAGTCGGACGCTTAACCGACTGCGCCACCCAGGCGCCCCCAGAAAACCTTGTTTCTAATTTTGGCTTCCAATAGCATATAACCTTTGAGCAAATTGTTTATATTTAGCTTCTCCAAGTTTCACTTTCAACATCTGTAAAATACAGAGAATAATTTTTTCTGTTTATGGTAGGATAGTGCAAGTCAGGGTGGTAGAATATAACATTTCCCAAAGAGTCCATTGTGTGTATCCTGTAATTTGCAGAATACTAGCAAGTATGGCAAGAGGAAAGGATTCTGTGAGCAACTGAGTTAGAAAAGCGTGGGGTGAATCCAAATCAAATAGTTTTCTTGGCTGTAGAAATTTTCAGCATATTTAATCATATAATATTAGGTGTAAGTTTCCTTAAACATTTTCTAAACTTAAACAGCCTTGAAGATCCCTTTGCTTACAGCATGTTGTAGGACTAGAACCACATGGACAACACTTTGGGAAACACCAATGTATTTAAAAGATCATGGGGGTACCTGGGTGGCTCAGTCAGTTGAGCATCCGACTTTGGCTTAGGTCATGATCTCATGGTTTGTGAATTTGAGGCCTGCGTTGGGCTCATTCCTGTCAGTGCACAGACTGCTTTGGATCCTGTCTCCTTTTCTTTCTGCCCCAACCGCCCCCCTCAAAAATAAATGAGCATTTTAAAAAAAGTTACAAAATAGGGGCGCCTGGGTGGCTCAGTCGGTTGAGCGGCCGACTTCAGCTCAGGTCACAATCTCGCGGTCCGTGAGTTCGAGCCCCGCATCGGGCTCTGTGCTGACTGCTGGGAGCCTGGAGCCTGTTTCAGATTCTGTGTCTCCCTCTCTCTGACCTCCCCCATTCATGCTCTGTCTCTCTCTGTCTCAAAAATAAATAAACGTTAAAATTTTTTTTTAAAAATTACAAAATAAAAGATCATGGATACCTGAGCCACCTCAAGTCAGAAAAACCTTGAGTTCCAACTCCAGCTATACGCTTAACACCTATAGGGCCTTGAAGTCTGTTTCTTCATATGTAAGGGGGGTATTAGTATTAAACTGACAGAGATGTTTACTCTATTAAGTGAAATAATTGTTAATAGCAGTGTATTTTTATTGAGTATTTACCACATGTCAAACACTATTCTAAGTGCTCTGCATAGATTATGCAGTCCAGTTCTCCCAAAAATTTGAAAGTAACTACTATTTTTAACCCCATCTTACAGACGAAGAAGTGAAAGCAAAAATTGCATATTTAAAATTTATAGTGCAATACTTACATAATAGGCACCTAATAAGTATTATCTCTCAGTGTCTGCTTCATTCACTAGGTTTTTTGTTAGGAACAAAATGATACAGTGCAAGTATATCATTTTTTTTTATAGGATAAAGCACTAAACACATGTATGGTATGTGTATACAATGCGGAATATACTTACATACATGATATATTCATTAGCATGACAACTAGTTTCAGGAATTTTACCATCCCAGACTCAACTAACCAAAGATTCTTGATGACTGGTATATCTAATGAGAACTTGCCTATAGGAGTTCCATTCTGCCCACACATAATCATTATGGTTGAACATTGGGATATACCATGGTACTTTTTATTTTTAGAAACAATGGGCAAAATCTTCTCCCTTGGATATAAATTAAAGTTAAAAGAATTTCCTAACAGCACCTGAGTTAAATTAGACATTTAAGAAATGTATATATTTGTCAAGATCATTAGAGAAAGAGAATCAATATTTGAGACGATAACTCTGATGTATTACTCGTAGAGAAAAGAATTTGAACCTAGTGTATAATTTTTTGACATACAAATTTCCAAATTATGTTTGACTTAGGCTATTATGTGAAGTTAGTTTATATATTCTGAGTATACATTGAGCTAGAGAGCGAGGAATTAAATGGGAGGTTTAAAACAAAATTAGGGGGTCTTTTTGAGGGAATTATTCATTTTTTTGTTTATATAAAAATTTCACTTCTTTATGAAACTTAGATCAATGGAGAATCTGTGAATGGTAGAGATTTAAATAATTCCTTAAGCACGCTAAAAATTGATATCAATGACCCCCCTTTTTTGTAGACCTCAACTGGTGGATGCTGTCACCTCCGCTCAGACCTCAGACTCATTAGATGCCATTTTGGACTTTCTGGATTTCAAAAGTGACAGTAGCATTATCCTCCAGGAGAGGTTTCTCTACGCCTGTGGATTTGCCTCCCATCCCAATGAAGAACTCCTGAGAGGCCTCATTGTAAGTCAAATGAACACTGTGAAAATAAACTTTGTCAGCTGCTAAAAAGTTCATAAGACTCTAAACAGGAATTGGGCTATCTTCCATCCATTAATCATTAACTGTAGTACACTATTTCACATAATGTCTTCTTTGCAATTCCTCTAAATAACATAAACTATACCATATAGAAATATAAAGATTGTATTCACCCATCATATAATGTGACATGGGATAAAATTTCAGAGGAGATGAGTCTTGGTTATGCTTCAAAATTTTATTTTATTTTATTTTATTTGTTTTCTAAGTTTATTTATTTATTTTTGAGACAAGAAAAAGAAAGCACGAATTGGAGAGGGGCAGAAAGAGAAGGAAAGAGAGAGAATCCCAAGCAGGCTCCACGCTGTCGGGGCAGAACCCAATGGGGGCTCAAATCGAAGAACTGTGAGATCATGACCTGAGCTGAAGTTGAGTGCTAAACTGACTGAGCCACCCAGGCACCCCCCAAAATTGATTTTAAAAGATTTGTTTTGAGTTCAAAAGTCTTCACAGCATTTAATATACAATACATTGAAGAGATACAATTCTTCCAATATTAAAAAATTTATATTGGAAATAAAACTAGACTTCTCTTGGGTCCAAGATTTAAAAACAAAATGTGCACTTATCTGCTTATGATCTAGTGGAATAACTCATAATCTTTTTGGAAAGTGAGATCGTTTAAGAACCTGATAAAAGCAATGAAACCCTGGGGCACCTGGGTCGCTCAGTTGGTTGAGCATCCAACTCTTGATCTCGGCTCAGGTCATGATCTCACAGTTTGTGGGTGCAAGCCCTGCATTGGGCTCTATGCTGGCAGCAAGGAGCCTGCTTGGGATTCTGTCTCTCCCTCTGTCTGCCCCTTCCCCTCTTGTGGTCTCTCCTTCTCTTTCTCTCTCAAAATAAATAAATAAACTTTAGAAGAAAAAGAAAAAAGCAATGAATCCCCTCTTCACCCATACACAACATTTTGCAGATCTCTTTTTTTTCCTTTTTTGTTCACTAACCCAGTGAGCTCAATCCATAAACCTCTCAGGAGTTCATAGACTTCCTGAGTTCATAGTTCATATGTTAATAAGACTTGCATAGGAGAGATTCTGTAAACTCTTCGATTCAAAGTTAGGTAGTGAATTTGCAAGTATCCCCAAATCAAAATTTTGAATTTGCTATCTAGGAACATAAAACATTTCTCTTAGACATTGGTTATTTTGTGTCTTCATTTCTAAAAATGTCCCTCAGAAATGTTTAAATATTTTGATAACCTATTTTATCTCTGTTTGGCTAATAGAGTAAGTTCAAAGGTTCCTTTGCGAGCAACGACATTAGAGAAACTGTTATGATCATCATTGGGGCCCTCGTCAAGAAGTTGTGTCAGAATGAAGGCTGCAAACTCAAAGTAAGTGTGAATCCAATCTTGTGTGTTATATAGTTCCAGATCATTCTATGTCTTACTGAGCTGCCCACCACTGGCCCTCCTATTTCCCCTTACCTTACGCCACTTTCTTTATTTCGTAGCAATTATTGTTATCTAACATACCTGATATAATTCCGTTATTCATTACATTTATTGCTTATTTTTGTCTTCTACTGAAATCATAAGATCCATGCATAAATGGATCTTTGTCTTGTTAACGCCAATTGCTTAAAATAATATGTGATGCATAATGTTCAACAAATGCTTGCTAAAGAGTAAATAGTCTATTAATCCCTCACCAATTGTATTTACTAAGTGCCCACTATGTATGCAGCCTTCAATGGCATGTATGGTATAGTTCTCATTCTTAGAAAAAATATTAGACTTTAGGGCTATCTCCTAGAGGAGAACTTTATAAGTGTGGTTTGCAGTTTTGAGTTTTGATGGTGTGAATTTAGTTATTTCTAATTACTGAAAACTTTACATTTTATTTTTAATTTCATTTGCTCAAAGTTTATCCGTTTGCCAGAGTGGATTATCAACTTTGACACCTTTCTCATAGAAAACCAAAAACTCACTTTGTAAGCTTAACTAGATGTAGAAAATCCAAATAGATTAGTATCCAATATAGCCTATCTTTCTATAATGCAAATAGATTGAAAATGTTAAATATATAAAAAGTCTTTTTCTGTCCACATTTATTATATAGCCAGCTCATAGTTAGCATTTTTCTTCTATTTCAAAAAAGATGTCACTGTATTATTTTGCTTACAGAATGCTTGCTCTTAAAAATAATAGAGAAAACATTCTTGAAACCAAATGGTTCCAAAAGAGGCAACCCATAACTAGAATGTAAGCTAAGTGTGAAAAAGATTACTAAAAAAGAAATGGCATTGAAAATGTTTGAGTATCAGCTTAGTAAGCTCAGGCAGAGATCAAATTTGTACTATTTCTATGACATCAAAGAACTGTAACTTCTTATATTTTCCAATTTCCACGATTATTTGAGTAGCCAATTTACCTCAGTAATCCTGTATCCAATATCTTGGCTAAAGACAAAGCTCATACCTGAAAACGTCCATTCACATAATTTAATGAACATCTACTCTGTGCTAGATGTGATGTTAATCCCTTAATATAAAAATGCATAAAATATTCTGCCATCCTCAAAGATCTTCCACTCCATTTCTCAAATACAAGCAAAAAATAATATTGAAATATAAACGAAGTGCTCTGAGAATATGGAATATGTAGCAAACTATTCTGTTTGGAGGTGCTAGGGAAAGTTTCACCAAAATAGTGATATTTGAACTTCGTATAGAAAAGCTCTTTAGGTGAAGAGATGGTAGTATGGAATGAAGGACATTCTAGGAGAAATACAACAATGCATGAAAAGGCCCAATATCAAAATGGGTCTGGTATGCCTGAGAACATGAGAAATTCTGTGGGGCTGGAAAACAAAGTATTCATATTTATGGGGCAGATAGATGAGAGTGGAAATACAGAAAAGAGGATGTTTATTAATGAGAAGCTAACAAGTCTGGCCTTCATTCCATAGAGAGAAGGGAGAATAGTGCGTTTTTAGGCAGGTGAATGATATGCTTAGATTTTTTTTATTTAGAAAGAAGCAGAGTGTATGGACCAGCTGTGGACTGGATTAGAGTCAGCAAGATTTGATTGGAAATATTTGCAACAACTGGGCAAGAATAAGTAAAGGTCTGAATTAACATAGAGGCAGAAGGTAGAGAGAAGGAGACAGCTTCAAGAGCCATTTAGGAGGTAGAGTTAATAGTACCCAGTGACTGATGGGATGTGGGTGGGTAGTGTGAAAGAGGTAAGAAGCTGGGTGACTATTAAGCTTCCAGGGTAGGGTACTAGGTGTGGTGATGTCAACCACTTAAGCACAATTTATAGAACCCAGTTTGGGGGTTGGGAGGAGGGTAGAGCTATGAATTTGTTTTGGTCATGTTAAATTTGAAGTCCTTTGGGCCACCAAGTTGAGTTGTCCAAAAGGCAGATGGCCATATTCACCTGCAGCCCAGAAGAGGAGTTAGGGCCAGGAACAGAGAGTGGCTGCAACCTTGAGAGAGAATAGAATAGCACAAGAAGGAAACTGAACAAAGGATTAAATGTAAAGTTTTGCTGATAACAGGAGAGCCAAGTTCTACTCACATCTTTAGATTTACCTTGTAGGTAACTCAAAACTATCCACTATCACTGTCATTCAATTCTGTTAATGTTTTTGAGCAACTTTTAAAACAATGCATCTTTGAAGAAAATTAGTCACCAGATAGATTGTTGTAAATGCTCACATTTTCTTTTCAACATTCTGCTATGGAATATTCATCTATCTCCAGCCCAAATCACAGACATATGAATAGGAAGAAAATGATGTACTCTAAGCAAAAATTTAAGGTATCTCCTTACAAGGCATACAATACTTCTACTGCCCAAATTGTACCTGCCATCTGATAGACTACTAAAGATTTTCCAGCATTTGCTAGCATGAAAGCTCCCACCTGCCCTGTGACAGTCCGAGTGGCATCTGGTCAAGTTTACTCATTGAGTACAAAGCCCCCTATTTCTTTTTTCTATTAGTTTTTGGCGTACATTTCAACCTCCTTGCCTCCTAATTTTGTTTTTCCTCAAATTTGCATTTGAAAAAATTCAAACCTATAGAAAAGTTGTAAGAATAGCACAATTCCACAAACATCTGTGTACCCTTCATCTAGATTTGCCAATTTTCAACATCTTGCATATTTCCATTATGTCATTCTGTTTTATTTCATTTTATTTGTACTTATATTGAACCATTTGAGATTGAGTTGCAGATATCTGGCATTTTACCCCTAAATGCTTTACTTCTAATTACTTGAGTACTATTGCATCTTGGCCCTTAAGATGGACAAAATACGTATATTTATATTTATATTTATCATATGGTGAGTGCATACTGCTGTCTTTAATTCCGGGCCAGTACAACAAGCTTCTTTCTCTCCTTCCATGCCATAAATTTATCTTCCTTCTCCTATAGTGAGAACCTTAGTGTTCTAGAACATCAACCTGTTGATTCATTTGCTCAGGCCTAAAACGCACACAAAATAGTTTGTGAATTGCTACACCGATATTGCTACAAAAATCAGACTAAATAAACGTTAAGACTTCATCACAGCTCTTTTGTTTTGGAATATACTAAAGATAGACAGCCAGATGGGCACCTGGGTGGCTCAGTTGGTTAAGCGTCCGACTTTGGCTCAGGTCATGATCTCATGGTTTATGGGTTCGAGCCCCTTGTCGGGCCCTGTGCTGATAGCTCAGAGCCTGGAGCCTGCTTTGGATTCTGTGTCTCCCTCTCTGTCTGCCCCGCCCCTGCTCATGCTCTCTGTCTCTCTTTCTCTCCGTGTCTCTCAAAAATAAATAAATGATAAAAAAAAAAAAAAGATAGACAGCCAGGGGTCCATATTCAGAAGTCTCTGTTATTCTTTTTTGTTTAGTTATGTTAGCAGTTTGATACACATATACATTCCCTGCTGTTTGAATTCACTTTTAGCAATCTTCCATCCTTGCTGATTGAGTTGTATTTCTTGAATATGTGAAATATTGACATGGTTCAAAAGTCAAAACTACATTTTAAAAGCATTCTCAAAGGGGTCCTGTTCCCTTTCTTACCCCTTCCACCCATTCTCACCAGCCTCCTCCACATAACCAGTGTCAGTTTTTGGTTTCTCCTTCCTGTGCTTCCTAAGCAAATGTACACACACATTTTTACTTATTTTTTCTTTCACAAAATATACACTCTTTTATGTCTTATTTTGTCCTCCTAACAACATACCCGGGAAGTCATCCCATACTGTTCTCAGAGATCTTCCTTGTTCCTTTTAGCAGCGCTTAGAACTGCATGTGTTGGCATACCAGTGTCCTCAGCATCTCCCGCCTGTGGTCAGTAGGTGGTTTCTACCATTTTGCTGTTACAAATAATGTTGAGATGAATAATCATAGGCACATTTTTTTCTCGTTTTTGGAGACACAGCCTCAGGGCTAGGGTTGCTGGGACAAAATGCAGATATGTTAGCTTTTGCCAGTTACCTTCCTTAGGAATTGCATCATTTTATGCATCCACCAGTAATGCACGAGAACGCCTATTTCCCCATAGCCTCAATAGGAAATTGTCTTATCAAACTTTTGAATCTTTTAATCAATCTGATAGTTGAGAAATGGCATTTCTCTTATTACCTGTGAAATTTAGTGCCTTTCCTTCCATTTAGAGACCTTTTATATCTTCCCCCACTCCTATCCTTCTCTGTCTCTCCTCTGGTGTGTGTGTGTGTGTGTGTGTGTGTGTGTGTGTGTGTGTGCGCGCGCGCACACGCGCTCCCTGTAGCTTAATTTCATAATTTCCAAATCCTACAGATGGATTATATTTTAGGACTCTTTAAAGATGAAACTGAAGCCCCTAAAACATAGATAGTGACAAAAACCAGAATCTAGGTGTCCCTATTTTTACTTTGCTTTTCCATTGACTTACTACTAACTTATACTCAATCATTTTTTTTCCCTAGGCCAGGAAAAGGGGCCTTTTTGATTAAAGAACATATGTGAAAAGTATCTAGCAAAGTATATGCCATATAGAAGGCATTTCTCTGAAATATTTTTTGAACTGTATGGCAGCATTAATCAAATTTTGATTCAAGTGGAAACAAGCCCTTTTTAAACATTGAGAACAAGACCTTATGGTCAAGTTCTAAGTATTTTCACCAAATTATTACTTAAGAAGACGTACGTGGCATCACTTAGGTGCCATTTAATTGTTGCTTTAGAAATTCAATGAGTGGATAGTTTTACGAATAATCGATCACAAAGGAATTTTAAAAATGACTTTATACATTCAGAATGTGTTCAAAAGTAAATATACCTATTTTTTTTTTAGTGTTTACTTATTTACTTTGAGAGACAGCAAGTGCGCATGTGCACACAAGTAAGGGGCAGAGGGAGAAAGAGAGAATCCCAAGCAGGCTCTGTGCTGTCAGCATAGAGCCTGATGCCAGGCTCAATTCCACAAGCCATGAGATCATGACCTGAGCTGAAATCAAGAGTTGAATGCTTAACTGACTGAACCACTCAGGTGCCCTATATATCTATTATTAGTTGTATAAATTGCTTCTTATGAATATGTTAATTTTTGCATTTCTTAAAAAACAGAACACCTTTATAAAGTATACTTATTCATTTTTATTGTGTGTCTCAGTCAGGCAACTAGTGCAAAACTTTCTAAAACTTTAGCCTGTTTTTGGAGTGCCTGGGTGGCTCATTCAGTTGGGCATCCGACTTCAACTCAGGTCATGAGCTCACAGTTTGTGGGTTCAAGCCCCACGTTGGGCTCTGTGCTGAAAGCTCAGAGCTTGGCGCCTGGTTCAGGTTCTGTGTCTCCCTTCCTCTCTCTGTGCCTCCCCTGCTCATGCTCTGTCTGTCTCTCTCTTTCTCTCTCTCTCTCAGATAAACATAAAAAATAAAATAAAAATTAAAAAAAAATAAATAAAACTTTAGGTTGTTCTCTTAGGTCCAAGAGTGAAGCCAGTGTTGTCCAAGCCTTGTGTAATTTGTGGTCGTATGTATGTTTGAGGTAGTATGTGATTTTTTTAGGCAGTGGTAGAAGCCAAGAAATTAATCCTAGGAGGACTTGAAAGAGCAGAGAAAAAAGAGGACACCATGATGTACCTATTGGCTCTGAAGAATGCTCTGCTGCCGGAAGGCATCCCACTCCTTCTGAAGTTTGCAGAGGCTGGAGAAGGGCCTGTCAGCCACCTCGCTACCACCGCTCTCCAGAGATACGATGTCTCTTTCATAACTGATGAGGTAAAAGAATATTTGTAACATAAACAAAAGAAAAGAAGCATGCCTAAACTTGAGTCAAACGTGAAGTTCTCTGAAGTCATCCTATTTTTTTTTTCCCAAACTGAGGATCTCTCTTTCCTGTTTAGAAATAACTCTTAAATTGAATTTAAGACTATTTTGAAGCAGCCTCACATTTTGAATAGATAATGTCCCATATCCTGAAGCATAAATATTGAAGCACATTCTCTTATTTTAAGAAACAAACTCTTTCCAGAAATATCTTTACTTCCATAAGTTTTAAGATGCTGTTAAATTTTCAACACTGAAATATCCTGGTTTAAGGATTACTGTGGTGGTTCCTATAGCTACATTTTCAGGAAGCCATCTAAATTAAACTTTTCTAAGAGCGGAACAGTCTATAAGCCTCAAGATAAGCTGTCTGCTGAGAATGATATTTCCGGTTTGCAGCTGAGAACCCTCCCACTGCTTTTGTGTCAAAGTCGGTAGGCTGCAGAGCATGATGGCTAGGGCCACAAGTGTTTGAGACAGACAGACCCACAAATAAATTCTGGCTGTTCCTTCCCAGTTGTTTTGCTCAGGTTAGTCATTTAACTGCTATATACCTGAGAACAAGGCCAAGATTTAGGGGAAATAAAAAAAAGCAGAGGGAAGTGGGAATTGAAAGAACTGTTCAGAAATGCCTAGTACAGAGCACCCCCACCTCACTCCATACCACATAATGCTAGTAACCAATGAAATTATTCGTTGCCACAGAATGCCATTATTTTGGCAAGTTTTCTTTGGTGTTAATATTTTGTTTTAAAAAAAAAAAAGTCCCTAATGTAGCCTGTGGACTCCGGGTGACAATGATGTGGCAGTATGGGTTTTATCAAATGTAGGATGCAGGATGTTGATAGAGGTGAGGTTGTATGTGCTGGGCAGGGAGGAGCCTGGAAGCAAGGGGTATATAGGAACTCTCAGCTCAGTTTTGCTGTAAACCGAAAATTGCTCTAAAAAATGAAAGTTTTATTAATTTTAAAAAAGGATAAAGGGAAGATCCTGAGAGACTCCATTGTAAGGAAATATCAGCTAATATAGCCATTGCTCCCCAGAGATCTATTGCTATGTGACAGTAGTCTTTAAAAGTCAATATTAGTTGGGTAACACCATGATAAGCTGCAATAATAAATGAGCTACAAAATCTCAGCTTATCAAAAGTTTATTTCTCATTCATGCTATGCCTAGTGTAGGTAAGGAAAATGTGGCTCTAAGCCTACTAAAGTAGTAATAAAAACAGAGGGAGAA
The DNA here is from genome assembly GCF_014898765.1 of Herpailurus yagouaroundi. Taxonomy (NCBI): domain Eukaryota; kingdom Metazoa; phylum Chordata; class Mammalia; order Carnivora; family Felidae; genus Herpailurus; species Herpailurus yagouaroundi. The sequence goes on along the minus strand of NW_024412376.1, from coordinate 84,736,605 downwards.
GGCACAGCAGCTCTTAACTGTCTCAGTCTAGAAGTTTCCCATGGCCGTTCTCTTCATAGTCCATTAGCTACAATTACGGCCCCAACCTGACTGCAAAGAACCTTGGGAAATGTAAGAACACACATATGTTTTAAGAGCACTAACTGTTCCTGCTACATTATCAATTTAAAAAATCTAGATGTGCACTAAGTTTGAACATCTTTGAACAGGTCAAGAAGACTTTGAACAGGATATACCACCAGAATCGTAAAGTTCATGAAAAGACTGTGCGCACTACTGCAGCTGCTATCATTTTAAATAACAATCCATCCTACATGGAAGTAAAAAACATTCTTCTCTCTATTGGGGAGCTTCCCAAAGAAATGAATAAATACATGCTCACTCTTGTTCAAGACATCCTACGTTTTGAAATGCCTGCAAGGTATGATAGAGTTCACCTGTCTCTCCGTTTATTTAAGCAAGCTTATTTTATTTGTTCAAGCTTATTTGTATATTGGTGTGGTACACACGTGGCTGATAATAATGGTGTGGTCATTATGCTAGTTTATGTTGCATAAAACCAAAGTTTGCCAAATTTCCCATGAGAACTATATAGCGGGCCAGATAAAACAACTTCACTCTGGCACTATGATTTGAAACCCGGTGTATGATTGTTACTCTGGGTCTCCTGTTCAGTCTGTAAATATATATTGCCAAATGTTTATAATGTTTTACAACCCAACTATATTTTTAATAGGATTGTTTTTATAAACAGCATAACAAAGCGATGTAAATTCTCACCAAATGGTTTTCCATGTTAACTTTCCAAACGTTAGTGACCTAACATTGAAACCTCATCTATCACAGATCAAATGAATTTGCCATTTAAGTTAAATACCTTAAGCATGGCTCATGTTTGGGGACTCTTCAAGGTATGAAGAGTGGGATCAGCAGACATCATCAGGCTCAGTAACTCTTACTGGATTCATCTTCCTTCCAGTTCCTGGGTCTCTTCCTCTTCATTCACTGATGTCTCTCTTCAAAGTGGGAGTTATCCAGGGCTCTCTGCACTTCCTTACTGAAATGAGAGGGCTGAAAAAGAAATTTCCATTTCCCCTGAGTTATTTGCACAGCAGTATCCCCAGGAAAGATCAAATTTGAGTATTTTAAGTTGAAAAGGAAAACAGATATGGGGGGGAGTGGGTGTTGGAAAATGGATAAAGAGAAAGGAAAAAAAATAAGGCAGCAAAAGAAAAAAGGTGTGAGAGGAGTGAGTAGACAGGAGAAAAGAGCAGGGACAGATAAGGAAGAAGAAGGAGCAGATGAGTGAGGGAGGAAGAAGCAAAGTCTATCTACAACCATGTGTTCCTAGTAGAATGGATTTGACTTCTATTTCTTTGTTTATTTTTATGAGACTCTGAGAAGGAGATCCTGAGTGGGTTTTCTATCCTTGTCTTGTGAACCTAGTGATGCAGGGGATGGTAAAAGAGGAGGCTGTGGGGTAGAGAGCAGCAGGGAAAGGCGAGGAGACCATTGGAAACACTGAGGTTCAGATTCTCACGACCGGAATGGTTCAAGTTGGAAAGGACATCACAGGCCACTTTGCTTGGCATCTCTCCAGTGTGCGGGTCTAGTCTCCTAGCAGGGGCATCCAGTCTTTGCTTGCACCTGGCCAGTGGCAGGGGGCTCACCTCCCCTGAGGGAACTTGTGTCATTATTCACAGGGTCACTAGGACTTCTTTGTATAACTGAAAGCTTCCCATTGGCCCTATTTGCCCCAATCCTTGGAGCAAAGCAGAGCAGGTCTAATCATTTCATCCACCTGCAGGCCCTTTGAATATTACAAAACAGATATCATGGTGTCCTCAGCCCTTCTCCAGGCTAAATCTTATCACCTAGTGATATTGGGTGGTGGGGGGCACCTATAGGGTCACCATTCCCACCTTTCAATAAGTTTCTACCTCAGGTCCAGATCCTAATTTCTTGAGTGGATTATTTTGATATTTTTTGTGGTGGTGTCATAATTTTATTATTCCTGATATGATTAGTGTTAAGTAGTCAAGATTGGAAAGATCTCAACAGTCCTTAGATAGTAGACAAGATAGAGGCATAGGGCAAGGTTTAAGAATTGCTTTAGAGGAGATAATCATTTATATATGGGTTTTACTGAGATGTGTCTTTAATTGAAAACTACAGAAATAGAAAAAATTCCTGGAAATTAACTGTGATAGGTCATCAGCCACTGGTATCATTAGAGAGTGTAGGAAAATATTTAAAGAAATATTGGGCAACTGCTCCACCATCCCCTGTCTGGTACAGCTTTCCTTGAAAGTATTTACTATTTAATAATACAACCATAATGATTCATGGAATATGTGTTTTCCACTCCTGAGGTGTGTCCATCAGTTAGTTTAAGCCATTCATAGCTGGGCATCCTTGTCTTGCTGTCATTTTGATACCAAACCAAATTTCAAATATCTGAGGAATGAAGGGGAAAGCCCTAACCCTGATGCTGGCCCTCCAGCTGGCACCTCCCCGGTCTTGGAGCAGCATGGGGAAAATTTGGCCCCTCTTTTTTCCACTGAGGATTTGGTTTTTTTTCCAAATCTGACTTGGGAAGCAGCCATTACAATGAATGTGCTTTTTCCTTTTACGTGTTGCAGCAAAATGGTCCGTAGAGTTCTGAAGGAAATGGTTGCTCATAATTATGACCGCTTCTCCAAGAGTGGATCCTCTTCTGCCTATACTGGCTACATAGAACGTACGTAACCCGGAAAGGGGTTCTCCCTCTCTGCCCTTCCGCAAGTTGGTATCGTGGGAACTGTTACTAAACTACAAGAGTTGTTTTGTTTTGTTTTGTCATTAGGTACTCCCCATTCAGCATCTACTTACAGCCTTGACATTCTTTACTCTGGTTCTGGAATTCTAAGGAGAAGTAACCTGAACATCTTTCAGTACATTGGGAAGGCTCATCTTCACAGTAGCCAGGTAACTCATTTTCCATTAATTTTGCTTCATAAATATATAAGAAATTAGTCTGAAGTAAAATAAAAAAACATACTGATGATAACACTACAAAATGCATAAATTAATGGTGGCTTCTGTTTTAAGTTGCTCACAATTCCATCGTTTGCAGGAAGCTATATGGTTTAAAATGCCAGAGAAAGTTTCAAGCATGAAACCGAAGTAATTTGATTTACTAGACTTGTTAAACATCCATTCGTCATTTCAAAGGCAAACATATTCACAAAGTTGAAACTGGGCTAATATTTTTCAGATATGTTTAAAAAATGTTTTATTTTTATTCATAGATATATTCGTTAAAGCTCCACTTATCTAACTCTGGAATATATTTTCCTTCTCTGGTTGTTTCTTAATTTTTTTTAATGTTTATTTATTTTTGGGAGAGAGAGAGAGACACAGAGCACAAGTGGGGGAGGGGCAGAGAGCGAGAGAGAGAGAGAGGGAGACAGAAACTGAAGCAGGCCGCAGGCTCTGAGCTGTCAGCACAAAGCCTGACGTGGGGCTTGGACTCACTAGCTGTGAGATCATGACCTGAGCCACCCAGGCGCCTCCCTTCTCTTCCCTTCTCTGGTTGTGTCTAAGAACAGATTGATTCCCCATAAGAACTTTGACTCTCTAAAGAGCCCATCTATATTTTTCAGTACCATTAGGAGAGAAAAGAATAAAGTGTAGGCACGTGATGAGTGACTGAATTCCATCTCTTTAGTCTTACACAAAATTTGGTTATAATCTATAAAGTCTTCCTAATTATGAAATATACTTCTTTTTATGCATATCAAATTATAGCCTTCTAAATAAGCTCATTTAAGTTTTAAAAATGGTCCAGTCCTACACAAACTTGAGTTCTTATCAATATTATATTATACACCCTTTGGTAGGACGCTAGTCAGAATACCTCTATCCTGAGGAATGTCCTTCTATCCTGAGGAATTGCCATCTGTTTTCTGATATGCATTCTGAAATGCCAAGCACCCACTGGGTATGGGGCTGGTACAGAGGACGGAGAATATGTAAGATTCCTATGCATGGTGGAGATCTTGATGTGAGCCTCCATCATCTTTTCTTTCAGCTAGAGAGAAAAGTTTGATAGGAAGGGTGTGAGTCATGCCTTGGAGTGTTCCATATCCTCTTGTAGCAATAGCCTCAAGGCAATTGTCCCAGCATTTCTCCATCTCCTTCTTGGGGCTCTGCCAGACAGCTGATCCATTATGTATGACAGTCCTGGAAGGATTAAGAGTCTCAAGGATGACACCACAAAAAGGAAAGTTCATGGCATTGGCAGTCACGCAGAAGGGCTTTGAGTTCTGCCTCTGCCATTTGAATTTTTTGTTTTTAGTTTTTGCCTCTACAAAATTGATCAATGGGTGTGGGAACTAAAGGAAGAAAATGAATTCACCTTATGTTCAGGCACAGAGGTGTGGTTTGTTTTGTTTGTTTTGTTTTGTTTTTGTTTGCCTAGCTGCTGCAGATACCTCAGGTTTTGGAAAGTTCTAGCAATAGCCCAGGAGCCTCACCGTCACTTACGGAATAGGCAAGGAACTTACGTCATGAATGTGATCTGCATTTCCCCTAGGTAGTCATCGAAGCCCAAGGCCTGGAGGCCTTGATTGCGGCCACTCCCGACGAGGGGGAGGAGAACCTCGACTCCTACGCAGGCATGTCAGCCATCCTCTTTGATGTTCAGCTCAGACCTGTCACTTTTTTCAACGGATACAGTGATTTGATGTCCAAAATGTTGTCGGCATCTGGTGACCCTATCAGTGTGGTGAAGGGACTTATTCTGTTGATAGATCATTCCCAGGTAATCCATTCATTCTGCAAATATTTATTGAATCCCTAGCGTATTCTAGGCACATTTTAAATGTGCTCAATGCTTGAAGAACACAAGACAAAGTTGCACCTATCTAGGAATTCACATTCTTGTTTTTTTTTTTTTTAATTTTTTTTTCAACGTTTATTTATTTTTGGGACAGAGAGAGACAGAGCATGAACGGGGGAGGGGCAGAGAGAGAGGGAGACACAGAATCAGAAACAGGCTCCAGGCTCTGAGCCATCAGCCCAGAGCCCGACGCGGGGCTCGAACTCACGGACCGCGAGATCGTGACCTGGCTGAAGTCGGACGCTTAACCGACTGCACCACCCAGGCGCCCCAGGAATTCACATTCTAAGCACCCACCCTAGTGGTATTGCTGCCCGCCCTTCATCCTTTTCCCCTTTGTTACAGGTAAGCAGGGTTTTCTCTCAACTTCATTAGCCCATGAGGACATCTCACTGTTGAGGCAAAAGAGGATATAGTCAATATAATATGAGTATAATAATGCCACATATATCTCAATAAAACTGAAAGAAAAAAAAGACAATACTGGTGCTGACAGAAGCAAAGAAATTAATGGAGAAAATAACCAAGGCTCTTTTTGTTGTTAATCAAAACTGTGTCATATGGCTATCTCTAGCATCAAGGAAAACTGGTAAATGTAGTTTTTCAATGGGTGCATTGTCACTCCGAACAAATGAAGAGAAGGACAATGAACAGGATCTGTCATATCCCTTAATCCTCAAGGTCACATATGAAAAAACAAGTCTCAAATTATATCACAATTTTACATTGTGCATACCCATTGTAGTATTGATTCTGGTGAGATGAATTCTTAATGAATCTATGAAGAAGGCGTAAGAGTGCTGAGTAAGTGGTCCACATTTTAAGACACAGGAATAATTACGGTTCAACACCATCTGTGTGTATTCAACTACCTTTCAACAGTCTGATGGTCAGAATTAGGGTGTGAAACCTGATAAAAACAGTAATCTAGATCAAGCTCAGCAGACAGTTTATGTAAGAGGCAGAAAGCAAATATTTTAGGCTTTGTGGGACATATGGTCTCTGTTGCAACTACTCAACTCTGCCACTAGAGTGGAAACAGCCATCAGCAATATATTAACAAGTGAATGTGCTCCAACAAAATTTTATTTACAAAAACAAGTGGGCCAGATTTGCCTACAGGCCATAGTTTGCCAACTCCTGGTCTAGATTATCTTTTAAAGTTCTTCGGTTCGTTAAGAGAGGGCACCTAAGGCGTATTCTAAGGCAAGATCATCCTGTAGCTATTAAACGTAACCCAATGTCTGAATTTCATATTGGAGTATTTGGCAGATCAAGGGTAACCATACAAATAGGCTCTTTGAGGCTCCCTGGCTCTGCAGAGCACTCCAGTAATGCCATCCCAGCTTCAGAGGCACATACCACTCTAGGTCAAGTGCTGACATTGAAGGAAATTTTGGCAGTGGATAGCCTGTCACAGCCACCAGGGCAGATGGGATTACTCTGTGCTTACTCTTGCTCTCTCTTTTCGTCTAATTGGATTACTCTTCAGAGAAGGCTGTCTGATAAAGTCAGCTTAATAGAGAGATCCTCTTTAGCCAGCAAAGACCATATTTTCCTGAATGGATGCAATGGTACATGTTGTCAAAATATTAGTGTTTGAACTGTAAAAAACACCTTTGGGGCCAAAGGTGCAAGATCAAAGGAGTCACACTAGCTACAAATGCAAAGCTTTAGTATCTCGTTCCTATAGTTCATAGACAATAATTTAAATAAATATGCATCCTGGGTCAAATAAGGACATAAACCTATGATCTTTTATCACAATATTTCTCAGAAGATGCTTTCTTGCACACCAGGAGACAAAAGAGAGATGATTTTGTGATAACCATGTGTGGCAATAGAAAAGTATCCGCCCTAGAGACAATCTGGGTTTTATTCTGTCTCCACATGTGCCACCAAGCCTGAACCTCCTTTTTAATCTTCAAGATATAATGCCTACCATGGAAGATCAGTATGGGAATTAAGTGAGATACCAAATGTAGACCCTTGGGGACACAGTAGGTGTTCAAAACTGTTAGTTTCTCTTATTTTATACCCTCAAAAATTAGAACCACTGCACTATGTGGTTCAGTCCCTTTCCCAAAGAGAGAGTGGTTTGCTCTTCTACAGGGGTTAGTGCTCTGTCCTTCCACGGGGGCTCAGGAAAATTTCTCTGTGACTACAAATAAGAGTTCTTCCATGATCCCTTTGCATGAGAGAAATTGAATCTTCCAAGAAAGCCAAGGTACTCCCTAAAACCCAGACCACAATGGAAATGCTCTCTCCCCATAAAAGGCACATTGTCTAAAAGCTGTGAAATGTTCTTTTCCATGGCACTTGGTGTGCTTTGATATCTACTTAATGTATGGCCAGTGGGAAAGCTAAAGTCCACATCAAAGACCTTTTTTTGATTGAGTGGACTAACAAGATTATAGCTTTCAAATTGGGAAGAGATCAAAAGATCCAAGGAAATACTTTTAAGACAGGGCACACAGTAGGATTCATTTGGGAATAATCACAACCACTGTGCAACTGCAGAACCCTGATATCTGATATTCTGTAGTTCATAGGCATAGGTTAAAATTTGGGCATAATTTTCTGGCTTTCCTAGGATAATTTGTGTTCCTTCATATTAGTTATGATATATGAGACAACCTCGTATCATACTACAACCACATTTTATTCTAGACTAAATGTAGCTGTTAAGTATTCTTAGGGCTCTCCTAATGTGTCCTGAGCTCTGTGTCAAGAATCTCATGCTTTCATCCAAGTGTGTTTTAGACTGAAAGTAGCTTCATGCCACAGTGAGACTTTTTTGATATACCTGGTTGTAAATGAAGGCCTTTGACTGAGATTTCTTGCCATGTTTCTCGGAAAGGGGGAAGAATTCAAAGAGATCAATATGATCCTTTCTAGAAAGCGAAGTCACGGCATTTATAGTTGGTGAGAGCATGGCTTCTTTGGTCTGAGTAGGGCAGTTACATAAGGAAGTTAGTCATGCTGGCAGTTACCGTGAATCTAAGATCTTTGGATTTAAGGATATGGAGCCTTTTTTTCCAGAGCCATTATCATTTCCAACACTGTCTCCAGTCAATCTGATTGCAATCCAGCTGAAGAACTTTTAAGCCAACATCACCTCATTAATGTACCCAGAAAATGCAAGACTTAAATGTTGACAAACAACACAAAACAGTGGGCTTCAGACAACTGCAAAATTACTTAGGATGGACTACGTTTGTAAATGAGAAGTGTCCCTCTGGAATATGCTCTTAAGTTCATGTTGGACTTGTTTGTTAATTTGATGTCATTTCAAATGTCAAACAACAAGGTGTTAAGGCTTAGTTAGATTGCCTTGCCTTCCTTTCCCAGCTTTATCTAGGCAATTCCTGGAACTTGTATATTGCACCAGCAGTTTTTATTCTGCACTTACTTTGCCAGCATGACGCTGCAGCTGCCTATATTTGACCCAGCACATAGCTAGAGAGGTGCTGAAGGACCACAAGAGATCATCCAGCCCAACTTCTTACCCCCACCCCAAAGCCACAGCTGGATTTCGGGTGACGATGCTTTCATTTTCCCCATTCTGGTAGTTCTCAAATTTATGTGCATCAGAATCACGAGAGCTTATTAAAACCCACATTGCTTGGTCCCATCCTCAGAGTTTCTAATTCAGTAGGTATGGCACTTGCATTTCTAACAAGTTCCCAGATGTCGTTCCTAAGGGGAGCACACTTTGAGAACCTTTGCCTCTCCCAAAGTGAGGCAATGATTGAAAAACATCACCCATCTCAATTGGCACTGCATGTCTCTAGTATTTTAATAGACTAAATACTTGAGCAAATCAACAGTCTACTTCTAGTGATCAAGATTAGAATAATGTGTTTCCAAGCCTAGAGAAAGACTCCAACATTAGCATAGCCCAAATGGTATTATGTATAGCAGGAGGTTGAACATGCCTTTGGAAAGGGGTAGACTAAATTTGCTTATGATGATGACGACGATGATGATGATGATATATTTTTGCTTCTAGGAGCTTCAGTTGCAATCTGGACTAAAGGCCAATATGGATGTCCAGGGCGGCTTAGCTATTGACATTTCAGGTGCAATGGAGTTTAGCCTGTGGTATCGTGAGTCTAAAACCCGAGTGAAAACTCGGTAAGCATATGTATAATATTCTATGCAATGAACTGCAGAGATATGCCTTTGGAATTGTTTAGCTCTCTGATTTTTTTCAAAAATATGTATTTTCTATTTGTAATGACTGAACCATAGAGCAGGAAGAAACCATGGAAACTCATTCTTTCCATAGCTTCTTATGAGCCGGTTAGTTATCTAATCAACTCAGCCAACAATGGTCACACTTTTAAAGACGTCCACATACAGCATGCCCCATGGATGGGAAGTTCATTTTCTCTTAGTATTCCACGTTAGTACTTGACAATGCTCTCAGGAAATACTGTCTTGAAGCAAACATTTTAGTTTATCCCTCTTGTTGGGATTTTAAATGTTCCCTCCTTTGCTGTCTTCAGTGGAGAAAAATTAAAAAGATGATCACTTGTGTGCAGAATCTATGTCTTAAATGGTAGGAGTCCTTAAGTTTTTCATTAGCGTTCATTTTTCTAAACAAAATGTCCTCAGCTCCTTTTGTTTTTCTAATATAGGTGTCAAATCAAATGAAAGTATTGTATTTTGAGTAAAAGGTGATAAACTGAACCAGTGTGATAATCAAAAGAATGATTCTGTTTGTTGTAAAATCAAAGTAAAGAATATGGAAGTGCAATTGATTTTTACCTGTTTTGATATTTATTTATATTTTTAAGTTTATTTATTTTGAGAGAGACAGAGACAGCACAAGTGGGGGGAGAGGCAGAGAGAGAGAGGGAGACAGAGAATCCCAAGCAGGCTCCAGGCTGCCAACACAGAGCCCAGCGCAGGGCTTGAACTCATGAAACTGCAAGATCGTGGCGTAAGCTGAAACCTAGAGTCGAACACTTAACCTACTGAGCCACCCCGGCGCCCCCCTTTTTGATATTTATGAATATGGTGGGGCACAAGTGAGATAGGAGTGATAAAATAAAATTTTTGATTTATGTTAAACTATGGCTAAAGGAATTGAGAAAAGTCAAAAGGCAGCACATTTAATGTGAAAGGTGACCCACAGTGTTACTAAAAGGAACCGAAGAATGAGAAATAGAACGGGCCATCAGAGGGATCAGCAGTATGATTTAGGGCTTCCCAGTGAATTGGTCTTCTTTCTCCTTTTTCTGAAGTATTTTCTAGATAGAAGTTTCCCCAAATTTGACTGAATTGAATTCTTTGCAGAAACAAATCAACAACAGCAACACCAAAAATTATCTGGGTTTTTAAAAAGGACACAGTATCCCTAAGAATTTACCAGTATCCACATTGTAGCCAATCTATTTTCAATTTTTCATTTGTTCATTTAAAAAATATCTCTTAAGCCTCTGTTGAGTGTAAGATATTAGAAGGTATGATAAGGGATTCAGGGATTTAAATGATACCACCTCTGACCTACTTTTACACTGACAACAACAGCAGCAGGGACTTTAATTTGCACAGCAAACCTTGATAGTATCCTTCTATCAAAATAGCAGGAGCATAAACTCAGATTTAATTGTGGAGTAATTTCCACAATTTCATTTAAAGTCTACAATTAAATTAGAGTGATCCTAGAGGTAAGCCTTCTGCTTCTTCATCATCATCCAAGCCATGTTCTCCAGTCAACCCAATCTGCCTACTCAGTTCTCAAAGCGATTACTGGAGCACCCACCATATTTGTCCTTCCTAGGGCACGCCTGTACGTGCCCCACTCTAGGAATCGTTTTTTGTGACACAATATTTTTTTCAAATATCTTGGCAACCATAGATATAGAGACCCTTTGGAGACAGTAAAGAAATGGAATTGAAATAGCTACACAGAAGCCCACAGAGAGATAGTTACCAAGAGCATTGTTATGAATGTCAGCTATCTTTGTGAGTTTAGACTTTTTTAAGCTAGCTCAGGTGTTTCTGACTTCCTGAGAGAATCATGTTCCAGGCATGTTTTCACCCTGGCCCTTGGTGTGCCCATAGCAAACAGTAGTACCTGATAGACACTTCATCCCCAGATCTAGAACTGAAGTCTGTGGGAGGGCTCAGGCGAAGGGCAGAACTTCACTGCCTAATCCCTGAAACTAGCCAGGCCCTGATTACCAGCAGAACTCTGACCACATTTAGGTCACACGTTAGTGAGTTCAGACCCTATGAAATTATAGCTGTTAGTCCAGATCAGTTAAATGTGATATTAATGGTGTTTGTTTGTTTGTTTGTTTGTTTTACCTAAATCTTTAGGGTGGCTCTGGCAATAACTGGCAGCATCACTGTAGACTCCTCTTTTGTGAAAACTGGCCTGGAGATCAGCACAGAAACAGAAACAGGCCTGGAGTTTATCTCCACGGTGCAGTTTTCTCAGTACCCGTTCTTAGTTTGCATGCAGATGGACAAGGATGGAGCTCCACTTAGGTAAGAGGCAGCGCTCGTGGAATGTTCTCGGGCAGTCCCCATTTGGCCAGGAACTTAACAGCCAGTTTTGAGCGTTTAGTTTCAGAATTTACAAGTAAATGATAAAAATACAGTGAAACATAAATTTCCTTTACATAAGTAAGAGAATAATTGATAAAGCTTTAAAAAAAAGAAGTCAGTTTCTAGGATACCAAGAAACTATAAGGACCAGTTCATTTGATTCTGGAGATAATATCGTATTCTAGTCCAGAAATAATTTATCAAGGTAACAAAGGGATTTGATTGACCATAAGAGTTGCCACGTAGTTTCAGCAAAAATAGTGGATGTGTATTTACTGTCAGTTAACTTCACAACTGTTTCCTGGACAGAAAGTGCAAAACAAAACAGCTGGCAATCATTTAGCATGGGTTAAGAGCCCAAATTAATTAATAATTTTTAGGGAATTGTACCATAGCAACTTGACCTTGTTTAAGTTTTGGCTCAAGCTTGAGAGTTTGGGATTTTGAATAAAAAAAAAAAAAATGCTTTCAGTAGAATTCTTAGTGTCTCAAATACTAAATATATGATTGTTCATGTAAGTTTCCTAGCACCTCTTCTACCCTATAGCATCTCATTTATACTGTGTCCTTTGACTCTTCTAATGGTCATTTGTAACAGTACTGCCACATGGAAGTAGAATGCTTTGGGTCTAGTTAGTGCTGACTCCTCTGTTAGTTGTAGAGGTCACCCTGACACACGTTATTAACCATGAAGGCACTTTGTATGTTTAAAACAGCAAGCCACATCTTCTATCATCTCCTTCAGTAAGCAGGCCAGAGGTGAGCACCTTCTTTATTTTACTGAAATTTCATGACCCATATAAGGAATACATAAATGATGTAAGTACAAAGATGAGTGGGTTGTATTTTTACAGATAAAAGATAGTAGATTATAATCAGAATATTAAGCTATTGTTAACCCACACTAATTTTTAGAATAAATCTCCATTAATGAATTAAAAAAAAAAATCAACCTTCCTGTGGTTGAAATGCAGTGACCACCAACTCAGGCTCACAGCTAACTGGTTTGGTTCCACATTCCACTTGGCCCAGAGCTCAAGGAATGTTATGCCTGTCAGCATTCTCAGCCTAAATCCAGTTGGACTCGCTCCCAAGGTGGGGCTCCTGGAATGATGGGTGGGAGACATAGCAAGGTCTGCAGAGCTTAACGGCATCTCCAGAAAGCTGAGAAGAATTTGGACCTTCATTCTAGAAAAATGTGTGGCAGGGCTCCTATATTCCAGGAATCTACAGTTTGTCTATTGGTATAGAAAGACATGGGAATAAAAACTCACCCCATTCATGGGAACAGAAACCGGTAGTCTTTGGCACTCCTATCCTTTCTCAAATTGCTTTGAAACAGAAGCTTCAACTACACTCAATAATTTGCCTCTGAGGAGTGTGGGGTAACTTGAATATGTGTATAATTTTGTTATTGTTGCTGTCGTCATGCAGGCAATTTGAGACCAAGTATGAAAGACTGTCCACAGGCAGAGGTTACGTCTCTCGGAGAAGAAAAGAAAGCCTCATAGCAGGATCTGAATTCCCTCTCCACCAAGAGAACTCGGAGATGTGCAAGGTGGTGTTTGCTCCTGAGCCAGCAAGTACTTCTAGCGGTTGGTTCTGAAACTGATTGGTGATGTTTCACTTGAATCTGTCTTCCCAGAAGGGATACCATGTGACATGCCTGTGTACTTGCTCTCTGAGAGCACAGTGTTTACATGTTTACCTGTATTTAAGATTTTTGTAAAAAGCTATGAAAAGCCTCCAATGATTAAATGTGGGCCTATTCGGTATGCTCCCTATAGTGTCATTCTGAGCCAACATATGTGACACTTCCGGCAACATTCCCAGTTTTCTTGTCCCTCCATCAAATCCCGTTTGGTGCGGTGGGAAGAGGGCTGTCCTGAGAAGAAACGATTGTTTATAAAACACATGACAAAGCACGCATATGCTCGGGAGAACCCAATTTTGTTTTAACAATTTTTAATCAGTGTGTATAAAAACCTTGACAGGACCTTAAGCATGGCTCGTTTCTACCAAATGTGTTGCCCAATCAGAAAACTAAAACAAAAACAAACAAAACACCAGACCTTTTTCTTTTTTTCTTTTTTGAGGGAAAGTGGGGGGGAAGGGATATGACTTTCTAAAGACTTTTGTCACAGCTTCAAGAGTGAATATTTATCTCTTTTGTTGTTAGTTTTACTAAGTATTGAGGTAGAAGGCACACAGATTTAAAACATACATTATCTTTCTGCGGACCATAAAGTCAGACTGCTAGAAGAAAGCCATTTAGTTCTCTGACTTCTGCCCTGCAAAAATACTGGACTTAGCACATAAGAGTTAGAAATACTAATTTCAGAAACTCCATTTGATTTTACTTGTGCTGTCTCTTTGAGACTGTCATGTGGTACAGTGTCCTTTATAAGGGACATCTTAATCTAGTCATTATTTTACCTTTCATTCAACTGTTTTGTGGTGAAAGTTCTAGTCTGTTTGAATACAATCTGTACAAAAACCAGAATGACCAAAAGACTTTAACACTGCTTTTAGAAACTGATGGATTTGGACTTCTAAAATATGAGATCAAGAAAATATTGTCTTTATCTGTACAAATTGAAAGAGCCATGTTAAACATCTTTAAATATCTGTTAATAAAAACAGATATATGTGTTGATAGTGATAAACTCAAAACAGATAATAGTGCTCATTTGCCCATTACACACACACACACACACACACACACAGACACACACACACAATGGACATTTAGCTAGCCCATCACTGGTTGTAAATTTTAAATGACGTGTGATGAAATAAACATATGGAAATCCTATTGAACTGCTTTTGTCTTCCATTACTTTGGACACCATATTTCTCTGTTTCTGCCACTTTCTGAGCACAGACACATATGCAACTAAGCTTCTGCCACTCTATAGAGCAGGCCAGATTCTCCAATAGGAGGTCAGAGCCCTTTGGAAAATGAGCCACTGAGAAAAGCCACAGTCAGAACCTGTTGAAAACAAGCTCTAATTGCAGTTTTCATAAGGCTCAGGGCCAGCACTTTCATTGTTATGTTACTGAGAAGAGAAACAGGAATCAAAACCTGGAGGGGGGGCAGTGTATCACTGATGGTGGCATTGGTCTTGGAAGGAGTACTCTGTAAAGATACTCATGCTACAGCAAAAGCAAATTGATCTAGAGCACTAAGTTAGAGAAAGATGTCACGGACATCACAGGAAGGAACCTCAGCCATGTGATGCTTAATGAACTACAATTGCTTCTGTAAAATGTAAAACAATAATTTACTCAAGAGTGATGACTGTGGTGTTCTGGACATTAGAGTTATAGGACTTCCCAACTGCTTGTTTGCCGGGCCGAGTCAAACGCTGCTGCCCATTTGAAGAATGGATAGTACTTAGCAACTCTAACTTGCTCCAAAGAAACAAGAAACCTGAAGCATACAACAAACACTACCTCCTGTCTGGATGAAAAGGTAGAAATTTAAGAGGGATGGAGTGATAGTCCACATTTTAGAATGATGTATTGGAGCCAGAAATGTAACCATAAGCCTCACTTGTAGTCTCTGACTTCACTGCTTCAAACACCAGTGTCCGTAGCTCTGTCCCCTGCAAAGATGTCTTCCTGGGAAGGTGCCGTAGCTTCTTCCTGTATACCTTAGAGATTTAAGCTGACGGCTTTGCTTCCGTGAAGTGCTGCCATTCCCGTATCTCATTAGAGTATTGCCCTCGACAGGTTGCTCCCTGCCTCTCTGAACCTGACCATCGTGAAAAATAATTTTAAAGCTAACACTTCTTCAGTGCTTGTTATGTAGCAGGTATTGTAAGCATTGTATATATGTTAAATTATTTAATTGTCACAATAGCTATATTTAATAGGGAGCATTATTATTTCCGTATTACAGATCAGCACTGTCCAATAGAAACAGAATGTGGGAGCGCCTGGGTGGCTCAGTTGTTTGAGCATCCGACTCTTGCTTTCGGCTCAGGTCATGATCCCGGGATGGTGGGATCCAGTCCCGCGGCGAGCGCCACACTGAGTGTGGAGCCTGCTTAAGATTCTCCCCCTCTTTATCTCTCTCCCCCTCTATCCCTCTCCTCCCACCTAAAATAAAATTTAAAAAAAGAAACATAATGTAAACCACATAAACAATTAAAAAAAAATTTTTTTTTTCAACGTCTATTTATTTTTGGGACAGAGAGAGACAGAGCATGAACGGGGGAGGGGCAGAGAGAGAGGGAGACACAGAATCGGAAACAGGCTCCAGGCTCTGAGCCATCAGCCCAGAGCCCGACGCGGGGCTCGAACTCACGGACCGCGAGATCGTGACCTGGCTGAAGTCGGATGCTCAACCGACTGCGCCACCCAGGCGCCCCAACAATTTTAAATTTCTAGTAGTGACTTAAAAAAAAATAAACAGAAACGAGTGAAATGAATTTTAATAATATATTTTAACCCAATATATGCAAAGTATTATATCAACATGTAAGAAATATAAAAAATATTAATGGGATGTTTTGGGGGAGGAGGGTTAGATCTTTGAAACGTGGTATATAATTAGCATACACTGCACACCACATCTCAGTTTGGATTAGCCACATTTCAAATGCTTAATAGCCGCATGTGGCTAGTTGTCACTGAATTGGAGAGTACAATTATAGATGGAGAAACTGGGACACAGAAGACATTTAACTTCTGCCACAGAAGACATTTTCTTGGCCAGAAAATGGTAAAACTAGGATTCAAATACAAGTGGTCTTTCCCAGAATCTGCTCTCTGAATTCACTATATTTTCCAGATCATTTTGGTTTTGAAAATTTGCTGCTTAAAGAAGACAGACAGCAGTTATGAAAATGACAAACATGGAACAGCAGCTACAAGGCTTTAAGCTATATTACAAAGTTTTGAGTCTCAGTGCCCTTCTCTATGATTCTTGCGTCTTTTTCTCCGATATTACCCGAAGTTCTTGTCCACTCATAGACCTCTATTTGTTTCTTTGCAAGTATGTCTTTCTCCATGAAGAGTATTACAGTTTTAGCTCTAAATTTAGGTATTTGATCCATTTTGAGTTTATTTGTGTATATTGTGGGCAGTAGGGGGTCCAAATTTATTCCTCTGTATATGGATATCCAATTATCCCAGCAGCATTTGTTGGAAGATGATTCTTTCCCATTGAGTTGTTTTAGCACTCTTGCTTAAATTTGATTGACTATATATAACGGGTCATTTCTGGATTGTCAATTTTATTCCATTAATCTACATACCTACCTTTATGCCAGTACCACACTTGATTACTGTTGCTTTGTAGTATGCTATGAAATTAGGAAATGTGAGTTCATCTACTTTGTTCTTTTTCAACATTGTTTTGGCTATAGTGAGTTCCTTGGGTTTCCATATGGATTTTAGGATCAATTTGTCAATTTCTACAGAGCTAGCTAGGAATCTGATAGGGATTGTGTTGAACCTATGTATCAGTTTTAGGAATATTGTCATTTTAATGTTAAATCTCCTGATGCATAAACATGGGGCATCTTTCTACTTCAATCTTTAATTTCTTTCAACAATGTTTCATAATTTTCAGGGTATAAGTTTTACACTTTTGTTAAATTTATTCCACATGTTTTATTATTTTTATGCTATTGTAAATGAAATTGTTTTCTTTCATTTTTGGATTGTTCATTACAGGTGTACATAAATACAGTTGATTTTTGTACACTGATCATGAATCCTGCAACCTTGTTGAACTCACTAGTTCTTTTTTAAAATGTTTTAATGTTTATTTAATTTTGAGAGAGAGAGAGAGAGAGTGAGAGAGAGCAAGAGCCCACGCAAGCAGGAGAGGGGCAGAGAGAGAGGGAGACACAGAATCTGAAGCAGGCTCCAGGCTCTGAGCTGTCAGCACAGAGCCCACACGGGGCTCGAACTCAGGAACCACAAGATCATGCATGACCTGAGCTGAAGTTGGACACTTAACTGACTGGGCCACCCAGGCACCGCTGAACTAACCAGTTCTAATATTTTTTTGGTAGTTACTTAGGATTTTCTATGTAAAACATCATGCCATCTGTAAATAGAGATTGATTTACTTCTTCCTTTCCAGTCTGAATTTCTTTAATTTCATTTTCTCGCCAGATCATCCTGGCTAGAACCTCCAGGACAGTGCTGAATAGGAGTGGTGAGAGTGGTCATAGCCAAGATGACAGTGCTGGTGAAGATGGTGTTGGGGAGTAATAGCAGTAACTCCCCTTCATGACCACAGAACATAAAAGGAAGGCTCAAATTAATTGGGAATGGCTCTAGTTCTAAGTAATTGTAGTTGAGAATTCATAAAGTCTTATTTGAAAGCTTAAACACTTAAATAATCCAAATGCCCTCCCTAATGAAATACAGGGATGGAGAAAACAGAACTTGAAGTGTCTCTGCTGGCATTAAGAATCTTAGATGGGGTGCCTGGGTGGCGCAGTCGGTTAAGCGTCCGACTTCAGCCAGGTCACGATCTCGCGGTCCGTGAGTTCGAGCCCCGCGTCAGGCTCTGGGCTGATGGCTCAGAGCCTGGAGCCTGTTTCCGATTCTGTGTCTCCCTCTCTCTCTGCCCCTCCCCCGTTCATGCTCTGTCTCTCTGTCCCAAAAATAAATAAACGTTGACAAAAAAAAATTAAAAAAAAAAAAGAAACTTAGAGATTCAGAAGCTTCACTTCTCTTTAATTGAAGCTTCACTGCTCTTCATCATTTTGGTGGTTAACTGAAAGGCAGTGGGCATGGCAGAGAGGGAGACAGGGAGGCCTGGTTTGGAATTCTAATTCCACTGCCTACTGCTTGAATGACATTGGGTATGTGACTCAATTGTCATCTCTAATATGGGTATGATAATCTACGTTTCACTGGGTTATTTTAAGTTGAGACAGGACATGTTAAAGTACAGTGCCAAGTATACAGAGCATTTGATAAATGTTTTTTTTTTTTTGCTATCATTAATGTTGTTTTTAATATTAGAGCTGTAGTGAACAAGTTCTTATTTATCAACAATCAGCTTTGATCTTATTTAATAGCAAAGAAGTTGGTTTGTTCTACCTTGCAACTAGTTGGAGAGCACAGTGGTTCTCTCCATTGCACAGGGCTTAGTGCAATGTGGTTTGGGTAGCTAAACCTCTTGTATGCAGCATCTGGGAAGTGGGAAGCAGGGCAGTATAGCAGTGAAGGCGATTTGGAGTAAGATACTCCAGCACATCTGAAATCTCACCTTGTCCACACACGTCTGCTTTATAAACCTCCAAGCTTCTCAGTTTCCTCATCTGTAAAATGAGCAGCCCCTCATAGGTCATTGTGAGGTTGAAATAAGGTAATGGGCAGTGCCTGGCACATAGCATGCACTAAGTATTTGCTAATATTAACTTTTAATATGTGGTCCTATAGAACTCCTCAATTAAGCAACATTTTATATTCTGACTCATGGAGTGAATCTGTTTTCTGCATTTTCACTCGTGGGCATCATGGATTTTAGGAAGATCACCAGGTTTGCTTATTTGCTTATCGTGAAAACACTAGTTTCACATTATAAA
This sequence comes from Herpailurus yagouaroundi, assembly GCF_014898765.1. Lineage (NCBI taxonomy): Eukaryota > Metazoa > Chordata > Mammalia > Carnivora > Felidae > Herpailurus > Herpailurus yagouaroundi. The sequence continues at coordinate 84,717,600 of NW_024412376.1, read as the reverse complement.
AATCATTTGCATATTTTGTAACAACATGACTTTCACCCATTTCTCCACATTCCAGATTTCATTGATCTCTCTTTACCAAATTGGTTTGCTTTTGGTCTCTGGGACTGTGATAATTACCAAGAGGAAAGAGTAAGTATTTTCATGAGGAAGCAAGGAATGAATCTAAAATCTAGACATAAAATAAGCGAGTTCCAGTAGAGTTTTGGGGGACAATAGTAAGAGGACTCCACATCCTAAGTGAAATGGATAGCATTTTGAGAAGGAAGAAAACACCAGAAGAAGACTGCATCCCACCTCAGTTCTCATTCTTTTTCAGGACTGGAACAGAATGTCCTGCATCTAATCTTCAACCAATTCTTACTCACCATCCCCCTCACTGTCAGATTCTCTCTTTGTCAGGGACCCTGTAGAAAGAGGGTCACTGTGTGAAACAGATGGCACATCCAAACTGGGTAAGTTCAGAAGAGCTCAGTAAATGTCATAAAGGTATGAGCAGGTTAGAGGGAAGCCAACAAGAGACGGTGCATCCTGAGGCTCACAACCACAGGAAGCCTGAAAGGTCAAGGGAGAGAGTACTCACTGGAATCTAGAGAACATAAACTATGTGGAGCTATGACGTTGAATTAAAGAGCACAAGCAGCCCTCACCACATCCTCTGGAGGGAGCAGGGAAACAAACACCATACCTTGCTTTCTTTTCTCCCTCCAATCTCCTGTCTGTGGTACCCACTGGCTGATACCAACCAGAAGCCAGAGGCAAGAATGCCTATTGATCCGGACTATCTATAAAGGTGGGAAGGGTAGATAGAGGTTTGGAAGGGAAAATGGAAAGCCCAAGCTTATATGAGTCTTTCCAATTTATCAGTTGATTTAATCAGTTATCTTATACAACATGGTGGGTGGGTCTATTAGGAATAAGAAATGTACTAGGTTAAAAAAATTAAAATAAAATAGATTCCTTTCACCTCAAGAAAATCAGTGAAGTGAGGTAAGCCATACAGCTAAAAATAATTTTAGCACAATGGTATAAATGTTGTAAAAAAAATGGGTTCAAAATCCTAAGAGAGCATAAAAGGAAGAAAGATAAAGAAAACATCAAGGAGGTAAACTTCGAGCTAGTTCACCTGACTTCTTTACCTCTATCCCAGCTGCTGTCAACCAAAATTGGCCTCTTCCCTTGGCTGTGTATCAGATTCCTTTACAATCCATGATACCTACAACCCCAAAGTGAAGTATGTTCTGTGTACTTCAGCTTGAGTGCACAGATAAACGATTCTCACTTTCAGAGAACTTACTATACAATTGCATTTTCTACTTTATGAGAGTATAAAAGAATATAAAAATTTAGATCAATAAAAAGCCCATCATTGGTGGTACATTAGTTCACCATTTACCTACCATCAGGGTATTACAGTTAATCTAGAATGAATTTGTAATCATTTGCTACCCTCCTATTAATAAAAGTTTAATTTATTCACAGTTGACTTGGAACATCACATAAACCTGTAAGCTATTTTTATCCTTCTATTTTTACTAGAAAGATTCCTGCCATAATCTTCTAGGATTACATGTAAAAGTTTGCTCTCTGTTGACCATGTGTTTGTCTTCTTTGGAAAAATGTCTACTCAGGTCCTCTGTCCATTTTTAAATTGGATAATTTGGGGTTCTTTTAGTGTTGAGTTGTATAAGCTCTTTATATATTTTGGATATTAACTCCTTAGTGGATATGTCATTTCCAAATATCTTCTCCCATTCAGTTACCTTGTCATTTTGTTGACGGTTTCCTTCACTGCTCAAATGAAAAGATGCTTAACAACCCTAATCATCAGGGAAGTACAAGTCAAATCCACAATGAGATATCACTTTACACCTGTCAGAATGGCTTGAATAAAAAAGACAAGACATAACAAGTGTTGGTGAGGATGTGGAGAAAAAAGAACCCTGGGCACTGTTGGTGGGAATGCAAATTGGCACAGCCACTGTGGAAAACAGTATGGAAGTTTCTCAAAAAATTAAAAATAGAATTACCATATGATCTAGTAATTCCACTACTGGGAATCTCCCCAAAGAAAATGAAAACACTAATGTGAAAAGATACACGCACCTCTATGTTTATTGTGGCATTAGTTACAATAGCCAAGCTATGGAAGTAACCCAAGTATCCATGGATAGATGAATGGATAAAGGAGATGTATACATACAATGGACTATTACTGAGGCATAAAAAAGAATGAGATCTTGCCATTTGCAACCACATGGATGGACCTAGAGAGTATAATGCTAAACAAAATAAGTCAGAGAAAGACAAATACCATGTGATTTCACTCATATGTGGAATTTAAGAAACCAAATAAATGAACAAAGAAAAAAGAGACAAATGAAAAAACAGACTTTAAATACAGAGAACAAACTGGTGGTTACCAGAGGGGTGGTGGGTGTGGAGGATGGATGAAATTGGCAAAGGGGATTAGGAGTTCACTTATCATAATGAGCATTGAGTAATGTATAGAATTGTTAAATCAATATATTGTACACCTGAAGCTAATATGACACTGTATGTTATCTATACTGCAATAAAAAATCTTGGACGTATTCTCTCCAGAATAGGCTTTAGGTTTAAATACCTGATTCCTGGCAGTAACTCTTTGACATTGGCCATAGCAACTTCTTTCTAGATATGTCTCCTGGGGCAAGAGTAACAAAAGCAAAAATAAATATTGAGACTACTCAAAAGAAAAAGCCTCTGCACAGTGAAGGAAACAATCAACAAAACTAAAAGGCAACCTGTGGAATGGAAGAAGATATTTTCAAATGACACATCTGATAAAGTGTTAGTATCCAAAATATATTTTTAAAAAACTAATAAAACTCAATACACAAAAAATGAATAATCCAATGAAAAATAGGCAAAAGACATGAATGGACATTTTTCCAAAAGACACACAGATGGACAACAGACACATCAAAAGATGCTCAACATCACTTATTATCATGGATATGCAAATCAAAACTACAATGATATATATATATATATATATATATATGACCTCAAATATATCAAAACTACAATGATATATATATATATATCCCTATATATATCCCTATATATATATATCCCTATATAGATATATCCCTATATAGATATATCCCTATATATATATATCCCTATATATATATATATCCCTATATATATATATATCCCTATATATATATATCCCTATATATATATATCCCTATATATATATCCCTATATATATATCCCTATATATATATATCCATATATATATATATCCATATATCCATATATATATATCCATATATGTGTGTGTGTGTATGTATATATATATATATATATATATATATATATATCACCTCACACCTGTCAGAATGGCTAAAATCAACAACACAAGAAACAACAGATGTTGGTAAGGAGGTGGAGTAGGGGGAATCATCTTGCACTGTTAGTGGGAATGCAAACAGGTGCAGCCACTCTGGAAAAGTGTGGAGTTTTCTCAAAAAGTTAGAAATAGAACTACCCTATGATCCAGCAATCACACTACTACTTATTTACCCAAAGAACACAAAAATATTAATTGAAAGGGATAGATGCACCCTGATGCTTATAGCAGTATTATCTACAATAACCAAATTATGGAAACAGCCCAAGTGTCTATCAATTGATGAATGGATAAAGAAGTGGTATGTATCTATATAATGGAATATTACTCAGCCATAAAAAAGAATAAAATCTTGCCATTTGCAATGACATGGATGGAACTAGAGAGTATTATGCTAAGCAAAATAAGTCAAAAAAGGAAAATATCGTATGATTTCAGTCACATAGGATTTAAGAAAGAAAACAAATGAACAAAGGTGGGAAAGAGAAAGAGAGAACCAAACCAAGAAACAGATTCTTAACTATAAAGAACAAAATGATGGTTACCGGAAAGGAATGGCGGTGGGGGGAAGGAGTTAAATAAGTGATGGGGATTAAGGAATGCACTTGTACTACACTTGATCTTAGCCAAAAGGCCGAGAAGCGATAAGGAGTGCACTTGTGATGAGCACCAGGTGTTGTATAAAAGTGTTGAATCACTATATTGTACACCTGAAATTAACAGTACACTGTATGTTAAATAAATTTAAATAAAATAAAATAATTTAAATTAATTTAAATAAAAATAAAAAAAAATTACCTGATTCCTTTTGTTACTGAAAGTGAGTCACTTCCATTCTGTTTTAGGTTTCCTATCCTCACTTTTAAACTAAATAAAATTAACTTGAAAATTAAATAAAAACATTTTCAGAGAGAGAGAGAGAGAGAGCAGGGGAAGGGCAGAGAGAGAGAGAGGGAGACACAGAATCTGAAGCAGGCTTCAGGCTCTGAGCTGTCAGCACAGAGCCTGACGTGGGGCTCCAACTCATGAACTGTGAGATCATGACCTGAGCCAAAGTTGGACACTCAACTGACTGAGCCACCCAGGCGCCCCTCCCCACTTTTTTTGTTTTTAAATATGTCTTCCACTCAGTTTTCCTGAAGATAAATCACATAACCACAGTCATGGAGTAAGATGTGTGAGATGAATCTTTCAAATTATTGAGCTATAAAGAGATGCTTAGTAGTGATGTTCTAAAGTATTTCTCAGGAAAGAAGACATTAGCTCTTTAATGAAATCCTAGAGGGCCATGCTGAATACAAAGCATTTATTGGGAGTAGACAATTTCTAAAAATTAACCAATTTACGCCTAACCAAAGTCTCCCTCTCTCCCTTTATTACTTATCAAACATTTTAGGTTAGGTGCACTTGTTAGGTGTCATACACGGTTCTAGGCACTTCACAGGTATCCAGTCATTTCATTCTTATACCAACCCTATAAGGTAGGAACTATTACTATATACGCTTGGTATATGGAGCACGGAGAGACAGAGACTTGTCCAAGATTTTCACAGATGGTGAAGAGAGGAGCCAGGATTTAACCTAGGGAAGCCTCCTTCTAGAGTTCAAGCATGTACCTACTGTACTCTGCTACCTAACCAGGGTCTAGTCTGAGTCCCTAAGCCTGGAAATCCATTCACTCTCCACACTTAGGTTCAACATTTCATTGGGGCCTCATAGGCACTGCTCTTCTTGAACAACACACTTCCTTTTCCTGCAGCATGCACGCCCTGAGCACATCAACATTCAACTGTTTCAGTTCCTCTGCTCTCATCTGTCCCCCTGCTTTCTGCCCAAAGGGATCTTAGCAAGCCCAGCTCCCATCACATTTCCTGGGCATGGCAGCTTCCAGCTGCCAAGACACCTGCTTCCCAGGTATGCTTATTACACTTAGCACCTACTTGGGAATTAATCATACCAACTTGGGGGACTGCCTTTCTGCATTGTGTCGTGTTATTAACAAATTACTTTCGTTATGTAAATATCTTATTTTCCCAAATAGGGTAAGAGCTTCTCAAGCTCAGGGCTACGTATACCGTCCTTAGAATCCTCCACGCAGTGCATGATGTTCAGTAACTACTGAGCTGTTCCCTATGGATGTCACTGCATTTGTACCTTTCAGGATGGCCAAAGAGCCATTTGAAGCAGACAGATTTCACTCAGATCCTCTGAAACAAATCATTTTACTCCCCTTTAATGACCCAGTATTCTTACACTCTCCTCAAAATAAAATAAAATAAAAATGCAAAAAAAAAAAAGACTAAATTAATTTTGCCAAAAAGTAAAGAAAGCAATATTTCTTAAGCGCTATCTTTTTTAAATGCTCACAAAGACCCTGATGCAGACATCTGTTATCTCTGTTAGAAAAAAAAAATCATTGAGAAAAATGAGGATCCGAAAAGCAGTATTTACTGGGGGCTAGTATGCTAACATGATGGTTCAAGAGCAGGGTTCTCTACTCAGGGACAGCAAACTTCTTGCTTCCTTCCAAGGGGTCAGCCTGTGGTCATCAGTCAACTGTGGTTCAGAGCAGTGGTTCCCAAAACTGTGTGCATGAGAGTCATCTGGAGGGCTTCTTAAAACACAGATGCTGTCCGCAACCACCACCCCCTCCCCCCCCGCCCCCCAACCCTGCGCCCCCATTGCAGATTCAACTATTGGCCTGAGGTAGGCCCAGGATTTGCATTGAAAACAGATAATGTTTCCTAGGTGGCATTTCCTAGTTGAAGCCCCTGCTGTTGGTATGGGGACTGCACTTTTAGATTCTTGCTCCTAGAGAAGGAGGAAGACACTTCATATCATAGTAAGACCATTGATCTCTCCTAACATTTGTAAATTGGGGTGGGGGGGGGTGGGAGCTGGGTAGTCTGTGGTTTCAGCAAATCATTAGGAGCCTCTCACCCCTCCGTCTTTAGGATAATTAAAAAAAATTTTTAACATTTATTTATTATTGAGAGACAGAGAGAGACAGAGCATTAGCACGGGAGGGGCAGAGAGAGAGGGAAACAGAATCTGAAGCAGGCTCCAGGCTCTGAGCTGTCAGCACAGAGACCTACGCAGGGCTGAAACTCACAAACTGTGAGATCATGACCTGAGCCGAAGTCGGATGCCTAACCAACTGAGCCACCCAGGCGCCCCTTTAGGATAATTTTATTTATTTACTTACTTATTTATTTATTATTTATTTATTTTAACGTTTATTTATTTATGAGAGAGAGAGAGAGAGAGAGAGAGAGAGATTGCGAGCAGGGGAGGGGCAGAGAGGGAGACACAGAATCCGAAGCAGGCTCCAGGCTCTGAGCTGTCAGCACAGAGCCTGACTCAGGGCTCCAACTCACAAACCTGTGAGATCATGACCTGAGCTGAAGTTGGACACTTAACCGACTGAGCCACTCAGGCGCCCCTAGGATAATTTTAAACAAGTACTCAAATATGAAGTTTGTAGATGGTGAGTTTGCATGTCAGGGGGTGGGTGTGCAGAATTGGGATAAAGGAGGTAGGGAGACATCTCAAAATCCCATGTGTCTCAAGTTTTAAGAATGTTCATGTCCTTTTCATTCAGTAATTCCACTTAGAGTGCTTTATCTCAAGGAAATAATCAGAGATGCTTGAAAAGATTTGTGTTCAAAGATGTTCACTGAAGTATCATTTTCACAGCCCAAAGCTATAAAAACCAAGTACTTAAAATATGCGATTGATTAAACAAATTATAATGCCATCTGAGGAAATAAGATACAGCTGTTAAAAATTATTCCTCTAAGGATATGGGAAGATAAGGAGGTAGGTTTCGAGGTGCCTGGGTGGCTCAGTCGGTCAAGCTACTGACTGTTGATTTCGGCTCAGGTCATGATCTCATGGTTCATGAATTTGAGCCCTGCATTGGAGTCTGCACTGATGGTGTGGAGCCTCCTTGGGATTCTCTGTCTCCCTCTCTCTCCCCTTCTCCCACTCATGCTCTCTCTCCCTCACTCTTTCTCTCCCTTTTTTTAAAAAGGAGGTAGGTTTATAATTTTATGAAGCAAAAAAGTAGACTATAAAAAAAGCATATAAAGTATCAAATATACTTACAAGTATTTATTCCTAGAAAGCAGTTTATGTAGTGGGTACCTCTGGGTGATGACAAATTTTCTCAACTCTTCAGTTTCTAGAATATCCTAACATTCTCTCAATTTCCTTCAAAGAACATGCATTATTATGCTAAGTAGAACATGTCCAAATAAACATTTGAGTATTTTTAAGCAACCTCTACAGCAGTGAATTTGAATTTTTCAGAAGCAGAAGTGCTGTAATGGAGAGGCATAGCATAGTAGTTAATATTTCTTGAATGCTAACCTCAGGCTAGAGGTAATATAGAGTATCTCTGTATAATTCTCACTTTATAATAATAGGTACAACATAATGTTATTTCACAATATTGTATTTCTAGTGTGTGTCCATACACATATGTATATAATAAAACCTGTTCTTATTCTGTATCCAGTGTACTGAAGTACATTAGCATTCAGAGAAGATTACAGTTGACGACAATCTGTTGATGAAGGTTGTAACTTCAAGGGGCAAAAGAAATCGTAGTTTTGGCTGTCTTTGTCTTTTCACACCACTTCTGTGGGATAAACTTCCTGTCAAAGGGCTCTGGGTGTGTTGCTTCTCCTCGTGTATACCCTTTTTAGTACCGGTCTACTATTGCCCTTCAGTAGCACCCTGCTCCCTGCACAACTACATAGTTCTTCATTTTTGGTCTCTTGCTACTGCTCTGGTTTTCCTGGTTCTCTTCTCACTTCCCCCTCTGTTCCCCGCCTGCCCCATGCTGGGTCGTTGGCTTGGATATCTTCTTTGTGGCTCTTAGCCAGGTTCCTCTTTCATTCTCCATGCCTTTGACAAGGCTTAGACCAGATAGCTTCACCAGCATATCAGGCATGCTCACCATATTTAAGGGCTTCCTGAAATCTGAACCTCTTCATGAATTAGAGCACCTGGCATATAGTAGGCATTCATTCATTCCCAAAGGATATTGAGTCCCTCCACACTGGAAACTCAACAGAGATTTCTGCTCTGTGAGACTCCAACATATACCCAACACACACACACAAAGTGTGTCCACTAAACCTTGTACAGGCTGCTGTCATTCTAAATATTTTCTAGAATAATTCTAGAATCTAGAATTTTCTAGAATCTGAGCCTACACTAACCTGAAAACTGACTTTAGAATTGCTTTTTTTTTTTTTTTAAATAGCTGTTTAAAAACACACCTTAATCAGCATACTGGCTTTAAAATATGTCCCCAAATTATTTGATACTCTTCCTGTTGAGAGATGGGATCTGTGTTCTAGCCTATTGAATCAGGATTCTGTGTTTGCTTGTCAAATAGAGTGTAATGAAAGTGGATGCTATGTCACTGCATGAATTGAGGCCTTGGGAACTGGTAGTATCTGCTACTGTCTGTTGGGATACTCATTGTTGGAAGTCAGCCACCATGTTTTGAGGAAGCCCAAGCAGCCCATGGAGAAGCCCAGGTGAAGAGAAACTGAGGCCCTACTGAATGCCTGGCCAATAACATCAGCTTTCCAGTCATATCAGTAAACCATTATGGAAGTAGATTCTCTGGTCCCTAGTTGAGCAGCTGTGTAAAACACAGCCAAGCCTCCCATGCTGAACACTGCCCAAATTACAGATTCACGAGCTAAACAAATGGTTTTTGTGGTTTTTAAGCCCCTGTTTGATGGTGGATTGTCACTTAGCAATACAAAGCTAGAGCAATGCATGTACTTGGTTATGAAGATGGGTCTTCTACAGATATTGTAGTGGGTCTGCATTAGTGGGGCTTCATTAGGTGGCCGAATTGCTCTGTGTAAGAAATAATAGGATGTTAGAGGATTCTAAGCCAGAAAATAAGGAGCAGAGGAAGCAGAGGATGAAGGAGGGAGAGGGATGTCATAACAGGGAGAGTGGTTGAAGTACAAGTGAAGTCAACAACCAGTGAAATCATCTAACACCAGAGACACCAGAGATTATCTAGAATGGGGATATCATTGGTTTGGATTTAAGGTGTTTGCTCCTTAAAACACCTTAAGGATGCAGCTGGCTGCCATGCGATGGCAGTACCTGCTAATCTCCAACCCATGCTCCCTAAACCTTCCTCCAAATCCTGCCCTACATATAGTTTTGAGTCTGGAATGCCCAGGATTTGATGGGTGTACTGCCTTAAACTCCATGGGGGCAATGCAGTGTTGAGTAACACTGTGAACACTTGACACAAAATGGAGAATGGAATTTGAGAATTCACTGGAAACAAGACCTGGAATCTACAGGTGACTCAGGAAAACATAAGGCTTGTAACTGTCCTCAACTCTTTCTTGACCCATTACCCCCAACCCCTGGACATATGTGAGGGATCCTGGACATCTCTCTTTGTGGAATGTGGGCTCAAATATTTTGGGGGCTTTGATCAACTCCAGTTGACTAGTGGTTGCCTTAAAGAACTTGTTACAGCATTGATCCTCACTGTGTGCTCGGTCTCCAAAATGTGTGCCTCTAATATTTATGCTTTGAAGGGGACAAGCACAATTTCCTGGGCCTCCATGTGTGCCCTCAGGGACACTTGTCTAGGTTGCTCTTGGGCGTCACCAGAGCATCACATACCTTGGCAGGTGCTCCTCACAATGCTACTTAATGACACAAACAGATGTCTTCAGTTGGTCAGGTGAAATACTCTGGTACAGGGAAAGACCCATACCAGACTTCCGATCTTCAGAAGCGTAAGATGATAAATTTGTGTTGTCTTAAGCCACTAAATTTGTGGTTACCGCAGCAATCAAAAACTAACACAACCTGGACATAAAACATTACGATAGAGGATTTTAGTTAAGTGAAGGTAGGATACAGAAGAAAATCAAAATGCCCAAAGCTTGATTTTTGAGTTCAAATAGAGACAAACGATGCATGTTTTCTTTGCGGTTACTTTTACTGAAAAACAACAACAACAAAACATTTCTTTTTCAAACGAGTCCAAATAAAAGACCATTACACAAGATTGCACAATCACTTACAAATGCTGCAGTTAAAGGTAAGTAGGCCAGTCTCACGAGTCCTTGTCTAGTAGTTTTCTCCATATGCAACACACCGAGAGCGTAATTCTCCGAGCTGTTGGGCTGATTTCACAGTCCCATTGGCCAAGCTCACTGTGTTTTATAATTGAATCAGACCTCAGGTAGGAACTTTTCCACCATGATTTCTGCCTTGAGGGCAGTTTTAATTTTCACATTCTTTCCATTTACCTCTGGCTTTTTCATCGTCAGGGGCACAATCCGGCATTATCCAATGTCTTTCTCTATTTACCACACAATTTCCTCTTCTCTGGGACATAACTTCCACAGTCTTCACATTCTTTTCAACAACCACTGTCTTTAGTATACAATAATACGATTTCAATGTAAATACAGACACCTACATCCTCAAAGAGGGAGAAAAAGAAAGGACTGCCTGCTAGAAAACAGATCCAGGTAGGAAGGGTAAATTCAGGGAACCCTGGCAAGGACTGCCATTAACACTAGCTTGTGAAAAAGCAATTATGAAACTTAAAAAAAGGAAATCAAATTTGATGTGTTGTGTGTGTGTGTGTGTGTGTTTTATTCTGCACCATTTTGAATTAAATAGGAATAAATCTAATAATATGCTCTAGTTGCAACATGAAACAAGAATGTTAACAGCTTACAAATACTGCTGTGCTGTGAACGTTCAGTTCTCTTCTGAGACACGGGGCATACAAATGAGTCCAATTTTCAGAATCTTCCTCTGGGCCTTGTAGTCGCACGTGTCACAGATGGATGTGCTTTTTTTTTTTTCCCCAGAGAACCAGAGTCTGCAATTCTGATTAGATTCAAGCTCAAGGTACAATTTAGCAAATGCTACATGCTTTCTTAATGATTTTACGCACCTGTGAGGTCTACTTAGGACCCAGAAATTAGTTAAGAATATAGAAACAGTCTCTTGAAAATACATATCATATCTATATGTATATCTTCTTAGAAATTATGAAAAAGCCTAACATATTTTATGAATTTGACTTTTTGTAAGTAGTTTTCTAAAACAAGCCTACACATAATTTTTCTCCTCAACAGTACTGATAAAACACAGGGCACCTTTTTCTTTCAAGTATTGGGTAAAATACTATACCCTGAGAATTTGGGGTGCAAACCTACACCTTGTAAACTGTAGAATGAAAACTCCTCAAGCACCACATAGGAAAATGTATACCATGATAGTTTTTAAACACAGAGACTATTATTGAATGTGTTTTCTCATGCACATATATATACTTATCATGAGATTATAGGGAATCTACTTAAGAATCCATACTGTCCTGCAGTCCAAAGTATTATTTCAGGTAGCGTGAGCATTCAATTTGTAGCAAACACAGACTTTCATTTCTATGAAGTATGAAAATAATTAAAATGCATTATCTCTTTAAGAGGCAACAATGATAAAGTCAAATCTGAAATTAAGAAAAAGAAATTTATATCACTAGGTATTTCCTATTGTTATAAGGATGAATTTGAGCTGTGTGTTAACATTTGAGATTTGTCATAAAGATGGCAAAGCGTAATCTGTTTTAGCTTATTTACTCAGTGGTACATAGAGAGCCATATACATACAAACGTATAAAGACATATACAGACAGACAGAGAGCTTATATATTAAGTCACTAACTGCATATTTGGGCTTCATTTAATCCTGAGGGCAATTTCAGTGAGTGCTTCTAAGAAAATATATTCTTGCGGATGAAAATTTTCATACTGGTTAAAAATGTGTTCAGTTTTCCAGAAACAACTCAAATGGAGTAAATTTCCACCTGACTATTTAACCAACAGGGGGAAAGAGGAAACGGGTCAAGTTTTCTATGGACAATGCCCTGTGGTTCCTCTGGAAAACTGAGTCACACATGTAACCCTGAGTGGAAATGGCATAAACTGGACTCTCGTTAGATTCAAGCTCAAGTCACTATTTGGGAAATGCTACATGCTTCATTAATGGTTTTGTGTACATAAGACATAAAAGGGTAGTAGTTCAGTAGCTAAAGGGACATCGTTAGGGTAATAGTTTTATGGATCAAAAGGCTTCATAGACTCTTGCTTTATTCCACGTAACTTTGGTTGAAATAGGAAGGGCACAACCACCTCATTCCAACAGCAATGCAACCTCAAGAAATAATGAAACACTGAAAATGAGGATTTAGAATTACCACGTGTTTAAAAACGTTCGTCCCTATCACTTGAGGTAGTAAATGGCCAGCAGCATTGGTTTGTTTTTTTTTTTTGTTTTTTGTTTTTGTTTTTTTTTGTTTGATGAAATAGAGGACCATAAAATTATCAATAAACAATGTGGTAGTCATAGAATACTATTTTTAAAGTTCCATTTTAACCACTTGGACATTTACTACGTCCTTGGCAGCTTCTTAGAAGATGTGGCCTCTCTGATAGAACCAATGAGTGAAAAGTTCTCTTTTCTTTCCTGGTTTCTGTACCAGTTTACCTCAGTGTGAGAATTTAAGGCTCAGATCTGCTGGTGATAAATAATGATAAATAGCTTATGGGGTCCCCAGGCCCCCAGGTAAGAATTCGACCACATTTTCCAGGGAAGGAACTGTCTCTCTTTTTGAAGACCTGGCAAGCAGTTGACTACTCAGTATGATCACTGGGTTTGCCTAAAAGTCACATGCGTTTTTAAAACAGTCTTGTCAATTCCAGTACTATCCACCCAAATCCTATGTCGGTTTTGCCAGATGTGTTCAAATATTTGAGAATTCATGGTGCTTCTTTGGGCACTACAGGTTTGAGCTCTTTGAAATCGATTCTACCTCCTTGTTTTAATACTAAATGACCTCATACCTAGCCAATCTCTCCTGAAAATGGCTGAATGTGGTAAGAGTGGTGAAAAATTAAGGCAATTCTGGGGTGACACTGCTGCTGTACCTGGGTGAGAAGACCTCCGTGACAAAGAAATAAGGCTTGCCCCAGTATGGTACAAGGTCATCTTTTCTATACACAGAGGCTGTTTTATATTTCATGCTTCTTGTCTCATAGAGACATTCATTTCATTGCTCATCAGCCCATTGATGGAATCGTGACCAGAGCTGACTATTCCTGCCTCAAACCTTTTCTTCTACCCAACAGAATTTCATTTTAAAGGAAGATCCCTTTCGGGAAGGCCCTAAAAGAGAAATTGAGTCACTTTTCCTACAAGAGTCTGAGACGGGAAGCCTAACTACAAATGAGATTACGTCAATCACACAAAAATCAGTCTTAGGTTTTACTCACATCTTCAGTCATGAATAGCATAAAATTCTGTGGCTTCAAGAAAAAAAATTTAAGCAGAAACCAAATACCGATGATCATTAAAATCAAAATAAGGATCTTAAAAAATGTTTTACCAGGATGACTTGCCTTTGAACAAATAAACAGATAAGAGGAAACTCCTTAAAGAAAGCCTGGGAGAACCTTCAAGTTATTCTTTTTAAAAGTAAGAAATATTCCAATGTATCATTTGTTGAGTATATGTTGGCATGCTTACTAATTATGACAAACTAAATATTTATCTCTCCAATCAACTCATCAGGACTCACTGTGAACACTCACTAAAATGACCTTCAGAATTGAGTTTCAGCGGAGGCAGTACTGAAAGTCGATGAAAGATTCTGTGATTTGGATTCTCAACATCTCTTAAAGCCATAGGGAGGAAGTGATACAATCCTAGGTCACTGCTATCTGTATGGCTGGGGCTGGAGAGAATCAGAGCCACTGAATCAGTTCACATTCCACTCTACTGCCCCAAACAGGCCACTCCTCAGACTTCAGGCAACCCCGTGAGAGAGGAGCATGCAACTATGGAGAGAGGGAATCACCGAAGAAGACAAAAAACTGCTATCCACTCTTAACAAAGGTTGGATTCCAAGAGGAAAATAGGTATTTTATACTTCTCTGAGACTAAGAACTTAATTTTAAATGCAGTCACTGGCTCTTCAGTATTTCAAGCCATTCTATTTTAAGGCGACAGATAGTGTCATGGCGTTGTACAAATGGGAAAATTAAAACAAAGCCCAAGAATGAAAACTACTATTTTTTCACAATCACATTTGAAATCATGCTAAACCCAATAAAAGAACATGTAGAACATAACCAAGGGAATGACTAGGCTTGGCTCGTATGTGATTCAAAATGCAGACCCATCATATTTAAAAATCAAACAATCCTCACATACTCCAAGAACCCATAAGGAGATTTGTAATCCAGATTATTGATTTACTGATGTGGTTTACAACAGAACCAATCTCATTCTGCTGTACGTTTTGACTGAACTATGAAAACACTGAAGGGATTGTTTGCCTAGTCACAAGTACAGAAGGGAGAGATGAAGAGAAAGCTTATATTCTGTATTATAGTATAAAAAGAAATCGTTTCACAGGGGAAAAACTGCAACCATTCAATCAGCTTAGTAAAACTAAAATAACACAAACTGTTTTAACAGGGTTGTTCAGGAAAATATAGAAACTTACACACTTGGTTCATAAGAAGCAAAAACTAAGAATAACACATGTAGAGGAAGCGTTTCAGATGCATTCTTAGTGCTGTTACAATGCAACCTTCAGATTACAGAATAGTCCATCTTCCGTCTTGCTCCTATAAACAAACATCATCAAGAAAAGATTGTTAGACTAAAAGTAAATCTCACTTCTTTTTTTTAATTTTTCTTTTTTACATTTATTTATTTATTTTTGAGAAACAGAGTGAGACGAAGCGTGAGCGGGGGAGGGGCAGAAGAGAGAAGGAGACACAGAATCTGAAGCAGGCTCCAGGCTCTGAGCAAGAGGTCAGCGCAGAGCCCGACGCAGGGCTCAAACCCACAAACTGTGAGATCATGACCTGAGCCAAAGTTGGACGCTCAACCGACTGAGCCACCCAGGCACCCCAGTAGATCTCACTTCTAAAGAAGGATATCAAGGTACATTTTATTTGACTATTTGGCTAATTTCAACATTAATAATGATGAAGATCACATTTTAAATTGTAGTTGGCAAATGTGTTTCTGAATTTCCTTAGACGTTATAGTGACTTTAAGAAAGTACCCAAAGAAAAGCTTCTCTTTGAAACTTGAATTGAATCAATCAACTATTGAAAAATGATTTTAGAGTTAAACGTTTAGTTTCATTGAAATCATCCACAGCAGAGATAAAACTGTGATAGATGCATTCCTAAAATATCATGCAGAAATGATATTTAAGCTAAATAGAAATATTTGAAATTTATGAGTTAGTAATCCAGTTAAGTGAGTAAACCCTATACTGAGAATTCTTGTAAGTGAACAATCACTACCTAAATTATGTAGAATTTCGTACAGTGCATTTTGATTAAAATGAGACACACTGATTATTGCCTATAACTTAGTTAAATCCATTCTATCACAAGATTAAAAGCTTACTGAAAATCAGCCTTTTCTGTTGATCTCTCTATAGTAAGTCTACTAAAACTATGCCTTAAAAAAACATTTTTTTCTGACATTTGAGAGTTGATATTTGAACATAATATTATGAAGACAGATATAGAGTGGCCTACAGGTAATATTTGTTAAGGATTAAGAACACCCTGTCATGTGAAAAATAACCTCGGAGGAGTATCAAATAACAGCTATCTAATCAATTATATGCAATCAGAGTAGCTCGACAAGGGATATTTTAATCCTGTCATCTAAAAATTGACTTGTGTTAAATACATAAGAAAAAAAAAAGTCTTTAAGAATAATTATGATTTCATATGTATATACTTCATGTTTGTTTATTTTATTCTTTTGTCTTCTATATTGAGGAGTGACCTCCAGGATGAAAGACACCGAGATGGGTTTGGAGACTTCTCATTTGTGAAATTTAGGTTTTTCCTACCTTAGGGCATAGAAAGCAGCAATTGGAAAAGAAAATATAATTACAAGGGGAGGAGAAGAAACTAGAAGACTAAGAAGCAGAGTATGAGATTCAAGGATCCATGGATCTGACAACCACACAGGCTGAGTCCATCGTGAGGCAAGATTTTGCCAAGATTCCCTGAACAGGCTGAGAAGACGTGGGGTGGTGGTGCGGGTGGAGATGGGCGCCGACAGCGGTGGGGTGGGTGGGAGGCATACTCCAGGATGGTGAGAACAGCCTGAGAAACGGAGGAGAAACCAATCGACTGGGACCATTTTTAGGGACCCATAGTCCAGATATCGCCTTTTCATTCATTTGCAGGACATTGGCTCTGCTTCCATTAACTTCAGAGGAATTTTATTTGAAATTTTGCAAGTAATAAAGTTAGTCTGATTCTTGTTAAGGGTCGAGTAAGAAAATCCACCAGTTTAACCTATCAGAGGATCATGAAGAAGCCAGTAAAGATGAGAGGGGTGACTATACTGTGTCACCGGGCAGTTTGGCCTGGATGACTTCCCATGGTTATAGGACCAGAACACATGACAGAGTTCAGCAGTGATGCTGGGTCAGATTTTCCCTTGCTCACACAGACCTGTGCCCAGACAGAGAGGAAAATCTCTACATGCAGCTGGCAAGCTATCTGCAGAGTTGTATAACATTCTGGAAGGTCTTGATACTAGAGTACCCTGACCCGCAGCCAACGGGCCTGTCCTTAGAGATAAGCCAGCTCAAAGGGGACTCTGGGGCTGTGGGCATTGCTTTCCGTTGGGGGAAATATAAAGCAATCCTGGATACAGGCCCCTGTTGCTGTCCTGGAAGTCCGCGTAGATAAGGACCAATTTTCTGCTCTCATGAGGGCCTGAAAGATGAGGGGGCTCTGAGGCATTTATAGGGTTCTAGTCTCCAAGGGAGACTGAACTCTTACTATGTGCCCTGAGCTGTTTGCTATGTCCTTTGTAACGGTTTTATAACTCATTCTTCCCAACACTCCTGCAAGGTATTTCCATTTTACAGTTGAAGAAACCGAGGCCCAGACATGACAAATCCCTTATGCAAAGTAATACGAGCATTAGAATTTAAGCCAGGGTTGCCTGACCTCAAGGTGCACCTACTTGGCCTTTATTTAGTCAAAGCCCCACAGTCCCTCCTCAACTAAAATGCACGAACCCATTGGCATCCAGGAGGATCCCACTCTCACACGGACAACCTATACCCACCCCTCCCCCACATACCACAATTACCACCCTCTCCCCCATCACTGGGAGCCACAGCCACTCCCAAAGTTTCTGAAACTGGCTTGAATTCTCTTTGATGCATAAGATGTTCTAATAACTAAGGACAGCTAATTTTTAAATCAAAAGAAAAACACACATGGAGACTTAGCATATGCTAGACATTGACAGTTCAGGGTCAATTTGTTACCCTTATTCTCTTCTCTTTTTCCCCAGATAAGGGGAGAGAGACAATTCACAGCCAGAAACTGACACCTGGAGGGCAGAGAGTAAATGAAGTGGGCATACAAGGGGTCATCTGCAAGAGCCTGGGCCACAGAGCTCCAGGGGCCTGGATTTCAGCTGATCTGTGGATCTGGGACAAGCTATTTTTTCATTTGTAAACAGGAATTAAAAATAGTATCTCCTTACTTTCAGAATCCAATGGCATGATATGAAGTCTTGATATATAACAAATGATTAATATACATTAGCTATTACTTTTCATTTATTATTAATTTTATAGATGGTAAAGAAAACAAAAAGGTATTAATACAATTGTGGAGGGAGGCACCAAATAATAAGCTCGAGGGAAGCTACAACCCAAGAAAAGAGAAAGGGAGAAAAAGCAAAAAAGACATTAAGAAGATAATCCAACAAAAGAGCAGCTATGGATAATAACAGACAGAGGAAGCCACAACAAAGTTAGAAAAAAATTGAAATGAACAAATCAATTCAGGAATGTGATTACAGAATGAACTGCAAATGAAATGCCATGCTTATGGCCCGCGGCCCTGACACCTGGCCTCCTACAGGAAGCTGCAAAGAATGTGCAGGTGAGGGAGCAGGCAGGGAGCAGTGTCCTTCAGGCCACCCAGGTGGTGGTAAAAACAAACCACAGTAAGAAAAGGTGAGGAGAAAGAAGGAAGCAAGGTGGGACATCCAACTAAATCAACTGCAAGTGAATGGGAGAAAAGAGTCCGCAAAAGGGAATAAAATTGCCAAACAAGGTCACCTGGGTGGCTCAGTCCATTAAGCATCCGACTCTTGACTTCAGCTCAGGTCATGATCTCGGGGTTTGCAAGCTCGAGCCCTGCTTCAGGCTCCGCGCTGAAAACACAGAACCTACTTGGGATTCTTCCCATCCCCACCCCCCCACCCCCCACCCCCGCACTGCTCCTTCCCTGCTCTCTCTCTTTCTCTCTCAAAGTAAATTAATAAACATTAAAATTAATAAAAAAAAAAATAAAGTTGTCAAACAAAAACAAAAAGCAACGAACAGAAAGTAAATGAAATTCAGCTAAAGGAAGAAAGAGATAGGTAGTGAACTGGTTGGACAGACACCAAGAAGAGGGACCACCAAAGAAGAGACCACCAAAGGAGAAAAAGAAAAGGGGAAATGAAGAGCAAGAAAGAAGCAAACTGGAAAAAGGCTCTCGCATGGGATACTTTGGGTTTTTAGTCCCAATTCTGCCTTCAGGGGCACAGTGACTCATGAAAGGTCACTTAACTGTTCTGAGCCCCAGGTTCCTCCTGTAATTTCAATGCAAGAGACAGGGTTCGACCATCTGAGGACCCCTCTAGGGCCTCCTTAGAACTTTCCAGAAACAGTTGCCCCTGCATCCAGCCCCTCTCTCTTTCCACTTCAGCTGCTGATGTGGGGGGGCTCTATTGAGCCGTGGAAAGAACCTGGAGGAAGTAAGAAGAAAAGAAAGACCAACATGTAGGAGCAACATAAGGCACACTCAGAAATGAAACGACAGATAGATCAAGTCTTATAGGAAAAACAGAAGACATTCACTGAAACAAAATAATTGCGTTAACCGCTGTGTGGCAGGCATGATGCCAGTTAAAGTTTTCTTCTGTTATTATCACCTATTGACTTTATCTTTGTGTCCTTGTAAATGGTATTTATAATCAAGTCTCAATTCAAATTTTAAAACAGAAGATGGTGTCTAAGTGGGTGGGCAGGAGAAAGCATGAGAGGGAATGTGTCAGGGAAGGAAAACCTCAGCTACGCATGTCAAATAACAGAAAACTAAAACAAAAATGGTCTCCGCAGAAAAAGCATCGAAGATCCTGTGGAAAAGGGACTTTCAAAGCAAAAGCCGACAAACAGCAAAGGCCTAAAACAGAAAAATCCTAACGACAAGGGAGAAAATAGCCAAGTTTTGCAACTCGTGTGCCCAGCACACCGGTGTGTCGAGCATGGGCTCCTGTCATGACTACTGGCCGCGAAGCCACCAGCTGGGAAGAGCCTCATCCATTTGTCACAGTGTGTGACATCATTACCAAGTAAGGATAAAAGAATAATACTGCTAATTATCTTCTCAGCCGGGCTGCAACATGGCAAAGTTTGAGGAGCACAGCAGCAGTGACCACAGGAAGGAGAGAAGCAGAAAGACCCATCTGTGAAAGCAAAACTAAAGGGAAATTCGTAACTGCATAAGCAGACAGAGATGATGGCACCTGGTTATGCTCAGATATAGACAGGGGGACGGAGCAAAGCTCCCCAGGCTCCCTGGTACAACGGTACAGCTAAAAATAGATGCTGAAAGACTTATTATTATTATTTGAGCTGGAAGGAATCTTAAAGGTTAAGACAGGACTTGAATCCTGGTCTCGCAGCTCTGCGGGCACGGATCTGTGCCCTCTTGGCTTGGGGGACCAGGTCACACGTGGGTGGGGCTCTCCCCACCGCAGAGCACACTGTAGCTGGTGGAGTGTAAACAAGAGGTTCGTGTTCCTCGGATGAATGAGGGAATTAGCGCATTTCTTTCAAACATTCATGTTACAAATGTCCAGAGAGGCACAGAGTAGAGAGCCCAGGTGTCCTGGCTGCCAGGACAGGGCTTGCTATCCTTCTCTGCCATCCTTTCTTTGCTCCGGGCCTTCGACCAAGGAACAGAGTGGCCCCCACGGTGCATGCTGCGAGCGAGAGCCCAGAGCCCCCTCTGCAGATCCTGGCTATCTCGTTCCCTGGGGACCTCAGCAAAGCCATTCCTTCTAAGCTTTAATTTTCTTCTCCGTGAAATGCTGTGACCAGATCAAGTCATTTGTGTGACTTCTTAGTTAAAAGGGGCACATAAACTCCTACTCTACCTCAAGGAAAATCTCTGAATTTTAAATCAAATTCTTAGGATATCTTGAATTGAAACCAGCTCTCAAGACTTCTCACCCTGACCATCCTTGGGAGCTTCCACTGATGAATGTGTACAACATAATTTTTTTGATATATCTGAGCAATGTTTACAATTTTTTTCACACGCCAAAAAGAACAACACACTTCTTTTTCACGTATCTAACTTTCTTCAGAAAGTGGCATAGAACTTTCAGGAAGGTAGGGCGCCTGGGTGGCTCAGTCAGCTAAGTGTCTGACTGTTGATTTCATCTCAGGTCACGATCTCACGTTTTGTGGGTTCGAGCCCTGAGTCGGGCTCTGTACTGACAGTGTGGAAAAGGACTTTCAGGAAGATGAGTTTTGAAGGATATTAGTTATCTGAATTTGGATAATAGATTTTTGCCTATATACAAAATGCTAATTGTTAGTTCCTAACAAAGTCTTCTTAAATCGAGAAGCCAGCTTTGCATTTCTATCTTTGGGGTTGGGGACTAAAATAAAAGGCTGTGCTTTCAAAAGGCAAAACCTTTTTAAAAAATTACTGTTCAAATCTCGAACACTAAAAATTATGATTTCTATCTGTGTCTGATGGGAACAACTCCATGCCTAATCTCTCCAGACTCAGCAGACAGGAGGGAAGCCAGAGGCAGCTGCTGCAGGGACACTAGGCAAGCGTGTGCCCGTGTGCCCGGTTGTTCCCTCCTCTGTGTCGTGTCCTCTCTTCCCCTGGCTTCTGCACCTCCAGGGCTCACACAAAGGCCTCGCAGGATTAGCTGCCCCAAAATAGCCTTAGGTAAACACAACACCTGTCTAGAAGATTAAAACATTTTTGCCTAGAGGCTACTCTTTTCTTTCTGTAAAACTACGTGTCTAATTCTGAGCCTCTTCCAGAAGCAGATTGAATTTTTTTACAATGAATAAAAGATTCATTATTTACCTTGAGTCCCCACACCCCTCTCTTTGTGATCATTATACACTGCCTGCTGCAAGCTCTCACAGAGGAAGCATGCAAGTTCTCTGTTTCCAGAGTGCAAGGAAAACGAGGGAATTTTTGACACAAAGACCCAAGGATTTTTGAACGGTGGCTTAATGTCTAGAAGTCTAATAAATGTAATGCATAGTAACAATCCCTGAATTTGAAAAAGGTTTTATACTTTGCAATATACTATTATGCCATCTGACACTGAGGTAAATTTTGAGGAGTAGATATTTTGTTTAATTTTTTTTTAATGTTTATTTGTTTCTGAGAGAGAGAGAGAGAGAGAGAGAGAGAGAGGGAGAGAGACAGAGTACTAGTGGGGGAGGGGCAGAGAGTGAGGGCTCCGGGATCTGAGCTGTCAGCACAGAGTCCGACACGGGGCTTGAACTCATGACTGGTGAGATCATGACCTGAGCTGAAGTTGGATGCTTAACCCACTGAGCCACCCAGGCAGCCGGAGATATTTTTTTAAACGTTTATTTCTTTATTTTGAGAGGTGGGGGAGGGGCAGAGAGAGGGAGAGAGAATCCCAAGGATTCTGTCAGCGCAGAGTCCAATATGGGGCTCAATCTCATGAACCATGAGACCATGACCTGAGCCTAAATCAAGAGACACTCAACCGACTGAGCCACCCAGGGGCCCCAAAGGGTAGATATTATTGACACGTGAGTGTCATGAGTGCTAAAGAGTTTGCATGCCCAAGACCACACAGCTGGTGAGAAGCTGAAGCTGTGAATCTGATTCAGTGATCCTACTTCCTAACTTAAGGCCCTTTCATCGCACAAAGAATCAGTGTTCCTCTGTTCCTTTTCAGTTCGGAAAAGAGAAAAACGGTTTACTTCTTTCATATAAGCAGAGAAACAGCTTCTCTCCTCTCCACCTCCCTTCTTGGTTCAGCATGATCGTACCAAAAGTGAAAGTCCTAGAAGCATATATGATGCCAACACGTCCTAATCTGAAGCAAACAGGAAAATGAGGGGGCCAATTTGTCCCCACGCTGCTGACACTTCTGTGCTCCTATTGAAGGCTGCCCCTGTCTGATTGTCTGATCGTCCTGGTTCAGACAAGCCAAACTCATTTTTCCTATCAAGTCCCCTGGAGTGTATTTACAGCAAGGATTCCTGTCTGCATTTGGATTAATTCAGATATCAGGAATCTACTTAATCTGATTTCTTCTAGAGGGGGGCAAGTGGAGGTTGATTATGTTCCGAAGGGAAAGAACGCAGATATGAAAGCGAGTGTCTTACAGGAATTAGCAGCCGTGCATAGTGGATTCGGTCTGATCAGACTGGATCAAACCCAGCAGCCCATGCAAGAAGCCACTGCAGCTGAAGAATATCCCCCTTTTCATGGTCAAGTGTGTGTGTGTGTCTAAAGACCTTGAACTCACCCTACGAAAAAGTACTCTATCTGGAAACAGAAAAACAAGAGCTTAAAATATACAGTCCCTTTGTATAAGACATTTCAAGTGAGAGAAGATGTGGAGGGAGTGAAGCCTTTGTACAGATTTTAGAAAACCTCCTAAACAAGAAAATGTCAGTGTGATTCTTCTTACTTGTGGGGAGCGACAAGAGCACCGAGAGCACCGGTGTTCCCACCCATCTCTCAGAATATTCACGCCTTCTGTCTGTCGCTGGGGCTGCCAGGAATAGAGGGAAGCTCACTCCACGAAATCCAGACCGGGTTTTCATTTCTTTTCCCTGCCAATCCTCACCAAAGGCTAACCTGACAGATCTAAGGTTCACTTCCCTCCTACTCACTGGTGGGAAAAACAGGCAGTTTGAAAAGGTCAGAGGGGGAAAGGCTGGCTGCGGGGATTGAGGAGTGGGAAGAAGAGGCAACTTGGTAAGGAAATTAACTCCTTAATAATTTAGGTGGGGTATTGTTCTCTTCTCCCAAAACGCCCCTTTCTACAGACAGCCTCCCCTGCCACTTCAAACACGAAGCAGTAGGATTGCTCTTAATCCCTTAAAACTGATTATCAAAGTCACATTCACTCACCAGCAGCTGCTCCGTTCTGCTTTCTGGTGACTGCGCATCATCTGTGTTCTACCACAAAGCTCATGGTTGTGCCATCAAAGGAGGGGGGCGCAATGATCCTCGGCCCCAGGGGTTGCGAAGAGATGCTGATGACAGGCTTGCCGTGCAGCTGGGCGAAGCCCTTGGCCCCCACGAGCTGGGATGTGGCTGCTGCGGCCGAGGAGGAAGAGGAGGCAGGAGACTGACCAGAGGCCATGAAGTATGGGGCCTCAGTGAATGTCGAAGCTGCGTCTTTGCTGGGGGGCTCTGCCGCCATGGACGAGAGCTCACTGCTCCCTGGGGTGTGAGCAATTGGCGTGGGCTGCAGGGCACTGGTGGGCAGCACCGTGGGCAGAAAACCGGGGTAGATCATGTAGGTGGGTGCATAGGCCCCAGGACTCAGGGCCAAAGGAGGCACAGGGAGGGACATGGGAGCCACAGCCTGCTGCTGGGAGGTCATAGGCACATCCACATACTGCCCCGTCTCAGGGTCAAAGAGTCTTCGGGTCATGGGCTGTACTGGTGTGTCCACCAGATAGTACTGGCCTGTCGTCACATCCAGGAGCATCTTGCGCTGGGTCTGCTGAGGCTGTGGCTGCTGGAAGGGGTCTGCGGGGACTGAGGCCGGGCCTGCAGGTGCTGGGGCAGGCATGCTGGGTGGGGAGAAGCAGAGGACCTGGGGCTGGGCTCCCTGCAGGGTGAAGGGTAGTGGCTGCTGGTGGTAGATGGCAGTGGGAAGATGCTCGGGGCTCTGTGGCCCTTGGGGGGCAGCTACTGTCTCCCTGGGGTTGTCGGGTTTGGTGCGCCAAGCTGGCCGGCCGGTTCCACTGACCTGAGAGCCTTTGGGACTACTGGGGACCTGACTGCGGGCGCTCAGGGGTGGCAAGCTGCAGAGAGTGGTCGCTGAGGAGGCGGGCGGCCCCTCCCTCCCAGCCCCGGGCCGGCCCTGAAGCTCTCCAGCTGCAGAGCTTCCTTTAAGGGGGATGGTCAGGTAATTCTCACAGTCACTATTGTTCTTTTCCAAATTGCTGCCGTTTTTCCTATTGGTCACCTCATCAGGAGGTGCCCGTGTGGCCGGAGAGATCTTGAGGGACCGGAGTCCCTGTGATTTGATGCCCTTTGCTGCCGAAGGACTCTCTGGCGAAGGCCCTTGTGGGAACTTGCCAGCGACACCCCCAGTTTTCTGGGTGCTGCTGGCACTCACGGTGAACACATTTCGGTTGCTGGGGAGTGGGGGGAGGGGCTGCAGGGGCTGGGTTCTTTCCACATCCTTGTGGACTGGGGGAATATAGAGCGATCGAGGCCTCTCCCTGGCCAGGTTCTCAAAGGCAGCTGCCCGGGCAGACACACTCTCAGTGCTAGGGTTGGAGTTTCTCCGCTGCAGACGTTCCACGGGGCCCCCACGCAGGACCACACCGCCTTTGTTTCCTGCGCCCCGCTCCTCCAGCTCACCCAGTCGTCGGGCCAGCTTGTCTGGGTCCCCCTCAGCACCCGCAGCCCCTTCCCTCTCCTCACTGGCAATGAGCGACAGGACATGGCTGTCCATCATCATGGGCAAAGGGTCACTTTTGCGCTTCCACTCGTTCCTGTTGAAGCTGTACAGCTCTTCCATGGACCTCACTGCGGCAGTCAGCTTCTCCAGGGCATTCCGAGATGGCTTGGGGCCTTTCCCTTCCTCCTTGACCTCCTCCTCCTTGGCCTTCTCTGGGGTCTTCTGAGCAGAAGCCTTAGAGACGATCTTGAGCACAGGCAGGTAAGACCCCTGCTCCGGCTTATTGGGGGCAATGGTGGCCACGGGCAGCCTGCCAGATGCCCTATGAACCAAGACTGTCCCTTCCGGTGAGGAGGAATTCAAGACCCTGCCGCTGCCACCTTTGCCTATGTTCTCCCTCGGCTCGCGGTCCATGCTATCTTCCCTCTGGTTCACCACGGCCTGGCACGTAATCACTATGGGGGAAAGGGATTTGGATCCGCCAGCTGCAGCGGCCAGCTGCCTGGGTTTGGGCCCGGTCAGCCCCTGCTCTGGGGTAACGCTGCCCTTGTCACTGCTGTCCCCTGACCCTTTGATTAGTTTCCTGACATCTCTCACCTGGTGGAGGGGGCCCTGGGCCTTGGACTTGTCTCTGACGTCTCTCACCTGGAACTGGGGCACTTTTTCCAGGTTGTCTCCCCGGAAGAGTTTCTGCTGCGCTCTGCTGTTGTCCTCAATGGTCTTAAAGAGGTTAGAGGCGCTGCTGCTGGCCAGTTTGGGCGTGAGCAATTTGGCAATGTTGAAGTCCGAGCTTGGCTGCTGCACGCTCCCCAGCCGGATCTTGATTTCGGGAGCCTTGGGCCGAATCACTGCCATGGAGGTGGCTTGGGCAGCAGGATACTTGGTAGCCTGCTTCCCCGGCTGCTTGTCCTTGGGCGTCTGCTGGATGTTGGGGACGAAAAGGCGAGACATGATGGTGGACTTGCTGGCAGAGATCTCTCCGAGATCAGCCCTCCAGTCGCCCCCTTTGGGAAGCTTCAGCTTCCCAATGGGGGCTTTTTCTTCCCTCTTCTCTGCCTCCTTCTCCTTCCAGGACCGGAATGCACTGTTCTGACTGCGGAGGAAGATGCCTTTGACAGTCTCTGATGCACTCTTCTTAATTTCGCAGACTTCCTCCGTATGTCCATCCGGGAAATTTCGCCAGGAGACCGCGGCGCTCTCCCGAGGAGCACTGGCTTTGAAGATTGGGGATTTAGACTCGGCTGCGGACCCCTCCGCACCTGCGTCCGCCACGCTGAGCACCGTGTACTCAGAGCCCGCCTCTGAGTGGCGAGAGCTCTGCCTCTGCAGGCCCCTCTCCCGCGGCTTCTCCCCCCGAGCAGGGCTCTCTGCCGTCTCCTTGGAGGTGCCGGAGAGGTTATGGTGGGATGTGTCGCTGACTTCTCCCCTCTCCATTTTGAACTCATGTTCCCGCTGCATCTTCTTGGAGATGACATTTTTGAGCAGACTGGAAGCAAACTTGGACTTCTTCTGGGGGCCGTCGGCGCGGGAGGCAGGCTTGCTGCTCTCCGAGGTCTCCGAGCCATCGTCAGTGTGCACCGACCCGGGGCCCTTGCTGGAGCCTCTGGTGGTTCTGCAGGGCCCAGTGGCCGAACTGGCTTTGCTGTCACTGCGGCAATTCATGGGCTCGAGAAGGGTGACCACGCGGGAGCCCGTCTGGACCTGCTTCTGGAAACACAGCGGGGTCTCCACATGTTTGATTTCCCCCTCGACTTTGCTGACCACGAACTCCAAGGCTTTGGTCTGGGACTTCTTGGACTGGATGCAGAGCTGGTCTGCGGCCGTCCTGGCCCCACCGCCCTTCCTCAGACCCGCGGCCACGGAGGCCGCACTGCTCCTCAGGAGGCTCTGCTCCACCCTGGCTCCAACACCTCCACATTTTAAGTCCAGGAAGGTCGACCACCGCCCAAAGCCGACCTCGGAGAGCGTGGAGGACTCCCGGGAGCTGATGTTCAGGGCCTCGAAGTAGGGGTAGGCGAGGCTCCGGAAGGCGCGGGAGGTCAGGTTCCGCACCTCCTTGTCGGCATCGTCCAGTTCGCTCACGGCACTGGAGGCCCCGCTGGAGTAGTCCACCAGCTCCTTCGCCCGGATGGCCCCGCACCGGGTCTGCAGGCGAGCAGGGACAGCGATGAATTTCTTTGCATGGTCCTGAGCCACGGCTGCAGCCGGGTCTTGCTTCAGTGAACTTGAATTGTGTTCAGCAGCTGTGGAGACGCGGAGGCTCATGTCGCCTTCATGCTTGGCAGCATAAATAATGTTTTGCTTTGCACGCACGTTGCTAGGCTCATTTATAGCCCGGGAAGTCGGTTTGATTGATAGGAGGATCTGGCTTGCCGCACTCCCACAGCTGCTTGCGGCGGCGGCTGCCCCTGACGCTGCCTCCGGGGGCTCGGGCAAGGGCTCACTCGGGGTGGCGGTGCCAGGCCCGGTGGGTGGGGGAGTGGGGTCACTGTCAGAGGGGCCGCTGCCCACTTCCGTGCTGCTGGTGTGGCGACCACTGCTGTCGGCGTCGGGGCGGGCCGGGTCGCTGCTGGTGGGGCTCGGAGTCTGGGTGGCATTGGTGCTAGGAGTGGTGCTGAGGTAGCAGCTGTTGTCGTCGTCCTCTTCGGTCGGGGTGGTGACGTCCCCCGGGGTCTCATCGCTGCCACCGAAGGAAGCGTAGTCCACGAACGAGTAGATCACGTTGTTGTCCTCGAAATCCCAGCGGGAGGCCAGTCCCACGTCAAAATCCATGTCCTGCTCCACCTCACTCAGCTGGATCTCGTGGGTGGTGATGTAGTGAGCCTCCTCATTTTTGGGGGGGTCCCTGCCGCCCTGAGACTTGGCAATAATGTCCCTGCACTCTGTTCCGTCTCCCCCTCCCCCTCCCCCTCGGCCTGCCCCTCCCCCCCCTCCTCCTCCCCCTGCTCTCCCCGCACCTCCTCCTCCCCTGGGCTGGCAGCTCACTGCGTTCTCACCACTGTCACTCTCAAAGCCTAAAGACGAAGAGGAGGTGGCCAGAGCCCCTGTTGATGTCGTGGTATCATCCATCTTGGAAAGGCCACCTTCTTCTGCTTTGTCCACCGGGGAGGAGGAGGAGGAAGAGGAGACGTTGCTGCCCCCGTCAGTGCGGGAGAGCTGGGATCTGGAGAGTTCCGAGGCGGCAGGATTCCTCCGGGGGGCCGGGGCCTTGCCTTCTCGACGGCTGGGTTCATCTTGGGCTTCCTCCCCGGGACTCCTAGGGGCGCCCTGGGCTCTGGGGCGGCGCCCCAGAGCGAGTGCGCTGGAGCCGGCGCTGTCCCCCTGGGCCCCAGCGGACGCGCACATCTCCACGTAGCTCGCTCCTCGCGGGGAGGAGGCCGCTGGCTTGGGCCGCGGCCGCAGCTGCTGTCTGAGCTCCTGGCTCTCTGGAGCCCCGCTCTCCCCGGGGTCGCCCACCTCCTCCGGTCTGGCCTGCGGACTCGGCTCCGGAGTGGCGCCTTCCATTCCGAGCCCTCGGCTAAGTTTCAGCGACAGGAAGAGACAGTGGTGAGCGCCGGGGCTGTCCTGGGTCCCTCCCTGGCCACGGAGGGGCTGCAGAGTGGCCCTGAGCAGGGCCCCACGTGCCTGGACCGGCCCCAAGGCCGTAGGCACCACTGCGGCGGCTGCCACCAGCTCCCAGGTCCTCAGCCCCTGTGGCGCGGTGGGGGCAAGACCGAGGGAGGCGGGAAGGCTCCCGGCTGGGGTGGCAGAGGTGGTCTGGGGCCGGGGGGCTGCTGCTCCGGCCGAGACTGGGGCCAGCTTCCCGTGGCGGAGCTGTTCTGTCCAGTTGTTTGTCTGGCACCTTCGGCGGCGAGGAGTCTGGATGCCATCGGCCACGGAAGGAGCAGCATCTGTAGGTCGACCCAGGGACTTCCAGAAATGAAAGGAAAGCATGTGCTGTTTCTTGTGAAGCCTTGTCCCTTTCCTGGATGGGGCGAGAGTGGGTCACGTCATTCCAGAAATATTTTTAGTGTCTGTTCCCCAGTCATACTGAAACCACCCTTGAGGGTAGAGAGAGGAGGCTCTGCGATGAAAAGAGAAGGTGGAGGGTGGAGGAGGCATGTGGGTTCTCATTCAAATCAACCAAATGCTCTATGTAATCTATTATAGCCATGTCTAGCAAGTATGAAATCAGTCTTTACTCACTGCCATCTTTCACTCCCCAATCTGATTAAATGGCTTTTTCCCCCTGTTCTTAAATAAAATTCAAATTTGGCGTTGCGTTTCATATGAATTCAGGACAATCCAGAAAGATTTCAAAATCTCTCCTAGACATATGGGAGGCTTTATGCTTGCCTCAAAATCTGTGCGCTTTCTTCTCCGTTCATCTCAAATCAGATGTGTTCTGGTCATAAAACTTCCATAGGAGTAAAATATGCCCTCCCTCTTTCTCCGAAGTTACACTCTATAAAAGATAATCTGCTTGTTCCAAACCAGAATCCCTTCTAGAATCCTTACTGTGTGGACTTGAAGTATAAAAGGGCAATTTTCAAAGACTTAAGACAGAAGACCTTAAATAAATAAACTTTTAACAATAGTCATTAGAAAGGAGCACATGGGGTCAAAATCAACACTACTTCAAACTCTACAGTATCCAATCGATCTCAGAAAAAGTTCCCTAAACTTCTAAAACCGGGGCAAGACAGGAAACCTTCACTTAAATATAGCCTGAGCTGTAGCCTCGTGATTCGGTTACGCTGAATCACTCCAGGCCTGCAGGCCTGCAGGGCGTGGAGTCAAAAGGCACAGAAGAACGAGGAATACACTCACCCTTCATGAGTACAGTGCGGCTTGGAGGGAGGTTCAGAGAGGAAATGTGACCCGCTGGCATGCCCCATGGAAATGGAGCCAAAGTCCCAGTTCACTGGCTCTGAGGTACATCCATTTCAGATAATTCAGTAGTTGTGCAAGTGAATTTGCCAGGCGCCCCACGATAGGGGTTCTGTGCTGGCCACTCTCAGAGCAGACCCTTGGGTGCTATCAGTGGAGAACCACGGCCCTTGGTTTTCATGAGATCTGGCCCTCATCACCTGCCAGGCCCAATTTCACCACTATACATAGTCTATGTGTCACTTATGCCGATTGAATAAAGCACTATTTTAAACATCCGCATTTGTGGGGAACAAAAATAACATCATCACCCATCCCCTTCCAATGTGAAAGCCACCCCCGCACAGAAAAATGTTCCTTCTTCTGGATAGGCGTGGGGGTAGGTATGGAGTGGGAGCCCCTAATAAGTGAAGCATTTACCTCCCCATACCCGAGACGTGGAGAGTACAGCATTGCCGTTCTCCCCCTGACAACTTGCTTCTGCCCACGTCATTGCCATTAAAAACATGACATAAGGAAATACTGGAAATATCAAGTATCATGGTGTGGATATAAAGCCAGAGCACTAGGCGGAGAGTAAAAGAGAAAAGGAAACAGGAAGAAACAGAGGGCGAGGAAGGGAATGGAAGAACAAGAAGAAAAGGGAGAATTTGTTAAATTTTCAGCCAACTTTTTGGTTATGGAGAACCAGACTCAATGGCACAAATTCCCAGATTTTTAATGACAATGAAAAGGTTAAATAATAATCACAACTAAGAGTTATATAGCCTTACTGTGTGTGATGCACCTTTACATGTGTATGTATTAGCTACCTGATGAGTTAGGTACAATTTTAATGCATAAGAAAGCTGAGGCATAGAGATGTTAAGAAATTATGGAGCAGGACTCAAACCCAAGCAGTCTGGCTCCAGAGCTTGAACCTGGAGCATTATGCTGCAGAGGCTTGCTGGCTTCTCTGCTCGAACGCTCTCCGCGGTGCCAAATGCTCAATTAGAAGGAAGCAATGCATCCATTAGGCAATCTCATCTGCATGGCCACAAACAAAACACACCCCTTTCTGATAAAAATATTTCTGATAAAAATATTATCAACCTGTGTATACATTATATACTCAGGGATTAAGGAACACGACCCTATAAATAAAATGAAATAAAATAGAATTGGTTGCTCAGGCAAGTAGAGTAATTTCAATGCCCCATTTTAATCTTGCTCTGAAGCCTTGGACAATAAATCCTGAACACTGCCTCAAGCACTATGGGCCATACACACTCCATAGTTGAATAGAAGGCAGAATTTCTGCCCATCAAGGCAATTATAGTCTAAGGAGGAATTTTCCAGCACTTTCCACATGGCCCTGTCTGTCATGATAACTCGACATATTTCAGCGGTTTCTCCCTGCAGTTGACAAAGTACAAAATTGGAAGGTCAGATGCCCTGTAGGTTAAGGAATAATTGCTTAATGGCTGAAGTTATGAAAACCTGCTTCTAGAGTCTTGCTCCCTCCAGAAAGCACAGCCCTAGCCAGAGCTCCCCAAGAGACAAAAAGAGGGTTATCCTAAAAGAGGTACTTACCTGCAATTTCTCTGTGCAGGTCTTTTTCTCTTTTCTAACTAAATGAATGCCAGTGTAGGAAAAACTTGTAAGAAAATCTCTTTCAAATAAAGTCAACTTCCAAAAACTAAGGTTTAATTCAAACCACAAATTCTATTTAAAAATCAGACAGGCAGAGAATTCAGAATAGGACAGACTCTATTAAAAGATTGGAAGGAAAAAAAGAAGAAAAAGAAGAAAGAAACTCATAAATGGAAAAACAATGACCAATTGTAGCAGAAAGTCAACACAATTAAGAACCCCAAACTGCCTGGCCTCTGCATTTTCAGAGTTTTCTGTCAGTGTATGCTACTATGAAATACTCATTTGGTAGCCATAGAGCCTTTTATTCCGTAATATGACTGGAGTCATTTTTTTTTTATTACAGATGAACTCAGTGATTGCCTACCTGATCTCAACTCTTGAGCAATTAACAATGACTAATGTCACCAGCATTAACTCATGTTAAGCAAGCATACTTACTAGACCAAGCAAGGTATACTTGGTAGATAACTTTATATGGGATTTCAAAGAGCAACAAAGGAAATGACTCAGTGTCCTTATTTTTATCTCTGCAGAGAAAGTTCTTAGCATTCTCTGAAAGTCTTGTGAAACGTATCATAGTAAGAAAAACTTTAACATGATTAAAGAAATTGAGAATGAAGGCCAGGCTATCCACCAGTTGGTAAAAGAATATGGTTATATTTCAGGTGTCCAACAATGGCATAATACAATAGGCAAATACATCATTCAAAGGGAAGAACGCTTTAGCACGTTAGCAGACATAGGCTACTAGACCAGAAATAAAGAGATAGGTTTAAGCTTGGACTCAAACTAGAAGTCAGACAGAAGATTTACCAAGTGCAGACATTCTCAGGATTCTCTGGGGTGCAATAGGAGACAGATATTTTCTGATTACTTTAAATTCTGTATTCACACACAATGATGTGAAGGAGGCTTTTCTGTCGACCACTGCCTAATGGCCAGAGTGTGGCCAGCTGTTTGGCTTCCTGGCCCAGGTGGGCACGCCTAAGAATTACATCCGAAGAAAAGGCACCACATTATTTTTTTTTTTTTTTGAGGGTGCCAAAAAGCATTTATTTAGTTACTGAGGTAAACATGTGCTTTGGCTTGTTTAATCCTCTTAAAAACACCATGAGAGAGCAATGATCATTCCCATTTTGTGGATTAAAAAATTGAGGTTAGTGAAGACATGTTGCTACATGACTTTTCGCAACTAATAGTGCCAGAGCACTGACTGCCCAGCTCTTGAGTGACTCGAGCCCACCACCCGCAGTTGAGGACTGAGCACTCAGTCTGTGAGGTGGAGGTCACAGGTTCATTCCCACTGCTGGCCAATTAGCTGTTCCACAGCCTCAAACAGCTGCCTGCACATGGAACCAGCTGGTCACCACCGAGTCCAAGGAAACAGAGTGGCAGGATTAGTGTAAAACTATCCCTGTGAATAAAAAACAGCATGTACCCTGAGGATGAATAAGTAGCACTATCTTCTTGTGCAAAGAAGAGCACGTTATTGTAGAATCGTGCCATGCACATTGTAGATGCAACCCCTTAGCTATGCCCTTAGAACTTGGAAGGACAGGAAGACACAGTTCACCACCAGAAATAAAACTTTGACACTCAAGCCAGCCCACAGAGGGAGGAGGCGGGGCAAAAAGGTTCCTTACTTTCTCCCTCCAGTCAGGATGGGTGTCAAGGAGTTGCTCCTCTCTGGTCTTCTGCCCTCCCCCTCTCCTCTCTCAATGGTCTCCTAGACATACTGCCCTCCCTCTCCCCACCCCCATTTCCCTTCTTCCCCTTGGCCCCTGACAATGGCTTCCATCTGGCTCTCTTTTGAGGGAGGAGTGGAGGTTTTGGTGTTTCAGGTATTACTGGATAAGGGAAAATTATCCTTTCCAGACCAGCATCAAAGTGAAACACTGACAGGATAAATAAATCTTCCTCTGTGTAATATTGACCACTTCAAATGGCCTAACTCTGTCCATCTCCCCAGAGTCAGCTACTGGTTATTCCAGCCTGCAGGAGGCAGGGTCCTGAGGGTCTAAGAGTCGAGGACAGCAGGTCAGGGAAGGTGCCTCATCAGGCTTTACAAGTTACAGGAAGTTTCTCCAGACTTCCTGTAAAAAAATTGAGCCAATTTTTTTTCTTTTTTTTTTCTTTCTTTTCTTTTCTCTTCTTTTTCTTTTATTTTTTTTAATTTACATCCAAATTAGTTAATTAGTTAGCACGTAGTGCAACAATGATTTCAGGAGTAGATTCCTTAATGCACGCAATGGCACATTGTGTACACATTAGTTCTGCAGACATTAAATGATCAGAAACGTATGTTTCAATCTTGAAAGAATTTCCACGAAAAGAAAATTGCAGCATAAAATGTATTAGTATGATTCCACTCAAAAACAGCAATCAACAAACTCATTAAGGGAACAGAGTTGTATCGACGGAAAATGTATAGATGTATAGATACCAAACTACATTGTTTTTGTGTGTTGGAAAGGTAAGATTGAACAATTATTGTCAGATTTTCCTTCAGACAGCTAGCTGTTGTTTGAACTATTACAACAAATATGCTTTTCTTTTGTAATAGAAAAAAATTTATTTTAGAGAAATTTTATTTCATCCATAAACTTTTCTTAAGTTAAGCCCATTCAACTTAGAAGTGAAGCAAATACAGGGTGCCTGGGTGGCTCAGTTGGTTAAGCATCCGACTTCGGCTCAGGTCATGATCTCATGGTTTGTGGATTCAAGCCCCACATCGGGCTCTGTGCTGACAGCTCGGACTCTGGAGCCGGCTTCGGATTCTGTGTTTCCAGCTCTCTCTGCCCCTCCCCCACTCACGCTCTGTCTCTCTCACTCGCTCTCAAAAATAAATAAACATTAAAATAAAAAAAAAAGTGAAGCAAAGACGACTCATACGGGGGTAGACCAAGAGACATTTGACCCTCCCTTCCTTACTTTATTAATGTAGGGAATGAAGCTCAGAGATTTAAGTGACTTGTCCAAGGTCACACAGTGGTGGGTGGTGGAGGAAGACTAGACTCCTTTCTCCTGGTGCCAAATGTAGTGATTTCTCCTGTATTGCTCAAACTTGGTCATCCGAGTGACCAAACAGAAGAGACTCAACTTCATTCTCAAAAAATTGGAGAATACTCCCTAAAAATGCAAATAACTTCATTGTGGCATCAAGTTTTACTTTAAGAACGAATACCACATAAATAAACAACTGCCACATGCAACAATATAGATGAATCTTACAAACACAATGCTAGGAAAAGAATCCACCTGCAAAGGGAACATATTAAATGATGGCTACCCCAGATGATGGTGCCAAGGCAGGTGCAGATGGGGGCTCTGGAAAGGCTCCATTTCTTCCTGGGGGTGCTGGTCACATAGATGCATCCACTGTGTGAAAATACAGCAAGCTGTATGCTTATGAGTGTTCGCTTTTCTGTACACGGGTTATGTAATATGTTCATTAAAAAAACTAATGTGAGTTTTACATGCATAATATTCCCATATTATTCCCACAATATTCCCATTTGTTTTCATGTATATTTTTTTCAAGTCTTGAAATAAAGTTGACTGTTTATAGAAATATGCTATATTCATTTTGTCACTTCACATAGCATTTGGTAAACTCTAGGTGTCTCTAGAAGGGTCAATATCCTGGTATTGATGAGAGGCATGGGGTCATGGTCATCTCTGGCTGTTCCAGAACAGTCAACAGAGTGTTCCAGAGCTTGGACAATGGAGTTACACCGCCTGAGTTTGAATAATGACTCCACCTTTCCCGGCTGTAAACTAAGCACTAGTAACGTAACTTCCTTATACCCCCCAGAGGGTATATACCACAATCGGGGTTTGAGGATTAAATCAGATAATCTGTTTAAAGCCTTTAGTATAGGGACTGGCCCATAGTAAGCATGGGAATAAAGGTTAATTATTGCTAACTACTGTCATGCTGTGAGCAAATTTTAACCCTTCTCCCTTACATGTGCCTGTCCTGTCCTCACCCCCAAAACCAGGACACCACACATTGCTTTATACATATCAGGTGCTCAATAGTTTTTCAGTTGAGTTGGAGCCAGTGATTCTCCGTGGTCTGTAGGAGGGAGTCCAGTCTCCTTAGTTTTAATTTAAGGTTGTCCCCATTTCAGTTCCAACCTATTTTCCAGCTTCAGTTTCTTCACTGTCCTATATGAATCCCGTGTCCCGAACAGACAAGTCTGAAACCATTTCCAGTATGAAGTGTGACTTTCACTTTTCTCAGTGTTTCTTTGCTTATGTCTTGCATTCTCCCACTTCTTCAGAGAGCCTTCCTCTTTTGTACCTTCTATAACTTAAGGAATCTTTTAAGACTGAGATTGAATTGATCTCCTATGGCAATGCTTCCAATCTTTCCTAATTCACAAAACCCTTTGAGACTCTGGCAATTTTAATTTGACAATTCTCCTGGAAATAAATATGTACTTATATACAAAATGTCCCCCTGAACCCCGGTCCAGCCCCCACCCCCACCCCATCTACAGTCCTTCAGCCGTCATCACCGTCACAAAGTGACTCTTAGTCTCGTTCCCCACAGTAATTCCTCTCTGGACTAATACATTGCTGCTTCTTTTACTATTTATGTCCACTTTCATGTGTTTTTTTCCCTCACACTCAGAATGTAAGATAGTCCGTTATATCATGCAAGAGATTCCTGGGTCAAAAGAGATCTCTGAATACATACTCTTTAAAAGGCCAGGGGTCATCAGTCAAGAAAAAGACTTTGCTTTAAGCTCAGAAAGCCGACCATTTTCTGCCAGCAGTCAGGGGTGATCAAGTGTATGAGGCGATCCGACTTTCACCGTTGAGCATGTAAGCTTAGCAGAGTTACAAGGAAAGAGAAATCAGCCAGATACATTTCAAGCCTGGGGACCCTTATATTTATAACAACATGTTTTCCTAGTAACAGTTTATTTTGCTGAAAACATTTAAATAAAAACTTCCAGAGCCTCTTTGAGAAGACGGTTTTGCATTCCCCAATCAAGCACCTGCCTGATTTTAATGTGCTACTATTTTAGTCCCTGTAAACATATACCCCCTTCCATAAGACTGGAATGGGTTTCTGTATCATTATCACACACACAGCATCTAAGAATAGAAATAGGTGCACAGGATTTTTTTTGGCTAACTCGGCTGAACTATCCTCTCTGCCTTCAAGAGCGAGGGAAGCAAACATGGACAAGAAAACCATTTCTCACTCAACACAACACACTCCTAATGCAATAGTTCACAAAACATTCTCTCACTGACTTTAGAATATGTTCTGGATAAAATCTAATAGACTGATCAAAAATGCTCCTGAATCACTCTAACCTCATTTCCTTCTCTATTCCTAGTGAATTCCAGGATCTGACAGATAGAAACCCCACCTTAGCAACAATCAGATTTGGATTAGTTCTTGGGACATCCATCCCATGGACTTTCTTTCTGTCTGAAGGGTCATTTAATTCACAGAGGAGTCACAGGCTGCTTGGGCTTCTAAAACTGTGCTCAAGGTAAAAGAAAATAGGGTCAAAACTACCCTTGGAAATCCCTTAAGTTGTTCATAAAGTTTGATTTCAAGGTTTTGAGTATACAACCTATAAAATATAATATGTGAATCTGCATAATTATGTACAATATGTAATATATAAGTGCACATGTTTATTCTATATATAATAAATATAAAATAACATTTGATAACATGTTATTTCCTAGCTTCCCACCCCCACAGAGCGGTTGAATTTATATAAATCAAATGCACTTGAATTCAAGATTGCACTCAACTTCAGACATTAGAGATACTTTTTGGTCTCTGAGTTCTAACCTGAAGCCTTCCTTCCTGTTGTGCTCAAAACAAGTCCATTTGGAACCAGTTGTGTATCTTGGATACTGTTTCCATGGAAAAAGCTTAATGGATACCAACAACCTTAATTAGAAAAATCAAATCACAGGAAACCTCTATCTGGGCACCACCGACTTATCTGATTATCTAAAAGACTGGCAGTTTTTTCTTTCCCAGCCAGAGCCCTGGTCTTTTGAAATTCCTATTATTTGTTGCCTTTCTTCTATGAAATGTCTCACCCACCTGGTTGACTTTTGGTGTAGTTCTCAAATTTTTAAAAGCCATGAAATTTAAAATATGCTCCCTTTCTGATATTGTAGCACGCAAGCAAATGTAAACTATTTGAAGCAGCTGAATGTAAACTATTTGAAGCAGTGAATGCTTCGTGTATGTATGTATTTGTATGTGTGGAGGCAGTGAAGGGTAGGGAGTACTGGAGTTCATAACTTGTAAGCAAAGTGTTATGCCTCTCAGAATGGACTTCTAGACCACACAGTCACGCTTTTGCTACGGATGGGTGTGTCTTACTCAGTTCTCACTTTGCAGAGTTGCAAAGTTCAGCTTGGACAGCTGGTGGAACAAAGAAGACCATACTGAGGACTCCGTGGAGAGACTATGAATGTTCTCTCCTGTGTCTGGTGAGTAGAGAATGTATGACACACCAGGAAACTCTGGAACTGTGGTAACAATAGCTAATAAGGGTTAAGGGCTAAGGGAGGTATAACCTGTGAAGTGCTTAAAACGTTGTCTAGCCTACAGAGAGTCCTCCACTGGTGTTGTTGTTGCTTCTATTGTTGGCTCATGACCACAGGCATCCTGGGAATGAGTTCAGATCTTTTTGGAACCATCTCATGAAGTTTTCATAACTTACTAACCCAAGATACTTCAAAGATATATATAAAAGGCAAGCAGAGATCACCTTTAATACTAGATATTCTTTTAGAAACAAAGATTCGGCCAAGCCTTTCATCTTTGATAGCCTCAGGGGGAAAGGAGTGGGCTTGTGACTTCCCTGTTAGAGGATGAGTAGAAATCTGCAGGGAGAATAAATATGTAGGTCATTTGGTTCAACCTGTTGACTGTAAGGCCAATAAAATGGAGATACACCAAGACAACAGACACATGTCACTATCAGTAGGTCTATCTTACAATAGGTCTTCTCCTCTCATTCGTCAATTTCCACAGAGAAAGGAAAACCAAAATCACCTTTCAAGAGAGAGGGAGAGAGAGAGAGAGAGAGAGGAGAGGGAGAGGGAGAGCATTCTTTTCCTTTAAAGAATGCAAACTCTATGTAGCTTTTTAAATTAACCCTACTGGGGAGATTTAACTAAGCCCACAAAGTTTTCAGATATGTGACCAAAGCTATAGTTCTACATCTCCATAAAAAGTTGAATAGTTGAACAATTTATGCATTTTCAATATCTATTAATAATAGGTCACCTATCTGCAAAAAGAATAATCAAAGCCAAATTAGATTTATTGCTAAAATTGTACCTTAATTAACTCAGTAGTATGTTTCTATCATGAGAACACCTGCAAAATGCCTGCTTTATTGTGGGCTATAGAAAAAGGAGCAAAGAAGACACAGAAATAGATATGTTGCAAAATTAAATTGTGATTACTATAGATGGAATTACACATACACAAGAAGAAACACAGGGTAAGAGCTGAGACCATTATAATATAGAAATGCAAAACGTCTATCTTTCACCTCATAAGGAATTCACCTGCAAGTTGAAAATATGGAGATTTTTTTTAAGTTTATATATTTATTTTGAGAGAGAACAAAAGCAGGGGAAGAACAGAGAGAATCCCAAGTAGGGACTCAAACTCACGAACCGTGAGATCACGACCTGAGCCGAAACCAAGAGTTGGCTGCTTAACTGACTGAGCCACCCAGGCACCCAAAACGCCAAGATTTTTACCTTTGCCATCATCTTCAGCATCACACCATCATTATTACCATCATCATTATTGGTACCATTTAATGAGTAGATTTTAAGAGCCAGCAACGTGTTCAGTTTTACATATATAAATAATCCCTATAGCAATCTTTTTGGGTTAAATTCCTACTATAATCATGATGCTGAGAAGGAACCTGAGGCATATCTTTTCTAAGGTCATACTGCTAGTGAGCAGTGTCAGGACAGTGATTTAACTAAAGTCTGTTAACTCGAAAGCCCAACTGCTGAATCACTAAGCTCTATTTCTAAAATCTTGTAACTATCAAAGTTAAAGGATAAAATGCCAGAACGCTGAAAACATTTTTAAATGGAAATTAAATTGAACATAAAGAGATGAGACAAACTAAGTTGATGATTTTATTAGCACGCTAGGGCTCGAGTGGTGGATAGCACCTACAAAAAGTTCCATGTGACTTTGTGTTTATTATTAATTGTTGAGTAACATATTACGCCAAAACTTAGCAGCTTAAAACAACACATGTTTATGATCTCACACAATCTCTGTGGGTCAGGAATTTGGAAGCTCCTTAGCTGAAGGGTTCTGGCTCAAGATCTCTCATGAAGTTGCAGTAAAGATGTTGGAGGGGGCTGGAGATATGGAAAGACTTAGCTGGGGCTGAAGAATCCATTTCCAAGATGGCTTACCCACACATTGGCAAAAAAATTTAGTTCCTTACTGGCAGTTGTTAGGAGGCCTTAATTCCTAACTGTGTGGGTCTTTCCATAGGGCTGCTGGAGTGTCTTCATAACATGGCATCTGGTTCCCCCAGAACAAGTGATCCAAGAAAGAGAACAAGACAGAAGCCAGGAATCCTTATATGATATAGTTTTGGAAGTACATACTATCACTTCTATTGATCACAGTGTAGGAGGGGATGACACAAGAGTGTGAATAAATACTAGAAGGAAAAGATCATCAGGGGCAATATTGGACGCTGACTACCACAGACATCTTGCAAAATTTTTCACCATTGTCAACTTAAGTAAATGGTAAATTTTACACACAGGTTTTTTTTTTTTAAAGTCTGTTTATTTATTTTGAGAGAAAGAGAGCAGAGTAAGTGGGGAAGGGGCAGACAGAGGAGAGAGGGTGAATTCCAAGCAAGTTCCACACTGTTAGCACAAAGCCCAACTTGAGGCTCAAACCCACAAACTGAAAGATCATGACATGAGCTGAAATCAAGGGTCAAATGCTTACCTGACTAAGCCCCCCACGCGCTCCTACACACAGTTTTTACTAGGATGCCTAACCTAATCACTGTGACCATTCTGAGGTATTATTGTGTTTATTTTCA
The DNA here is from genome assembly GCF_014898765.1 of Herpailurus yagouaroundi. Lineage (NCBI taxonomy): Eukaryota > Metazoa > Chordata > Mammalia > Carnivora > Felidae > Herpailurus > Herpailurus yagouaroundi. The sequence goes on along the minus strand of NW_024412376.1, from coordinate 84,676,785 downwards.
CGAAGCTATCATAAAATATTTGGACTAAAGAACATGGACATAGAGAATTAATTTAAATGTTCTCTCTGGATAGTATCTTTTAATAGACATTATTCAACAAACTTCCATTCTTATCATTCCTCTATTTGTCAAGGAAATTTAGATCCTGGCATCTATCACTACCACCATCGTCATCATGGCCCATTTTGGTACTGAATGGAGCCATAACAAATGTAAAGGCCAATATAAGCCCTGAATAATACTCCTTATCATGTTTCTTAGATGACAAATATTTATTAGGAATCCTCCTCATCTTCTTTCATCTGTATATCTCTAGCATTCAGCATGGTCTGTCAGATAGTAATGCAAATAAGATGAATATTAAAGCTGCTCTTTGTGAAAAGAACTTAGTGGAACTTCCTATACCTTTGGATGATGTTTGAAAGAGAAAGTTCCAAAGTAGCTTTGAAGGAATTCAGAGGAAGACAGACTACCAGGTAAGTAGAACTCTCCACAGAAGCAACATGGCCACTAAGAGAAACTAAGCCTTGTGGCCAGCTCAAAACACAAAGAGTCCTAGCCTCGCAGAAGTAGCACCAACTGTTACATCTAGGCCTTGGGAAAAATGAAACAGATTGAGTTGCAGGGAAGAAGTATAGTCGGGGTTGGGTGTGCCTGGGTGGCTCGGTTGCTTAAGTATCCAACTCCTGATTTCGGCTCAGGTCATGATCTCATGTTTGATTCCTGGGCTCACACCCCTTGTAGGACCTCCTGCTGACAGCCCAGATCCTGCTTGGGATTATTATTCTCCCTCTCTTTCTGCCCCTCCCCCACTGAAACACACGCATGCACATGCGCTTTGCCAACATCCCAATCTGCAGTAAGCTCTTTGACACTTGTATCTGCTCCCCTTGAACCTAAAGCCAGGACAAATGCTGTAGCAATAACCATGAGAGTAATGTCAGAGTAAAAAGGGTCTGGGTCCGACAGAGCTAAGAGGGATTTATATGTGAGGCATCTGGAGGCAATGTGGCTGGGATACAGTCATTATCTAAAGGAATCAAATTATAACAATGGAAAAGGGGCTAAGCACCAAATCTAAACCTGATATAAAGCCAGAAATGAGGAAACAGCAAGGTAAACAGACAGAGGGTAAGAAGCAGGGCAGACAGAAATAGGCTGGGGAACATGGCTCTGAAACAGACACTGGGAATGATTTACTCCAATCACACTTTACACTCAGCACTCCATCAAAACTGCTCTTGTAAGAGATACAGACGAGTCCTTGGATTGAACAATGGTTTACATTATTTAATACAAAGGTCAGCTCTCCACTTTTTTCAGCATCATTGGACAAAGTTGACCATTCTTTCTTTCTTGATTATAAGTTTCTTCATTTGGCTTCCAGGAAACTACATTTCTTGGATTTCCTCCTACCTCATTGATTGCTCCTTCTGTTTTTCATGTTTGTTCCTTGTTTCTCAAAACACAGTCTTTTAGTCTTCTTTTTTTCTCCATGTATACACATTCACTTTGTGATTTCACCCAGTAAAATTCAGTACTTTCAGTATAATTTACATGGCAATGAATCCCAAATGAATATCTCTAACCTAACCTCTCTCATGAACCCAGATTCGGGTCTCTGCTTGGGTGTTTAACGAACACCTCAAACTTCATATGTCCCAAACTGAACTCTTTATCTTATCCCCCAAATCTCTTTTACTTGTAGTTGTTCCCATTTCATCCGATGGAAACTCCATCCTTCCAGATGTTGCAGTCAAACTCCTGGGTGTCACCTTTGAACCCACTCCTTCTCTCCCCTCATGGGCAATCCATCAGCAAATCCTATTGGCTATGCTTTCAAAATATATTCAGAGTCCTCCTTCTTTTCCCCACTTCCTCCACTTATTTCCCTTCTCTCAGCCTTCAGCTTCTCTCTCCCAGATCACTAAAGTTGTATCCCAAGCATTCATCCTGTTTCAACCTATGTCCCCTCAGCCTAACTCCAAAAGGGTAGCCAGATTGTTCCTCTTTGAAGTATGAGTCAGAGCATGTCATCCTCTTGCTTCAAACCCATTTCCCACAGAGTGAAAGCCAAATTCCTTATAATAACCAAAAGACCCTTCATGAGATGACCACCCCCCTCACTTCTCTGATGTCACCCTTGTTTCTCTCCCCCTTGCTCACTGGTCCAGCCACGATGGCCTCTTCACTCGGGGGGGGGGGGTAGGCAGAGAGAGAGGGAGATAGGGAGACATAATCTGAAGCAGGCTCCAGGCTCTGATCTATCAGCACAGAGCTCAATGCAGGGCTTGAACTCATGAACTGCAAGATCATGACCTGAGCCAAAGTCAGATGCTTAACCAACTGAGCCACCTAGGTGACCCCTTTTTTAAAATTACTTTCTAATATATTATAAAATTTACTTTTTTATCCTCATTGATTATGTTTTCATGTGTGACTGTCTCTACTGGTAGAAAATAAGCCCAACAAGGGCAAGGTTTATGCCTGTTTTGTTGACTCACATATTCCAAGTATCTAGCAGAGGGCCTGCTATGAAGTAGGTGCTTACAAATGTGTGTTAAAGAAATACACAAGCAGCCAAGAATTCTTTATCCAGCAAGGCTGTCATTCAAAATAGAAGGAGAGATAAAGACTTTCCCAGACAAACAAAAACTAAAGGAGTTCATAACCACTAAACAAGCCCTGCAAGAAATTTTAAGGGAGTCTCTCTGAAGGGAGAAAAGATGAAACAAAACAAAAACAACCAAAAGCAACAAAGACTAGAAAGGACCAGAGAATACCACCAGAAACTCCAACTCCACAGGCAACACTATGGTAATAAGGTCATATCTTTCATTACTGATTCTAAGTGTCAATGGACTAAATGCTCCAATCAAAAGACATAGCGTAACAGAATGGATAAGAAAACAAGATACATCTAATGCTGTTTACAATAGACCCATTTTATACCTAAAGACACCTTCAGATTGAAAGTAAGGGGATGGAGAACCATCTAATGGTTGCAAAAAGAACACTAGAGTAGCCATACTTTTATCAGACAATCTAGATTTTAAAATAAAGACTGTAACAAGAGATGAATAAGGGCATTATATCATAATTAAGGGGTCTATCCACCCAGAAGATCAAACAATTGTAAATATTTATGCCCCCAATGTAGAACAACCCAAATATAGAAATCAATTAATCACAAACATAAAGAAACTCATTGACAATAATACCATAATAATAGGGGACTTCAACACCCTACTTACAGCAGTGGACAGATGATCTAAGCATAAAATCAACAAGGAAACAATGGCTTTGAATGACACACTGGACCAGATGGACTTAACAGATATATTCAGAACATTTCATCCTAAAGCAGTGGAATACACATTATTCTCAAGTTCACATGGAAAATTCTCCAGAATAGATCACATAATGGGACACAAATCAGCCCTCAACAAATTTAAAAAGATTGAGATCATACTGTGCATATTTTCAGACCACAAACTCCAAATCAACCACAAGAAAAAATTTGGAAAGACAAAAAATACTTGAAGACTAAAGAACATCTTACTAAAGAATGAATGGGCTTAAGTTCCTCTTTAACTAAAGAGGAAGTTTAAAAGTACATGGAAGCCAATGAAAATGATAACACCACAGTCCAAAACCTCTGGGAGACAGCAAAGGTGGTCATAAGAGGGAAGTATATAATAGCAATACAGGCCTTCCTAAAGAGGGAAGAAAGATCTTAGATACAAAACTAACCTTACACCTTAAAGAGCTGGAAAAAGAATAGCAAATAAAACCCCAAACCAGCAGAAACTGGGAAATAATAAAGATTAGAACAGAAATCAATGCTATCAAAAACAAACAAACAACAACAACAACAACAAAAACAGTAGAATAGATCAATGAAACCAGGATCTGGTTCTTTGAAAGAATTAACAAAATTGATGAACCCCTAGCCAGTATGACCAAAAAGAAAAAAGAAAAGACCCAAATAAATAAAGTCAAGAATGAAAGAGGAGAGAACACAACCAATACTGCAGAAATACAAACAATAATAAGAGAATATTATGAGCAACTATATGCCAGTAAATTGGGCAATCTGGAAGAAATGGATAGATTCCTAGAAACATATAAACTACAAAACTTCCCAAAAAACAAGAGCCTAGGGCCAGATGGCTTTCCAGAGGAATTCTACCAAACATTTACAGAGAAGTTAATACCTATTCTTTTGAAGCTGTTGCAAAAAACGAGACATGGAAAGACTCTTCCAAACTCATTATATGAGGCCAGGATGACCTTGATTCCAAAACCAGACGAAGACCCCACTATAAAGGAAAACTACAGACCAATATCCCTGGTGAACATGGATGCAAAAATTCTCATCAAGATACTAGCTAACTGGATCCAACAAGGCATTAGAAGAATTATTCACTCCAATCAAGGGGAATTTATACCTGGGATGCAAGTCTGGTTCAATATCTGCAAATCAATGTGATATATCACATTAATAAAAGGACAAGAACCACATGATCCTCTGAATAGATGCAGAGAAAGCATTTGACAAAATACAGCAATCTTTCTTGATAAAAACCCTCAAAAAAAGTAGGGGTAGAAGGATCATACCTCAAGATTATAAAAGCCATATACGCGAGACCCACGGCTAATATCATCCTCAATGGGGAAAAACCGAGACCTTTCCCCCTAAGGTCAGGAATACGACAGAATGTCTACTCTCATCACTGTTATTCAACATAGTATTGAAAGCCCTAGCTTCAGCAATCTGAAAACACAAAGGAATAAAAGGCATCCAAAGCGGCAAGGAGGAAATCAAACTTTCACTCTTCACAGATGACATGATATTCCATATGAAAAACCCAAAATATTTGACCAAAAAATGCTAGAACTGATCCAGGAATTCAACAAAGTAACAGGATATAAAATCAATGCACAGAAATTGGTTGCATTTCTATACACCAGTAATGAAGCAATAGAGAAATCAAAGAATTGATCTCATTTACAGTTGCATAAAACCATAAAATACCTAGGAATAAACCTAACCAAAGAGGTGAAAAATCTGTAGGCTGAAAACTATAGAAAGCTTATGAAAGAAAATGAAGAAGCTATAAAAAAAAAAAAATGGAAAAACATTCCATGCTCCTGGATTGGAAAAACAAATATTGTTAAAATGTTGATACTACCCACAGCAATCTACATATTTAATGCAATCCCTATCAAAATAACACCAGCATTCTTCACAGAGCTAGAACAAACAATCCTAAAATTTGTATGGAAACAGAAAAGACCCTGAATAGCCAAAGAAAAAGAAAACCAAAGCTGGAGGCATCACAATCCTGGACTTTAAGATGTATTAGAAAGTTGTAATCATCAAGACAGTATGGTACTGGCACAAAAACAGACTCTCAGATCAATGGAACAGAGAAGAGAACCCAGAAATGGACCCACAAATGTATGGCCAACTAATCTCTGACAAAGCAGGAAAGAATATCCCGTGGAATAATGACAGCCTCTTCAGCAAATGGTGTTGGAAAACTGGACAGCGACATGCAGAAGAATATACCTGGACCACTTTCTTACAGCATACATAAAAATATCCTCAAAAATGGATAAAAGACCTAAAAGTAAGACAAGAAGCCATCAAAATCCTTGAGGAGAAAGCAGGCAAAAACCTCTTTGATCTTGCCCGCAGCAACTTCTTACTCAACACGTCTCCGGAGGCAAGGGAAACAAAAGCAAAAATGAACTATTAGGATCTTGTCAAGATAAAAAGCTTCTGCACAGCGAAGGAAACAATCAGCAAAACTAAACATCAACCAACGGAATGGGAGAAGATATTTGCAAATGACACATCAGATTAAGGGTTAGTGCCCAAAATCTACAAACAATTTGTCAAATTCAACACAATCCGGTGAAGAAATGGGCAAAAGACATGAATAGACACTTTTCAAAGGAAGACATCCAGATGGCTATAACAGACACATGAAAAAATGCTCAATATCACTCATCATTAGGGAAGTACAAATCAAAACCACAATGCGATACCACCTTACACCTGTCAGAATGGCTAAAATTAACAAGTCAGGCAACAACAGATGTTGGCAATGATGCAGAGAAAGGAGAACTCTTTTGTACTGCTGGTGGGAATGCAACTGGTGCAGCTACTCTGGAAGACTGTATGGAGGTTCCTCAAAAAATTAAAAATAGAAAAACTGAAGACCCAACAATGGCACTACTAGGTATTTATCCAAAGGATACAGGTATGCTGTTTCAAAGAGGCACACACACCCCCATGTTAATAGCAGCACTATCAACAATAGCCAAAGCATGGAAAGAGCCCAAATGTCCATTGACAGATGAATGGGTAAAGGGGATGTGGTATACATATACAGTGGAGTATTACTAAGCAAACAAAAAGAATGAAATCTTGTGATTTGCAACAACACCGTTGGAACTAGAGGGTATTAGTCTAAGTGAAATTAGTCAGGGAAAGACAAACATCATATGACTTCACTCATATGTGGAATTTAAGATACACAATAGATGAATATAGGGAAAGGGAAGCAAAAATAATATAAAAACAGGGCAGAGGACAAAACATAAGAGACTCTTAAACACAGAGAACAAACTGAGGGCTGCCAGAGGGGTTACGGGTGGGGAGATGGGCTAATGGGCAAGAGTCATGGAGGAAGACACTTGTTGGGATGAACACTGGGAGTTATATGTAGGGGGTGAATCACAGGATTCTACTCCTGAAATCATTATTGCACTATATGTAACTAACTTGGATGTAAATTAAAAAATAAAAATACATAATTAAAAAAGAAATACATGATTTAGATAGTAAGGGGGTGAGTCTTGATACACTGCGGAGAAAAGACTTCTATAGAAGGATGAGAGGATTAGAGTAGCCTAGCATTCCAGCTCAGATAGGATCTGATGCGGCTTGGATAGGTGGTGGCTGTTGAGTAATCCCGTTTCTGGCCCAGTCTCCTTACCTGAATAGAGCTGGCCTCACTGTTAGCAAGTGCTATACAATATGTCCCCATTTGGTCCTGGAGTTACTCCTAGGTCTTGTTAGCTAGTATCTCTTTAAAGCCCAGCTTCAATGTTAATATCCATGTGAAACCCAAGCAGACTTCTGCTCCACTCAGCTGAATTCATTGCTACCTTTTCTTGTTTCCACAGTGTCTTGCCCATACCTTTTATGTAATGTTCATTGCATTGTATGAAAATTAGAATATGTATCTTCCACTTAGCCATAAATTTGTGCTTTCCCTGTTCAGTTGTGAGGCCCTGAGAGCAGTGAATATGTTTCATTGCTTTTTATCTTTGTAACAAACCAAGATTAATGCCCACCCATGGTAAATGGTCGGCAAATAAATAACAATTATTTTAGATCCAACTCAATTAATTTCATTGTGAAGAGGGTTATCTTTTTGTCTTCAACAGTTCTAATGTAATCATATGGTAGCAACAGATGCAACATGATTCTTTCTCAGAGAAGTCACGAATTTTTACAATTTTTAAAATGTCTTTTAAGTAAAGGAGATCGACCAACATTTCTATGATTAAAAAAATTAATGCAGTGTAAGCATAATATCTTGGTTTTTGGTTTTGGTTTTGTTTTTTACCAAAAAAAAAAAAAAAAAAAAAAATTCAGAATTTCAAGCGATCGCTCATTAAGTCCCTGGTTTGTGGCCTTGAAAGTTAAGCAAGTCTTCAGCTCTAAAGAAGCAGATTAAACCACTTGTGCTGTCAGCTTGAAGCATTTGGAAGCTGGCCAGAACTGCTTAAGAATCTTTTTTCTTTCTTATTCTCTTCCTTTCTGCCAGGCTCTCCCAGGGAGTTCACTTGCAGAATCAAATGAAAACCAATCCCTTTTATGCAAACCTTCCTGAAGCAGCAGGGCTATGTTTGGTCCCGAGAGCAGAGGTTCGTGCAGTGGAAGCCCTGGTGGTGATTTCTCTCTACCCAGGCCTCGCCAAGGTCCTCCCCACCACGCAGTGATGAAAGGAAGGATCAAACAGCCCTCTCAAAGCCAAGCTCCATCAGACCTGCCTTTGCTAAATATAGTGCACTTCAATAAACACCATTGTGAATTTGCAGTTTGCTTGCTGGAAAATACACCACCACCTCCATCAAAATTTTATGCATGCATGTATGTATTCAGATCTTTCTCGACTCTCTTTTATCAACTAAAATACTCAGCAAATTTTCTTTTCGTTTTCAATTTGATATTCAATGTTTCTGCTCAGCACAAATTAATTGGAGGAAGCACTGAGTCAGGGAAAGCTGAATGAATAAAGTTTAACCACAAACAAGGTGGAGGTCTCTGAAATTCTTAAAAACACCGCCTTCAGCCAGGCTGCTGAGGTCTGCTGTCCTTCATCCGTGAAATGACACTTCCGCTAGTCAAATAAGGACGGGGTAGATCAAATTAAGATAATCATTGCTTTAGACAAATTCTCCTGAGTAGTGTCTGCTGATATAATTCTCAAAATATGTTCTGCTTTATTGTCTGAAAGACTCTGATGGTAAAGGTGCTGTACTTATTTTTGGTTTATGTTCACCTTTGATCCTGGTGGAAACTAAACATCTTTGTTCTGCAGCCAGCACCTGATCCTTGGGCTTCTGTTCACGCTTACCTAAAAAAAGATCAGGAGAGAAAGCTCACCAAGCACGCAATGGTCAACAGCAGTTGGGGACAGGGAACAAGAACACTGTCTCCAGCGGGAGGCTTGGGGGTCACCACCAGAGGATGCGAAGTTTTGAGCTGCCTTGGGTCCCCCAGACCCCTAGCAGGTGGGAGAGGCGTGGGAATCTGAATTACCACACATGGGCAAAGCCCACTTGCTGTGGTATGCGTGAGAGGTAACACTTTCTGAGACCAGCTTCCTGCCCTAGGAGGCTTAACTGCTTCCATTTTTACATAGAAGGAAGCTTGCAACTTCCTTCATCTATGGCTTTCAGCACCTGCGATTTGGTGGGGGGGGAGGGGGGGAATGTTTTCATTCCTCCTCGGAACCAATTTCTACATCATTAGTTTATCAAATCAACCCAACAAATTAGGGTCTCAATTTTAGAAAGCAAATATTTCAGCCTTGAACCAGACAGAGACAAGAAATAAAACATTACGTAATGCTGGCTACATACAAGAGAAGTGGATTCTAATAGGTCAAAAGAAGGGAAGAAGTCTTTTTTTTTTTCATATTGCTTTTTTTCCTTTTTCCCTTTTTGTGGTTACCAGCCATTTGTGTGTCCTAATGTGCTACAGTTACTCAGTCTTCAAAATGAGTGTAAACTAGGCATTTATGCATTTATGCATTTACAAGATGAGAGCCCCACTCTGAGAAAATCCAAAATAATACCAAAAAATGGCTTACAAAATATGCATCAGGCACGGTTTTCTTCTTTACCAGAGGATTACTCAGTATGTTCCTTTAAATCAGAATTGTGCCGACCAAAGCTTTTACAAACAGCTGTCGAGCGGTGGAAAGAATCAAAAGATCTCAATTAATGTCCCAGCTACAGCATTTTGTAGCTGTGTGACCCTGAGCACGTAAATCAGTGAAACTTCCAGAGCGTCTGTTTTCTCTTCTGTGAAACAAAGATAACAACACTTACTTCACAGACTTGTTGGGATCAAATGAGATAATTTGTGCGGAAATGCTTCGTTAACATAACACATTTATTTGTGAGTTCAGTGAGCGCTCATGGAGCCTCCGCTATGAGGCAGGCACTGGTAGGCACTGACCATATGATCTGCACAGCACGCGGCACGTTCACTTCCAATTTTCATCTGTTAGAGACTTCCAACCTGTGTAGACATTTGGTTTGGATGCAGTACACCCACAACTTCTTAGAAATATATTAATTTGTGTAAACTGAAGGACAGTTGCACATACTCATTTACTTCATCTATTTCATACACGCCATGAACTGTGAACGAACAAAGCATCTGCTTCTAGAAGAATTACCATCCTTACTGGCTAACGTGAAGCAAAGGGAGGGGCACAAACCACAACCTTTTCCAAATACAGAATGGAAAGAAAATGCCTCTTGGTGTGTGGGTGCAGATCCTGCTGTGGGGCTTGCCACTGTAAAGACTCTTCCAAGTTCCCCTGAGCCCCTGAATTGGGCACCACGGTAGGATGTCCTTGGTGGGGCTGTTTTCTATGTTTCAGACTTGTACCACGTCGGTGCAAGTTCTGTCTCAGGCTGTTCTGATGCCAAGTGCTTTGTACCACCTCCTGTGTCCCTCCCCAACTGCCTGAGAGCCTGCAGCCATCTGAACTCCGCTCTTTTCCCAGCACCTGTGTGGAGCAAGGACTGTTTCAGTTTTGCATTAGACCCTAAAACCTACTGGTAGTAATCTTGCCTTACCTTACCTCTTCTATTTAGTTGGGCTTCGATACCTCACATGACACTTGTCAGGAAGCTACATAGACTTTCTCTGGAAATTTTTGTTTGCACAACCATAGGAAGCAAGATGGTAGCATTGCACAACTTGAAGTGTCTGAGGACACTGCATTCTGTCAGTAGCACCTTCCGTAGTGCACAGTAGTGTACAACACGTCCAGCCATACATGGAAGCCCTGATAGGAAGACTAGAAGTTCTGAAATATTCCTCGCAATTGAATCTGAAGCTTGATCACATCCATACTCTCTTTCATGCTCCTGAAAATTGTTTTAGCCACTTTAATCCAACTTTCTAGTCAGCATCAGAAAGTGTTCTCTTGGAATCTGCCTCCTCCCCTCTATCCATGTTGTTAAAACCTTAGTTCAGGGCTGTATCATCTTTCCCCTGAGTTACTCTAGCCATCCATCTCCTATCTGGCCTCTTTGCTTTTAGTCCCTCCTACCACCACCATCCATTTTCTTGCGTTGACAGGGTGATCCATATAAATCACAAGCCTGGCCATGTCATCCCTCTGCTTGTAATCCTTTAATAACTTTCTAGTGCCTTCAGGACAAAATCCACACTTCTTAGCGTGGATATAGGACCCTTCATGATTTTGACCCCTGCTCTCACCTTCTGCTTCTGAAACAATGTACTGGTTCATGTCAAGTCAAGGTCTTTGTGTTTGATGTTTGCTTTGCCTAGACTGCCCTTCCACTCCTCTGCCCCCTTCTCCTGAGCAAGCCCCACTTAGATGTTACCTCCCCTGGGAGCAATTTGGAGGTGAAAGTGGGACCACATATTGAGCAATAAAAACACTTCTGCAGCCCACAAAGTGTTTGAAAGTAACAGTCTTGGTGGAAAGGTCAGCAAGAAAGTCATGCCTCTCCCACCACACACTGATTCATAGGGATTCGATGCTAGTGGCAAGAAGTTCAGAGAGCTATACAAAAAGAAAGAGCCATGCTGAGCCCATTCCACTCTGTTCCTTCCTGGCCTCTGGGCTGCCGCACAGAGATAATCAGATGGCAGAAAAACCCGAGGAGGGGCAGCCTCAAGTCACATGGGAAATAAAAGTCAGAAAACATAGCAGAAAAAGTGTAAGCTCGGGAACCAGGAAAACTGAATTCTGGCCACAATATCTTTAGATTTCAGTTTATTATTTCATTGTGAAAGAATTGGACTCTGTCCAAGGTTTGCATATTGTGCTTCACACAGCCCTAGGTGTTCCAGATGTTTCTCAAGGGCCACCTCAGGAGAATAAAAGAGGCAGAGAGGGGATGAATGTGATTCCCCAAGAACACTTCCATACCTGTCAGATATTCTATTCTTCTGCATAAGACTCCATCAACGCTGCTTAAAATGCATTGCAAGACCCTAAAAGAGACTAATGAACAGTAGGTATCCCATGAACCCACCTTTTCCCAGAGTTAAGGAAGACTTATTGACTGATGCTCCAGTGGTAGCTGGGCATTGCTTCTGGCTGCTTGCTCAGTCACCTCCCTGCTCCACCCCCTCAAACTGTGCTGCCTATTGTCCAAGGATCAGTTGGACTTTGTCCCCAAACCACTCAATGCCAGTTGTATGTGTTGGTGATGTTCTTTTTTTTTAAGTTTATTTATTTATTTATTTTGAGAGTGAGAGAGTGTGAGTGGGGGGAGGGGCAGAGAGAGAGGGAGGGAGAGAGAGAGAGAGAGAGAGAGAGAATCCCAAGCAAGTTCTGCATTGTTAGCATGGAGCCCAACATGGGGCTCCAGTTCACAAGCCCTGAGATCATGACCTGAGCTGGAATCAAGAGCTCGATGCTTAACCAACTGAGCCACGTAGGTGCCCTGATTACATTCCTTTAATTACGTATTATATAAGCCAGTGAAATACAATGAAATGAGAGCCCTTTTTTCTACAAATACTAAGGAGAATGCTTTGGAAAGACTTAGTAAAAACAACTAACTAAGAATATTGCTGTGGAATTATGTATGGGGAAGTAAACTCTGTGGGGAAAGATTGTATAAATCTAAATGGAATCTACTTTCAGACTGTTCCACAAGGAGCTTGGAATTCTAATTCCACTTTAAAGAAATCCAACCTAGAAATGGTACATTTCTAGAAATGGTGCATGGTACATCAGAAAGGGGTTTCCTTAAAAGGGGCAACTCTATGACTCCAAACAGCATGTCCACCCTCAAATCAAGCCTTGGCCCTACATGAGTCACTGGAAAATAGGCACCTGTGTTTTAAGATAAAATGAAATATGTAAATGTATATATACATATTATTTTTATGATTCCCCACTTTGAGACAAACCAGAAAATATTCTTTCTGTAAAACCAAGCAAGTGAACAAGCAAGCAGGCAAAGCCACAGCAACAGTCCAGGCTCTGAGTTTCTGTTGGCATTTTTTTTTTTCCAAACAGAGAAGTCACTTCTACTGAAGGAGACCCTGACTGGCCCTGCATTTGTGCAGCTGTCAGGCTCAATGGCCACTATAACACAGACAACATGGTCATTTCCAACTACAACAGGTGTCCCTGATTTTTAGTCTTTCTTAAATTTCAGCAGAGACTGCAATATGATCATGAAAAAAAAAAAAAAAGTTGGACCAGAAGAGGAAAGATAGTCAGGGGTGCAGAGTGAATGGTGTGAGCCGGAGACTCTCTCTCGAACTGGTCAGTACACTTGTAGTGCCAGAGAGCTGTGCTTGGCAAACCCACCATTGCAAAGATTTACTGATTCTACTGTCAGCTGAGATCAGTGGCTAAATGACTTGTCTCATTTTTGTTGGGTAGGGACAGGATGGTGATCATACAAAGCTGTCTGTGCCCAGTGATAGTAGCAAAATCAGCACTGTTAGGGGTCAACAGAAATGTGCCAACTAAGTGGGCATCGACCTAAGAAGTGTAATACAGTAGCCCAAAGAAGATCCATTACATTCTTTGGTGGAAGGTGTAGCCATTCTGAAATCAGAGTGTGGATCCCTGGCATGTAAAGCAGTTTGTGAAAGACTTAAGTATTTTATCAGGAGTCTCTAGTATCTGTAATTAAAGTATAACCTTTAGTAAACAAATGAAGAACCTGATGCCTTAAATTATAGATAAGGCATGATCCTTCAAAATGGCATCTTGTCACCTATAGAATTCTACCTGGGAAGTGGACTAGTTCTTAAAACCTTTAAAAAGCAAACGTCACCTACATCCTACCAGTGTCTGACCTCTTCAGCCCCTCTTCTTTCTGATAAGCCATTGTCTTAGCCCAGACATATTTTGTACATATTAAAATATATTTCCTTTTTATAGCACAGTTGAAATCACATCTTCTATACTCTTCTGCCACTTGCTTTATGCATCTTATTTTTAAAACTACCATAGGGTATAGTTCCATGTTGTTACTAAAGATTATTTAACTAGCTAGCTCAAGTCTTACTTTATAGAGGGAATAGGGGCATAATAGGAAAAATCCATTAAAACCATACAGAAGGATATATTAAAAAAAACAAACAAACAAAAAAAAACGCTGACAATATGGGAGAAACAAGAGAGAGTCTGAGGGGTAGGAAAGGGGCTGACATCCAGAGGACAAGTAATTTATATCAAGAGCAGGAATAGGCCTACTCTGATGAGCCTTTCCATCTTCTGTGAAATTCAAGGCTCACCTCAGGCTCAATGAGCATCTCTTTAATTTCCCAGGAAGCAGTCTGTAGAATAAAACTTGTGTAATGTTGGGAAATGTCCCCTAACTTTGCCATTATCCATTACCAATCTCTGTTACTTAATAGGATCTCAACTAAGGTACTAATTATGTTGGAATCAGAGTTTTTCAAAGTCAGACTTTCTGGTAGAGTGGGAGTCAAGCCATTATGAGGCCTGTTTATTCCCTTGGTTAATATTTTTCCTTTCATCCAGGACTGTACTTACTTTTTTTTTACAGGAAGCTGAATGAGCTTACCAGAATCTTTGAAACTAAAAGAGCCAACCACAGCACAGTTCTTAATGGGATAAAGAATTGTGGTCCCCAGTTTTCATCAACAGGAAGGAGTCATGGAGTTCCACAAGAGGGGCATTGGCTTTGGGGGTCAGACCATGCGCTTGGGTTCAAATCCAGAGTCTACTACATCCTAGCCATGTCATCTAGGCATGATTCGACTCTCCAAGCCTTTATTTACTCATATATAAGCTGAGGTATATTAATCCCTCCATAATATGGTTATTGGGAGAAGTAAATAAGATAATGTATGCTCTCATGGGCCAAGTCCTTATGTGCATTGCATCAGGCACTGTGCTAGATTTCCAGAAAATGACACATGTTAAGTATATGGCAGACAGTCATTAAAGACTTGTTGACTTGAACTCATTAAGCAATAGGGACACTCAAAAGGTAGACAAATAGGAGACTGTGACCGAAAGGTCTTTGTCACTGTCCTATGAGAGAGTAGATTAAGTCATTTTTTTCCACATATGCTCCCCAGCACTTCTTTTCCAGAAACAGACATAGAGGGAAGAAACAGGGAAGATACATCTTGAGACTGAACAAAAAGTTATAAAAATGATGAATACAATATGTCCACTGCAGGGTGATTATTAATGAAAAAATTCTGTTGTGAAGGGCCATAGCTTAAACTCTAGTCCTGGTCACTTCCAGGATACAGACACTGAGGGCAGTCTTGCACTACTGACATTTTGAGGGAGATAATGCTCTGTTATGGGGGGGGGGGGAGTCCCATGCATTTTAAGGTGTTTGGCACCATCCCTGACCTCAGCGCACTAAATGCCATTGGCACTCTCCACCAAGTTGTGACAACCAGAAATGTCTCCAGACATTGCCCAATGTCCTATATTCCACAAAATAGCTCCTGGTTGAGAACCACTGCTCTAGGGCCTATTTGACCAACGAACGTAAGAAAAAATGTATTCCCAAGGAACAGACCCAGCACCCAGGCTTAACCCAAGATGAACACCTCACCTGCTGGGACACTTCTGGGTGCAGATGTTTCTGTCATCCAGGTTAGCCCTCCGATCAGCTGTATGCTTGTGCCCAAAGGGGAAAAGGACTACAAAAACTGCAAGGATCTGTTTTCATTCAAGTCTCTCAGAAACATCGAGAAATATCATCCTTCCTCGTCATCTGTCCCTCTTGCTAACTCTATTTTGACTGTTCTCCTCCCTGATGTCCCTCCAATATACTGTATTAATCGTGTCTCTTACTCTATACTTTTGATCCTTTGACATCTTGGGGCTTGCTGAATCTGGAAGGAATCCCTTCCCGGGGCTAGACAATTTCTAGGGATAGCAAACAACCTGCAGGTGGGTGGGACTTTCATATGCAAACCAACCCATCCAGAGCCCACACTACCACCCACCTCCTCTATGGGCTCTCACACTCAGGGCCACTATTTCCTGGCCTCAGTGACCCCCCAGAACCAGGTACCAGATAATTAGGGACAGCCACTTTGCCTCAGAGACCGCTGAAATTATTCAGATTTGCCAATCCTAAACTGCATACGCTGCCTTGCCCGTTCCTTCCCACAGAAACCACAACAAAGGCTCTTGCCCATGTGTCTCCCACATTCCCTCAGCCTTCTGACTGACCGTGGTGCTTCCTCATGTGCCCCTTCCTCTTGGGACCTGTGGGTATAATAAATTATCTTTTCAATGGCAATTGCCCCCTCATCAGTTGGCCTTTCTTCTCACTATCTTTCTTCTCACTATCGCATCCTTGGCACAATGTCTGGAACATGGTGTGTGCTCAATGTTTGTTAATTGAATGAATAGATGAATCCCTTGGGGACTCCTAGAAATGACACGAGTCATCTTTGAAGAGGGCCTAAAGCCCAGCAAAAAAAGTTGGAAGAGTCAGAAAAATATATTTGATTACCGTTAACATGGTTTCACTGTCCCCAGGTAGCTGGATCATAACACACAACATAGTGTAAATACAATATAGCACATACACATGATGGCATATTATGCAAACATTAAAAATGATGTTTGGGGGCACCTGGGTGGCTCAGTCGATCGGGCATCAGACTTCGGCTCAGGTCATGATCTCACAGTCCGTGAGTTCAAGCCCCGTGTCGGGCTCTGTGCTGACAGCTCAGAGCCTGGAACCTGCTTTGGATTCTGTGTCTCCCTCTCTGCCCCTCCCCTGCTCATGCTCTCTCTCTGTCTCTCAAAAAATGAATAAACGTTAAAAAAATTTTTTTTAAATCGTGTTTGCAACCTAATGTCTCATACATAGTCATGGAAAAAAACACAATGTAGTTATTCAAATTATATTGCAGGTTTATGTTTGTTAACATGTAAAAATGATACTGATATATATTATTCAGTTAAAACACAAAGCAGGTGGTAGAACAATTTATAAAGGTTGATAATATTTTGTTTAAAATTAGCATAGGGGCACCCCAGTGGCTCAGTCGGTTAAGCGTCCAACTTAGGCTCAGGTCATGATCTCACAGTTTGTGGGTTCAAGCCCCACGTCGGGCCCTGTGCTGACAGCTCAGAGCCTGGAGCCTGCTTTGGATTCTGTGTCTCCCTCTCTCTGCTCCTCCCTTGCTCACACTCTCTGTCTCTCAAAAATAAATAAACATTAAAAAATTTTTTAAGTAGTATAAAATTATAAATATGTTCTGATGATATGTCAGGCACTGTGAGAAACATTTTACATTTATATGGGATTTTTTATAACAGCCCTATAAGGAAGATACTATTATCTCTATTTTAAAGATAAAGAAAATGAGGCTTTTATAGGTAAAACTCTTGCCTATGGCTCTATATTAATATGATAACTATATTAATAACTAAGTTAATAGTTATTTTCTTGAGTTAGGACTATTTATTTCCTCTTTTTTCTAAATTTTCTGCAATGAACATGGGTTAATTTTGCAATATAACATAATTAATTTAAAAGAATACGTAAATATTTTTAATGACAGAAAATGTTCTTTAAGCAACGTTCTCAGATTAGACAGTAAGATAAATTTTATATACAGTATAATTTCAATTATGTTTTCTAAAAAGCAGAAAGAATATACTGAAAGGAAAAGGGTACAAATGTTACAAACAGTTTTTTCACTTTATTTAAGCACTTTGGCATTTCCTAGATTTCTTACAATGATCTTGTTACCATTATTAAGCAATTTGCCAAAGTTGCCTACTGTATATCAATTAGCACTGAGATACTTTAATTGCTGGCTAAACCCCCAAAAAGTCTCTGAGGCAATTTGAGCTCTTACCCCACGATGTCAGGTTATGCAGGGGATTTAATTTGTTTTTTCTATAGCAAAACTAATTTTTATTTCAAATTTAAGAACAGAAAAAGTCTTGGGGTGCCTGGGTGGCTCAGTTGGTTAAGCGTCTGACTTTGGCTCAGGTCATGAGCTTAGAGTTCGTGGGTTCGAGCTCCACATGGGGCTCCATGCTGATAGCTCAGAGCTTGGAGCCTGCTTCCAGATTCTGTGTCTCCCTCTGCCCCTCCTCCACTTGCACTCTGTCTCTCAAAGATAAAAAAAAAAAAAAAAAAATAGAAAAGGTCTTGATGCCAATGCATTTCACTCCCCTTTCTTCCCCAGCCCACCCCTTCCTTCACACCTGCCCACACCCCCTTCCTAGGGATTAGCCACCAGTTTTACTGCATCTCAAAATATTAGGGAAAAGAAACACGTTAATATTTCAGAAATATTATCCTTCCTCACATCGGGGTACTGAAACAATCAGACCCCAAACCAGACAAACCGGATTTACCCCTCTGAATGATTGACACATGGCCTTTTCCAGGTAGAGCTAAGTTAGTTGTAAAACCTCCGCCCTCCTGGGACTTAAAGTCAGCCAGGCTGACATGACTCCTCTTTCCTCAGGTTAAGGATTTATCGTCAAATGGAGATAGAACCCTCTTTACCTAGAAGGGTGGTCACATCAGGTCATCCTGGAGGGAACTGAGAGAGTACATTGAAGCCTAAGCTGGCAGCTGCTTTTGGCTATTAAGTAGTCTTTCTGCTCTGGAGCAGATGGTGTTGGTAGTGCCTTACAAGTCACCCTGGAAAGACACAAACACATCGGAAAGTCGGCTTTGACTTTCCCCATTAAATCTCTTTTGAGTTTATATATAAATATAAACATGTGTGTATATATATATACATATATAGTTGTGTTTGATAAATATATGACATCTACATACCACTAGCATTTATATAATGTTTACTCTGCAGGCTTGTCAGTGTATTTTCAACGTGTACCTAAGCCAGTGCTTGGCACACACTGGGCACTCAATATCAATTTGTTATATTTGTGATAAATAAATGGTAAGTGAATTCTAAAAGGTGAATATCCACAGATAACGTGCACATAACTAAGATGAATTCAAATGTATTCTGTCCATAAAATGACACATGGGCAGTCTTAAGGGGTAAGAATGTAACTTGTTGCCTTTCCCAAAGCTCCACAGTTGGAGCAGGGATCTGTCTGGAGTAGGGAATGCTGAGTTGTGCTGTGCTCAGTGTGGAGAGGGGGTAGTTCCTTGCTTTGTCCGTGGATATACTAGGTACATACCAGAGCGGCCTTCTAGGTGGAGGCATGCCAGGGGACCCAGAGCCACTGCAGAGTCAGTCTCAAGCTCAGTGTATCTCCCAACTCAAAAGAGTCTCAGGTAGAACCACGTTCCCTAGATACCCAGAGCCAGCCAGAAGCATATACACACAAGCAGCAGGTCCTTACGGTGGCTCCAGAGTGTTAAGAGTCTTCTGAATTTGGTTTTGGGGTCAGCCAAGAATCCAATCACAAACATAGATCTTATAATTACTTTGGGAATTTGGAACTCCGTGCCTGGTGACATTCTCTGTTTCCATTATTATCGTCATGATCATTAACTTTGCAATTACATTTATTTGAACACCTACACGCTAGGCACTCTGCCAAGTACTTTGTTTCTAATTGTTATAACCTCTCTAGAAGGTATTATTATCTACATGTTACAAAAGAGAAAATGAGCCCTAGAGAGGCTAAATAACTTTCTTAAGGCTCACAGCTAGGAAAAGGCTTGCCTTCTCAGTTCAAAATCCATTAATGACTCCTCATTTCCTAAAGTCGCTGTTTGTCTCTGTATTTCAAAGAACACTGGGGGTGCCACAGAGGAGCCCCAGGAGCCATGTCAAAGGCAAGATCATGTGGCAGGTTCCAGGGTTTCTCCCTGCAGTGCGTATTTTGATGATTCTCTGATTTCATCTATTTTCAATTCCAGTCATCCGTGTAAGATTTAATTTGATTTCTTGAGGGCTCTGCTGACATTTGAAAAAAATAACAGAAAGAAAGGAAGGGATTGAAGTAGGGAAAGAGGGATAAAAGGATAAAAAAGCCATTGACCTAAAGAAGAAAATCTAAACTTCTTAATTTTGGCATTTCCGGACTTGCAGAAACTGAGACATCATTTCTCCTGTGACAGCAAGCCCTGTTCTTGAACACTTCTTCTCCCATCATACTGACCAAATGTTGTTTCTGGAACTCTCCTCTTGTCTATTTGCATCTGTGTCTCTCTTCTTCAGCCTCCCAAGCTTCTGCTGTTTCTTTCTGCCCTCCATTTCCAGCTGCCCCACAGCTTCTGTCCCCTGAAGACTTCACTACTCCCCCTGCCTGGAAGTTATTCAAAAGGGCAGAGGGGTGGGAGGTGGGAGGTGGGGGTGGGGAGAAGGTGCCACTGGCATCTGGTGGGTAAGGCCAGAGATGCTGCTAAACATTGTATAATTCACAGGACAAGCTCAAATTGTCAGTGGTGCCAAGGGAGGGAAACCCTCCAACAAGACACAGAAACTAAATAACAAAAACGGAAAAGAAAAAAGTAAAACCATCTTACTCTCGATGTGATTATTAATGTAGAAATTCCTAAAGAATCTATAAAACACTATGAGGACTAGTAAGGAATTTATAAAGGTCATAGTATATAAGGTCAATATACCAAAAAATTAATTTTATTTGTATGTACTTGCAGAAAACACTTAGAAAGTATTTTTAAACATAGCGACAAATACATAAAATATTTCAGAATAAATGTAATAAAAGTTGCACAAGGGATGTGTGGCTGGCATAGTCGGTTAAGCATCTGACTCTGGATTTCGGCTCAGGTCATGATCACATGGTTTGTGGGATGGAGCTCTGTGCTGGGGATTCTTTCTCTCTCTCTCTTTCTCTCTGTCTCTCTTCCCCTCTCTCTGCCCATCCCCTGCTCTCTCTCTCTCTCTCAAAAATTAAATAAATAAATAAATAAATAAACAAACATTTTTTAAGAAGACATGCAAGACCTCTACACTGAAAACTATAAACATTGCTGAAAGAGATAAAAAAAAATCTAAATAAATGGAGAGATTCCGAATTTTCCTGGATCAACTGACACAATATTGTTAAGATAGCAATTCACCTTAAATTAATCTACACATTAAATGTAATCACAGTTAAAACATTAAGACTTTTTTGTAGAAATTGACCCTACTATGAATCCAACATGATTCCACAAACATTTGAAGGACCCGCGAATTTTTAAGGTGATTTTAAGACCTATTTTAAAGCTACACTAATCAAGATAATGTGGAATTATCAGAAGTATAGACAAATACATTGATGGAACAGATTAGAAAGTTGGGAAATAGACTCATACATACAGAACTTTTCTACAAAGCTTTCAAGATAATTCAGTAGGAAAGAAAAGTCCTTTAAACAAATGGAACTAGAAAAACTATAATAAATATATGGGGAAAAAATGAACCTCAACCTGTACCTCAAGCTTTACATAAAAATTAATTCAAGATGGGTCATAAACTTAAATGTAAAATCTAAAACCATAAAACTTCTAGAAGGAAATGTAAGAGATGTTTCGAAATTTGGAAGGCAGAGATTTATTAAAGATAATCCAAAAAGTATTAATTATATAAGAAAAACAGATGAAGTTGAATTTCATCAAATTGAAAACTTCTACTCATTTGAAGACACTACTAAGAAAATAAACAAACCATAGACTAGGAGAAAATACTCATATATACATCTGACAAAGACTTATATCCAGACTATATATACTAAAAAGAAAAAAAGCAACCCAATTAAAAAATGGGCAAAATATTTGAATTGGCAATTCACATCCCAAAATGAGCATTAATCCATAGGGGAAATCAGCACACATAAAAACGACTGTTTATACTCCTTCCTTTCTTCCTGCTTGTGGAAGTCTCACAACTTCACTATCAAAAGAAGATGGGCTAGCCTACTTACAAGTCTAAGATATGAATCCTCTAGGCTTAGATGTTGTTGTTCCAAGTGAAGAGAAAGACAAATTTGAAAATTCTTTCTCATGCAGTAGTCTTGACTTCTGGTAAACTATGATGATTAAGCACAAATATGTATCTCTACACCTTTCCTTCCAAATTCATTAAAACAACAATGAAAGGATAAACATGTTCTAAAACCACAATAAAAGAAAAGAGAATAGATGACAGGAGATGAAGAAAGTCAACAAATTCTTGGCAGCTAAAAAAGATGGTGGATGGGTGGTAACTGGCTTAGGCAGAGTAGAGAAAGCTGAAATGTTAAGTGTCTAAGACACACAGGGAGATTCTGGAAAGAAGCAAACCATTTCATTTAGCAGAACCATGGATAGTCTCAGGAATTGTATTCAACCAGTTACTTTGGAAGGTGAAACAGAAATGAGAAAAGAAATAGGAAAAGTTATGGATAAGGAGCCTGTCACCTCCCAGGTAGCTCCCACGTTCCTTCAGAGCCTGGTGAGTACTGCTGTTCACCCTAGCAAGGGCTGGGATGGGTATTCTCCAGAGAAGTTGCATCAGAGTTTATGGGCTCAACTAGATCAGGTACTGCTTGGATAGAAGATATTGTAGATGATACCTGCATTAAAATCAACCAGGACATAAATTTAAGGTGTGTTAAAAGACAGAAGATTGTATTCTTTTAAAGTTTAACTCCCTTTTGTATTTCTTTTTACTGAATATAACCTTTGAATTACTGTGCACCAGGCATTATTTATGGCCAATGATACAATTCAATTTCAAGCTTTTAAGCAAAATTTGGAATCTTAGAAAATTTGTATGTACAAAGAGGCAGTTTCCAAATACTTAAAGACTTTTTTATTAGATAGGTGATACAATAACCAAGTATTTATTTAATACTGTATAACAAGAAAGTGCCAATATTTGGAAGATCTGCAAATGTCTGTGAACCAATCTTTTCCCAATGACCAATGCACCATGTTATAAAATTATGAATGGGTAAAAGATTCACTTAAAAATCCAAGATAGAAAATTCTATTGTAATGTAACAGAATAAGAAGACTTCGTTGATAGAATTTCAGTTTCCACATTGCAGCTAATCTTTAGAAAACTGCAACTATATCAAGTTATAGTATAATATCACAATTATATGAAAATGTTATTAAAGTACTTTTTCCTTTCCAGCTACTATTTTTGTCAGACCAGACTTTGTTCGTGTACTTGAAACAAAACAACATAAAGCAATTGTTTGAATGAAGAAGCAGATATGAAAATCTAACTATCTCCTAGTAAGCCAGACATTTAAAAATTTTTCCAAAAGTAAAAAACAATGCCATTTTTTTTGTTTGGAAAACAATTATTTTTTCATTTAATAAGTTATTTATGTGTTTATTATTATTGTAAATAAATTAATGAAATATTTCAAAATTTCTCAGTTTAGATTTTTCATACTACATAAAAAATATCAATAAATAGAACCCACAAAATCAAAAGCTCTTTGAGGTCCTCAATAATTTTGAAGATACAAGGGATCCTGAAACCAAAAAGTTTGAGAAATGCTTCTCTAGGAAATCTCTTATATATCTTAGAAGTGATCTACGTATTAATTGTGTACCAGTAACAGGATGCAATGAGGAAAGTACGGCATGAATTCAAGGATATATACATCTTAGCATATATAGATAGAATTATAGGTATATTCTAATTATATATACTATATATTTAATTATATACTATATAGTCTGAATAAATAGGATTATTAATCAATTATCAATAAATAGAATTATTCAGGGCCACAGACAGGGAGAGAGTCCCAAGCATGCTCTGTGCTGTCAGCTCGATCCCACAAAATGTGAGACCATGACCTGAGCTGAAACCAAGAGTCAGACGCTCAAGTGACTGAGCCACCCAGGCGCTCCAACAGGTAATTGATAATTTTTAAAACACCCTATGGAGGCCAGATTCATGTGTTTTGTGGGCAAGAAAACCACTTTTAAAATAGAGACTGTGGGCTTTTCCCAATATTAATCTTAGGGGTAATTGATACTTTAGATTTGTCAGTTACTAAGTCTTCTTTTCCCTTAGTGGAAACCATATTTGCTGCATTTATAGTCAGTGTAAAATAGTTTTGCTGTTGTAAAACGGGCATAGGATTCCAGAAAGGGACACCTCAGAGTTTCCTCAGAGGTGAGTCACCCAGCAGAACCTGGAGCCATGAGTGGAACTGTCTATATGAGTTTTATTACTCATTAAAAGCTTCTCTGTTCCAAAGATGAGCTAAGAACTTAGTGGGAGACCCAGATGAGAGTGGATACTTTTCAAAAGAAGAGACAGAGATTCTGTTTCTCATGGTTAGAAGTAACTGGTAGAGAATTGAAATGGGGATAGGTGGCGTGTGTCATCAAACACAGAAAAATAATGAGATTAGGATCCAATGCTAACTAAGCTTATGTTGAGGTTCAAATGAACCTTAGCATCTCACTAGGTAGTGAATATGTATCGAAAACTTCATAAAAGTTGGAGATAAACGGGTGATGGCTTAAGGCTGGATATCTAGGGCCCCAATGTCATAGAGCCCTTCCTGAAAGGGGCTGATAAAATACTGATGGCCTAAGACGGAAAACCTGAGGATACACAGACACGCTGAGAAATGTCTTCCTCCCCAGGGACCAGTGATAAGGACAGCACTAAGAACACAGTGACCAGGCAGCCCAGGACCCAGCCTTGGAGATGACATTTTGAATCTACTTTTGGTGAGGCTGTTACCATATTTGTAACCGTGCTAATCCAAGTCTTTTTAATTTAGTCTAGCATACACAGAGTGGGATCAATAACAAGGAAGGGTATCTAGGGTAGGGTATCTAGTTAAGATATATGTGATTAGGTTTAGGAAAATTAGATGAAGAAATCTATGCTTTCTGTGTGAGCCAATTCTATGATGGAGTCAAAGACTAACCCTGCCTCAGGCGAACTAAGAGATGAAGTCATTTTCCTAACTTGGTGACAGTGAGGATGGGGTGAAGGGTGCAACATGGGGATAAAGATGCTGTGTGTGGATGTCAAGGGCCATCCTAGCTCAGGATGCTAGAAAAAGACAGTGGTACAGCAAAATGAAAGGTGAAATACAGGAGGGAAAGCATTAGGACAGCTTGAGAATTTTTAACCTCATCCAATCGGGAACTTTCTCTTGTAGATGTGTTACTATGCTTGATATGGTCCTTCAGCAGCCGGAAGGCAGTTAAAGCTCTCAGAGGTTATCAGTGGATACTTTTACCATCACTGAGCAACAATACAGGAAATTTATTTAAGTGACTGCTTTGTGAACACAGCAGCAGTCCACAATGCTTTGCTTCTTAACCCCACAGCAAGGCTCAGTAAAGATGCTCAGTGTGAATACAATTTATCACAGAAATCTTGAAACACTACATGTCTTGTACAGAATGGGAACAGCAAGCCCTTCTTAACTGCCCAGACCTGCTAGGGCCTCTTCTCAGCCCTTGATCCTGAAGAAATCATTTCTCCTGGGCTAGTTTTCTGAGCTCAATCTCTGGATTTTGACTTTTGAGAATGAAACTCCCTTTTTCCCAACTTCCAGTCATTCCCTACCCCCTTTCTTATTTTCTACCCCTACACAGCACCTTTCCAACACACACATGCTCTTTACTTGCCCCATGCTTCTGGTTGAGTGTTTGATCCAACTTGATTTTTGTAGCAGACTGCCTCAGCCCAGTCTGTTCCTAGACCTGCTTTATCTGGGTCAGTCTTGAATAAACTCGCAATGCCAGTCGCTTTCAGAAATGAGTTGCTGATGACTGTTGTTTGTATTTACTATATGCCCTAGCATGTATATTCAGCACCACAGAAAGACATGAAGGGGATGTCTACCCCACACTGGATCGTCTTATGCCTGGTCACAGAGGATCTCTAGGCTGATGAAATTGCTTTCCTTCAAGGTCAAGTAGAACTCGGAATAAGCAAATTGCATCCAAGAAATATGAATTTGTAACGAGACTGTCAGTTATCTCACTGTGAGAAACACTACTGGCTGGAACGTTATATTTCCCACTAGAACAGCAATCTGAAAAAATGATCAATGATGTGTTTAGTGTATACAGCCCGAATTTGGCTTGTAAGGGATATTCTGTGAGATTTAGACAAAACCTAGTGGCTTTTCTTGCTTCAGGTACTCTTTTTAGTAATCTGGATGAGTCCAAATGCTACAAACTAGCAGTTCTTACCTCCATAGACTACGGAGATCAGATCTTAAAAGGACTGCTTTCCAGCCTAGTGATTTTCTCTTTGAGTCTAGCGATCTTTGTTATTGAAATTATGTCTCTCTGAGCATTTTATCTATCAGTATATCTACCGTAAAGTAATTTGGGGGTTTAGACATAACAATTTTGCTTTGGAAATCAGACTATCTATACAAGATACGTAATCCTGCAATGCCTAAAAAGTAGATGGGTCTCAGTAAATATGAAAAATGAATGATAAATACATGAGTATAAGTAATTCAAAATTAACTATAAACCTTTGAAGAACTTCACGAAAAAAATGGACTCAAAAGTGGCCATTCCTTGTTTCAAATTCTCTTGAGAAGAAAGTGGTTTTATAGAACTAGTAGCGAATAACAACTTATAAATCATTCACTGAAATGCTTCACGTGCAATGGACCACTCATGAAGGTGGGAGAATACCGTATCATTCACTTGGAATCTAAATTTGCAAGACTTTCTGTTCAGGAAAGCCCAGTAGTAACAACACGGCAGGAATAAAAACCTGCCAATGCAAATCGAGCACATAGTCAAAGCTTCTCTTTCCTCCAGTTATAAAAGGGGGAAAGAGCTCTTGGGAAGAAGAAAAGTAAAGAAGAATATGTAGGGTGGTTTGCCATGCGTGCTTCACACATTCAAGTATATTGGCTCAGTAAGGACCAAATGTCATTCTCAGACATAACCCTCAGCCAGTTTTGTTCATGTACACTCTGCCTGAAGCCATAATCAGACTCTCTTGGAATGAATGAATGATCTTTTATACGGCAGTTATCATGCTTTGTACCACGTGATGGTGTTACCGCGAGCACAGCTAATTGGCTAAGGGCAGGTCTTTGAGCCAAAGGCAGTCATTTATCATCTGGCCAGCAGCTTATGAGTTGGTTGTATCCATAACAATGCATAGTAAGGATGTTCCCTGGGCACCCAATGCATACTGCAGTCAGATGCTGTCTCTCTCCAGGGAGTTTAACTCAAAGACAGACATAGCTGGTGGAAAATAAGAGGACCTGACGGGCACAGAAATAAGGCAGTAAATGGAAGCTTGTGACTGCAAGGGTACAGAGGCTGTTTTCACTGGTAGCAGGAAGTGAAAGCAGTGGAGCCAAAGTGCTGAGTCACCAAAATGGTGGAACACTGGAGTAGAGAGTGAATGATACGTCCTGCCAATGGAATGTGAAGATAAAAGCTAATCAAATGAGAGCAAGAAAGGGGCACCTGGGTGGCTCAGTCTGTTAAGTGTCTGACTTTGGCTCAGGTCATGATCTCACAGTTTGTGGGTTCAAGCCCCACATTGGGCTCTGTGCTGACAGCTCAGAGCCTGGACCCTGCTTTGGATTCTGTGTCTCCCTCTTGCTCTGCTCCTCTTCCACTCATGCTCTGTCTCTCTCTCTCTCTCTCTCTCTCTCTCAAAAATAAGTAAACATTAAAAAATTAAAAAAAAAATGAGAGCAAGAAAGACTATCTATTCTGATACTGTTATAGCAAGGGAGCCTGCCACTGTCACTTGCATTTTGACAGAGACTCAAAGGTAGGCAGAGGATTGGGGAAACTTTATAGTAGAAGAAGGAGAAGACATCTGGTGTGCCCTAACTAAGGCTGTTGGCAAGGGGACACTGTAGGTGGGCTAACTAGAAGCAGGACATCCTGAGTGATTGGTTAGGGGGGCGTATTTGGCTTTCTCTGATTGGTCCTAAGTTGGAAGCAGGGGCAGCAATTAGGGCAACCATCAGTTATTAATCAAGTCCTGGACATTTGGGGCTGATTGTTTCAGAAGTTATCGTTTAGCTTCCTGGGTTGCCACCAGAAATAGTGACCTGGTGTCCTGCAAGTGGGACATGGCAGGTTATTCATTGCAGACAAGGGGTGGCTTCCTGGGCAGGTTGCTGCAGATTGCGGGTCAAAGGTCTGCTTATATATATGGTCTAGCCATTGCCCATTGGTATGTTCAGTCTCTACAGAGTCTGGCTGTTGTGTCTGAGCTGGGAATCCAGTTCTCCATAGGGCCTGACTCTGCACTTGTTGAGATTGTTTCCTATATTTTCTGCTTTAAAACTGTTTCTGTTTTTGGGGTGCTTGGGTGGCTCAGTCAGTTAAGTGTCCAACTCCAGCTGAGGTCATGATCTCACAGTTCATGAGTTTAAGCCCCAAGTCAGGCTCTGTACTGACAGCTCAGAGACTAGACCCTGCTTCAGATTCTGTGTTTCTCTTTCTCTCTGCTCCTCTCCTGCTCGCACTCTGTCTCTTTCTCAAAAATAATAAATAAAACATAAAAAAAATTTAAAAGATTGCTTCTGTTTGTTTTTAAAACTGGGATTCTCTGCGGTTTAACACAAAACTCTCATATCCTGGGAAGGCCCTCAGTTCCAGGGCAAATCGGGATGGTCGGTTGCCCTACCTATTAATATCCTTTTAATAGCCCTAATTAACTGAGTGAACAAGCAAAGCATCAATGGCTTTTAACATCTCATCCTGTTCAGTGTTCTCTATCCCTTGAAATATAAAACAGCCTAACTAACACAAGGCAAAATGACATCCTCAGTTTTAATAAGCAGAGTAGTGAAAATACATTTGTTTCCTGTCATTTGCATATGAGTGCAATAGAGCGCTGCATTGGGAATCAGGCGGCCTGTCTTTGCTGCCAGCCAGCTCTGTGACCTTGCATAAATTGCAGAAAAGCATAATGGTAATGCGTGCACTTTCTGGAGACAGTGTACGGACTTGGTTTTAACAACTTATTCTCTATAGCTGTGGGAACGTCGCTTTATTTGGAACCCAAAGTTTTCTCATTTGTAAACAGCAATTCCAGTAATCTAGCTTTGGGGATCATTGTATATGAAAGAACTATATGAAATAATGTATGTAAAACAGTTATCCCATTGCCTGACATGTAAAATACCTCAATAAATTTATACATTTAGCAAATATATTTTTCTTGCTAAGACCTCCTGTCATGGGCTGAGTCGTGCCCTGCAAACTCCACCAATGCCTTTCCCACACCCCCCCACACCCCCACCAATTCATATGCTGAAGTCCTGATACTCCATACCTCAGAATAAGACTGTATTTGAAAATAGGGTCTTTGAAGGGGCGATTAAGTTAAAATGAGGGCATGGGATGGGGCCTCATTCAGTATGACCGGTGTCCTTGTGAGTAGAGATCAGGACACATGCAAGTACAGATGAAAGATGAGGTGAAGACACAGGAGGAAGGTGGCCATCTACAAGCCAAGAAAAGAGGCCTCAGAAGACATCAGCCCAGCCCACACCTTGATCCCGGCCTTCTAGCCTCCAGGATCATGGGCAGATTCCTGTGGTTTAAGCACCCTGGTCTGGGTACAGTTGTGAATCTTCAGGTGCTTCTGAGCCCTAGTGCACTAATGACCACACAGTGGGGACCCTCACCCAGGAATCTGCTGCAGGGCCAAGGGAGGCCGTTGTCTTGAATCTGGCATCGTGACAGCTTAGCTTTTGATGAAGTACCCAATTAAGAGAGGGCAGGATATTTCAGTGACTGCAGTTAAAAGGTCAAGGCTGCAACTTCAAGCCATCATGCTTTGAGTTCCTTTTTGCTCTTAATCTGATAATAGGCATGGGTTATCTGCAAATGCCTGACTGGCTTTGAGAGAAACTAAAGTTGTCTCATTTCCTACATCCCAGAAGAGACTGTGAGCTACTCTCACTGGAGAACCAACTATCAGCATGGTTTGGGCATAAATTTTCTCCAAGAAGACAGGAACAGTGCAAGGGCGAAACAAATAATGAAATGAAATGAAATAATGAAATGAAATGAAATGAAATGAAATGAAATGAAATGAAATGAAAGAGGCAATCTTGCCATGCTGAGTGGGGACCACAAAGTAACACCACAGCAAATATGCTGTAAAAATAGTAAGCATATCCTCTCAAGAAAACAACATGATAATTTCCGATCCTTTCATGTAGAACATGCAAAAGAGCTTTGAAGGACACACACACACACACACACACACACACACACACACACACACAATACCTGAGATATCCAAGCTAATAGAGGTTAAAAAAAAAACAAAACAAACAGCAGCATGGAGTATCTAACAAGGAAGAAAATATCTAGGGTACAGAGTGCCAAAGTCCCTCATCAATGTCATCATTTGAAGCCCTGGTTTGGTCAGTCATCTGCAACCAGCCCACATGCTTTGATTGACTGAAATTTGGATATTTGGGTTTCCTGTATCATCAACCTCGACATGACTTCTGAACTCAATTGTCTTCTGCCCCCTTGATGTCATCTGGGGAAAGGGACAGAGTGAAGGTTGGAGGGGGCACAAACTGCTTCTCAGACTGTCAGAGAAGCGGCTGTTTCCTCTGAACAGGGACTGAATTTCAAGAATTTTGTCGCAATGCTTTTTACCTCTTCTCCATCTTTGCAAATTTGGATTCTATAAACATCTGTATGTATTTTTGCATCACTGTGAAAAATAGCTACAACTTTGATTTAATTTTAAAGTATCTTTTTGAATATTTTGAAACCATTTAGATGGTACTATGATCTGAGAATCCTTAGTTTGGAGGATGCGTTGTTGTCCAAGGAGCCAAATGGCACCTTCCAACCAACAATTTTAAAATTATGAGAAGCTTGCTGGTGGCTCTGAACTCTCACCTTTGCTTTCTATCAAATGAGAAGGATGGTCAGAAGAAAAGAGACAATGGGGCGCCTGGGTGGCGCAGTCGGTTAAGCGTCCGACTTCAGCCAGGTCACGATCTCGCGGTCCGTGAGTTCGAGCCCCGCATCAGGCTCTGGGCTGATGGCTCAGAGCCTGGAGCCTGTTTCCGATTCTGTGTCTCCCTCTCTCTCTGCTCCTCCCCCGTTCATGCTCTGTCTCTCTCTGTCCCAAAAATAAATAAACGTTGAAAAAAAAAAAAAAGAAGAAAAGAGACATTATTTCTTTAGTCTTTGCAAAGTTTGCTCAGTCTATAAAATCTCTACTAGACTTTTTCCTGTTTCCAAGGACTGTGGCTCTGAAGTGCTTACTGACTATAACTTAAACAGGTTTCATAACTTTCTGCAAAGGCATGGTTTTAATTCAATTTCAAGCTTCTACCCTCTTAAACGATGACTTCTCTCATGCTTGCTTAATTTTTTTCTTGCCTTGTGCCACTGTAATTATTTTAATATAAATCAAATGCAGGAGGATAGAATTTTCAACCATATCCTTCTACTTGATAAAGTCCTACTATACACGGAACTCAACTCAGATCCCTCTAACAACCTTTAAGAATCTTCTCCAGATGGATAGATCCAGTCCTACCCTTCCTAAGCGTCCTACAGCATCATGTATGCCCATCTAGAATATCACCACATCAGAAATGTCCTTTAACACTGGATTTTACACTCCTTAAGGAGAGAAGCAGTACATGATTTTTCTCTGTATTCCCGGGCCTGTATATACAATCCCCGGAAAACAGTCAATGCTCCACTAATCCTTGTTGAATTGACTCATTAAGGCTCTATTGAGATCAAAGACACCATCAGATACCTCTGTTTTATGAAAACTCGCTCATGATCAAGGTACTAAAAAATAAAGACTATCCCAAGATGATGTTTATACATGATATTCCATCTTTGGGACGATTTTCCATAAGGTTACCAAAACAGTCTCACATCTGTAACATGATTCTTTTCAGGGCCATTGTCTTTGGAATTCATAAAAAAAAAATACTACTGAGGAAAGAGCCAATGTCAATATCCTTGCTACTCTGAGAGCTACAATGAATATAAAGATGGCTAGAGCAATTTTAGGACCTTCTGAGTTCTATCTTTTTTTCTCTATATATTTCGTCAAGAAGGGTGAGAATCGAAAAGAATCAAATCAATCTTTGCTTTACATGCTTATTTCTGTGACCATGAAATTTCCTCAGGGGTGTTTGCTTAGTATTATAGATAAATAGATAGATAGCTATAGATATAGATATATGAGTGACACCTGAAAGGGGCTTAGCATTTTAGGATTTGAGCATGATTCATCTTAATGTTTTAAGGCCTCATTCAACAAATACATACAATTTACTATTTGCCAGGCACAGTGCTAGATGCTGGGATTGTAGCAATCACTGCTGGTTCCTACCTCAATCCAATTCCTGCCCACCCCCACCCCCACCCCCAAATTCCTTATTAATTTTGATCAAGATGAGAATATACCTGGCTAAAAATCTCAAGCTCCCCAGACTGTCAGAATTGGGTGTGGCAAAGCAACACCGTTGCAGATAAGAAGATATAAACCAAGGGCTTCCAGGAAATCATTCTTATAAATTTAAACCATTCTGGGGACAGCTCTCTGTTACTTGCTGCTGAGTAAATTTCTCGCAACGCAGCAAGGCAAACCCAAGGACTGTTGTGGTGTGGCACTTATCCGCCAGAGGAATGATAGGGCTTAAATGTTCACGTCTCATATCCTGAGGCTTTTATTTCTAGACCAATCTGAAATTGTCTCAGTGGGTGGATGAATGAGAAGAATTGAGGAAACACACCTTCCCCTGTTTTAGGGAAGGAAGTGGATTACAGACCCATATTATTACCACTAGGCCTAAGATACAGTGTGGGTGTTTGTTGTAAGGCAGCATCATACTAATGAATCCAGCTGGAGTTTGTATTCTGGGGATGGGTGAAGCAACAAAGCTGTAAGCGAAGGATCCGTTCCCACAGTGCTATGCAACACCTCTGGGCAACAATCTGGCCCTTCCAAGGGAGGCAACATGATCATTATAGGAAGACTCAGAGGCATTCTCTATTCTTCTAAATCCAGATTTCCCTACCGACACTGCTGCTTAATGCCCTTGAAGAGAAGGCAGTCCAGGACAAGAGTTTCCTTATTAGCAAACAAATTATGACTAGAAGCCAAAAACAACCAGCAGAGGAGTATCTGGTTTGGGGAGAGGAGGCGATGCTAAATGAATTTAAATAGAGATATATTATTGCATTTCCTGCCTCTCTTTTGAGGTCACCTCAGTCCTTAGATCATCTTTTGTAATAATCATTCACCTCTGACTGGAAAAGCAAAGTCACTCCCACTGGCCATGGGTAAATATAGTAAGACACTTGCAAAGCAATGCCTTTGAGGAGCCAGCATCCTCTATAGGGAGCAACCTCATCTCAATAACAAAGAGATAGTGAGGGACCTCCAGCTGGCCTGCTGGGTGTTCTTGGACTCAAACAGCTGCTTCCGGATGTGTCATTCCCACCTTTCACTGCCTTTCGGCGGAAATATTTACTGGCTCACACATGGAATAGAAAAATCTTTCCAATTAAGCAAGTTGGTATAAAAAAGGCCCAAGGTGAGAGTTGGCGAAGTTTCCTGGAGGGACCTACTTCATGTGGCAACCTGAGTCCCAGTGGAGAGCCAAGGGGGTTCCGGGCATGTCAGATGCCTTTGGTCACAGATCTGGGACCGGGTGCTGAGGACGACGTCCTTCTCATTTTTTTCCTTTATTATCTCATTGCTGCTGTTGAAGCTTTTAGTTTTTCCAAGGCATAATCACAAATGCCCTGCTCCCCTGACAGCTGTGTGTGTGTGTGTGTGTGCGTGTGTGTGTGCACGCGTGTGTGCGAAAATGCCCATATGTTTGTAGAGAAGGAAAAATGGGTGGGAAGAAAGAGCCTCCTGCCCCCTGGAGACTGAGGTATTTGCAATTACTCAAGACATTTGTAAATAACTATACTTACAGTACTGTCTGAATATTTAAAATATAACAAACATGGATAAGAAGGGAGTGGACTAAAATACAGAGGTGAGTCTTAGGAAGGGGCCTTGCTGCGTGGTTTAAAGAGCAAGGTTGTTTTTTTTTTTTTTCTCCCTCTATCACCTGCCTACCAGGTCCCGGCCAGCTTGTCTTGCCAAGGCCAGTGACTCAGCAGAGCATGCCTCCACAGCTACTGAATGACACCCTCGGAACAGTTACTGTGGGTCTCTAAACTCAGGAGCAGCATAGAGACTGATGAGGCATTGTATCTTTGTTCGTGCCGTTTTCATCTCACAATGCATGCCCACCACTGTGTACATTTTCTGCACGTCTCTACATTGCCTCAGTGCTGTAAGTAATGCAGTAAGGGGCCACGAGAGAGGCCTCCTGCAGTCTCTCCAGGCTCCAGCTTGCGATTTTCTTATCTGACTCTGCATTTAGAACAGCTGGATGGCTCCAGCCCTTGCCAAATGTTGCTTGGAGCTGTGCACCGGGGGTATCTTGCTTTGTGACATGATTAAGTGAAAGCATACGCTTTCTCTTTCGTTGACTTTCTCTGTGCCCGGAGCTGAAATCAATCCAATCAGTAAAATCCTGATGCAGCAAATGGTAAACCTCAAGGCTTACTACTGTTACTGAAAAAGGGTCAAACACAGCTCCCTTGACACAGCTGGGGGGGGGGGGGTTGCCTTTACCTGGAGACCATGAATTTCCCTCTGTTGAAGAGCATGAAATTGCCATTAGATGGAGCTCAATGAAAGAAAAAATAGAGGATGGGCTTTTTCTGGGTTAGAAAGAGGTTTTTCCTGGGAAATCTGGAACTGTTAAAGGGACAAGTTTCATTCTGGTATGTGATTTTACAGAGGAAAACTCCATATAAACTCAGCAGATGTCTCTCTGACATTAATGTTACCAGTGCAAACCCATATGCCTAACCATCAGAGAGGAAACTGGCAAGTGGGAAATATGGGGACCGAGGAAATGACACCAAAATAAAAAAGAATAGGGGTGCCTTGGAGGCTCAGCCAGTTAAGTGTCTGACTTCCACTCAGGTCGTGATCTCTCAGTTCGTAGGTTTGAGCCCCACATAGGGCTCTCTGCTGTCAGCATGGAGCCTACTTCAGATCCTCTGTCTCCCTCTCTCCGTGTGCATTCTCTCTCTCTCTCTCTCTCTCTCTCTCTCAAAAATAAATGAACATTTAAAAAAAATTTTAAAGAATAATCTAGTTTATGTCATGTGGGAGGTAAATTATACCAGCAAAGTCAGATTTCCTTATAATTTGTAAAAGGAGCTCTTTTCTAGCTTGTTTCCATCTCTCTGCTCCTCAGTCATCCGGGCCACCAGGAGACTTTCTGGCATTCATACATGGAACAAGCTAGATTCAAAGAGATGGATGGGCTGGGAAGAGAAAGGCAACTCAGAGTGTATGGTGAGAAGGAAGTTTCCAGTCTGGCTTTGTGTGAGGGTTTGCAGGACGGAGTCAACTACTACGGCCAGGCACGATTGTTCTTTGCTTTATGGGGAGGGTCAACTCAGAATGTGTGCGATCCTGTGTAATAGGGAAAATGCATGTGTCATGGGAAAAACATAACCCTTCTGAGTATCACAGAAGAAAAAAGAGTGTAGTTTTTTGTTAACACCCAGCTAGTAATATTACTTAACTGTATCATAATTATGGATATTCCATTGAGTGACATTGGAAATTTGCAAAGGATGTTTCATTTCAGAGCTTCCGCACGCTGAGGTTTCAAACTACCATAGAGTTCACACGTCAAGAGAAAGAAAATAAAAATTAATCATTTCACTGTGTTTCTTCATACCCACATGAAACTCACAGTATGAGATTTTTATGCTATAAGCAGTGAAGAAATTATGGATTTAAAAGGTGAATTTAATTCTATGAACTGATCTGTACCAATAGATTTTTAAAAGGAGTCATTTTCCTTCTGTTTTCTTTTTTTATATATAAATTCTTTTTAACATTTGTTTATATTTGAGAGAGAGACAGAGTGCAAGAGGGGGAGGGGCAGAGAGAGAGGGAGACCCAGAATCTGAAGCAGGCTCCAGGCTCTGAGCTGTCAGCACAGAGCGTGACATAGGGCTGGAACCCAGGGACCAGACTGCGAGATCATGACCTGAACCAAAGTTGGACGCTCAACAGACTGAGCCACCCAGGCATCCCTCCTTCTGTTTTCTAATTGTACCTATGCAATTCTTGTCCATTTGTCCTTTCCTTTCCGCCCTATACACATCACTTGACATGTCAGAAGAGATGTGCCTTTAAAGTATTTGTTTGAAAATCAAAATATATTTTAAGCTTTTTTTAAACTGGTGGTTGCCAGAGGGGAGAGGGGATGGGTGAAATAGATAAAGAGGATTAAGAGGTACAAACTTCCAGTTATAAAATAAATAAGACACAAAGATGAAAAGTAGAGCATATGGAATATAGCCAATAAGATTATAATAACGTTGTGTGGTGACAGATGGTGACTATACTTATCACGGTGAGCACTGAGTAATGTATAGAATTGTTGAATCACTATGTTGTACACCTGAAACTAATATAACATTGAATGTAATTACACTTCAATTGAAAGTATGTTTTAATCTCACTGAAAGAGTCTTTATTACATTATTAGGGATAATTTCAGACAAAACATCTTTTAGAGAATGAATAATTAAACTGTTGTAAATCATTCTACCTAGATAGGAGTTCACATACTAAATATGCATAGTACAAAATACTCCATACAAAGTAGTACATTGTGGTATCCTTTGTGTAGGTGGCAGGTGCTCTCAGTTGGGTCAGCTAGTTAATGCTTTCTGAAAAGACATCCCCGAGGTCCTTAAAGATGTCAAAGATCTGAGCTCCTTCACTAGAACTCAAATGATGCTCTCCCATTCCTCCACTTACATCCTGATTTTCACCCTAAACACAACTATCCACCTGGTCTTGAGTCTGTTCACACCCGAAAACAAAGGTGGCAACGTATAGGAAACAGTAGACTTGCTACCGAGTCTCCATGAAGATATTTTCTCCCAAAGAATAAGGGAAGAAATCTCCAGGGGCAGGAAGGCAAGACGGAAGAAGAGGAAGAGGAGAACATCGCTTAATTAAACAGTGCCAAGCCATTAGTCTACGCTTCAAAGCTAATTTCATCAATGAGTGCCTGTGTGGAAGGTTAATTTGGATTTCTATTCTTGCATTTACCCCCTTTAACAAGAAAAAAAATGTAGATTCCCCAGGACTCAGTGACTGATTGGGGAATGAGAAAAGGAAAGGATCAAGGAGGGTGTGGCGTTCGTGATTGGCAACATCAGTAGATGATGGTGTTGTTCACTGAGATCAGGGTGGACACTTCTACAAGTTTAGTGCTAGGTTGATAAATGTAGAACATGTCTATCTGTATTCGGTAAAAGACAGTGTTGTAAAGAATGAAGGTACTATTGCATTATATTTATATAATATTTTATAGTTCTCAAAGTTTTTTCAAAAACACTATCTCTTTTGATATAACAGCCCAATAAAATATGTAGGTTAGTTATCAATAGCCTTGTTTCAGAGATAAGAAATCTGGGGCCCCAAATGCTTAAATGACTGTCCAAAGATCACTGAGGAAAGAAGTAGCAAGGTGGGGCTTGAACTTTGGTCTTCTGTTTCTGAATCTTTAGACCACTGAGTTTAGGGGCTCCTGGGAGACTCAATCGGTTGAGCCTCTGACTCTTGATTTCTGCTCAGGTCATGATCCCAGGGTCATGGCTTCGAGCCCCTCAACGAGCCCCATGTAGGGCTCCATACTGAGCATGGAGCCTGCTTAAGATTCTCTCTCTCTCTCTCTCTCTCTCTCTCTCTGCTCCTGTGCTCACTCTAGAATAATAAATAAATAAATAAATAAATAAATAATAAAAATAAAAAATAGACCCCTGAGTTTAGTATTTAACTATTCTTTGTAACTTCAAAATTTGTAAGTTAAGTCGTTTGGAAATTAGAGCATGTAGTCTCTGAAAAAGAGAATAAGGGTGTATGTTTAGTCCCTGATTTTCTCTATCTTAGCATTCTTGACCTTTTGGGCCAGGAGTTGCCTGTGCATTGGAGGGTTTCTAGTAGCAAACCTGGCCTCTACCTGTTAAATGCCAGTACCACTTTCCAAGTTGGGACAAGTAAATATGCTTTCAGTCATTGCCAGATACTCCCTGAAGGGCAAATCACCCTTGATTGAAAGTCACTGATTTAGCAGGTTATAATCCTGGGCACATAGACGTCCAGTAAATTCCTGGTGATTGAAAGCTAATACGCATTCTGATATGTTTTTAACAGAAACTGATCAAACAACGAAGTTAAATTGGAGTGTAAAGTCAAGGACTTGGCCTTTTTAGCATTTGGCACGGTGCCTGGTAAACTGGGAACGATTGTGACGGTGACTCTCCTGTGCTGATTAGCAGAATCAGCACAATTCTGTAGGGATTAATGCAGGAAGAGAAGAGGGACACAGTTTCTTTCAAAAGCAGGGATGTGCCGTCTCACTCTGCCTCCACGCTGCAGCGGGTCTGGAGGAGAGGACACAGTCATGTACATTTCCCTTGTTTAGAAATCCCAGGCACAGGGGAGGAGCTCATTAAAGGGCGGTGAGTACGAGGAGCCGGGGACTCGAGCACCTTGGGAGTGGAGTCTATTTCTATCTCTGCTACTAACCGAGTAGTAAGACCTTTGGCAGGTCACTGCACTTCTCTGGACTCCGTGTCCTCATTCATAAAATGAGGAGGTTGGAATATATTATCTCCTAGGTACCTTCCAGCTTGAACATTTATTTATGATTCCATGATACAGGTCCCCAGTGCCCTGTTTGAAAACCTGCAGATTGCATGTATTACTGAATTCAAGCTTTCACATTCTTTCAAAGGTACTAAAGCGCATACACTATTTTTTAAATAACATTTCCAATGCGGGCTGAGGCAACATCCTCAAATCAAATACGTGAATATTTCTGCAGTAAACGTGAATATTTCTGCAGTAAAATGTATGCCTGGTCTTACTCAATGAAATAAATAAAGATAATTAACAGCAATGCATCAGTTCGGGTTAGATTTTTTCGGCCACAAAAGCAAGCAAACGGGGCGCCTGGGTGGCTTGGCTTGGTCGTTTAAGCGTCCGACTTCGGCTCAGGTCATGATCTCACCGTCCGTGAGTTCGAGCCCGGTGTCCGGCTCTGTGCTGACCGCTCAGAGCCTGCAGCCTGTTTCAGATTCTGTGTCTCCCTCTCTCTCTGCCCCTCCCCTGTTCATGCTCTGTCTCTCTCTGTCTCAAAAATTAATAAACGTTAAAAAAAATTAAAAAAATAAAAAAAATTTAAAAAAAAGCAAGCAAACAGAAACCCTTCTTGATTTTCAGACCACTTTAAACTTCAGAATTGGGGATATGCCATCCTCCATGTGTACTTAATTTTGATTATTGATAATTCATTAATAAACCTTGTTATAAATAAGTAAAGTCTGCTAAATTAGCCTAGGGTAAAGTTTTTAAAAAGATTTTGGGATATAAGAGTTTTATTTAAAAAAATAAAAGGCTACAGGGCACCTGGGTGCCTCAGGCAGTTAAGCATCCGACTTTGGCTCAGGTCATGATCTTGCTGTTTGTGAGTTTGAGCCCCATGTCGGGCCCTGTGCTGACAGCCTGCTTCTGATTCCATGTCTCCTTCTCTCTGCCCCTCCCCTGCTTGTGCTCTGTCTCTCAAAAATAAATAAAAATTAAACATTTTTTTAAATAAATAAAAGGCTTTTTCTCAATATGTATTATCTTGGTTTCCAATTTCAAAGCTAACTCAATAGGCAATCTCTAAGGCCTTGATTTTTATTCTACTATTTTGTTATCATGCAAAAATAATGATTACCTCAGGTAATACATGTGACGGGAAAAATATGAATGAAAATGAAAACTAGGGGTGCCTGGGTGGGTCAGTCAGTTAAGCATTCAACTCTTGGTTTCAGCTCAGGCTGTGATCTCATGGTTTCATGAGTTCAAGCCCTGCATCGGGCTCTGAGATGACAGTGTGGAGCCTGCTTGAGATTCTCTCTCTCTCTCTCTCTCTCTGTCTCCCTCTCCCTCTTTCTCTGCCCAACCCCTCCTCATGCTGTCTCTCTATCTCTCAAAATAAATAAATAAATAAACTTTAAAAAGTTAAAAAAAAGAAAATGAAAACTAAACAAATTCCTTCTATGTCTTAATGTAAAAGCATATCATAAATTTCGTGAAAATGGTGATGAAATAGAAACTTATCAAAATATACGTATCGCAAAAAATTTTAAATAAAATCCTATTGTTTGTTCTATGTTATATTAATTAGGGTCACGTTGACTTGCAGTTTGATAAAATGAAAAAGGAAGAAACTTCAGTAAATGCTGTTTACGGGGCGACGTTACCAGAAAGCTCTGATAGTTCCTGGCCGGTCCAGACTTCAATTTCCACCGTGGGACGTGAGTCTGACTCCAGCATGTCTCCGTTTTCCAGATTGCTATTAATAGTGCTGCCATGGATGGCACTTTCCTTCACTCACTCAACACTTTCTGTCACACACTGGTAATACTCCTCAACAGACAAACACCACTGAGCTAAATATGTCCCAAAGTCTTTACCAAGCAGACAACGCATGCTCCCTATACTGAGAGAGAAACTCAGATAGGTAGGGAGCCAACAGTGAAAGTCATACAATCTTTCAGTCAGCAGCTAAAAGCAGAATATCATTGCTTTGCAGTTTCTGGGAGCAGCAAAGTAGAAAGCTGAGAAATCAAGGTGGGAGAGTGGTTGGGGGAAGGACAAAGGGAGGAGGAAAGAAGAGGAGGGAAGAGTTTGTGAAACGGTGCTGGTGATGGAAGTTGCCATGAAATATCCAGCTGTCCAGTTGTCTCTTTTGTCTCTCACCCAGCATTCTGAAAAGGAGGATGTTGATGACGAATGACAATCACAGTGCTGGGTGCTGGTAGTACAATGGCCAGCAAGACATGTGACACTTAAGGCTTAGGGGTATGAACATACAATAAACAGGTAAGAAAAAAACCCTTATTTTCAGGTGATGATAAATGCCACGAAGGAGAGCAATCGCATACTCAGGTAACACGTAAGCCGTATGGAATGCTTCAAAGGGGTTGTCGGGAAAAGCCTTTCTGGGACGCGGGAGTTAGACTCAAAACCTGAAGGAGGGCAGTAAGCCAGCCCCCGGACACGCTCCTGCTGCCAAAGCCTGAGGTCGGAATGGGCTGGGGCAAGTGCAGAAGAGAAAGGAGGCAGGGGGTGAAGTGGGAGAAGCAGCGGGATCTGGGGCTGCTGGGTCGAAGTCAGGGTAAGGAGGCTGTACTTTCTGGTGAGGACAGCGAGAAGGCCCTGAAGGGCATAACAAAGGAGAAATGATTGTTTTATGTTTTAAAATGAGCGTGCCAGCTACCTTGTGGAGAATGGATTGGGAAGGGCATGAGGGAAGGTGAAAGCACCCGTTAGAAGGCTGGTTTGAATAAGGCTATTGCAAGAATTTAAGAATGCTCCGATACACTAAGACTAGGGGCTTGTTAAGGGGAGGATGGGCTATTGCCTGTACATGCCAGCTTCCCTGTACCTGTGATTTTTATAAGTTCTACATGTATCTGTTTATATATTCAACCTACAACTTCTGTACAAAAAACGTTTATTTTCTGTGTGGGTACTTTTTTTTTTTTTTTAATAATCCAAATATAGACAAGACATCCACAAAGGCCATATTGTTGAAGGCTTATGCATTCACCCTGACCTCAGATGAATAATTACTCTTTAACTTGTCCATATCTTGTAGGATATTAAAGACTGAAATTAAATTTCCTTTCAAACTTTAACTTCCTAGGCTGAAAAATGTCTGTCTCAAAAAAGCTGCCCCCTTATTAGTATATCTATTTTAGAACCTTCTACCACTCTTTTTTCTAAGTTGACCAGTGGATTTTCTTGAGATGTAGAATTAGCACACCCCCCCCAAAAAAAAACCAAACATGGACACTATGTTTTATTTAGTTTCCTTTGGAGCAAAATTTTACCTTGTTTTTTTTTTTTTTTTCCATCTGTATGATGCTTAAATGGTCAGCAGTTTCTTTCAGCTAGGAACCATGGGAAGTTAGGGAGACACTTGTTTTGTGTGTGTGTGCATGCATGCTGGCTTTGATTACCATGTTTTTACACTATTAGTCAGGTTTTTATATGTCTTTTCAACTCTTGTCATCCTGTTAAGGATGATTTCATGGTTGGCTGAGTGGTCTCACTGGTGAAATAAGGTTAAATAAGGGATTTAAGTGGTTACATACTGCTGTGTAACAAATTTCCAAACCTAGAAAATTATAACAAGAAGTGTTCATTATCTCACAGCATCTATAGATTAGGAATTCAGGAACGTCTTAGCTATTTGGTTCTGCCTCAAGGTCTCTTACAAAGTTGCCATCAACACATCTGCCGGGGCTGCAGGCATCTGAATGCTTGAATGCAGCAAAGATTTGCTTACAAGATGGCTCACTCACATGTCAAAAATTGAAGCTGGCTTTTGGCGGGCAGCCTCAGTTCCTTCACAGGGATGTGTGAGTGTCCTCATGACATGGCAGCTGGCTTCCCCCAGAGCTAAGAAGCCAAGAGCGAATGAGGCAGAAACCACGTATCTGACCTAGCCCTGGAAGTCATATTCCATCACTTATGCAACATTCTATTGGTCACACAGGTCAGCTCTATTCAGTGCACACATAGGCATGAACACCAGGAGGTGAGAATCATCAGGAGCCACCTTGGAGGCTGCCTACTGCAGGATGTAAACTGGAATGGGGAGGAGCAGATCAGGAAGAAGCAGGCCATGGAACCAGACGCCATAGCAAGATCAACCATTTTCCTTTGGGAAAGTCCCACTGGCCAAGTCAGTATCTGGAAAGCATAGCAACAAATACCACTGTTGGAATGTAGGGGACCAACCACCGTGTTACAAAGGTGTGGATCAGGCATCAGAACATGGCATTGATGTCAGAGAAAGGTATTCTGATTCAGTTAGGCACTTAGAAAGACATTTATGATTCACTTGTTTTGTAAATATTTACTAACAACTGTGCACTGAGCACTAAGAATACAGTGGGTAGGTGGACCACCCCCCCCACCCCCGTCATCATGAAGCATAGAATCTATGAGGGACAATGTCACCATAATGTGATGAGCTCTGTGATAGGATAAGTATGGGATGGTGGAGATTTCACAGGAGGCACATTTGAGCAAGAATTGAGATGTGTGGAGGGCTCGGTGGCTCAGTCAGTTGAGCTTGTGACTTTGGCTCAGGTCATAATCTTGCAGTTTGTGAGTTCAAGCCCCAAGTCAGGCTCTCTGCTGTCAACACAGAGCCTGCTTCAGATCTTCTGTCCCCCTCTCTCTCTGCCCTTTCCCTGCTTGTGTGATCTCTCTCAAAAA
The DNA here is from genome assembly GCF_014898765.1 of Herpailurus yagouaroundi. NCBI lineage: Eukaryota > Metazoa > Chordata > Mammalia > Carnivora > Felidae > Herpailurus > Herpailurus yagouaroundi. The sequence continues at coordinate 84,633,677 of NW_024412376.1, read as the reverse complement.
AAAGTAAAACACAAAAAAAAAAAAAAAAAAAAAAAAGAATTGAGGGGTGCCTGGGTGGCTCAGTCAGTTAAGGGTCTGACTCTTGATTTCGGCTCAGGCCATGATCTCACAGTTGGTGAGTTTGAGCCTCACATTGGGCTTCATGCTGAGTGTGGAACCTGCTTGGGATTCTCTCTCTCTGCCTCTCTCTCTCTCTCTCAAAATAAATAAATAAATAATTTTTAAATGAATAAAAAAAAAAAAAGAATTGGGATGTTGATGGGGGATAAAGGAAGAAGTAATATTGGAACCAAAATTTAAAAAGGAGCTTGCAGCTGAACTACAGGGAGACAGAATATTCTAGACCAAGAGAATAGCACATGGAAAGAGAATAGCCCTGTAGTAAGAAAGAACAAGTCCTTCTATAGTAATTAAAAGTGTGGCTGGAGCTAAGCATGCAACACTTAGGAGAGCAAGATGTGAGAATAAAGTTGTAATCCAGTGGCAGGATTTTAGGTTGGGTTAAGGTACAAGACCACAACCCTGGAAGGGAGCAGAAGCCCTGAGGGAGGAAAGCAAAACCCAGCCCCTGAGACACAGGGTTTCTTGGGAGTTCCCCAGAAAGGAACTGTGAGATGGGACAGACATCTGGTGGGAGGTTTTGCCAACTCAAACGATACCTAGGATGGGAGTTCTCTTGTGATTATTCATTTCGGAAGTGGTCACCCTTACTCCAGTGCTGGGACAGACAGGTCTGGGCATACACCAGGGAGGGGGTCTGAGGTGCAGGATGGCAGGCGAACTAAAAGGGTGAGCCAGCAGATGCACACAGGAGTCCTCAGATAAGAGTGTCAAGAAAATACTGTGCAAGTGGAGGTAAGGGGTGAATAAGGGTTAGGAGCTGAACCCTCAGACTCTAGACACTGTATGTACTGACAGCGTCATGGAGTCTGCTTGGGATTCTCTCTCTCCCCTTCTGTCTTTGCCCTTCCCTCACTCGCATGCATGTAGGTACTCTCTCTCTCTCTCTCTCTCTCTCTCTCTCTCAGATCTCAATAAATAAATAAACTTTAAACAAATAAAATAGGGTGCCTGGGTGGCTCAGTCAGTTAGGCGTCCGACTGTGGCTCAGGTCATGATCTCACGGATTGTGAGTTTGAGCCCCGCATCAGGCTCTGTGTTGACAGCTCAGAGCCTGGAGCCTGCTTCAGATTCTGTGTCTCCCTTTCTCTCTGCCCCTCCCCTGCTCACACTCCGTCTCTCTCTCCTTCAAAAGTAAATAAACATTACATTTTTTTAAATAAATAAATAAGCTTATTCTAAAGCAATAAAATAAAATGGAAATGTGAGAATTCTTTTTTTAAAAAAAGAAAGAAATTAATGTCTCCAGAACAAAGAAGATATGTAGATAGCCCTGGAACCTGAAGATAGAGCTGACCTAGGTAGTCAGACTGGATGCTGTTGCCTCAGTTAAGCCAGAGATCTTCAGGATTGGATTTGGAGAGTATGTAGGCTGAGATTTCAAAAACGGCTCCTCAACGGTCCTGATAGTAGGAAAAAATAGGCAGGACCCAGATCCAACAGCACCTGACCCATGGGAAATCCAAGGCAGTTTTGTATGGTGGTTCCTAAACTTTAGTCTGCATTAGAATAATGCAAACAAAATCCTTGTGCAAATGCAGATTTCTAGGGTCCGCGTCCCGGCACTCCGATTCAGTACGTCAGGAGTGGCAACTCGGCGATCCATATTTTAAGAAGACTTGCTGGTGACTCTGAGGCTAAAAAGTTGGCAGAGCACATGGCTGCAAGCAGCTATTTGGAACTTAAAATTGAGAATAGTGGTGAAAGTGTGGGCCTTGCCGCCAGGCTGCACAAATATCAATGCCAAGCTCGGTCACTTCCCACCATCTCCATGGAGGTAAGTCTGTGCCTGTGAAAAAGAGTCATAGTACCCACCTGACTGAGGTGTTATGGAATTAGACAAGTTAACATACGTAAAGTCCAGAGCCTGGTACAGTCTGAATACTCAACTAATGTAAACGATTATGGACTGCAAAAGCATACCAATATTGCTTGAAAAACAACCTTAGCAAAATTGACATGTGAAATTCCAAGCCTTGTGGATTTTCGCAGTGCTGCAGATTTATGGTACAACCAAAAAGAAGATTTACATCAACGTCGATTTCTGCCTCAACTGATCTTCAAAATACTTCAACATTACTTTCTGCCTATCCTGGAACTTTCAAACGTAGTATAATTACTTGAAAACATTAAAATAGGAAGAAGTTAGAAACAGTATTGGCAATATTGGTTGGGTGGTAGTGAAGATGATGATTTACATTTGTGTTACAAGTTTTTTGCCTTTGAGCTGTTACAGGGAAGACAAGGATGATGGCCAATTCCACCTCTGTAATCCTAGGCCATTTCCTCTGTAGGGGTATAAAGCAGATCATACCGCCCCCCATTTTGATTACAGAGGAAGCTGGAGGTGCAAAGTTTTCATGACTAATAAAAAAGAAAATCAGGATTCAAACCCAGCCCTTCAGATGTAGTCTAGTTTTTGTTTTGTGTCTTGTGTTGTTTAAACCCACTATACGGTCCTTCTATGCAATAAAAGGAGAGTCTGTTAAAAATAACATTGTACCTTGACATTGAAGTAGGACTCAGAGAGAAAGAGGGGAAGAAAGCAACACATTAATTTTATGCACGTAAGGAATAGTCAGCTAGTGACATCCAAGTATAAATGCTTAGGTAACCACATTTGGGGGATATTTGAGTGGCACAAGAAATGTACATAAAAACCTACACGTATAAAATGGTTTGGAGCCATAAAGATATATAGAAGTAAACTTCATGGCAGTTGTTGAAGCTAACGAAGTAATGTCATATAATGGGGTTATCCGATGGTTGCAAGGAGACAGTGACAAAGGATATTTTCATATCTACTTTTGAAACCATGGAGGATAACTATACTCAGCACTATTTATTGAGCACCACCCTTTGGTAGGAATTTTAGAGAGGCTATCTCATACGGCTCTAAAAACAACCAGGAGAGGTAGGCATTGACCTGAACATTAACAGAAGAGAAACAGAGAATCAGAGTAGTTTGCCCAGGGGCACGGGACTTACAAGTATTGGGGAGAGTTGCTATTTGAACCCAGATCTGTCTAACTCCAGCCCATATGTTCTTGCCCCTACACCAGCTGCTTCACGTCAACGGAACCAAAAGAATTCTCCGTTCTTTCTCTCTTAATTCTTTAATGCCGAGTTTGCTAAAACCTATTCTTGTTAACTGACGTCTCTCCCAAATCTGCCTCTCCTCATGTGCTTTCTCTCTGTGACTCCCTTGGCAATCATCCCAATCAGCCGGGCTTGACGCTTTTCTTCCATTCATCCTACCCATCCAATCTGTTTGCAAGTCCTGGCAATTCTAATTCCATCTTCATTTTCACACCATTCCCCTATCTAAAGCCTGACAGGAACCACCTACTGCAATGCCTCACTACTTCTAGCTTACTAGGTTGAAATAACCTCTAAAATGGCCCCAGTGAATCCCACCTATTTATTTACACCCTTGTGTAAGGACTGGGCTTGGTAACTTGCTTTGAATGAGCAGAATAAGCACAGTGAATAGAATATGGCACATGTGATGGGATATCACTCCTGAGATTAGGTTACAGAGAGACTCTGGTTTCCATCTCGCTTGCCCTTTCTTTTTCTCCCTTCCTTTCCCTTGCTTTCCCTTCCCTTCCCTTCCCTGCTTTCTGGTTTAAAACAAGGAAATTTATGGCCTCACTGTTCTGGAGGTCAGAAGTCCAAAATCAAGGTATCAGCAGGGCCATGGTCTCTCTGAGGCACTAGGGAAGGATCTGTTGTGCATTCTTCTTTTCCAGCTGTAGATAGATGCATGACTACAATCCTGAGTTTATCTTCACATAGCCTTCTTCACATGCTGTCTACTTGCCCTTTCTTGCTTTCTCACTTGCTGGCTCTGATGGAAGCTGGCTGCCATGTAATGAGCTACCCTATGGAAAGCTTCACTTGACAAGGAAGTGAGGGAGGCCTGTGGCCAATGACTTGGAGGAACTGAGGTTCCCAGTCTAATAGCCTGTGAATAGCTGAATGCTACAATAACTACGCCCAAATTTCTCATCTACAGAAACTGAGATAATAAATGCTTGTTGTTTTTAAGCTGTTACATTTTGGGATAATTTATTATGCAGCAATAGGTAATGAATATACCTTTAATGGGTATTCCCAAACTTGGGAATAGTATTGTTAATTTGAGGACTGCCAAATCAAACGTTTAGCAATATAATTCTGATTATGTCATTCCATGTTGGAAAACCTTCAATGACCCCTCATTTAGGCCTTAAGAAGATATCTAAGCTTTTCAGCTTAGCAATGAGATCCTTTATCATTAAGTCCCAGCCTACCAGTTAATAATTAATTAAAGGCTTATTTCATAGTTGAAGGCAATAGTGTGTAATTCAGGTATCCACTGAATCCACTCTGTCCTTTAAAGCCTAAATAAGATAGGCTCCAACCATCACGACACAGTCGGTGGAAAACCCACCACCCTTCCCAAGATTTCTGTCAATTCCTGGTGGGTTTATGATCTCACAATCACCTCTGGCTTCATTTTTCTCCTGCTGAATTAATTCAGTGTATGGATTTTCTCTCTGTCCCACACATTACTGTTCCACATCATGTCAACCCAGATGTAGAAATGTAGAAATTGGTCCTGTTCCTTCACACTCACAAACACACACACACACACACACACACACACACACAACCACATCTATAAACAAGACTGTTGTATGGAGCAGACTTTGCTAAATTTTGAAAATTTGCTTCACATCTCAAATAATTTAGATTGAATTTTAGAAATGACTATTAAGATATTTTGGGAAGTTAGAAAATAAAAACATAAATTAATTTTGGTCTGTATTTGCATAAACACTGGAAAGATACCCTAAAAACTAAAACAGAAATTACCTGGGGATGGGGGAGGGTGGAATGGGGTAGATGGGGGCAAGAGCTGGACTAAGGCATTTCACTGAACATATTGTTCTGATTTATGAACCATATAAATGTTTTTTTCCCAGAAGATTAAAGTAAAAAAAAAATAATAATTTAATTTAAAAGATCATTTAAACCCTGTTGGGAATTTCTCAGTGGCCACATCATCCTGCTGGATTCTGAATCCCCCTCTTATTTCTCCTCCTTAAGCATTCCTTCAAGGACTGAATCAATTCCTGCTCCAATTTGGATTTTTCTCACTCCCAATTCAATTCAATTATCTTTTGTCCCACTCTCAGATTCATCTCTAGGGCTACTTTTGTGCATTAAAAACTCACAAATGGGGGCACTTGGGTGGCTCAGTCGGTTAAGCATCCAACTTCTGCCCAGGTCGTGATATCGCAGTTCCTGAGTTTGAGCCCTGCATCGGGCTCTGTGCTGACAACTCAGAGCCTGGAGCCTGCTTTGGATTCTGTGTCTCCCTCTCTTGCTGCCATTCCCCTGCTCACGTTCTCTCTCTCTCTCAAAAATAAATAAACATTAAAAAAAAAACAACCTCACAAATGTACTGATATACACAAAGTACAAAAGAAGACCTAAGAGTGGTACTTTCCAATGCAATTCCAATGCACCTTCCCATCCAGGATACAGAATAAGATGGGGGTGATGGAGAGGAGTTGTCAATGGGGCCGTGTTACCACAGACAAGTTGGAAGGTGGGCCGTGTTACCACAGACAAGTTACCAATGGGTGAGGTGAAAGGAGGGCAAAGGCAAATGGTGCCTTTGCTTGGGACCAAGCAGACCACACCCCCTGGCTTCTCACGCTGTCTTTGCTGGGCATGTGTGTGCTGGGTAAGCTAACAAAACGTAAATTGCCACTAATAACATACGTTGTTCAAGTGACTTCCAATTCAGTAGTGTGACTTTAAAGCATCATAAGTTTTTTTTGTTTTTTTTTAATTAAGCAGGAATTTGAACTGGCATTTCACACAAAAGAATGTACAAATGGCTAATAAACATATGAAAAGGTGCTCAATTGCATTTGTCACTGGGTAAATGCAAATCAAATACATAATGAGATATAAGATGTGCTCATCAGAAAAGCTAAAATGTAACAGACAATCCGGAGTGTTGGCAAGGTTGTAGAGGCCCGCTGGTGGAGGTGTAAATTGGTACAACCACCTTGGAAAACTAGCAGCTACTACTGCTAGTTACTTTAGCGTCTACTAGTAGCTTTAGCGTCTACTAAAGCTGAGCTTCTGCACCATATGAATATTCTGACTCAGCTAGTTCACTCTTAGGTATATTCCAAGCACATATGTGTACATATTCATGGTGATACTTTAACATTGTACCTTATGTTAAATTCAACTACATTTGTAAATATGATCGGAGATATTTAAAACCCACAATCTTACTGCTTATTTTATTCTGCTCCTCAGTCATCTGTGTGACCTGCCCACTTCACCTTTCTGGGCCTCATTTTCCTCAGATACTGAATGAGGAAGCTATAAATCCACCAATCCCAGACCGAAGGTCTTCCAGCCCCAGATGACCGGAAGGACTGGTGAATACTTCTGGAAGTAGTGTGGCACAGCCCTACTCAAGCTACGAGGCAGTAGGCAAGCCTAATCGTGTCCAGAACAAAGCCAGTACCAGGAGTGGAGCGTTTTGTGGTATGCACAGGTAGGGGGATTAATTTGTAGCCAAGGGTAAAAGTAGTTCCTGACTTCTACCAACTGGAGAAACTGGGAAATTGAGAGTAGCCCAGAGTGTCCCTTCCTCCTCTTGCCCATGCAAGGGAACTGAGACATAGCTCCACCCATTGTGGACAGCATCTTCTGGCTCTATCCAATCAGAAGGGTTGGAGACATCTCCTGGAAGCAGTGTAACCCAGCAACACTGGAACTGAGGTGAGTGGCAAAGCTGGTAGATTGCAGGACAAAGCCAGTGAGCCTCTTCAGTTGGGGAACTTGGAATGTGGGTTGGCTTGAGTTAAGGCAGCAAATAATGAACTTTACCAGCTTTAGAGTTACTTCTCCTGCTGCACCCAGATAGAAGATCTAATTCATATCCCCGTTCATCATTGAATACAGCCTTCAGCCTGCCCAATCAGGGAAACTCACCATAGCACACAAAGCTGTATAGCCCATTCAACAGCACTATGTACAGTGGCACTTGAACAGAGAGCACAGCCCATGGCTTTCCTATGTGCAGAGCAAAACTAGTGACCTCATCTGACCAGGGAGTTCAGTGCACACTAGGGCCTGATTTAAGCTCCCAAACAATGAGCTGTACAGGTCCTGAACTCTGTGGTCCCACGGCATGAAAGCTAATGGGTAACCCCCATCTATAACTGAATATAGTACCCAGTCCCAACCATCTAGTAAGCCTGACCAGAGAATCCAGGCAACTGCAGAGCCCATCCTACAACTCACTTGGGCAGGAATCAAGCCAGCAGTCCTATCCAGCTGTTCTCAGCCAGTGGCTCCCCCCACCCCTATCCACAGAGCTCAAACAGTTGCCTTACCCCAAAATAGCCCATAATAGCAGCTCCCACCTGTCCAAGGACATTACCAGCAAATACACCCAGAAACCCAAACTGAGCTGACTGTGAAAGAACTTTCTATGCCAAAGCGAACCTGTAAAGTCTGGGAGAGGAACCCAGTTACCCAAATGCACAGATACCAACACAAAGAATCAAGGATCACAGGGCGCCTGGGTGGCTCAGCTGGTTAAGCATCCAACTTCGGCTCAGGTCATGATCTCCTGGTTTGTGGGCCTGAGCCCCATATGAGGCTCTGTGCTGACAGCTCAGAACCTGGAGCCTACTTCGGATTCTGTGTCTCCCTGTCTCTCTCTGCCCCTCCCCCACTCACACTCTGTCTCTCCCTCTCTCAAAACCAAATAAATATTACATTTTTTTTTAATTAAAAAAAAGAATCAGGATCACAAAAATTCAGGTAAATATGACACCACCAAGGGAAAATTATAAAGCTCAAATAACTCACCTAAAAAAAAAAAAAGAAAATAGAGATCTATAAACTGTCAGACAAAAAATTCAGAACAACCCTCAGAGTTTGGGAATTTTCCTCAGAAAACTCCTAAGGAAGAGTTTGAAAACTCCTCAGAAGTTCCTCAGAGTTCAGAAATTTTAGCGAACTACAAGAAAACACAGGTAACTAAACAAAATTAGGAAAAAAACTAAACAAAATTAGGAAAACAATGCACGAACAAAATGAGAAATTTGACAAGGAAGTAGCAACTATCAAAAAACAAACAGGGGCGCCTGGGTGGCGCAGTCGGTTGGGCGTCCGACTTCAGCCAGGTCACGATCTCGCGGTCCGGGAGTTCGAGCCCCGCGTCGGGCTCTGGACTGGTGGCTCGGAGCCTGGAGCCTGTTTCCTATTCTGTGTCTCCCTCTCTCTCTGCCCCTCCCCCGTTCATGCTCTGTCTCTCTCTGTCCCAAAAATAAATAAAAACGTTGAAAAAAAAATTAAAAAAAAAAAAACAAACAAAACCACAGACATCTTAGAGTTGAATAATTCAATAACTGAAGAATTCAATAGAGAATTGCAAAAGTAGATCAGTGATCTGGAATATAAAGTATTAGAAATTATCCAGAAGAGCAAAAAGGAAAAGAATTTTTTTAAAAGTAAATAAAGCCTATGGGAATTTTAGGACACAATGAAAAGAAACAATATTTGCATTATGGGAATTTCACAAGGAGAAAAGAAAGAAAAGGGAACAGAAAGTATATTTAAAGCAGTAATGGTTGAAAACTTCCTGAACTTGGGGAGAAAAATGAACATCCAGATCCATTATACACATTGTAATTAAATTGTCAAAAGGCAAAGACAAAGAATTTTAAGAGCAGCAAGAGAAAAGAGAGAAGTTACATACAAGGGAACCCCCATAAGACTAGTTGCAATTTTCTTAACAGAAACTTTTCAGGGCAGGAGAGAAAGGGATGACATATTTAAAATATTGAAACTTTCAACCAAGAAGTCTCTACTTGGCAAAGTTGTCCTTCAGAAATGATAAAAATTTTCCCAAACTAAAAAGCTGAGAGAGTTTATTGCCATCAGAGCTGCCTTACAAGAAATACTAAAGGAAGTTCTTTGAGTGGAAGTAAAAGAATGCTAATTAACACCCTTAAAGCATAAAGAGGTGGTGTAAATATCACTGGTAATAGTAAATATATAATAATTCACATAGTAATTCACAACATAGTAATTCACAATTACTTACATAATTCACTTACAAGTCTAGTTTAAAAGTTAAAAAAAATGTAGTAAAAATAACAACATAGTAATTCACAATTACTTACATAATTCACTTACAACTCTAGTTTAAAAGTTAAAAAAAATGTAGTAAAAATAACCAAAACTATAATAGTATGTTATTAGTAACACAGTATAAAAACATGTGAATTATAACAGCAATCATTTAAAATGTGAAAGGAACGGGGTGCCTGGGTAGCTCAGTCGGTTGAGCGTCTGACTCTTGATTTCAGCTCAGGTCATGATCCCAGAGTCATGGGACAGAGCCCCACATCAGGCTCCTTGCTGAGTGAGGAGCCTGCTTAAGATTCTCCCTCTGCCCTTCTCCCCTGCTCACACACTCTCTCTCTCTCAAATAAGAAAGAAAGAAAGAAAGAAAGAAAGAAAGAAAGAAAGAAAGAAAGAAACTATATGAGGGAAAGAAGTAGCAATGTGAAGTTTACTAATTTTATTGACGTTAATTGCAATCAGTTTTTAAAAAGGTGTTATAGGGGAGCCTGGGTGGCGCAGTCGGTTAAGCGTCCGACTTCAGCCAGGTCACGATCTCGCAGTCTGTGAGTTTGAGCCCCGCGTCAGGCTCTGGGCTGATGGCTCAGAGCCTGGAGCCTGTTTCCGATTATGTGTCTCCCTCTCTCTCTGCCCCTCCCCCGTTCATGCTCTGTCTCTCTCTGTCCCAAAAATAAATAAACGTTGAAAAAAAAATTAAAAAAAATAAAAATAAAAAATAAAAAGGTGTTATATATTTAAGATTTTCTGTAAGCCTCATGGTGGCTACAAAGGAAAATCCTATAGTAATTACACAAAAGAACAGGATAAAGAAATAAAAACACACTCATACTAAAAGACATAAAAAACAAACAAACAAAAAACAAAAAACAAGAAAAGATAGCAGGATAAGAAATGAGAAACAATGGATCTACAAAACAACCAGAAAACAATTAACAAAATGGCAACAGTAAGTTATTACCTATAGATAATTATTTTAAACATAAAAGGATTACATTCTCCAATTAAAAGACATAGAATGGCTGAGTGGATTTAAAAAAGCAAGATACAATAATATGCTGCTTATAAGAGACTCATTTTAGCCTCAAAGACACATATACACTGAGAGTGAAGGGATGGAAAAGACATTTTGAGCAAATAGTAATCCCCATAAAGCTGTACTTATTTCAGACAAAATAGACTTTAAATTGAAAAGGATAAAAGGAGACAAAGAAAATAATTATGTAATGATAAAGGGGCAATACATCAAGAAGAAACAATCATAAATATTTATGCACCCAATATGGAAGCACCTACATATATAAAGCAAAAACTAACAGAACTAAAAGGACAAATAAATTGCAATACAATAATAGTTAAGGACTTTACTGCTTCACCCTCACAAATGGAGAGATCATCTAGACAGAGAATCAATATGGAAACAGAGAATTTAAACAGCACTATAGACCAAATGGATCTAACAGATCTATACAGAATATTCTATCCAACAACAGCAGAATACACATTCTTCCCAAATGCACATGAAACATTTTCTAGGATAGACCATATGTTAGGCCACAAAACAAGTCTCAGCAAACTCAGGAAGATTGAAATCATACCAAGTATCTTCTCTGACCACCATGGCATAAAACCAGAAATCAACAAGAGGAAAACTGGAATATTCATGAGCACATGGAAATTAAATGACAGTCTTCTGAACAACCAATGGAGCAAAGAAGAGACTCAAGAGGAAATAAAAATGTTTCTTTTTTAAAAAAAATTTTAAAAATGTTTTTATTTATTTTTGAAGGAGAGAGAGACAAAGCATGAGCCAGGGAGGAGCAGAGAGAGAGGGAGACATAGAATTTGAAGCAGGCTCCAGGATCTGAGCTGCCAGCACAGAGCCTGACGTGGGCTGGAACTCACAAACCATGAGATCATGACCCGAGCCGAAGTCGGACGCTCAACTGACTGAGCCACCCAGGCTCCCCAAACGTTTCTTGAAATAAGTGAAAATGGAAACAAAACATACCGGAACTTGTGGCATGCAACAAAAACAATTCTAAGAGGGAAGTTCATAGCAATAAACACCTACATTAAGAAGCAAGAAGAATCCCAAATAAACAACCTAACTCTATATCTTAAAACACTAGAGAAAGAAAAACAAACTAAGCCCAAAGTTAGCAGAAAAAAAACAATAAAAATTAAAGCAGAAATAAATGAAATACAGAATAGAAAAAAATAGAAAAGATTAACCAAACTAAGAGTTGTTTCTTTGAAAGTATTTTTTAAATTGACAAACCCTGAGCTAGACTAACCAAAGGAAAAAGAGAAAGTTCCCAAGTCAACAAAACAAATTAAAAAGGAAACATTACAACTAATTACGCAGAAATTTAATGGATCATAAGAGGCTACTATGAACAACTATATGCAACAAACTGAACAACCTTGAAAAATTCGTAGAAGTATACAACTTTCCAAGACTGAATCAGGAAGAAATAGAAAATCTGAATAACCCAATTATTAGTTGGAAGATCAAAGCAGTAATAAAAAATCTCCCAATGAAGAAAAGCCCAAGACCAGACAGTTTTACTGGTGAATTTAGCAAACGTTTAAAGAAGAATTAACACCAATCTTTCTCAAATGCTTACAATAAATTAAGGAGGAGGGAACACTCCCAAACTTATTTTACAAAGCCAGTATTATCCTGATATCAAAGTCAGAAAAGGATACTACTACAAAACAAAACTTCAGGACAATATCCTTGATGAATATGGTTGTAAAAATTCTCAATAAAATTCTCCACACTGAATTAAACAGTACTTTAAAAGCATTATATACCACGATCAAGTGGGATTTATCCCTGGGATGCAAGAATGGTTCAACATATGCAAATCAATTACTATAATACATCGTATTAGTAGATTGGGTAAGATTGGGTGCCCACTCTCACCACTCCTATTCAACATAGTACTAGAAGTCCTAGCTAAAGCAATCAGGCAAGATAGGGAAATAAATGGCATCAGAATTGGAAGATTGTCTCTATTTGAAGATGACATGATTTTATATATAGAAAATCTTAGAGACTCCACAAGAAACTGCTAGATCTAATCAATAAATTTAGTGTAGTTGCAGGATACAAAATTAATATAAAAATAGGTAGTGTTTCTCTACACTAACCATAAATTTTCTGAAAAAGAAAAAGAAATTAATTGCATTTACAATATCATCAGCACCAATAAAATGCATAGGAATATATTTAACTAAAGAAGTGAAAGATCTCTACTCTGAAAACTATAAGACATTGATGAAATAAATTGAAGAAATGGAAAAGTACCCTATATTCATGGGTTGAAAGAATCAATACTATTAAAACATCAACACTACCAAAGCCATCTACAGATCCAGTGCAATTTATATTAAGATTTTAACGGCATTTTTTTACACAAGTAGACAAACAATCCTGAAATGCATATGGAACCACAAAAAGACCTTGAAGAGCCAAAGCAATCCTGAGAAAGAAGACCAAAGCAGGAGACATCATACTTCCTGATTTCAAGCTATACTATAAAAGCCACAGTCATCAAAACAGTATAGTACTAGCATAAAAACAGACAAATAGCCCACTGGAGCAGAATTGAGAGCCAGGTAGAAACCCAAGCATTTTTGGTCAACTAATATTTGGCAAAGGAGCCAAGAATAATCAATGGAGAAAAGACAGTCTTTTCAATAAATGGTGCTGGAATGATTGCATATTGTCATGTAAATGAATGAAACTGGACCCAGGTCTTACACCACTTACAAGAATTAGCTGAAAATGGATTAAAGACTTAAATGTAAAACCTAAACTCCTAGGGGAAAAAAAATAGGAATAAAGCTCCTTGACATAGGTCTTGGTAATAATTTTTTGGATATGACACCTAAAGTACAAGCAACAAAATTAAAAATAAACACTTAGGACCACATTAAAAAACTTCTACACAGGAAAAGAAGCCATCAACAAAATGCAAAAACAACCTACAGAGTAGGAAAAAATATTTGCAAATTATATATCTGATAAGGGGTTAATTTCCAAAATATATAAAGAACTCATACAACCCAATAGCAAAAAAAAGCCAAGTAACCCAATTTAAAAATGGACAAAGGATCTGAATAGACATTTCTCTAAGGAAGATATACAATAGCCCAACAAGGATATTCAAGATGCTCATCACTAGTCGTTAGGAAATGCAAATTCCTATCACCTCACGCCTATTAGAATAGCTATCATGAAAAAAAAAATGCTGGCAGGATGTGGAGAAAAGAGAACCCTTGTACACCATTGGTGGGAAGGTAAACTGGTGCAGCCACTATGGAAACAAGATGAAGTATCCTGAAAAAATTAAAGATAGAACTATCATATGATCCAGCAATTCCACTTCTGGGAATATATCCAAAGAAAATGAAACTTGAAAAGCTATCTGCACCGCCATGTTTGTAGCAGTGTTATTTACAGTAGCCAGGACATAGGAACAACTTAATTGTCCATCAGTGGATGAATAGATAAATTATGCAGTGGAATATTACTCAGCCATTAAAAAAAAACAAGGAAATCCTACCACTTGTAAGAACCTTGAAGGCATTGTGCTAAGGAAAATATATCAGAGAAAACAAATACCATATGATCTCACTACCATACGGAATCTAAAACAAAACAAAACAAAAAAAAACAAAGTCAAAAACAAAAAATCAAGCTCATAAAAAAGAGATTAGACTTGTGGTTGCTTGCCAGAGGGCGGGGAGTGGGGAGAGAAGAAGGTAGTCAAAAGGTAGAAACTTCTGGTTTTAAGATAATTAAGTGCTAGGGATGCAATGTACCACATGATGACTGTAGCTAACACTGCTGCATGATATATATGAAAGTTATTAAGAGAGTAAATCCTATGAGTTCTCATCACAAAAAGAATTTTTTCCTTTTTTCTTTTTTTCTTTCTTTTCTTTTTATTGTATCTATATGAAAAGATGAATATGTAAGCTGAATCTATAGTGGTGATAATTTCATTCTACCTGTAAATCAAACTATCATGCTGGACACCTTAAACTTATACAGTGATATATGTCAATTATTTCTCAAAAACAAACAAACCAACCAACCTCGAAAGGAAAAGAACTTGTTGAACTAATTAACTCATTTAAGAATGTTAATACTATCAAGTCACACCTAATACTGCAAAAGAAATCTAGTATTGAAATTTCTTTAAAACATCTCAATCAAATGACCGAGAGACCATCGTTATTTGATAGCTCAATATGTTAGCGCATTAGGGTTTGTGATAAGACAACTAAAGCGATTGAATCTCGTTAATTACTGTACCATGGAGCTCTCATCTAGAGAGAATGACCATGAACATCTGAGAAAGTGTGTGTTAGTTTCTGAGGCTGAACTGAACTCCTTTCCTAAGTAGGGCAGTAGGAACGAGGCAGAAGAGCTGACTCTATTTGTCTCATGTTGGTCTTCTTTCCCTCTCTGGCCTCCTGGGTGTAACAGATGCAAAAGAAAGGCTTTGCACAGTTATAGCTAAGCCAGGAGAACCATCCCCAGGGAGGGTTCAGTTAACCTTCATTAGTTGCTAACTATCTTTTGCAGGTTGTTTCTAAATTAAGTTCTGTAGATTAGTGGCTTTCAGTCTTTCCATGCACGAAGCAGACTGTTCTTGCTCCTGTGAGTAATCCCTAAGGAAGTCATAGCCACAATGATCCATGCGGGGGTGAAAGCTAAACTCAAGACCGGAGGGGTTTTTAGGGTAATAAGATTTTTTTGTGTGTGTCATTTTCAGTTAAGAATGTAACATAATGATGTAGAATGCTAGCCAATTAAAATGCAGTTACTGTCCAAACAAGAGCCTTTACAGAATGACTTACAAAGAAAAGACAGTGTGTCTGTTTCATCTGACATTTGGCTATCAGCCACAAAGACCATGGGGGTAAATGGAGACCCTCCTTCCCTACTTGTCTCAGATTTCACTCTATCTGGAAACATAAATGTCAGACCTCTTGTTCCAGGTGGAGTTTCTTTGATTCACAGCAGAATTTTATCTTGCCATGAATTGTAGTTGCATTGCCAAGGATGGAAAAGGATGTGAAATTGGACATGTTTTTGCTGAATTTGTTACAAGGCACCATAATTTTGAGGTCAGCCTTACTGGAAAGCAATCTGGAAATATGTATTCAAAGTTTCGAAATTGGCCTGTCCTTTAACCAAGAAACTGAACTTCTGGAAAATTAATCTAAAGAAACAGATAAAGATTTGTTTTAAATATGTACCTCCAAGAATGTTTGTATGAGAACAATTTGTAGCAATGAAAAGTCAGAAATAACCTAAATGCTCAACAATAGAGGGTCGGTTAAATCAACTCTGGTCCAGCCATATCCTTGAGTACTATTCAACTCTTCAGAGTGATGTCATACAAAAATTATGTATTGAAATAAAAAGATATTCTCTATATATTCTTTTAAAATTGTATCTTATGCCCATTTCTGTAAGAAAAACAAATGGCTAAAATGTGTTGAATATTTACTTTGCACTAACATTCATATGCATCTTCATATTTAATCCTAATGCAGTTCTATGAAGTAGATATTAACATTGCTACTACCTTCACTTTACAAATGATGAATGTTCCCAAGGTCACATGAGTAGTAAATGTCAGAGAGAGAAAGAGAGAGAGAGGAGGAGGGGGAGAGTAAGGACAGAGAGAGATTGGGAGGTATAGATTAGTATATTACATTGTAAAGGATCTGCTCCAAGATGTCAAAAGCTGTTATCTATGATTATATGGGATTATGAATATTGTTGTTTCCTTCTTTTTGTGCATGTATTCTGGGTTTTTTTTTTTCCTATAATGAGACTGAGTTGGTTTCATAATTAGAATTGCTTAGTCTATCGAACATCTTTTCTTTTCCTTGATCCTTTTCAAGAGAGCCTCATATGTATGGGAGAGAGCACTGTCTCCTGTGACTTCTTGGTTACAGGGCTGGTGGAGAGGGCAAGAATTCATGAAGAATCCTCTAGATCTTGCCAAGCTCTGTTGCAGAGTGGCTGGTCCCAGCTGCTCCTTGGACTGGTGAATAGAGAGATAAAATGAGTCCAATTTGACTTGTGGATAAATCAGATAAGTGGATAAATATCCACTACTAATGACTACATGGTCTTTGGTCATTGGGTTGTCCATTCTCAGAGGCCTCCTTTTCCCAACACCAGACTTTGCTCACCAATGATGCTCTAAGAAACACTGTGCTCCTCTAAGTCAGCACCTGGGCACATTTGCACCCCATGAAAATTCTGTGTAAACTGAGGCTTTACCTCTTTTTTTAATTGTGTTAAGAACAGATAACATGGGGTGCGTGGCTGGCTCATTCAGTAGAGCATTTTGATCTCGGGGTTGTAAGTTTGAGCCCCATGTTGGGTGTAGGGATTACTTACAAAAATCTTAAAATATATATATATATATATGTTTAATAACAGAGAACATGAGATCTATCCTTTTAGCAAATTTTTAAGTGTACAATACGGCATTGTTAACTGTAAACTCAGTGCTATACAGCAGATCTCTAGAACTTACTCATCTTGCATAACTGAAATTTTATACTTTATATAAAGTTTTATATGGACAGTAACTCTCCATCCCCCGCCTAAGCCTTCTACTTTCTGCTCCTATGAGTTTGACTATTTTACCTTATTATTTTTTTAATTTTTTAGCATTTATACATTTTTTTCAATATATGAAATTTATTGTTAAATTGGTTTCCATACAACACCCAGTGCTCATCCCAAAAGGTGCCCTCCTCAATACCCATCACCCACCCTCCCCTCCCTCCCACCCCCCATCAACCCTCAGTTTGTTCTCAGTTTTTAAGAGTCTCTTATGCTTTGGCTCTCTCCCACTCTAACCTCTTTTTTTTTTTCCTTCCCCTCCCCCATGGGTTTCTGTTAAGTTTCTAAGGATCCACATAAGAGTGAAAACATATGGTAGCTGTCTTTCTCTGCATGGCTTATTTCACTTTTGAGAGACAGAGTGTGAGTGAGGGAGGCACAGAAAGAGAGGGAGACACAGAATCTGAAGAGGCTCTAGACTGTGAGCTGTCTGCACAGAGCCTGATGTGGGGCTCGAACTCGCAAACCATGAGATCATGACCTGAGCCGAAGTGAGACGTTTAACTGACTGAGCCACCCAGTCGCCCCTAAAAGTATAATCTCTCAAGCCCACTCCTGCTGGTACCTCTCCACTATCTCTCTGAATCTTCCTGGACGACATCACAAATCTGGCTTCTCTTAGCACCTTGTACCCTTTCTCCAGCATGCTCAGGCGAGTAGGATTCCTCCAGGTGGTTCCTTCCCTGTCACCATCTGCATCTCCCTTCTTCTCTTACAGCCCATCCCCAGATGAACGAAATCTTTCCTTTATTCTTTTTTCTGTCAGATCAGCACTTTCCTTTCATAAATCTTTACGAAGAGGTGCACCAGGCCTGATTCACGATATGCTAAAGGTGAGGACACTGGAATGTTACAATTTTCTCTTTCTAAAATGACTACCTTCCAGAATTGTTATTGCAAAATTATGTTTAGGCGCCAGAAGAGGAATATTAACTCTTTATCTCTCTTGATATTCCTTCTGCAACAATTTGAAAACTTCCCTAATGAATCAGTCAGAGGTATCAAATGAATTTCGTCAGAAGATATAGTTCAAGAAAATTCAAAGACCTAATATTTATATTTCCCTAGTACATTGTTACAGAAAAGTTTGAAATCTGGCATAACGATTATATAATTAGGGAACAGGACACGTTATGTGGGCGTCCGGAGTTATAGAAAACATCTCAGTTAGTGAGGGTTTGAGAAAAATGATCAGATGCTTTGTCTTTCTATAAACATCTGGAAAAAATATTCTGAGAACACTCTCTGAGAATGCTAGGTAGTGGTGTTCAATGAAGGAGAGTTGGAACAGAAAGGCAAATTTAAAAATAGTCGTAAAAAAGTACTAAATGAAATATGTAGGATACTTTGAAAGAAAAGTCAAGAAGCCAACTCAGAAATAAAGGAACTGAAAGAGATGATAGTAGAGAACCATATGCAACTACTTGCAACAAAAGTTGTCAAGTACAAGGAGCTTGATCTTTGAGGTCAAACAGAACACGAATTAAATGCAGCTTTGCTAGTTACTGACTATATGACAACCAGAAGTGATCAATCCTGTCTCTTGCCAACCATTTATTCATCTAAAAGATGGGGCCCCTGGGTGGCTCAGTTGGTTAAGTGTCCAACTCCTGATTTCAGCTCATGTCATGTCCTCATGGTTGTGAGATTGAGCCCTGCCTCAGACTCCATGATGATCATGCAGCCTGTGTAAGATTCTCTCCCTCTCTTCCTCTGCACTTCCCATGCTTATGCTCTCTCTCTCTTTCTCTCTCTCTCTCTGTCTCTCTTTCTCTCTCTCTCTCTGTCTCTCTCTCTCTCTCTCAAAATACAAGACTTCCTAAAGAAAAGAAAAGAAAAAATAAAAGATAGAGATGATAATATCTAACTCATTGAATTATACAGAGAATAAACATCAGATAATGAGTAAATGACATATGTAAATTCTTCAAAGTAATGTGGGGCATATAATACCTGTTCAGTAAGACTGGCTAAACACATATCATCATCATCATCATCATCATCATCGTCATCATCACTACCACTATCATTAGAAAAGGCACAGAATATCTGAAAAACAACTAGAAAAAAGGTTATGGTCCAGGCTTAGGAGAAGCCATGTGAGATCATCGCAAGAATGATGAGTGAGAGCCACAAAAGAAGATAGGAGATAAGCCAGACACTCAAGAAACTCCAAGCGAAAGCACAAGGAAAATGGGGATATATATGATTTCCTTATGGATATGGAACCAGATGTGGTAGTAAATCCAGAGTCTATACAACTGAGTTTAAAAAGGTCATCTTGCTTCCTCTGCTGAGTCACACAACTCTGAAACAAGAGAGGAAGAAGAGGAAGAAGAGGGGAAAAACAGCACCCACTGTAGTTGGATTTTACACTGATCACGATAAGAGCCGTGAAATCCTAAATGCATCCTCCGCACATGTGGCTTCAATATCCAGAACATGAAGCCCTCTCTGAACACAGGATATGTTGCAACCTGGATGTTCTCCTGGAGCTTCGACACAGGGCCTCTTCCTCCCATCCTGGTCTTCATTTCTTTGTCTGCCTGTGCAAGAGAGTTTTTTTTTTTTTTTTTTTAATTTTTTTTTCAACGTTTATTTATTTTTGGGACAGAGAGACACAGAGCATGAACGGGGGAGGGGCAGAGAGAGAGGGAGACACAGAATCGGAAACAGGCTCCAGGCTCTGAGCCATCAGCCCAGAGCCCGACGCGGGGCTCGAACTCACGGACCGCGAGATCGTGACCTGGCTGAAGTCGGACGCCTAACCGACTGCGCCACCCAGGCGCCCCGCAAGAGAGTTTTAACTATTGCAAAACCTTTACAAATTGCTATGCCTGGTGCTGTGCTAGGGACATGGCTCCTGACACTTACGGGAGCAAGATGGCCTAATGTTTGCGACAGGCATGCCAAGAAAAGGGAAGGGTGCCACAGTGAGGCTTAATCTGTGAGAGCCCCCCTTCAGGCGCAGTACTTAGGAGAGGTGTTCAATATTTGCCCTTTGTTTAAATCTGCTATTTTTTGATGTTTCACTGCACTTCTTCAAATTTGTGGAGCCTTGTTTCTAGCCTACAGTGTGGCAGGTCCAGGACCCCACAATGAATATGCTGACGAATTACTGCCTTCTTCCTTGGGCTCTCTTGTCTCGGAGCTTGGCATAACTATGTGACCAATTAGCAGGTGCGTCTGCTGTCTGGTTTGTTGTCTACTTCTCCACCAGGCAGGAAAGCTTTATTTGGGAACATTCTATCCTGGCATGAATAATTTTGCTTACCTCTGCCAACAGCCCAATATATATGTCTGTTCCCACACTGCATATAGGTCCACAGCTGAGCTGCTATAATTATGATTGGGAATTATTTTTGATCTAAACTAATATTACTATTTGCCTACAATGTATTTTTAGGAGAGGGGAGCTGAAATATCTCGTCTTCATTAATGCAAACCTGTATGTAAAGAGGAGATACAGAAAAAAGCAATTTGCACATTCAGAGAACTTGGAAATGAAAGTTTGCATTATTTATACTATAAGAATGCTTATAGTGGGCAATGCATCCAGAAAAATACAGTTTTTAGTATTTCTTTGTTGCTGTTATCTTAGAAATGAACTCCCTTTGTCTATATTACTGATTATTCTACTACTTTTTCTTGCCTAATTCGATGAGCTTAATTCTTCCCTAATTTAACATTTTATGTTAAAACGTGAAGTAGGGTATCCTCTTTCCTACAGTAAGGAGCACGGATTGAGATGTTAGTTCTCCAAGGTGGAGTCAGTATGGTGGTTCACAGAGGTGTAACACCTGCTGTTCCAGGTCACACTACGCAACCTCATTACACTGCCCCCTGCCATGTGTAGCTCCTTCCCCTTCCTTACATCTCACTCCTTTTACACATCACTCCCATCAGCAAATGCCATGTAAGTGGGGCCAGAAACGAGCTGGCGCAGAAAGGTGCCCGGAGCTGCAGAAGTGGACAGGTGGACGTGAGGTGGGAGGGGCAGGGAGGGAAGCACAGGGACCAGTCGTTCCAGCAGGTGCACGCGCCATAGTCCTGCCTCTGGGTCCTCCCCCTCGCTGGAGTCCAGCTCCCACACTTGGGCAGAGAGGAGAAACACAAGGCAGGAGGCACACATTGCAGAGTTCTAAATGTAGTTCAGACAGCGCCAACTGGGAAGGGAAATTTTTCCCACGGCTCTCCAGAAGGATTTTCATGTAGTAGAGGTCTGGCGGTGAAGAGACTTGATCTCGGTTCATCTGCTGATGACAAAGCAGTATTGAAGAGCCTCCATTTTCTCCAGTCCATATCCTGTTTTTCTAGAGTGATAAAATGAATATAGAGGCATGAATAATAAACACTTATTTGTCATGTTTCTTTTAAGAATGACAAGGGAGAAGTGATCAGCCACTAATGAAAAGGAAGAGGTTATTTTTATAGATAAAAAGAACTACAGTGTTTAAGAATATCAGAATAAAGTTCCCGCTGTGTTTAGGTTAAGACTTTGGACACATGAGGTGGGGAAGAGAAGTGTGAAGGAGGAGCATCGAATAAAGGAGGTCTTTGTAAGAAAATGAGACAGTTAACTCTTATTTACAAGCTTACCAACCCTCTTAACATACTCCACTGGTTTTGTAACTCATCAGTTCCATTTCTTATCGTTAGACATGTTGATTTCAAGTAAAATGAAGAAAAGCATATGAGGATAAATTCTTACCTTGAGTGTGGATATTTTAGTATCATGCATTTATTTATCAAATATTTATATAGTTGCTCACTATTTTACTAGTTTCATAAATATTAACTCTTTCTTGAATAGTTATGGAGTACATCAGGGAAAGAACTGAACACTAAGTTATAAAAGTTGGTACGGGGGAAAAAAAAAGGAAAATATTATTAGAAGCAAGATTCAGGGGAAACAATGCAAACAGTATGTTGACAACGGGTATTTTATCTTACTCTACCTTGCTTCTGCAGAACATCTCCTCTCCTGAACATTTTGTTGCTTCACTTAGAGTGTTTCTGTGAGAAAAAGAATCCCATACCTAAAGGCTCAGCTGCAAGGGTGATTTTATCTCCCCAAGGGGACGCTCACATTAGTGACCGATTTTCATCACTGCTGGGATCTAAAAGAAAAAAAAATGCCTAAATTTATATAATGCTTTTGAAGGTATACTATGCACATCATTTTACAGATTTATATGAAAAAATTCATTTAAATATGTAAATTGGAATACCAATAATTATTTAACTACAGTATTTGTATACTTCCAGTTACCAAGAATTTTTTATGAGTATATGACAGCCATTTTCTATAAATGCAATCTCCTCATGTTTTCATTATTTTCCTTTCAACTATTAGAATCTTCTTTTTTAAGAACATGTCCCATCTTTCTAATTGGCTCTTCTTCTGGACCTTTACATGTCTCTGACGTACACATTTCCACTGGATCAATATGCAAGTTTGTGAGCTTCCTTTCCTCCTTCAATTAGCCCATACCTAACCAATTTTTATTCAGAGAATTCAAAGACCCAGCATTATTATGGTCTTTCCTCCAGCCTCCTCCATCTTTGGTCAGAAGGTTGCTATTGGCCCTGCCTGCTTCATTGCCTATAGCCAGCAGGAGGCTCTGTGAATTTTCCATGCGTTACTCCCGTGTGTTACTGCTGTCTGTGCCCATCGATTCCCTGAGCTCATGCTTCATCCTCAGTCCACTCCTTTCTAAAGATCTTCTTTCTTTATATTATATGAAACAGCTGTGTCAATTTCATTTCATCCTTTCATCTCACAAATACTTGTGTGTTGAACTTCTAGTATGTGCTAGGCACAGGTGCATCATCTCTACACATCCAATGATGAACAAAACAGACATCATCCCAGTCCTCATGGAGCAATAAAAAGTAAACAAATATTGTTTCAATTGTTGGAAGTGACAGGAAGGATATAAACAAAGATCACTGAGGAGAATAAAAGAACTAGGACTTAGGACGCCTGGTGGCTCAGTCTGTTGAGAGGCTTCGGCTGAGACTTCGGCTCAGGTCATGATCTCGAGGTTTTTGAGTTCGAGCCCCTCATCAGTCTTGCTGCTGTCAGTGCAGAGCTGCTTCGGATCCTCTGTCCCCCTCTCTCTACCCCTTCCCTGCTTGTGCTCTCTCAAAAATAAATAAACATTAAAAAAAAAAAAAAGAGCTAGGACCACTTATGATGGTCAGGAAAGGCTTCTCTAGTGAAGTGTCACCATAGCATCCTTTTACAGAGGAGTTTTTCTCTGTTAGCAAAACTAGATTAACACACACTTCCTACAACTTTTTTGAGAACTGGGAAAACTTGTTTTTTTTTTCTTTTGTTGTCACCTCTTGTCTTAGAAATAAAAGAGCTCTATCTTCTGGTGGCCTGTGCATGGAAACATACACCATACTGTTTTCTACCTCAGGGTCGAAATAAGATCCCCTCCATAGATTGCCGTCCTGGTGGCCCAGCCAAACTTGGCCAACAGGAAAGAGGCTTGGCATCAGGGACCACGTGACTAGTTTTATCCTGTTTTCTGAAGACTTTTTGATCCGGTCCCTTCCCTCCCCAAGATATTTTTTCCACATTTTAACTTTTATTCTGTTTATCTCCTGTTGTCCTCATCCCCTCTGAATGACAAATCAAGACTCTTTAAACCACCCTTCACTCTTACATCTCTAACAGATTGAAGCACCTTTATTTTCTGAACTCCTAGCTTTGAGGAGGCAGTCCAGCACAGCACGTAGACACCCAGCAATGCAAGAGACCCACCATACTTGAACACCAACCTTACCACTTTCTAGTAGTGAGATCTGGTACATGTGATGAACTTCTAGATTTCATTTTCCTTACAGGTAGGGTGAAGGACAATACATCTATATTAACTTCCTAGTTCCATGTACTGAATTACCATAAACTTAGTGGCTTGAAACAACACACTCTATTGTCCATAGCTTCTGTGGGTCAGGAGTCCAAGAACAGCTTAGCCAGGTCCTCTGTCCAGGGGGTCACCAGGCCACAGTCAAGCCATCAGCTAAGTTGTATTTTTATCTGGAGGCTCAGCTGGGGAAGAATCTGCTTCTAAACATCCTTAGTTTCTTGGAAGAATTAATTTTCTTGCAGGATCAGGACCGAGGACCCCAGCTTCTCCGTGGCTGTTGGCTGGGGGCTGCCCTCGGGTACAAGAGGTCATGTGAAGTTCCTTGACACATAGCTTCTCCAGTGTGGCCACTTATTTCTTTAAGCCTGAAAGTAGAGTTTCTAGCTCCAGTGTGCCAAATGGGAGTCTTAAATAATGCAACATAATCACCTGGCCTTTGCCGCATATCGTAACCCAATCAGGGGATTGGTTGGTGACATACCATCACTTCTGCCATATTCTATTGTTAGAACTCTGTCTACCCCAATGTCAATCATAGGGCTGCTTAAATAAGTACATTAAATAAAATTACACATGTGTTCAGTGCTTTACAGGTCCTAAGTGTAAGCGGGTCCTAAATACTCAACAATTAGCTATTGCTGCACTGCTCCTTTGTTGTACTTTTTAAAATCTACTGCCAGAGGGATGTCAGTTTTTTAAGGTATAACTGAGCACTGGTCACATCTTCTAATCACCATTTAACCTTCACAAGCTTGTCTTTTAAATACATTTTCTGAGACCCTCATTTCTTCTCTTTTTGCTGGTCATTGGATTGGCATTCCCACCTGCTGAGGACGAGGCTGAATGAAGGTCATATTATCAGCATCTTCTCTAGCACATTATGCCGTGGATGATCTTAAGGAGAGAATTACATTCGCCTGATCAGCTTTTTTCTATAGTCCTGAACATAATAAATATTTTCCCACACTCCTCCTTTGGCACATTTGTTATTTCTTTGCTGCTTTTTTGTACCTCTGCACCATCAGTGCTGTGCCCTGTGCAATCCTTGGCAGCTTTGCAGAACGTTTACTTCAAAACCTCTTAGAACAGTGTTTAAAATGTTAGCAGCTTCCAGTGTCTAATTTCACTTCGCTTAAATGAAATTGACTGCCCCTGTCCTTATATGATTGAGCTGGGTCATGTCTATACCCAAGGCTCTTGGCATCCCATGGGATCCTAGGCCTTGTGTGAAAGGGGACCTAAAAGTTCACTGTCTAAGAGGCAAATAAAATCTAGGGTTGAAAGAGATGCTGTAGTTAATGTTTGAATTTGTCGGAATCTGGCTTTAAAAATGGTGCAGTACCGGAAAGGAGGGTCCAACCTTAAGGAGAGATTAAAAAGAGAGAGAGACAGACAGACAGACAGAGAGAGAGAGAAGAAGGAAGAGGAGGAGCAGGAGAAGGAGGAGCAGGAGGAGGAGGACGAGGAGGAGGAGAAGCACCCTAAGAAGGGACCATGATATCTACATAATAACCAGACTGAGATTAGAGATGGAATCCTACTGTCTAGTGCTCCTGCTAAAATCAAGTGGACTGAGAGACCCAAAAGGGAATTGAAGCAAAAAAAGGAAGAATTCCTCTGTGCTTTGGCATTGATGCACATAGACCCGGGGGTAGAAATGGTGGCTGGTCAGGCAGGTGGGCCAGGAGGACAGTGAACTGGAGGGCAAAAGTATCATACCGTATAAGATGATTCTTGCATCTTTAGCCTCAGCCATATCCAGTCACTTGTAGAGTGACTGTTTTTGCAAGCTGGCACATTGGCATGACCCATCCAATTTATTAGCCACTGGTTCAGCAAATGTGATTCTGAAGACTGGGGTTATCCTGGTGGCCCTGTTGCCTGGCCTGTGGGTGCCATTTACAGCATTTTCCTGTGTGGACCATGGCTGACTCAGGCCATCTTCAGGTGTCAACTATTATGACACTAGCTGCTTTCATTTTTGACCATTGATTAAAATCCAACCTGTGTCATTTCCCTTCTCTCTTTACTTTTCCTGCTTCCAAAGCAGTCCCTTGAAAAGGAAACTCCACTTTCAAAATTTTAGCTAGGTAAAAAATATACATACACACAAAAATATGACTTAACATGTTAACACATGTAGTAGTTTTCTTTGGCTGTTGTAACAAGTTACCACACACAGTGACTTGAAAGTACACATTCATCATCTTACAGTTCCATAGTTCAGAAGTCCAAAATGAGTCTCACTGGGCTAAAACCAAGATGTCAGAAGCTGTGTTCTTTTCTGGAGGCTTCAGAGTAGAATGCATTTCCTTGCCCTTCCCGGCTTCTAGAGACCACCAGTGGCCCTTGGCTTATAGACCCTTCCTCCGTCTTCAAAGACAGCACATGAGGCCAGGGTCTTCTCCTACTGCCAGCCATCTCTCTGGTTTTGTCTTTAGACTTTCTCTTCTACTTTAAGGAACTTTATGATTACATTGGGCCTATAAGAATAAATGATAAGACTCTTCCTACCTCCAAGCCAGTTGATTAGCAAACTTAATTCCATCTGCACCTTTAATTCCCCTTTGCCATGTAATCTGACATGGTCACAGGTTCCAGGACTGGGATGCGGACATCTGTGGGGGCCATTAGTGTGCCTACCATACTAGGATTAGGGGTGATTTTGTTGTTGCTATTTTTATTTCACCTTATGTGTATTTTTAAATTTCTATATAATAGACATGGATTACTTACATACATTTTTAGAAATCACTTCACAAAATGATACAACTTTCTTATCCAAAATTTCCCCGTCATTGTCCCCCGCCCCCAACGCCACCATGACCACTACCACTTAAGGACAAAATAAGTCACTGAAATTTTCCATAGGAGACTACTCTTTCTTGACTATTTGCTTTTTTTTTCTTAACAGCTCTATTATATTTCCACAGTTATCTTTGACTTGTTGTTTAATTTTTTTTTTTTTTTTACTTCTGTGGTTGGGAGTGGAGAAAATATTTGTTTTTAGAACTTTCTCCATCAGAGTCACCATTGCCTCTTTTACTTGAGAGAATTTTGACATATTTATAACATATACCCCCAGTCTCTGATATTTAGAAAATTCAATCAGCATTTTCTCCATGGATCTTGCCTCATATAATAATAAAAGCTTACATTTATGTAGTACTTATGATGTTCCAGGCACTGTTCTAAGCACTTTACATATATTAAGCTAACTCACTTACTGTACACAACCATTTACTGAGATAGCTACTATCTTTATAACTATTTTATTTTTTAATGTTTATTTATTGACTTATTTATGTGGAGAGCACAAGTAGGGGAGGGGCAGAGAGAGAAGGAGAGTAAGAATGCCAAGCAGGCTCTATGCTGTCAGCATGGAGCCCAATGTGGGACTCAATCTCATAACCATGAGATTGTGACCTGAAGTGAAATCAAGAGTAGGATGCTTAACCAGCTGAGCCACCCAGGTGCCCCCTTATTACCATTGTAAAGGTGGAAATAAGGTACAGAAGAAGGAAGAAACTGAAACACAGTGGAGTTAAGTAACTTGCGTAAGGCCACACAGCTAATAAGTGATGAAGCTGGTATTCCAACTCCAGAATCCAGAATCCATCCTCTGATATTTTGTTATATTGCCATTCATATTTTTGTATCTTCTTTTCCCAACATGTTTTTCTTAATTTACAATATTTTTTCATCTCTTATTCCTTTTGCCCAAATTACCATTTTTTTTTGAGAATATAATTTTTCCTATTAGCATACCAGGATTAGGAAAGGAAGTACAGCATCTCTCATAATCTCTATTCTTAAATGCCACAAACGCCACAAATTTTACTGGTGATTACTCTTTTTGGAAGAATATTCCTGACTGTTTACTGCTGTGCTTTTCAGTCCTGTATCTATGCAAGTTGATTCTACGTATTCGGTGTCCTTTCACTTGTTTATTATTCCTGATCATGTTTGAATGCTTTCTGCAACATAGTTAAATCCTGTTATATCATAATCAAGACAAATATTATACCCTAAAATCAAATTCTTTTTTACATTTGTTTTAGAAGGAAAACTAATGTATATTGATTGGCTCTTGAGCCAGGAAAGAGGAGATGCTTTTTCAAATGTTTGTTTAACCTTCACAAGACAGCTGTGAGGCATGTGGTGCCGTCCTTACTTTACAATTGAGAAATGAGGTATTAGAGAATAATTCTATCTACAATTTACTGAAGGCTTGCCTTGGTCCACCATCTTTTTTCATGCATTATCTTAGAAACTTCGAAGGTGGTATTGTTTATCTCCATCTACAGAGGAGGAAACTGAGTCCTAAGGAGGTTAATTAATTTCCCAAAAGCTTATAGTAATGATGGTTTCTCTGACTTCAAGGACTATTGCCTTTTCTCATTACCACACAGAGATTTGGGTTCCAACTTCTGCTGGAAAATCTATTGTTCTTATGTTCTTCACTCTTACTCCTCAAGAGTGTTTATAAATTGAGGTGAATTCAAATGCCTGCAGGCCCCAAACAGGTAACAAAATGGAGCAAGACAAACCACGTGTGGGGTACACAATGGTGTAAGCTAAATGGAAGTCACAACTGATCCTGGACCTTAATATCTCCAAAGGCACATGGATAGAGCTGATGGTGAGGCTGCGTCCATGCACAAAATAGAGGGTGGAAGCCCCACATCCAAGAGTGATTGAGACCAGCTGGCTGAGGGCTCAGGGGCTTAGAGTTAGTGTAACATTTTTATGGGGGAATGCCATCACATGTTCCAGATCATCAGATTTTTTAAGACAAGACAGAAAGTTATATTTTTAAATTATAGTTTCTAATGTTTCAATGATGGCAATCAATATGGCCCTTTGTTCTTGGGCCTCCAGTTTGGGACCTCTCTTCTAAGGCTGTCTTGTGCCTTCTTACCCATTTTATCTTTACTTTCCTCCTCCTTTTGCAAATGTCATAGAATTTCTTTTCCTTATTTCTTTTTATTTTTTTTTATTTTTTTTATTTTTGAGACAGAGAGAGATAGAAAATGAGCAGGGAAGGGGCAGAGAGAGAGGGAGACACAGAATTGGAAGCAGGCTCCAGGCTCTGAGCCATCAGCACAGAGCCCTATGCGAGGCTCGAACTCACAGACTGTGAGTGAGATCATGACCTGAGCCGAAGTTGGACGCTCAACCAACTGAGCCACCCAGGAGCCCCTCTTTTCCTTATTTCTTATACCATTTTTAAAGAAATATTTCATTTCTAACTTTTTTTATTGGGGTATAGTTAACATACAATTTTATATTAGTTTCAGGTGTACACCAATATGATTTGACATTTATATGCATTATGCAATGATCACCATAAGTCTAGTTACCATTGTCACCGCACAAAATTATTACAGTATTATTGACTGTATTCCCTATGCCATACTTATATCCCCATGACTTTTTTATTTTATAGGAAGTTTATACCTCCTAAACCCCGTTCACCTATTTTACCCATCCCTCCACCCCCTTCCTCTGGCAACTACCTGTTGTTCTCTGTATTTATGAGTCTATTTCTATTTTGTTTTGCTTGTTCATTTGGTTTTCTTTTTAGGTTTCACATATCAGTGAAATGATACTGTGTCTGTCTTTTTCTTTCTTACTTACTTCACTTAGCAATAGCCTCTAGATCCATTCATATTGTAGCAAATGGCAAGATATTTTTGGTCGAATAATATTTCACGGTGGGTATGTATGCATATATATTACATCTTCTTTATTCATTCACCTATCCATGGAAATTAGGTTGTTTCCATATCTTGACTACTGTAAATAGTGCAACAAACATAGGGGTGCATGTATCTCCTCGAATTAATGTTTTTATTCTCTTCAGATAAGTACTCAGAAGTGGAATTATGGGTCAAAAGGTGTTTCTATTTTTAATTTTTTGAGGAAACTCCATACTGTTTTTCACAGCGGCTGTACCAACTTACAGTCCCACCTACAGTACACAAGAGTTTCCTTTTCTCCACATCCTCACCAACACTTTTTATTTTTTGTCTTTTCGGTAGTAGCCATTCTGACTGGGGTGAGGTGATATCTCATTGTGGGTTTGACTTGCCTTTCCCTGATGTGCCAATGTTGATCATCTTCCCATGCATCTATTGGCCATGTCTATGCCTTCCTTGGAAAAATGTCTATTCAGGTCCTCTCCCCATTTTGTAATTGGATGTTTGCTTTTTGGTATTGAGTTGTATGCATTCTTTATATGTTTTGGATATTAATTCCTTATCAGATGTATCATTTGAAAATTTCTTCCATTCAGTAGGTTATCTTTAATTTTATTGATGTTCCTTTACTGTGCAAAAGCTTCTTAATTTGATGCAGTCCCAATTGTTTATTTTTACTTTTGTTGCTCTTGCCTGAGGAGACAGATCCAAAAACATTTCTAAGGCGTCCAAGAGTTCACTGCCTGTTTCCTTTGAGGAGTTTTATGCTTTTAGGTCTTACATGTCAGTCTTTAATCCATTTTGAGTTGGTTTTGTGTATGGTGTAAGAAACTGGTCTAATTTCATTCTTTTGCATGTAGCTGTCCAGTTTTCCCAGCACCGTTGCTGACTCTCTTTTCCCCATTGTATATTCTTGCCCTTTTTGTTATAGATTAGTTGACCATATAAGCATGGGCTTATTTCTGGGCTCTCTGTCCTGTTTCATTGATCTATGTGTCTGTTTTTGTGCCAGTACGTACTGTTTTGTACTAGATCTTGAAATCTGTGAGTATGATACATCCAGCTTTGTTCTTTCTCAAGATTGCGTTGGCTGTTCAGGGTCTTTTATGGTTCTATAAAAATTTTAGGACTATTTATTCCAGTTTTATTTTTTAAAATGCCATTGGAGGGGTGCCTGGGTGGTTCAGTTGGTTAAGTGTCTGACTTCAGCTCAGGTCATGATCTCACACTCCCTGAGTCTGTGCTGACAGCTCAGAGCCTGAAGCCTGCTTCGGATTCTGTGTCTCCATCTCTCTCTGCCCCTCCCCCACTCACACACTGTCTCTCTCAAAAATAAACAGTAAAAAAATAAAAATAAAAATGCCATTGGGTTGCACTGAATTTGTAGATTGCTTTGTTTGTAGATTGTAGATTGGACAATTTGTAGGTTGTAGGGTAGACATCTTAACAATATTAATCCTTCCAATCCATGAACATGGCATATCTTTCCATTTATGTGTGTCTTCTTCAATTTCTTTCATCAATGTCTCATAATTTTCAGAGTACAGGTCTTTCATCTAATTGGCTAGATTTATTCCTAGGTATTGTATTCTTTTTGATGCAATAGTAAATAAGATTATCTTTTTAATTTCTTTTTCTGATAGTTTGTTATTAGTGTATAGAAACCAAACAGATTTCTGTATATTAATTTTGTATCCTACAACTTTACTGAATATGTTTATTAGTTCTAATCATTTTTGGTGGACTTAACAATTTTCTTTTTCTATATAACCTCATGCCATCTGCAAATAGTGACAGTTTTAATTCTTTCTTACCAATTTGGATGCCTTTTATTTCTTCTTCTTGTCTGGCTGGTGTGGCTGGAACTTCCAGTACTGTGGTAAATAAAAGTGGTGAGAATAGACATACTTGTCTTGTTCCTATCTTAGTGGAAAAGCTTTCAGCTTTTCAGCATTGAGTATAATGTTAGCTGTGAGTTTGTCTTATATGGCCTTTATTATGTTGAGGTGTGTTCCCTCTATACCCACTTTGTTTAGAGACTTTTTTTTTTTTATCATAAATGGCTGTTGAATTTTGTCAAGTGCTTTTTCTTCATCTATTGATATGATCATATAACAATTTGTATTTTTTAATACTACCTTTAATACGAAGTAATATAACCTTTATTATACAGGGAGAAGACAGCCATCTACAAAACAAAAGAGGCTTCCAACAAATTCTTTCCTCATGGCCCTCTGAAGAAACCAAACCTGCTGTCATTCTGAGTTTCCGACTTCTGGTTCCCAGAACTGAGAGAAAATACATTTCTGTTGTGTGGGCCAACCAGTGTGTGGTATTTTGTTATGGCAGCCCAAGCAGACTGTTACGTCCTCCTTCAGTCTATGTTCAACATAACAGCCAGAATGAACCTAAATCAAATCATGCCTCTTCTCTGTGAAAACTCCCCAAAACCAAAGTTCTTCTACTGCCCTGAACTGATCTGTTCTCCCTGCTGCCTGCCCTACACCCTCTCCTGCCATGCTCCCCTCACTCTTGCTCTGGCCATGGCAGCCTGTTGGCCTGACGTGCCTCAGGCACTAGATTCTGGCTCTGCCCCAGGGTCTTTTCACTGCTGGCCTTCTGCCAAATGTTCTTCCCAGGATAACCACCTGGCTCTCACTCCTCACTTCCTTCAGGCCTTTCCTCAGGTACAACAATTTCAGTGAGGCCTTTCCTAGCCATTTAATGTAAAAGTGCAACCCTCCCACACCCTACTATCCCCTTGCCTGAATTCTTATTCTCCTTAGTCCCTATTACTATCTAACACAGGATATATTTTACTTATCTTTTAATATTGTCTGCCACCCTATTCAAATGTAAATTCCAATGGGGGCAAGGATTGACTGTTGTGTCCATTCCTTTAGCTATTGTGCCTGACACACCATTGATGCTCAATAAAGAGCTCTTGAATGAATAAAGGAATCAATGAATGAAGAAATTCTTTATACCAGTTAGAAGTCTTCCTTCTTCCTAAACAAAAAGCCTTGGTAATATTATTATCAACTTACCATGCCACATTTAACCATGGTACAATACCGCTTAAAAATCCTAAACAGTCTTGAAAGAGAATGAGAGGCCTTTTTTTCTCCATAACTGCCAATGACTCTTTTTATCATACTTTTTCCCTGATAAAGTAAATTTAATAAATCTAATTTCTTTGCTGTTCCAAAGTTCCTCCCACACCCATTTACAATGGTTCCTCTCTATTACTCCTTACATCTATTCTTACTGCATAGCATTTGAATTATTCCAATAATATCCCTTCAGTTTATCTCTATGGAATTAATAACCAAATGCTCAGTGCCTTGTTACAGCAAATGTACAATGTCTGCTTTCCTAGGAAAGCTATGGATTCCTGCTTTCTACTTGAGGAAGAAATCCTGAGCAATATTAAAACCACTGTAACTTTACCAGGATGCTAAAGATAAAGAGTAATAGATTTCTTTTCTTTTTTTAATGTTTATTTATTTTTGAGAGAGAGAGAGAGAGAGAGAGAGAGCGAGCAGGGGAGGGAGAGGGAGAGGGAGACACAGAATCCAAATCAGGCTCCAGGCTCTGAGCTTTCAGCACAGAGTCCGAGGCTGGGGTTGAACCCATGAACCACAGGATCATGACCTGAGCCAAAGTCGGACACTCAGCTGACTGAGCCACCCAGACGCCCATAGATTTCTTAATTTTCAAAAATAGAACCATAATCTAAACCTGACAAAACAGACTTATAAACCCTGTGTTTTTCAAATATGGCCTAGAAAAGTTTCAGAGTGATTTTAAACATCCAATGGAGCAAATTGTAGCTTCTAACCACTTCTGTCCCCAGTAAGCCCCTGAGCTAATCCTGGCCTTCTTTTGAACAGGACTGCTGTTTTCCTGCCCACCATGTGACTCACAAGATTAGAAACCAGGCCTTCCTTAAAGTCCCTTCCATCAAGATTCTATGAATTTTGTTCATGCTGGGTAAGGCACTGACCACAGAGGACTTAAGCTGTCATTGGTGTGAGATTCCTTGCTGGAATATTTTTGGAGTTTAAGGAGATATGTTTTTAAGCAGCAATCCAGTCTGCTTTTTAGTTTCTAAAAGATTTCTAGGAATCAGGGTTATCAAGAGACTGCCCTAACCGTTGAAGCTTCAATTACATCTTATTCTTCAACTTGATTTCAATGGCTTCCAAGAAGTATTTGCCAAGTGAGGCCGTGGTGGGAGGCAAAAGAGATGCATAGTGTCAGCCCTAAAAATGCTTGCCTTCTGGTAGAGAAAATCAAATTAACATCTTTAAAACAGTGAGAGGCCAAAAAATGCAAATTGGGTAGTGTTGATCAGAAGGGCAGGAGTGGTTCAGAGAAAGGAGAGTAGTGTGGTCTGAAGAAATCAAGAAAAGCCTCAGGAAAGAAGCAGTATGTCAGGCTGAAATTTAGAGGACAATAAGATTAGGGTTAGGAAGGGGGGTCACCGTAGTTAAGAGTAGGAAAGGGGGCGCCACAGTCAAGAGAAATAACATAAGCAAAAGCATGGACATCGTTCCTGAGGAATTCTAAGTGGAGGATAAAAATCTTCATCCTCTGGCCTTTTCCTTTCTTCCTCCAAAATGCATGATTGCCTGGCCCCCACGGGGCTCTGAAAGCACCCCGAGACTGAAGTCCATGTGTACCAGGTGAGAAAGCATGTGGAAGTCTCTTCCCAGAATAATAAGTGAGTAGTCCCTTGGTTTCTCCACTACATTTTGAAGAATATAAATGAGCAAATGTCAGATTCAAATAGATCCCTCAAGAAGGATAATTTTAGTTGACTGTTTGGGACTGGAAGCCTGTCTGGGCACGTACAAGCACACAGATATCAGTTACCTTTGGTTACTGAGGAGGAGCAGGTGTCTAAACAAAGCCGCTGCTAGCCAAACTGATTTAAAATGACACCGTGCTCCTCCACAGCCCCAGGGATTAGTGAGCATGCAGCAGGCCCAGGATCACCTTCTTTACAGATGGCTTTTGAGGACACCTGTACTTAATTAACTGTCACAGTCAATGGCTACATCTGAGCCTGACATTTTGTCCTGAAAGAATCATGAAGTTATACGAGCATTACACTGCTGAGCTTAGAACCTGGAGAAAGTGACTCCAGGCTGTTTGTTCCAGGCTCAGTGGCTTCTAAAACCTCCCAAGTGTCTCTGAGCTCCCATTTAACTTTAAGTACATTAGGCAAAGGTGCAACTTATTCGTTCTTATTTCTGTGCTATTGCCTTTTCTATTTGCCTAAACATGTTTACTGAGTGCTTACTCTGTGAAAGGCTCTCTGCCAGTTGTTTAAGCGAAGAAGGGAAACACAGAGATGAATGAGGCAATTTATGTCCTCAAACAGTGTGAACTCTCCTCCAGTAGTAGCTCAGTGGGGTAGAGTAAGTCTGAAGCCATCAGGGATACAGAATATGCCAAGGGGAGGCAGGGCAAGGAGCAATTAATCTTGAGGGAAAGTTTCTGCAAAGACTCCTCAGAGGTATTTTTTGACTTGTGTTTTCAAGAACAGACATATTCTAATTGGGAAAAGAAATATTCAATAACAGAGGAGTGTAAACAAAGGAAAAAATATGAAAATGTATGATATATTTAGAAAGTGATCAGGAACCCAGGGTAGTTGGAGGGATATAATGAAAAATATGTTTTAAAAGGTAGGTTGAAGCCAGATGATGGGGAAGTTCAATGGCAGGCTAAGGAGATACGATTTTTTCTCTGTGTATGAATAATAAAGAGTTACTCAAAGTTTTGAGCAAAAGGATATAGCATGACCACATGTAATTATTAGTATGTGAAGGGTGGCAAGATATGCCACCTAAAATATATTCTTTTGGCATAAGGATTATTTTGAGTGGAAGGCAATGGAGAAGAAATTGATAGAATAGCTCCTTAGCACCACCACCGTGCCATTTGCCTAAAAGCAGGGCATGAATTTGTAAAGGTGTCCCCTTCCCTTCTGTACTAGAAAGGACAGAAGTTAACACTGGAGACAACTCTAGACCTTTATTGGCCCGGAGAAATCTATACAAAAGGAATCTATAAAACAAACCTTGTTAAAACTAGTCCTTAGGTATCATTTGTTCCCCCATATATTTGCCTTCCCACAATTTGCCACCTCTAGAGGCTCAAAGTCTTTTTCCTTTGTCTTGTCACTTCTCTGAAAAAAACTGCTGTCTTTGTTAGGCTTTATAAGCCCAAGTTCTAACCACCTCTTTGAGTTCCTCACCACTGGAAGCTCCCATGTGTGTGCACAATGCACTTGTTGATAAACTTGTTCGTTTTTCTCTTGTTAGTCTGTCTTTTGTCAGTCCAGTTTATAGGCCCCAGCCAATACACCTACGATGGGTGGAAAGAAAATAATTTTTCCCTCCTCTACTTGTACTATCAGGAATGTGATGGATGGACTGAAGGTAAAAAAAACGCCAGTGAGGACCAGCAGTCACCATATTTCTAGAATGAGATGACAGAGGCCCAACCTGGTCCAGAGATAGTGAGAATGACCAAACGGGGCAGATTCAGTAATCTGGCTGAGGTACAAGGAAGAATAGAGGTTGGCTCCAACTTTAGCTGGAGTTGGTGTTCACATGTCATCTTCTACCATACTTTCTATGCGCATCCCATCTCATGGAATAGGACTTGAACTTATTTCTGTTCACAAAGAAACTTAAACTTACAGACCTTTTAGATCTTCCCAGAACACAATCAGTTTGAGTAGATTAAGACTGACAAAGGATCAAATCCAGTAGCTGCAAGAATAGAGATACTTTCAAATGAGAAAGAGGAAACAGGAACCAGTCCATGATGAAAGAGACTGGGGACACATTTGATGTTCAGCTGCCTGGTGGTCATTAATGTAGAGATCGCCTCACTGTAATTAGGAATGCTCACTTGGTGTTCTCTCATAGCAGTTGACAGAGGTGATGACTGCTGTTTCAGATATTTGTGAACATTTAGGGTAATCTTTTGTTTGTTTTTCTTCATTTGTTTCTTTGTCAGTTAACTATTGGAGAAACATAAGTTTCAGTTCTATTGAGTCTTCCACGTTGAAGCCAAGATAGAAAATTCTCTCAGAGATTGAATCTCTTCTAGAAAACTTCATCAGCATTGAAATAAACATTAGGGGAAATCTTGTAACAGAGCTATGAAGGCCAGAACCTTTCTTTTAAATTTTTCTTTTTTTTAATGTTTATTTATTTTTGAGAGACAGAGAGAGACATGGTATGAGTGGGGGAGGGGCAGAGAGAGAGAGGGAGACACAGAATCTGAAGAAGGCTCCAGGCTCCGAGCTGTCAGCGCAGAGCCTGGCGCAGGGCTCGAACTCACGAGCTGTGAGATCATGACCTGAGCTGAAGTCGGATGCTCAGCCAACTGAGCCACTCAGGTGCCCCAAGAACCTTGTCTTTTGAGGGGGAGACCAGGCCTTTCGTCTGATGGTACAGGATGAGGATGATTTATTTTAATTTTATCTGTTAAGTCCCTTATTTACATAAGCAATTGCTTTTGGTCTATTACAATGGCTTATGCCTTCCTGAATCCAATCCTAGAGCATCATCTTTCCCAAAGATTCTGAGGAGAAAGGACTTCATTTGTGATCTCGGGAGCTACAAAGAGGCAGCACCTCAAGAGCACACCTCCGTACTGGGCAGCCTGCCTTGCCTCAGGAACAGAGGAGGCAGCCAGCCTTTTGTCCAAAAAGCTTTTTCATGACTAACCGACAGTGAAACTGTTAGGTGGAAAATGTGCTACAGAGTTTCCAATTACTCTGAAAGTAAAACTAATGTCCTCATGTACTTCCAGAATAATTATTAACGTCTTTCGTGATTGAAAACTTTAAAAAGATTCAGATCATTGGAATTAATATGCTCAAGTGATCTTGCCTAGCATCTAGATCATCTTGAGTAATTTAGATCAAAACGTTTGCTTTTATGTTCTAAAACACTTGTGAGACATAATTTTCAAAAATACATTCGTGAATGACAAAAAATATATATATAAAGCAAATGTTGTGGCCCAGGGAATTTTGATATGTTCATTCATAGTTATACTTCAACAGTGTGTTGACCCAACTGACAGTTTTTGAGACTCGTTACCTGCCAAAGAGTATTCATAGCCTAGGGTTCATGAGCAATTGTGAGTTTGTGGATACACACACACACGTGTGTGTGTGTGCGTGTGCGTGTGTTTGAGGTTTGCCTCTACTAACAGAAGAAAACTCGCATAAATCTGCCACTTAAGAGACAATCTTCATCCAAAAATAGAGCTTGATTCTTGTACTATATCATCACCTTACAGTTTGAGGAAGAGGAAAGCATCATCTGGAAGGAAAAATACGCTTAGGAAATTCACTGTGACTCTCTGATTTTTTAGGTGGTTTCCACAAAGCTGACATGGTTTTGTGTGTGTGTATGTGTGACTGTTTCTCTCACAAAAGAAATGAGCAAATATATAACAAAGAAGACGTTTTAGCAAGACCGAGTTTCGCCTCTGTTTTTGGTCCTAAAACCAAATATTTTCAAGGTAAAAACTTTCCAAGCAAGGGGAAAACAAACAATAGCGTTCTTTGTAAAAATGCCTTCTTGCCACTAATTTGAATGATTTTAGGTAATTACAGTTGGCCACGATGCAAATTCTCATGATGCAGGGTCAGTATGGCAGTAGGAATAGAAAGTACAGGCTCTTTCTCAGAGCCTTGGGCACCATCTCAAGTTAGGTTCTCTCTGCCCCAGGCCTCCCGCTGGCTCATTCCCAACCCATGGCCTCTCATGCTAAACCTTGTCTAAATCTGACAGCTCCACCGGGTCCTACGCTCGGTGGAAAAATACCATGTGCACATGTTATTTCCCATCCTCTATGGCTGGAAGACACTGATGACATGTAGTGCTCCAGACTTCCAGAGTCATTTCCAGTAACGAGATATTTTTCATGGCAGGTGTCCACGAATCACTCCGTCCTATAGATGGTCGGGCTGAGTCTCAAGGATTGAATGACCTGCACTCTGAAAATCCCTACAGAGCAATGACAGAGCCAGTTTCACAAGGTAAGGCCTCCAAAGAAATGGGTCATCCACATGCAAAGTCAGGAAATAAAAATGTGGCCTCGGGCTCAGTTGCAGGGGAGAAATTTTAGGAGGGCTAAATATAGTCACCCAAACCGGAAGACAGCCAGCGCTCAGGGTGCCCGCTTTAGGGGCTTACACAAGACCACTGTGGCATCCTTAATTGCCACGGGTGTGTTACGTAGTTCTTTTAATCTCTTTTAATCTCTCCTAAAAATAAATCCTTAATGAGTCTAGCTCCAAATGTTGACTGTATTATCATTTTTAAGTTAGGGATGAAAAGAGACTGTGGTGAGGACTAGAAAGGAGGTGTTCCTTCTTGGGAAATCAGAGGTGTAGCCCATGAGTTGCTAAGGGATGATCCTGAAAGTTGATCTTCTTTCTTCTTTTTAAGACAAAATTTCTTACAGACCCCTGTTTAATTTGTTCTGTACAATATTATTTTTTTGTTTTGTGAAAGCCTGAGAAATGTGTCTGTCAAAGTGTGGTTCCTCGCTGCCCCGGTCTGAGGATAAGGCCACTGCTTTGCCTCACCTTCAGAGTTGTCTGTGCGCCGCCCAGAGGTGCTAGTCCCGTGGTGGGAGTAGTGAGACCAACATATGGGCCAGCAAGGTCCCTTCACTCTCCAGGGAACCCCACCTTCCCGGGTGCAGTAGGGGTGGTAGAAGAGACTGGGTGTTAGCAAGGGTTTTGGAACAACGTACGTCTGGCAGTTGAATCGAGGTTTCATTTCTTACTGTCGCATCCATGCACAGACCTCAGGTTATTTGTTTCTACCTCAGAAATAATAACACCAGGCCTTCCAACAAAGGCTGTGAGAACAGATGAGGGAATGGTGCAGGGTAGTCATCAAAGGACCTGACACAGGATATCCTCAGTACACACTTAGAGGATCTTGCTTAGCATTGAAATGATCATCCGGAACAATCAGGCAACCATAGTTGTTTTTATTGCATCCAAAACACTTCTGGAAGAGCTCCTGGCTGGCTCCGTCGGTAGAGCATGCGACTCTTGATCCTAGGGTTGTGAGTTCGAGCCCCACGTTGGGTGTAGAAATTACTTAAAAATTAAATCTTTAAAAATAAATAAGTAAAATACTTTTGTAAAACATGATTTGGCATTTGATAAAGAGTATTGGGGACAGGGTTGGTTTTGCAAATGGCATTGTT
Organism: Herpailurus yagouaroundi; assembly: GCF_014898765.1. Lineage (NCBI taxonomy): Eukaryota > Metazoa > Chordata > Mammalia > Carnivora > Felidae > Herpailurus > Herpailurus yagouaroundi. Next base: position 84,593,859 of record NW_024412376.1, on the reverse strand, counting down.
CCCATGGGATAACTCACATAGATTAGTGTATGTTATCACTACCAGAAACAGAGAAGGAAGATTCTTCTTAACTGGCATTTCAGATGTCTCCAAACTTTTTTCTTTGACTCTCAATTTAAAGTCATATCAATTTGCTTCCTTGCTAGAAGGTTTGTACATGAAGGCGGCATTCCACTATGGTAGCCCAGCTATTCCAAACTGGCTGCTTATTAAGGCATTCACCATTAGTGGTCTTCCATATTTTCCTATGTGTTTTCCCCTTCCTCAAAAGCAGGGGCCATATGGGCACCTCTCTCATTCCCTGCGCCCCCCCCCCCCAGTCTTAAAACTAGCTAGAGTTCAATGAACTCTTAGCGATTAACTGTTGGATGCATGTAGAACCATTTACTGCTGAGGGATTTCTCCAAAGACACAACCTACAAGCTGAGTTTCCCATCTCATGAAAGCCACTCTCTCCACCCAAATTTCTGTATTTAACTATAATCTTCAATAGATAAGCAGGTGTTGTGGGGTTTTCGTTTTGTTTTGTTTTGTTTTTTGGGCCACTGGTTAGCTCCTTCTCTGTTTAACTGGTTTTGTTTCCATCCAAGACTACTCTTTTGTTTTTTCTTCCTACAAACTATTTTTTAAAAAGAGGTTTCTCTGGGGCGCCTGGGTGGCGCAGTCGGTTAAGCGTCCGACTTCAGCCAGGTCGCGATCTCGCGGTCTGGGAGTTCGAGCCCCGCGTCAGGCTCTGGGCTGATGGCTCAGAGCCTGGAGCCTGTTTCCGATTCTGTGTCTCCCTCTCTCTCTGCTCCTCCCCCGTTCATGCTCTGTCTCTCTCTGTCCCAAAAATAAATAAACGTTCAAAAAAAAAAAGAACATTTAAAAAAATAAAAAAATAAAAATAAAAAATAAAAAGAGGTTTCTCTCTGCAACTTTTAGTTTCCCTGAGGCTGGGCAGATAGACTTATGAGGCTTGAATTTTGTTTATGTGCTTTGAAAAGTCTAATTATAACTCTTTGGGGAGTCGCTGTGCAAAGTGTTGTATAAAAGGAGAGCTGGATGGGGGACTGACAGGCTGGCAGGGATGAAACGTGCATGTCACTGTGGTGCTGGTGCAGCTGCCGCAGCAGCTAATGCTACAACAAATAACCCTGAGACAAAGGTTTGCTGCAATACATTGTTGTATCTTACTGGGCTCTTAGAGGGGGGACTGGTTAAAGGAGGGCAACATAGCACTCTTAAATATGGTGAAGTTGGCTGCCTTTCCAAGCTGACTTAGGGGAACCAAGGAGTCCCCCCCAAAATGGTGCAAGCCTTTCATTCTATAGCCGAAAGGTCAAATGTGGAATCTAAAAACTCCCTGCTAAAGCCATGGTGTGCCACTACATAAGACAGAGTCACTGACTGGTCAGGGAGTGGCAATGAGGAGAGAACTTGAGGTCAAGGCCCTGAGAAGGAGAGGCTTTGCTGGGGCGCCTGAGTGGCTCAGTCGGTTGAGCGGCTGACTTTGGCTTAGGTCATGATCTCGTGGTCTGTGAGTCGAGCCCCACATCGGGCTCTGTGCTGACAGCTCAGAGCCTGGAGCCTGCTTCGGATTCTGTGTCTCCCTCTTTCTCTGCCCCTCCCTTGCTCATTCTCTCTCTCTCTCTGTCAAAAATAAATAAACATTTAAAAAATTAAAAAAAAAAATACCCTACTTTGGAGTAGGGTATTTATATGTTTTGTTCCTAGGCTGCTCCAATGAGGATAAAGTAAATGTTCTTGTTAAGGATATCCATTGAGGAGTCTCAGGATAGCTGCTTTACCCCCCTCCCACCCGCTTTACCACACAGTCTACAATCCACCATGCACATCTAGCCTTGTGGGCTAAGAATTGTCTCTTCCTCTCCAAGTGTCTGTTTTTTGTCATTATTTGTAAAAGCGAGGGCAAGGAGAAAGTTAGTGGAAACATCAAGTTGTTTATACCTTTGCTTCTCAAAGTGTGGCCAATGGACCAGCAGCATCAACATCACCTACTGACATCCTACTTGTTATAAATGAAGACTCCAGCCCCTACCCTAGACCTACCGAATCAGAATCTGCATTTTAACAAGGTCCCCAGATGATGTACGTGCACATTAAAGTTTAAGAAGCACTGACTCAGATCTTAATGTAGATTTATTTAATTTTGGTTTGCACATTAGAAAGACAATGGATCATTTCTGGATGTTGAAAGAGGATACGAGGACGCAAGAAGCTGTACCCCGTTCTATTCCTTGACAGATTCACCGGAATGTCTCCGGGGCCCATCATTCTGTCAATCCTAGGCCAAGTCACTTTACTAGTTTATTCCTACTCCCGCTGGATCAATACACTCCACCTGCCGGTGACTAGGTCTCAGTCATCCCCCTTCTTGTGTCCGTCTAGACATTCCCAGAAGAGGAAGGGAGTAGCTCACATATGCTCACCCTGCTACAGACATCGTGTCCAACCATGCTCAGAAGAAGAGGACATCTTTCAGACCTCCATGGCCCACAGCAGCTGCACTCTGGTCTGCTGTTACCTGGAGTTCTTTGCCATCTGCTTACTAGGCTCTAATATTTATCTCTATCTCAGGTGAGAACATTTCCCTTAGAGTGGCCACCTCTTTTCTGAAGAGGGGGGCAGGAACGGAAAGGATGGGAAAAGAGGGGGTCCCGTGCAAGACGGTGGGAGGTAGTGGCCAGAGAGCAAAGTGGATCCCCAGGTAATGCTCTGTAGAGATATGGGAGAAGAAATTCAGCACACAGTCTGCTGTTTCGTGTGAAGTTTCTTTCTGAGCTGTGCTCTAACGCCAGCCTCCCTCCATTTCTCCAAGCAAGACTTCAGCAAAATCTGCTGTCTCTGACTTCTTGGCAAGAGAGCTGAGCTTCAGAGACCGTGTCTAGCCTGTGGTCAGGTGATGTGGTGAGTTGAGATATTACCTCACCTTTGAAGGCATACCACACCAGCTGGCTAAGTGACCTAGATTTCAGGGGAAACAAGAAGTTGAGAACAGTAACTATGGACGTGTAAGTCCCCAAAATTCTAGAAACCTTGTGAACATCATTGATTTCCCACAGAATGTGGGATGAGGGAGGCTCGAACTATTACTTTTTACATTAAACACATGAGTGCTCCCAGTAGGGACTCGGAAACAATTCTGCTAGTGAGTGTAACTGTGTCCTTTCCTGCCAGGACAGAAAGGTTCTGGAAGGTTAGGGAGATTAGTTTGAATTGAAGTCAGGAAAAGCCACTGCTGCCTGCCTGCACTTAGCCCTGAGGACCCCCTTTGCCGCTCTCTGAAATCCAGCTTCCATCCCTTTGCCCTCTGCCCCTTGTCTGTCAGACACGTATGTGTCTGAACCCTTTTTTTTAAATTATTTTTTTAACGTTTATTCATTTTTGAGAGACAGAGAGAGACAGAGCATGAGCAGGGAAGGGGCAGAGAGAGGGAGACACAGAATCGGAAACAGGCTCCAGGCTCTGAGCTGTCAGCACAGAGCCCGACACGGGGCTCGAACTCACAAACTGCGAGATCCTGACCAGAGCCAAAGTCGGACACTCAACCGACTGAGCCAACCAGGCACCCCTGAGCCCAAGTTCTAATTCCCTCCCAGAGTCACCAGTGATATTGAGGAACCTATAACCCCCAAGAAGATTTTGTCTGTGGAGCACATTTAAAGGGTCTACACTGGGAGCCACCAAGTCCTGACATCTGCAAAGCTGAGCCTCTGCTGAGCTGTAGCTGAGAGACACAGGGACAAGAGAACTTGAGTTTACTTAGCTGCTACCACACGAGCATGAAAAGTCACCTTTCCTGTTTCTGGAAGTTCTCCTCGTTCTACCTACCCAGCCCAGTGCCTGCCAACGTACACAGATGCTTCAAAGGAATGACTGAGCCTTCTTTTATGCAGGGGTGTTGACTGGTACAAACATGTATATCTAGTTGGGTCACTAGATGCTTGGTTTTCTTCATTCAGGCTTAAAGCACTTATTCATCTAGAAGCCTGAAAATCTATCACCACGCCACTCGTGGTCTGCTGGCTCTGCCACCATCTCCAATAGTCCTCAACCTTTGGAGGCCATGAGAATCACTTGGGGTGACAGTCAAAGATGCAGATTCCTTGGCCCTGAGCTCAGTTGAGACTTTGTCCTGGTGCGCCATGGGCAACACTGGAGAATCCCTGCTCCAGGGTGCTAAGTCCAAGTTCCCTATCCTCCAGAGTCATTAATTTCTGCCCCTCCATAGCCTTTGGATTTTTTTTTAATGTTTATATTTATTTTATTTTTGAGGCAGAGAGAGACAAAGCATGAGCAGGGGAGGGGCAAAGAGAGAGGGAGACACAGAATCCGAAGCAGGCTCCAGGTTCCAAGCTATCAGCACAGAGCCCGATGCAGGGCTGGGACCCACGAACCATGAGATCACGACCTGAGCCGAAGTCAGATGCCTAACTGACTGAGCCACCCAGATGCCCCCATAGCCTTTGGATTCTTAAATTCCCTTCAGAGGTAGGTTCATCCTTTTTGCTTCAGGCATATTGTGGCTTTAAGAGTCGCCTATTTATTTACCAGTGTAGTCAGGTTCCTCTTTTTTAGTTTCTCTGACTCCATTTTTTCCCCCTAAAACTCTCTCCTCATTCCTCATAATTCTGCCCTTCCTCCTGCTTCATCTCTCTACTTAACCTTCTGGAAAAAATTAACCTTGTTAATAGTCCCTTTTATACAGACTGCAAAACACAACAAAGCACACTTACATTTTAAGGGAAACTTCTCTTTACTATCATTAAAATGTTTGAAATACCAAAGACTCCATCTTTATATGATTAACAGAAGAACCTCAGACCTGTGCGCATGGAAGGAGCAGTGACAAACTTAACCTACCTTAATTTTTTTTTTAAATTTTTTTAACGTTTATTTATTTTTGAGACAGAGAGAGACAGAGCATGAATGGGAGAGGGTCACAGAGAGAGGGAGACACAGAATCCGAAACAGGCTCCAGGCTCTGAGCAGTCAACACAGAGCCCGACGCGGGGCTTGAACTCACGGACCGTGAGATCATGACCTGAGCTGAAGTCGGACGCTTAACCGACTGAGCCACCCAGGCGCCCCAACTTAACCTACCTTAAAATTGTTGCTGTGGCCAAATCATGTTCCCTGTAAACAGGGAGCCACTCTCAAGCTGCTTTCACTGTGAGACCGAGGACCTAAAGCTGTCTCACCGTTCCTAGTCACCATTACAATGAAAAGATGCTACTTTAATAAGAGACTCTTAAAAAATGAGAACAAACTGAGGGCTGATGGGGGATGGGAGGGAGGGGAGGGTGGGCGATGCGTATTGAAGAGGGCACCTTTTGGGATGAGCATTGGGTGTTGTATGGAAACCAATTTGACAATAAGTTTCATATATTTAAAAAAAAAAGAAAAGAAAGGATGCTACTTTAGCAGTTTAATAGTACCTACATTCCTTATTTTAAATGAAAAAATAAAATGCTTTGAAGATTTATATTTACTAAATGGATGGGAAAAATAAGTGCTTCAAATATTGCAGGAACAAAAGAATCATTTTTTTTAGGCATAAAATTGGAAGTTTTAGATTCAAATTACTTTTTACTCATTCAAATCCTTTTGGTGAGGTCTCAAATCTTTAAAGGAAAGGACAGTGAGCTGAATTAAGAATTGAACTGCTTAAAACTTGATGAGACAGATACTGAATTATATCTAAATCACGTAATGGTTTCGTGTTTAATGTATCTTCTGTAAATGTGGTGTTGGGTAATATTGCTTAAATTCTGCTTTTTTAATAAAGAGCTAAACTTTTATAGAAAGGAGGGAGAAAAGCAATGGATTTAATCTCTACTCCAGAGAAGTCAGAGCCCCCAAACCAATGCGGTATGACTGCCACCTAGTGGCAGTATATCCTCATCACAGAAGCCGTGCCTCCTGGAAGTAGGGGAGAGGGCTACAGCAGGTGCCCTGACTGCAGAGCTAGTTTACTAGCTGGTGGTGATTTAGTAATCACCACCAGGTGACTGCAGTAGAGTTTTATTTTCCACCATGTCAACTTTCATCGCTTCTAAAACTATTTTAAGAAATATTTACTTGTTAACATAGTTTCAAAGACAGTTATACAAGGACATGTAAATCATGGTTTTCATTCTCCGGGAGTTTATCTTTATTTCACTCAGGCTCCAAATGGACAAATAATATATATTTGAGGTTCAAGTTTCCTATCAATTTAATTCTATCTTAGAAAACACTTTGTGATTTAAAAAAAGCACTAAGTTTTGCTGATTTTTGTATCTTTGGCATCAGTAAGGGAAAGAACAGTGGGGCTAAATCGGATTCACCCAGCTCAAACACTGACCAGCTGTGGTACCTTAGGCAAATATTTTATTATTTTCCAACTCATTTGTTCAACCTGTTAAACAGAAGAGCTCGAATAGATTGTCTCTAAGATGATCTCCATGAAAAGTTCCAAGACTTCGCCTGTTTCTTAATTTCTACCCCACTGTGGACCAAAACATTTCTAAACTTTAGCTGAGTGGCTCCATTCACCCTGTTCCAGCCCTCCCACCCCACATGATTACGGGCGATTTCAAGACTGACCCAATTTTCATAACCTGATTCTATCCTGGAGCCTTCTGGGAAACTGGAGTGTCTCCGAAATAGCTCAACTGAGTTGGTCAAGCAATTTTTGCTGCTTGCCATTTGCACCTGTGGGTTAGTAAAGCAGTCTTTTCAAATGAAGTTGGCAAAGAAGGCATAAAGGATTTGAATAAAGCCCACAAGGTTCAAAAGCGTGTAACCCGACATAGTTTCATTTTGTTGAGTTAGCAGCTATTTTTGCAAACTTAAAAACAAAAGCTGGTGTGTTCGAGGTTTCATTTCAGTCCATGCTTTCATTATTCAGAAATCAGTGCCAAGACGATTAAGCATGACCTTTCCACACAGATGGTGCCTCCCTTTGCTGGCACAAACAGCACCTGTCACACTCAACCTCAAATGCAGATGTTTGCATATTTTTAAGATACAGTGTCTTAAAATGGTAAAATGAGTGCTGACGTCAAGGCTTTGCGGAAGGGCACATAATATCACTTAATCTGTTTGAATTACTTGATAAGAAAGCCATATTGCAGTTCTAGGAAATTAGGAGACATGTAAAACAAAGCACTCTTCTTAAGCCACATGTCCATGTGCTTTCTTAAAATTATTTGAAATAATGTACAAATACTGTTGATTCACTGTGATAAGAGGTGTTTTGTTAAGCGTACATGATCCCCCAACTTCAACACAAAGTATAACGCGTACTCCGCATGTGCAGAAAAGCTTCAGCAATCCTGCATGATTGTTTCCAAAAAGTCACAGTATCTCCAAGTTAAAAGGAAGCTTACAAGTCATTTCCTCCCCATATAAGAATCCCTTCACTAGTAGCTACAAAGGCAAGGGAGAGAAAGGGCTGGGAGCAATCTAACCCCAAGAATAGCCTATAAAATTGAAAAAAAAAAAAAAAAGAATCAACTTGAGGAGAAGTCAGTCTGTTTTTATTATCACCAGCGACCAGCGGTTCCAAACCATGTCAATGATAAAATACTCATCCAGGCAGGAGCAGACCGCCTTCACTTCTCCACCCTGCCCCACCCCACCAACTCCCATGCTTTCTACAGGATCTGGCCTCTGATGTAATATTACATGACTTACAGCATACACCTTTCTTTTTTTTAATAAATCTTCTTCTTTTTATCTCCTAACTATCAAAGTGATATTTTATAACTATAAAAACAATATAAACAAGCATTTCAAAATTTGTGCATGATTTCATTGTGCAGTGCTGCTTCCAGCCTACCAAAGCGTGTTTCCCGTCTGTCCCCCTCTTACCATTTTTTTCTTTACATGATTCAGATCATTTGTATATCCATACTAAAGACTGTCAATCACATTTTTAAAGACTGCATAATAATTCACCATAGAGGGCTGTGCCAAACATTTTTTAACTATTCTGTTAGTGTTACGCATTTAAGCTGTTTCCTGCCTGTCACTCTTATAAGATAATGTCATGGTAAAGATTACCATAATATTACTGCATTTGTCTAAGTATAGTGGTTAATATTCCTGGAAATGGAATTACTGGATCAAAGATTAAGCACTTCTTACGAAAATCTTAGAAATTATACTGCTAAATGGCTAGTTTGCATACCAATAGCAGTGCATGAAAACACTGATCACACTAGATCTCACTGACAGCCAGCATTATCAGGTGGTTGGGTTAGAGAGAGAGGGGGCTGTTTGTTTATTTTCATTTGTTTGCGAATTTGATAAGCAAAAATGTATCCCATTGCTAATACAACTTATACTCCTTTAATGACAAGTAGGATTTTGCATTTGCATTTTCTCATTTATGAATTCCTCTTCAAGCCCTTTGCTTGTACAGATAGCCAGGCTTTGGAACTTATTTTTTATTTAAAAATGCACAAAGAAGCACAATTTTTTATAAGCTTGCCTGCCTGGGCAAGTCTCATACTGAAAAGTTTTTCTGCTGCCATGTAACCTTGACCCCACCGACCAAGTGCTGCCTTTTGGAGGCACACGCACACTAAAAAGGCATCCTTTCCTTTCTACGGCCCTCTATATCCTTACAGATAACCATCACAGTCTCCTCTGTGTTTTTCTTCCCAGACTGACCAACTGTTTCATCATCCTATTTGGTCACATTTTAGTTTATTGGAGTCCACTGGACTGGTGGACAGAAAAGAATACAGGAATCAAGCTGTGGTTTCACCAGGAGGATGGGGCAGGACTTTGACCTCCACTGAATATGGTGCTGTCTCTGTTAGTGTTGCTTAAAGCATCCTTAATCCTTTATCTATCATCTGTCTATCATCTACCTATCTATCTATCTATCTACTTTCCTGCACGATTTCATGGATGTTTCACAACAAGTAAGAAAGCTTCCGAAACTCCCAATCTTTTTTTAAATGACTTTTCTCAAGCCAGGTCTCTTTATTCTGTGCTCAAAAGATTGATTTGAAGACCCTAAAAGCAGATCTTTACATTCATGAGCGGTGTGGCAGATACACTAGCAAAGCAAAAAGCAAAAACAAAAAAACAAAAAAACAAAAGCACTCTCCTCTATTTGGCACACAGCTAGATTTCAATTCCAGGCTCTGCTGCAGCTGGGTAGAGCCACAGGATAAGTCACCTTCAGTGGAATAGGAGAGATGATATGTATCTGTTATTGGTCCAACCCCTAAAAAGCTCCCTCAACTGCTCCTCCATGTTGACCGGATTTGGGAAACTGAGAACAACTTTGAAATCCATGTGTTAAAGACAGCACAATGACTGATGTCCTGGTATGTAAATGACTATGAGGTGGGGGAGGGGGGTTGCCCCCGCTGACTTGAATACCCTCACTGGACAGTTACCTGAATAAGAACTGAACTTCCTATGCGCCGAAGTATTAAATGTTGAGTCCACTGGAAGTACTAATTTAGCATACCCTAACACAGGAGAAAGCAAGCTACAGAGGAAAGAACACAGAACGAGAATAGCATGCGTCTCTCCCATTCCTGACCTCTGCTCCCCTTTTATCACAGGATCTGGGAGCCCACAAACTGCATCTCATTGATTCCCTTGCCAGCTGTCTTTTAGAAAGAATCTGTCTCTTGGGAGACTAGAGAAAGGAAGAAATCTTTTTTTGTTTTTTAGCTTTCTGCTTTAGGCAGTACAGCCAGCAGCGGTGGTGGCATTTGCGAGCCTCGGAAGCAATAGAGCCAGTTTTCAGCTGCATCAACAGAGGTGTGTCCCCCGGGGTCCTGGAGACCAGCAGTGGCAGTCTCCCTCCCATGCTCAGCAATGCAGACTTGTGTGCCCGGATCATCAAAGGAAGTCACAGCTTCATGATCTCCTCTTATTCTTCCAACCTCTTTGTAACCAGTTCCCTGCATTATATCCCTTCCTGGATGAAATATCCAGAATGTTTTCTTTTTTTCTCACCTGGACACTGACTGACAATACACACAAATTCTGTTTCTGGAGCTGTGTCCTAGAATCCACGCTCCTGGAGCATGCACTTTGTTGTTTCTGAGCCCCAACTTTCTCATATATTAAAAAAAAATAGCAAGAATGATGAAAACTGCTCTGCCTAATTAACATAACATTCATGATATCTAAAAGAAAGTGATTATGGAAACTCATTGTAATTTATACATACATTATTTTTTTTTCAGTTGTCACACTTCTAATTAATTTAGGGCAAAGCTGTACAACGTAGCAAAGCCCCATTTATTACATTTTATCTCCTACAAACTTAAAAAATTGTAAGTAATTATTCCAGGCCCCAAGGTAGACCATGAACCTACTACCCATTAAAAAAAAAATTTCCACCCTCCTAAAAGAAGTGTGATGTTTTGGGCGGACAGATCAACATCTGAGATAAAATCTGTTGCCGTGAAACATAAATTCTGACCTGGTAACCTGACAGAGCGCCAAGATTCTAACACTACAGAATTCAAGGCATTCTTTTGAATACTGTACTTGAGTAGTTTTCAAAGGAAAATCAGGAAAAGACTTCCAGCTCAGTGAAGACCTTGATCAAAGCATGGTACAAGAGAGCAGGTGTGCAGACCTTGGGAAACGCGTGGCAAATTCAGCGGGCCATGGGAGTGCGTTTCCACGACGGGGCTCTCACCACTCACTGCTTTGGAGCCAGTTTTCCATAGCCTGCTCTGCCAGCGCCCCAGTCCTGCCGTTACGCATCTGGTAGCTGGCCCCCAGAACAACCACGGCCATACTGCCTGCCCTCCTTAAAGCCTGCGTCCCAGTCTTTGGGAATGATCTGCTCGTCCTGATGAGTTCTGTTCATATACCTCATGGCATTTCTGCCTCTGCTCTTGAATAGTATTCCACAAGGCAGAACCCACATGCTGTCTTCTTCAGCTTATCCAGGCCCATAGTGGTTTTCTTCATGTCACTTTTGCGGAAAAGTTCACAGATTTGCTCTTCAGTTGAGTAATAGGAAAGACTGCCAACATACAACCTACGGCTCTTCTTCGGTCATTTTTCCTGTTCTTCATTGTCACCTCGGAAGTTTTCCTGTTCTTCAACGTCACCCCGAAAGGGTGGGTCCCGGTACTGGCTCAGCTTCACGTAGGAGTCGCTGCGCAGCGCCTTCAGAAGGCCATGGACGCAGTGCAGAGAGGAAGACAAAGACGCCGCCACTCTGGGAACAATGAAGCCCGGCGACCCATTATTAGCATTATTGGTATTATTATTTTAATGCAACCTGATTAAGCTTCCTCTTGTTGGTCGTATCTTTCTCTTTCTAGAATTTCAGGAGCCTCTCGAGTATTTCTAAATCTTGATCCAGTTATAATATATTAGTTATTTCATCCTCTGAAAAAGACTAATATAACCTGCTGCCAACAGGAAGAAAGCTGATCTTCTATAACCACTGAGGTGATTGTATTTCTTATTCCAGGGCAAAGCTTCAGTTGTTTCAACATTGCCTCTTGGCAAATGTCACCAAAGAAACCGTGAGCCTGGCTTCCTGTACATATGCAGAACTGATTAAATGCCAGAGATGGGCTTGGGCACAGAATACATGGTAGACACAGAGGAAGGGTGCCTCAGTATCCCAGGTGAATGTTCCTTGACTTCCACTCACTTTGCTTAGGCTCCTCTTAGAAGAAGCAGGACCTCAGCCCTTTATCACTCACAGCTTCCTGTTATTTCTGGGAGTTCCCAGAAACCACCTCATGTGTGCTGAAGACCAAGTCCCCTCCTGTTCTCTTGCTCTATCTTTTGTACCAAGGGTCCCGCAAAGACCGTTTAGCCATGTCCTCCATGAGGCTGCCCTATGCAGTGTACATGGCTCCCCCATGCTCCCCTGGCTCTGTGGAGGCAGTTCAGTAAAGTGCACAGAAGCAGGAAAGGGCTGGCTTTTGATCCCATTACTGCTCTCCTCAGTAGGGGACTTTATATAGCTGCCTTTAATGGATTTATGACATCATCGTTTTTATGATGTTCTTGGAGTAAGAAAAAATTGTGCTTGAGGTAGACCAGGGAGAGTGACAGGATCACATTGCAGGAGATCGTGTTGGGTAAGAGATACTTTCTTGCACCATGCACAAAAATAAATTCAAAGTGGATGAAAGACCTAAATGTGAAACAGGAAACCATCAAAATCCTAGAGGAGAACACAGGCAGGAACCTCAGTGACCTCAGGCATAGCTTCTTACTAGACCCATCACCAGAAACAAGGGAAACAAAAACAAACATGAACTATTGGGACCTCATCAAGATTAAAAGTGTCTGCACCATGAAGGAAACAATCAACAGAACTAAAAGGCAGCCCATGAAATGGGAGAAGACATTTGCAAATGACATATCTGGTAAAGGGTTAGTAGCCAAAATCTATAAAAAACTTATCAAACTAAGCACCCAAAAACAATCCAATTAAGGAATGGGCAGAAGACACGAATAGACATTTTCCAAAGAAAACATTCAGATGCCTAACAGACACATGAAAAGATGCTCGTTCATCATCAGGGAAATGCAATCAAAACCACAATGAGATACACCTCATACCTCTCAGAATGGCTAAAATTAACAACACAAGAAACAACAGATGTTGACAAGGAAGTGGAGAAAGGGGAACCCTCTTGCACTGTCAGTGGGAATGCAAACTGGTGCAGCTACTCTGAAAACAGTATAGAGGGTCCTCAAAAAGTTAAAAATAGAACTACCCTACGACCCAGCAATTGCACTACTAGACACTTACCCAAAGGATACAAAAATAAAGATTTGAAGAGGTATGTGCACTCCTATGTTTATAAAACATTGTCAACAATAGCCAAACTATGGGAAGAGCCCAAATATCCATTGACGGATGAATGGATAAAGAAGATGTGGTATACACACACACACACACACACACACACACACACACACACACACAATGGAGTATTACTCAGCCATCAAAAAGAATGAAATCTTGCCATTTGCAACAACATGGATGGAGCTAGAGTGTATTACACTAAATGAAGTAAGTCGGTCAGAGAAAGAAAAATACCGTATGATTTTACTCCTATGTGGAATTTAAGAAACAAAACAGACGAATATAAAGGGGGGGGGAGAGAAAAAAGAGAGGGAAACCAACCATCGGAGACTCTTAATGAATAGAGAACAAACTGAGGGTTGATGGAGGGAGGTGGGTGGGGATGGGCTAGATGGATGACAGATATTACAGAAGTCACTTGTGATGAGCACTGGGTGTTGTATGTAAGTGATGGACACTGAATTCTACTTCTGAAACCAATATTTCCCTGTAAGTTAACTAACTAGAATTTAAATAAAAATTTGAAAAAGAGAAAAAAATGTTGGGTAAGAGATAGAAATATATATAACATATAACTTTATAGATCATATAATTGATTTGTCACAGAAGTAAGCAAAAATGCTATGTAATCAATCAGGCAGAGCTAAACAGAAGTGGTATCCAAAATATATAGATTGCAAATGAATACAAGGAATCTTTTGGGGTGTTGAAAACATGCCAAAATTGAATTGTGATGACAGCCACGCAATTCTTTAAATTTAGTAAAAATTGCTAAATTGTATTGCTAAACTGTGCTAGAACAGAGTCCCAGAGGTGCCCTTCATTTGTTGGGTGGTGGGAAGGTCTCAGGCATCTGGGAACAGGGGTGGCCAAGAGGACTGGAGAACAATCAGGGGTTCAGGGCAGTGGCTATTTATAAACTCGGATGGAAGTACTTCAGTATGCTAACAACCAACATTAAGTGTTTTGACAAACAATATGGCAGAGTATGGAAATTGGAAGGACAGGCCAGGGGCAGAAGGAGAAGCATTTGAATATGGTGGCTAAGGAAGCTCCTTCTGAGAAGGTGACCTTTGAACAAAACACCTGAGTGAAGTGCAAGAGGAAACCACATGAGATCTAGAGGGAGAGAAAATCAGGAAAAGGGAAAAACTGGTATAAGGCCCTGAGGCAAAAATGAGCAGGTTCAAGGAGAAACAAGAAGGATCGGAAAGCTAGGTTGAAGAGAGTGAGTAAAGTGCCAGATGTGTATGGTGTATAATCTGGGGGATACCCTGTCCCTGCTCCAATAACGCAGCAGCTGAAAATATGGGTAGGAATGGAGATAAAGTCCACAGCACCCATCAACTTGATCCTTGGCATGCTCTTCCTATGGCCCTGATGGAGCCTGTGACTTTTGCTGTACTGTGGATTACAGTGGGTGAGGGGCACATACGGCCCTTAAGAAGTTGTGAAAGAATGGAGCTTATCCTGAGTGACATATGGCAGTGTGATTCTTAAGGAGCCTCAGTGCAAGACAAGGATTTCCCACCGCTGCAGGGGAGTCTTGATTCTCCACCTTCCCTGAGATGGGTTTTGTCAACTGCACTGCTATACTACTTCTATAGAACTTTCAAACACTGGAAGATGATATGAAGGAATTAAACCACATCACTGGCTTGGTGAAAGGAACAAATATTTCACATTAGATAAAGAGGGTTGGGAATGGAGTTCAAGATTAACTACTGAAAATGAAAAGTGAGAAAATGATAGAGAAGAGGGTAAATAAGAAAGAGGAACAGGGAAAGTTTGGGAAGGTTGAAGTAAATTTTACACCCTGAAGTTGGTGAGTTATACCCATATCCAGACAGCCTCCTTATTCAACAAAGAAGCTAGGACTGCTTATGGAGATGAGACAAAAATGAAATAAAGTCTCAATTAATTCAAGACAACCCAGTTACCTTAGCTTTTGATACTGGATTAAGTGATCATATAATTGTGGCAGAAAACACAGAGGTGGTGGCTTCGAGCCAAACCAAACTGGCATTTTTTTAGTGTATTTATGTATTTTGAGAGAGAAAGAGAGTGCATGATTGGGGGAGGAATGGAGAGAGAGAGAGAGAGAGAGAGAGAGAGAGAGAATCCAAGCAGGCTCTACACTATCAGCACAGAGCCCAATGTGGGGCTCAAACCCACGACCCTTAGTTCATGACCTGAGCCAAAAGCAAGAGTTGGATGCTTAACCAACTGAGCCACCCAGGCGCCCCTAAATTGGCATATTTTTAAAAGCAATATGGCAGCTCGGAGCCCACCAGAGAATTAAGAGGTGAGATGGAAGCCTTTCCTTTGGAGCTTTCCTTTGGAGAGCTGGCCTGCAGCTAAAAAACATGGTCAGTTCTTTCTCTGCTGTTTCTGTGCCCTAATTTACTATGAAATCATGATTCTTTTTTCTTTTTCATGGGTTGGGAGAGCAGACAGTGGAAAACAAAGTTAGGCTTCCTCTACCCCAAGTTCTGGTAACCTCAGTACGTGATACTCCCAAGCCATGGTTTCCCTTTCCAGAATGTATCCTTTATTTCCCACCAACATAAACAATGGAGAGGAGGAGATCATGCTTATTTAATAACAAACAGTTAACCAAGGAAGCTGAAAGATGGTCCTTTCTGTGAAGAGAATAAATAGAATTGCCATTTCCAGGTAACCAGGTGAAAAGCAGACATTGTGATAGTTAAGCTTCAGAAATACATTAGGAAAAGATCAAAAAGGATTTTTTAGAGGAGTCTCAAATGTTAGAAGCCCATTCTCCTAATAAGGAAATTCAACTCTGGACACAATAGCTCTCAATGATTTGGATATGATAGTCATTCCAATAGAGGCCCAATATTTCTTTTTTTTTTTTTTTTAAGTGTTTACTTATTTTTGAGAGAAAGAGAGTGTGAGCGGGAAGGGGGAGAGAAAGGGGGACAGAGATTTTGAAGCAGGATCTGCACTGACAGCACTGAGCCAGATGCGGGGCTCGAACTCACATACTGTGAGATCATGACCTGAGCCAAAGTCAGACAGACGCTCAACTGACTGAGGCACCAAGGTGCCCCAAACGCTCAAAACGTCTTGATAAATAAAATTTTTTTCCAACAAAGCATAAGATGTTCTAGAATTGTTAAAACAACTTGATAGTTTGTATCCATTTCTGTGTTCAAAACCTGTATGGAAAGAATTCAGTGCCTTGAACCAGCACCATTGAAATAAGTAAAAAGTCATTTGCAACTATGTGGATGGACCTCAAGGGTATTATGCTAAGCAAAATGAGTCAGTCAGAGAAAGACAAATATCATATGACTTCACTCGTGTGAGAAATTTAAGATACAAAACAGATGAACATAAGGGAAGGGAAGCAAAAATAATATAAAAACAGGGAGGGGGACAAAACAGAAGAGACTCATAAATATGGAGAACAGACAGAGGGTTACGGGAGGGGTTGTGGGAGGGGGGTGGGCTAAGTGGGTAAGGGGCACTAAGGAATCTACTCCCGAAGTCATTGTTGCACTATATGCTAACTAACTTGAATGTAAATTTAAGAAAATAAATAAATAAATAAATAAATAAGAAATAAGTAAAAAGTAAATTATGTGATATGAGGCAAGAACTGCAGTTTCTTTAATTTAAAAATGAATACATAATACCTAAAAAATCGAACTTAAAATATATTATGAAATATTTGTTATGAATACCCAGAATTTTGCTGAAACCATCTGGTAATGCTCTAGCAACTGGTGCCACTGTAATCCTGAATGTGTGGAGAGTGGAGCAGGGGGCCAGTGGGGAAGGGTAGGAGCCTGGGGAAAATGGAGTAAGTGACAGAAACAACGACTTCAAAGGAGAGGGTCACAGGAGCGCCTGGGTGGCTCTGTCGGTTGAGTGTGGACTCTTGATTTTTGCTCAGGGCATGATCTCATGGTGCGTGAGACTGAACCCCACATTGGGCTCCTCGCTGAGCATGGAGACTGAGATTATCTCTCTCCTTTTACTCTGCCCCTCCCCCACTCGTGCTCGCGCTCACTTTCTCTCTCAAAATAAATAACTAAATATTAAAGAAATATTTTTTAAAAGACGAGAGGGTCACAGGGGCGCCTGGGTGGCTCGACTTCGGCTCAGGTCATGGTCTCGCGGTCCGTGAGTTCGAGCCCCGCGTCCAGCTCTGTGCTGGCAGCTCGGAGCCTGGAGCCTGCTTCAGATTCTGTGTCTCCTCTCTCTGACCCTCCCCCATTCACGCTCTTTCTCTGTCTCAAATATAAATAAACATTAAAAAAAAAAAAGGAGAGGGTCACAGATGGGATAGCAGAATGAGAAAAGGAGAAGGGCAGGAAGATTGAAAGGGAAGAGGGTGATCTTAGTAAATTTTTGCTACTTTCCTGAAAATAAAGGGGGGGGGAGAGGTTAAGTAAAAAACAAAGCAAAACAAAATTTGCTGAAATGGGAACAAAACAGCTACTGAAACACTGAACAAAAAGCTGTAGAAAGAGAACAGGAAATCTCAGCCCAGCTGCCCCTTATCTCTGCCGTGTGTACGTGCGTCACCTCCCAGGCCAGGACTGGCATCTGCTGCAAGTGGACCCAGTGCTCCCCTCTGGGCAAGCTGTAGCAAAAAGAATTTTGAATGTTCACGTGCAATCAGTATGCTGTGCGTTAGCAGAGCTTAGTCTCCCCCAGGCTGTCTTTAGACAGGCAGAAATTTCTCCCACGCACTCAGAGTAAGCCCGGGCCTTGCAAATCACTGACAGACGGAGGTAATAGGGAAGAACTTTAAGGAGAGATGAAATGATGCCACGGGCAGATCCTCCCCTTTAGGAACAGCTCTGCTGCCTTGGTATCCTATACGGCAGTCTCCTCAAACTTCCAGGGGCACGGGAGTCACCTTGGGAATCTTATTTAAATGCACATGCTGGTTCAGAAGGACGGAACGGAAATTCTGCATGGTAACAAGCCCCTGGTGACGTGAGTGTTGCTGGTCTTCAGACCACATTGGGAGAAACAAGTAATAAAGCACCCGGTGACTCCTGAGTGAGTCAGGTGTGTGTGTGTGTGTGTGTGTGTGTGTGTGAGAGAGAGAGAGAGAGAGAGAGAGAGAGAGAGAAGGGAGAGAATCCAGAAGAACATTCTCTCCTGCAGGTACATAGAGAGAGAAGGCAGGAAACAATACATGTTCTTGGTCCATTTATTACTGCACTTTGTCCGATTCCCAAGGATTCAGAGTTATAGTAGTTTCCCTTTGGCACTTTCAGGCACACAGGATTCTCTCATGAACTGGGACACAAGGCAATACCAGCTGAAAGGAAGCCCAGTGAAGGAAGCGGGAGTTCCACCATGCCTGTTAGTTGGGCACCAGGCTGGCATCTACAACTTTTCCTATCTTCTCACCCAACTCTTCCTTCTCAGAGAAAACAGTCATGGGCGCATTGGAAAGCTTGGGTGATTGAGGCAGAAATACTGAGAAGATGCTAAAAACCAGACTTCAGGATCAAATCTAGTGGTTTGACTCTGATTTCTTTATCCACTGTGAGGGGTTCCTGAGATAGAAGCTTCCCTGGAGTCCCTTGTGTTTGTGTGTGTGTGTGTGTGTGTGTGTGTGTGTGTGTGTGACAGAAGGTGGGGGTGCTTGCACCCTCTTCTACAAGGTTAATAGCACCAAGAAGAAACTATGCTTGACCTCACGAAAAAAGTTAGAATTGATAGGCCAATCCCAGCTGGCATGACTTTATCTTTATTCCCTTTGACAGAAACTGCATGTGTGGGTGTCCTCAGAGGTAGCTACCTAAGTTTGCATACTTCCTGGCTGACAGAACACTCCTGCCCGTGCCTCAGGGCCAGGGTGGTGAGTGTCAGTGGGAGGAGTAACCAAGTTTCACTTCCTTGCTGGTTGGAGGCTCAACCACAGCAGGCTTCTCCCTCAGAGGAGGAGACAGTGAGAAGCAGTTGGAACTCATCTCTCTCTGCCTTCCCATAGCACCTGGCAGGGGCTCAGGAGACGTGAGGAGCGCGAATGGGCAGAGCAGAATCTCTAGAAGGGAAGATGAGTGCCCAGGATCCTTCAGATCTGTGGAGCAGATCAGATGGAGAAGCAGAGCTGCTCCAGGACTTGGGGTAAGAAAGCAGGTCTTCCTCTCAAAGTACTTCTTGGGTGAGCGTGGGCTCCCAACTCCCACCCAAATGCTCACTTCGATTGATTATCTTTAGCACGCTGCCATCTCCATCTTCTGTCCCTTCCACTTCACTCATTTGTGTCTGTTAGGAATCTTTCTGCTTGGGGCCAAAAGCATACAGTCTTTTCCCGGATCTGAAAACAGGTAGGTGGAGAGAATGAGACAAAAATCAAATGTCGGACATTCTTTGAGACTCGGGACAGGATTGAGATGCAGACGTTGGTGTTGCTTGATTTCCTTGATATGGGTCTGCTTTATGAATGAAGGTGCTGTTCCAGAGTTTTGAGCTCGAAGCTGTATTGCTAGGAAAGTAAACAGAAAGCCCAGCCTACTGCATGGGAGAGGGACTTTTTCAAAAGACAAAGAATGAGGAAGTGTCTGCAATGTCCCATCTGTATTTCTCTCTCCTGACACTGCGTCTATGAGTTCTTGTATGTATTCATGTCTGCAGGCACAACGCTGAGGCTTTTAAATACAAACAAGTCAGGAAGAGGATAGCATTTCTGCCTCTAACAGGTTGTAAGTTTAGGGAGATGGAGACATCACAGTCCTGTCAGAAGGGACCAGATGAGACAACTCATGGGGATAGTTAATAAAAGGAGCAAGTATTATGCAAGAGGTGTAGGGGGTTTCCTAGAAAAACTGGGCCTTTACCCTGAAGCATCAGAAATGTCCTCAAGAGGCTGATTTTGACACCTGGGCTTCACGAGAGGCGAGCCCAGCACCTGTCTTAATAAACAGCATTATCTCCACAGCAACCCACTGACCTAGAAACTGTTACCATCTCCATCACACAAAGGAAGAAAAATGGTACCAGAGGGCTTGAAAACATTGCCTACATACACGTCAACACTTGGCAAAGTTGGGATTTCAACCTGCAGAAGCCTACATTCTTTCTTTTTTTTTATTTTTTTTTATTTTTTTTTCAACGTTTATTTATTTTTGGGACAGAGAGAGACAGAGCATGAACGGGGGGAGGGGCAGAGAGAGAGGGAGACACAGAATCGGAAACAGGCTCCAGGCTCTGAGCCATCAGCCCAGAGCCCGACGCGGGGCTCGAACTCACAGACCGTGAGATCGTGACCTGGCTGAAGTCGGACGCTTAACCGACTGCGCCACCCAGGCGCCCCATAGAAGCCTACATTCTTAACCAGAGAAAGACTGAGACAGGGATGAAATCTCTCTGCATTAAGGCTGCAGAGATCGTATCTGTTTGTGTGGTGTTACTGTAAAAGTTCTCAAGAAGTCCTGTCTT
Source organism: Herpailurus yagouaroundi (assembly GCF_014898765.1). NCBI lineage: Eukaryota > Metazoa > Chordata > Mammalia > Carnivora > Felidae > Herpailurus > Herpailurus yagouaroundi. The sequence goes on along the minus strand of NW_024412376.1, from coordinate 84,573,608 downwards.
TAGATTTTCAAATGGAGGTCTCCTCATTGAGCTCTCCCTTCACAAGATAAATCAGATAGAACAGCTAGAATTTTCTAGAAAGTAAACTCCCTCTATTGGGAATTCAGTGTTTCAGGATGTCACTGTTCTTCTAGGTTGAATCTCCAAAGAGAAAGGGTAAAATGCCCCTGAGCATCCAAATGGGTGTCACAAAGTTCAGGCACTAAAGCCAGACCCTTGGGATCTCATTCCTGGCCTTATTAAATTATTAAAGCGTACTTCTTTACATGCTTCATTATCAATATTCCCAGCCCACGATGGGTAGGAAGTTCCAGAAGAGAAGAGAGACAACGGAGATACTCAATTCAATTAAACGATCCGAGCCCACATTCTGTGCTTGAATGACATTGTCACCTCCCTGGATGACAGCGGTGAGCTAGCCAACGTCTCTTCTCTTCACCATATGCCCATAGCAGGAAGTGACTGCGGGTAAAACCCACAAGGAAAACAGAATTGTGCCTTCCCTCCTTGTTCAAAGAATGGACACATTCTCAACACAACCCAGAAACACCCAAAACAGATAACAGTTATGTCCAGACTTCTGTATTTCAGAAGGCCTGGAAATTACTAAACATCTGAGGATGATTTCTGTAACAACAGATAAGCTACAATTACCTAGGAAAATTGCTCTACAGTTGTGGTTCTTCAACCTTAATTGTACACTAGAGTCACACAAAGAGTTTTTAAAAGTTCCTGTACAGGCCACAGGCCAGACAAATGCCATTAGTATCTTGGGAGTGAGCAGGTTTTTTTTGACACTCCCTAAGTGGTTCCAGAGAGAGGCCAAGGTTGGGAGTCACTGCATAGAATATAAATCCATCAGAAGTGCTGAAAAAAGTGTGGCCTTATTTCTCATTTGTTGGGTAAGCACCTGAATCTTAAATCCATTCATAAATGTTGACTTCTTGTTTGTTGGTTTGGAGGCATTTTGCTCAACAATTTTATTGAGGTGTGTTTTACAAAAGAGTGGTACAAATATCACCATAAATTAATTTTAGAACATCTTCTTCCACCCTAAGAAGAACTTTCAGGAGCATGGTTTATTTAAATATACTTTAAATATTTAAATATACTGCTGATATACCACTTGGATGAGGGGTGATTTCTAGAGTCTTCCTATTTCCCTGATGTAAATCCTTCTACCATGGGCAATTTCCAATTGCCAAGGGTTTAACAACCTGCTTGGAAAATTCCTGAACCTTTCATAATGGACTTGAGAAAGTCCATACTTATCCTTCCAGGGCATCGCTGATACACCTTTTATAGGTGATGATATCTGAGAAAGCTTGAAGATGACCTGTTGTCCTTGGCAGAATCCTGAATATAAACAAAACTTTTTCTTTGAAATTTGAGGTCACTGGTTAGGTATGATCTGTACTAAAACTTCTGGTTAGTTCAGTTTTTCTAAAAGCTCCATAAAAACAAAATGATATAATGTAATTGATAGATAATAGGTGGCCGGTTTTAATGACTTCATTTTAAAATTATTTTAAATGTATTATTTGAGTAGTTAGGTAGATTCTTATGTTGGTATTTTGGGTGGTTAGAGAGATCTCATACATCCTTATTCTTTGGTCCCTATTTTTATTCAGGCTCTGCAATATCTAAGTTCTGAAAATTAAACCCTGAACTGCAGCAAATCCATCACTTGCCTTTTTCTAGGACACACATGGCTCACTCAGAGCACAGGTTTATTCTTTTCTAAAGTACCTAAGTCAAACAACTCAGATGCATTTCTGTGTCTCATTTATAGAGCGTCAATCTAAAACATTTATTTTCTTTAATCCTCAATGTGTTCACGTGTCCAAAACAAAGGAGAAACAAAACCATCTGTGATTGTTGCTCAGATTCACTTACGCTTTGGGGGTGTGGGATTGGGGGAGGAGGCGGCAGGTGGGCAGGAAGGGAGGGGCCGGGGGTATGGAGAATGGTCAGCAATAAGGAAGAGGGGCTGGGAACAGAGTCAGGCTGTTTGTGCTTTCTAAATGAAGCCGTGGGGGAATGAAACAAGCATCGAATACAAGCGAGATCACCGAAATCACCAACTAGTATAAAATTGCTGGTTAGTTAATAATTTGAAGTTCCAGACGTTCTTTGATCACAACAAAGGTCCCTGGAGGACAATGTAGGAATAGTATATACTTTGTGGATGGGTAAGCCTTCATCAACTGTGTAACTACAGACACAAGAAGGATACTATAAAACAAAAATATATTAGGACTTTTTAAATTAAATATTCAGATTATCTAGTCAGACGTATTCCTTCAAGTGAGAAATATGATAAATGTTCTCTTTTTATATACTTTCCCAAATCTCAAATTTTAAGAGAAAGCCACAGCATGTAGCTGTATTGGCTAGAGTCAAAAAGCTAGATTCTAAGTTCTGGCTGTTGAAAAAAATAAGGAAGTTTCTCATTTCTCTACCTCCGTACATGTAAGAGAAGGTTAGAAGAGATCAGGGGTCAGCAAACTTTGTTTGTGAAGAGCCAGATCACAAATTATTCAGGCTTTGCAGGTTTTATGATTTCTGCCACAGCTATTCACATCTGCCACTGTCATGCAAAAACAGCCGTAGATAACACGCAGACAAGTGACCGTGACAGTATGGCGTTCAACAAATATTATTTATGGACACTGAAATTTGAATTTCATATTATTTTCATGAGTCACAAAATATTTCTCTATTTTTCCCTCCAACCATTTAAAAATGCAAAACCACTCTTGTCTCTTAGTCTACACAAAAACACGTACCCTGGCAGGAAATACAGAAACATGTACCCTGGCAGGATTTGGCCCTCAGGTGGTGGTTTGCTGACTCAGGGAACAGACGATAATAAGCAAAATAAGTCCTCTTTATGAGGCAGACATTTTGCATACACTAGCTCTGGTCTTCAGACGGTCTTGGCGTTCTAATTTGCTATCCAAGGAGACTCACAAGCAGAAAACTCAGACTGCCTGAGGTCCCAGAGAATCTGTTGGGATACGCGTTATTTTCTGACCACGTGCTACGTGCCAGCACCATATACCTCTTATATGCACTATGTCATTTAGCTTTCCCAGTAACACTTTCGATGTGGTATGATTATACTCATTTTATAGAGAGGGAGAGTGAGTTCAGACAAGGTAGGTGAACTATGCAGGTCACAGACCTCATAGCGGTACAGCTGCGGGACATGCCCGCGAGCTTACCCCAAAGCTGATGCTCTTTCCACTGATCAAAACAGTCACGTGTTCTAATCACGACAATTAGTAGTTATTGGACGCTCACCGTGTGCTGGGCAGTGTGTTAAACCGTTTGCGTGTGTGATTTATAAAATTGACACGTCACTGGGAAGCGGGTACTAGTAACTAATATCACCTCCATTTACAAATGAGGAGCGTGAGGGACAGCTTTTATCACCATGCACAAGCTTACATGCTCATAAACCTTTACATCCAGGAGTTTGCCTGTCCAGTGATGCAACTTCCTGATTTCTATCGAACTTTTCTCTTCTTACTACATTAGTGCTATTTGTTAGTGCCAGATGAACTTGGAGACAAAAAGAAAGTTCCGTGATTATTATAACCAGCAGATGTGATCACTAAAAGACGTTTTTCTAGGGCGACTGGGTAGTTCAGTCAGATGAGTGTCCGCTCTTGATTTCAGCTCAGGTCATGATCCCAGGGTCATGGGATTGAGCCCCATGTCGGACTCTGTACTGATAGCAAGGAGCCTGATTGGGATTCTGTGTGTGTGTGTGTGTGTGTGTGTGTGTGTGTGTGTGTCTCCCTCTCCCCCTCCCCTGCTCATGTGTTCTCTCTCTCTAAAATTAAAAAAAAAATTTAATTTAATTTAAAAAAACAGACATTATTCTTTCACATCCTTCACATAATAAGCCAGGCCAACACCCTAATTAATCAAAAATTTATTGAATTTTGTGTAGGTTCCATTTTTCAGAGCTAGACAAATAGAGTAGGCTAAGAAAAGTGTAGTAAAGTCAAAGTTTTAAAGGAATCTGTTTACAGGGCGCCTGGGTGGCTCACTCAGTTAAGCATCAGACTTCAGGTCAGGTAATGATCTCTCGGTTCACAGTTCGAGCCCCACGTCGGGCTCTGTGCTGACAGCTCGGAGCCTGGAGCCTGCTTCGGATTCTGTGTCTCCCTCTCTCTCTGCCCCTTCCCTGCTCACACTCTGTTTCTCTCTCTCTCTCTCTCTCTCAAAACTAAACATTAAAAAATTTAAATAAGGGGTGCCTGGGTGGCGCAGTTGGTTAAGCGTCCGACTTCAGCTCAGGTCACGATCTCGCGGTCCGTGAGTTAGAGCCCCGCGTCAGGCTCTGGGCTGATGGCTCAGAGCCTGGAGCCTGTTTCTGATTCTGTGTCTCCCTCTCTCTCTGCCCCTCCCCCGTTCATGCTCTGTCTCTCTCTGTCCCAAAAATAAATAAACGTTGAAAAAAAAATTAAAATAGTTTAAAAAAATTTAAATAAAATAAAATAAAGGAATCTGTTTACAGAGCTGTGATACCAAGTAGAGCAATAAACCTAGTGCCTCTTTTGTGCGCAACTCTGTAATCTTGGATTCTAAAAATGGAAGGTGATTCTCTCATGGCTGTATGAGAGTATGTAACTACTGTATAGTTCAGTCTCTCCTTGACTCAAATGAATTTCCTCTTCAGTTGTTGTGTTTTCTGTTCCTCCCTGGGTGATGGTGACTTCCTTCTACTTACGTGTGGAAATCTGTCCACAAACCTTCTCCGCACTGAGTGGAGTCACTTTGTTTCATTCATTCGCTCCTCCATCCATTCATAGATCCATCTACTGAATGAGGACATTATGCCTTGCATAATGTGGGGACACTGAGCTTGAGAAGACACGGCTGTCACATCGGGGAGTTTACAGCACAAAGGACAGAGAATGCACCTACATGGACAGTTGGAACACAGGCAGGGGGTGCTGAGGGCCATGACTGTGTCTAGATGAAGCACACAGCATTTGGCAGGCAGGAAGGAGATCACTGGTTGTGAAGAAGATGGCTTTGGAACTGATAGGCATTTGTCAGTTGAAGTCAGAACAGATGAGTGAAGGGGTAAAAGTGGCAAAACACATGGGTGTTCAGGAAATAAAAGAAGCCCACATGACTCAGAGCCTCTCGTCCCTGGGACCCAGCAGTTAATGAGTGCTCATTCAGTAGGTTCTGGGATCTGCCTCTCGGAGTCCCCACCGTCTGTCTGCCTCATTCTCAGAGAAGGCACCCACCTGCCTTTCCTCTTCTGGTTTCTAGTGTCATAACCATAGCCTTAGCCATTTAAAAAAAAAAAAAAAAACCTGCATTAATGTCTCACTCCTACCACTTCCCTTGGTAAATTCCACTTCTGGCTCCTACTCCCTGATACAGACCTGTCTGAAACCAGCACAGTCCACGTAGTCAAGACTTAATCATGTTCCTTGCTTCCTCTCTAGAGTCTCTGTGGCCACATGTTCTCCTTGAGCACCCACCTGCCCCCATTATCTGTTTTCAGACATTTTTGTTTACAAATATTTATGACTTTAAAGAGCATAAGAGCAGGGTGCCTGGGTGGCTCAGTCAGTTAAGCCACCAACTCCAGCTCAGGTCATGATCTCACAGTGTGTGGGTTCGAGCCCCGCGTCAGGCTCTGTGCTGACAGTGTGGAGCCTGCTTGGGATTCTCTCTCTCTCTCCCTTTCTCTCTGCCCCTCCCTTGTTCACGTGCTCTGTCTCTCTCTCTCAAAATGAATAAATAAACTTTAAAATAATAATAAGTAATTAAAATTTTTAAAGCTTTCAAAAACTAAATAAAAAATAAAAAGCATAAGAGCAATAAGCATAAGAGCAATAAGCTAATTTGTTTTTATAAAAGTATGGTTAGGGGCGCCTGGGTGGCTCTGTCAGTGAGGCATCGGACTTCAGCTCAGGTCATGATTTCACGGTTCTTGAGTTCGATCCCCGCGTCGGGCTCTGTGCTGACAGCTCAGAGCCTGGAGCCTGCTTCAGATTCTGTGTCTCCCTCTCTCTGACCCTCCTCCGCCGTGCTCTCTCTCTCTCTCTCTCTCTCTCAAAGGTAAATAAACATAGAAAAATTTTAAAAATAAATTTATTTAGGGGCGCCTGGGTGGCGCAGTCGGTTAAGCGTCCGACTTCAGCCAGGTCACGATCTCGCGGTCCGTGAGTTCGAGCCCCGCGTCGGGCTCTGGGCTGGTGGCTCGGAGCCTGGAGCCTGTTTCCGATTCTGTGTCTCCCTCTCTCTCTGCCCCTCCCCCGTTCATGCTCTGTCTCTCTCTGTCCCAAAAATAAATAAACGTTGAAAAAAATTTTTAAAAATAAATTTATTTAAAAATAATAATAAAAATAAAAGTATGGTTAGATAAGAAAATATTACTTTTTAGAGACACATGCTGAATGAACTACCTGGGATTAAAGTGTCATGATATCTGTAATTAACTTTAAAAATGTTCATCCAGGGAGGGGTGGGGGGAGGGGGAAAATGGGCATCGAGGAGGGCACTTGTCGGGATGAGCATTGGGTGTTGTAGGTAAGCCAATTTGACAATAAATTATATTCGTAAAAAAATGTTCATCCAAAAGCAATAGGTGTTGTATGTAAGTGATGAATCACTAAATTCGACTCCTGAAACCAATATTACACTATATGTGTAATATGTGTAAACCTAAATAAAAATTTGGAAGAAAAAATAAAAAACAAAAATGTTCATCCAAAAATACATAAAAAATATATGGCAAAAGTTTGAAATTTATTCTACCTAAAATATGGGTACTATTAAAATATGTGTATTACTTTCTTCACTACTTTATGCTATTTTTCTCCTTTATTTTTTTTTAACAAAGTTTATTTATTTATTTTGAGAGAGAGACACACACACACAACATGTGCAGGGGCGGGACAGAGAGAGAGGGAGAGAGAGAATATCCCAAGCAGGCTCTGCACTGTCAGCGCAGAGTCCATGCGGGGCTCGAACTCCCGAATCATGAAATCCTGACCTGAGCTCAAAACAAGAGTCAGGTGTTTAGCCTACTGAGCCACCCAGGCACCCCTATTTTTCTACTTTCTGAAGTTATTCATTATAAACAGTTAAAAAAAATAATTATCTGTATTAATTGTTGAAAATTTGAGAAATGAAAGCACCCAAATTCAGCCATGTACAACCACTCAGAATAACATATTGTTCAACTTATCGCCAGTCTTTTAAAAATATTTTTCTGTAAACACACACACACACACACACACACACACACGGAATTGTGGCCATACCACATATATAATTTTTCTCTTGCTTTCTGGTAGGATATTTTTCCATTATCTACTTCTTAGTCTGTGTCAAAGCATGTTCTTGGTTTTTCCCCAGCCCAGCCTGTTTCCCTCTATTAAAGCTTGAATATTTAGGTTGGTCCGAATTCCAGAAGACTTTACATAGATTAAGAGTTTGGACTTCAGTCAAATTCCGCTTGACAGTATAGAGTTATTGAATGCTTATAGGAACGTGGAATTATATGGTCATCATGTTTTGTTTTTAGCTTAATCTGGAAGTTGAGCGTGGTAGGTAGCAATGGGTCCAGAGCCAAGAAAACAAATTAGTGAGGGAGTTTACAGGTTGGTGAATGAGGAACCAGAGTGATCACCTGGGAATGGCAAGAAAGGAACAGAGGTGAAAGCCAGTAATTCCACGGAACTAAGCACAGTGAGTGATTCACATCCGAAGAAGAACGACTTCTGCTTTTGCATCATTTTTCGAAGTAACATCAAAGGAATTTTGAAAACCTTAATGTCACAAGTGTCTTTTAATTCATTCTTTGTTTACTTTACCACCATACATTTCTAACGTTGTCTAGGATTCATGGTATTGCTTTTATGGTTCTGACTCACCACCAGTAGAGTCTATGTCTTGGGTTGATTCTCCAGATAATAGAAGCGTTTCGCAAATGTCAGTCCTAAGGCAGTAAGAGGTTTGTTGCCCTTCTCTCAGCCGAGCACAGTAAACTCTTTGATGGTGAGCTCCTCAGGAGCAGGGGGGCCCCTTGCCTGCTCCAGCCCAGCCCACCACTTGGCGAAGAGTGGGCGTCCGAATGTTTGAGTTGCTTCAAGTTGAGTCAAGGTCCGTAGACCATATGGACCATATGGACCGTATGGACCAAGACCATAATTCAAGGTCCCTGACTTCAGCACTCTACCGCACCACCCTGATGACATATTTGCATGTATTACTCTCAGACTCCATCTGTCCCCTTATACCCAAAAGTTTTTACCAGTGGGACAAATTGACATTGGTGACAGGCATCGTCTGAACCATGGAATACGGAAGCTATAACTAATGAAACAAGTATCTGTCTATATTTTTTCATCCCCCCAAAAGTCTGGGGCTCTTTCCTGTAGCTGTGACTTGCTAAAAGTGGCCCTCGCTATCTCCTGGACCAGCCCGCAATGGCAGGTTGCCAGCAACAACCTTGTTGCCAGCAGCAATTGTCCAATGACAACTACCTGCATTTTATGCAGTACAGGCTTCAAGAGTAATGAGCATAAGTGCAAAGTCAAGTTTGACTCCACTCAGAGATGAGCCCTCCTGAGAAACCTCTGGTATGGATCCCCACCCGGCTATTCCAAGCTTCTTGAAGTTCTTATCCACGAAGTATTTGTACTGGTCAGTCTCTGAGCTTTGGATCCCTGTCCAAGTCAAACAATCACTAAGCTGTGACCCCTAGGGAAACAAAGACACCCTTTTTGTCTTGCAACCATTCCTCCACCTGTGTTGGCTGACCTGGGGATTGCACCGAAGGACCCGTGCTGGAATGATATGCACCCCCCGCCCCAGTCCACGACACTGCCCCTCTGGTCTCTGCTGGTCCTTAACCTCCCTGATGAGTTATTTCACCTACAAGTCAGGCTCCACGGGTCTCTCTTGAACTGTCTGTGTCCTTCTCTCTTTGGTCTCCCGGCCTCTGTCTCCTGAATACTCTGCTCCCATCTGTTTTGTGTTCCCTAAGCCGCTGCCCTCTGTGCTTCTGCTATCTGGGTGAGCCCCTGTGCCTTTCTCTGGCTCTGAGTTTTGCCTATCTTCTCTCTCTCTGTGTCCACATCTCTTGCTTGTTGTGTCCCTGACTCTTTGCACCAGTCTGTGTCTCCAAATATCTGAGTCTCTGTCTCTGTCTCTGTGTTTCCATCTCTCAGAACTGCCTGCCTCACTCCTCAGACTCCTTCAAGAACAGGTTTGCCCTGATCTCCAACTCCCACAGAATTCTCTGCTTCCTTTCAGCCCTGTTTTCCTTTAACTGAGCCTTGACTCCTACCAGAAAGAAAAACATCCTTGGGTCCCACCTTCAATTCCTTGTTTGACCAGAGAGCCAGAGCCCTGCCTCTGTGATCACTCAGGTATGCCTCCTAATGCCTGGGGCAGCTGCCCTCACTTTTTCGCTCTTCCATTAGCATATGTAAATGTGGGCATGTAGAATGGCAATATGAAAAGCCACAGACAAACTGTTCCATGACAGAAACCTCTTCAGTGGAAGGACTGTGGTGAGTTTATTTTCGGCCTAACCTATGCATCACACTCATGCCTCTCTTAGGCCTCATTAGAGCATTCACAAACTTTGCAGAGCCTGTTCGGTTCCCTCCACTTGGACAAAGTCTGTTGCCACGATCAATGGAAAAATCAGCTCGCATTTGTGAATATGGAACTTAATATATTTATATGGACAACACTGTCTTGTCCCCGATATTGTCACAGCCTGATTCTCATATAAATTGCAGCACTGAGAGCTCTTGAGCTAACAAGGCATTTCCCTAGCCTAAACCCATGATTTCTGATGGCACATGGGGCCAAGAGCTTTATTTTTCACAAAGTCACAGTATCTAGCACCAGCCATATGCCCAACTGAACGTGAAGGAAATCAACAGCCAAGCGATCCTGTAGAACGACTCAGGTGCTAAGGACAGATGAACCCAAGTGAAGATTGCTTAGAGTAAGATTGCCCAACAGTGTCATCTTATATTCTATCCCTGTTGCATTCTGAAGGATTCCGAGGCCCAGTATCACCTTAGCAAGGAAGAAAACAGATCAAGTAGCTATATTATCCATGGCCTTTAAAAAGGGGAGTGGCATCATAAACCACACATTTGCTGTCTTCTGTCTAGAGGGTGCAAAGGGTGTCCATGTCATTGAAAAGTGAGAACCATTTTGAAAACAAAGAAAAAAGTGAAAATTCTCTAAAGAGTGTTTTTATCGGCTGTTCGACTCCAAGGACTATTAGCTGCTGTGACACAAACAGGAGTCTCTGTTCTTGCTTTAGGTTGAAATACATGTTTTCTTTGTAACTCTGATGGGATAGGTCTAGGTTCTGTGTCACTTCCCTTTGCCAGGAAGGGGAAAAATAAGTCATTAAATATATGAAGAATCTGTAGATGTGGGTTACTAAGAAATTTTCTCACCAAGAACCATATAATCTAAATGGTTGTGTGGCTCATGTTGTGACATGTAAGATCACTTTCTGTGTCCACGTGTCCTTCCAGTGTTATTTTGCATTACTCCCCAACATAAAACCTCCGTTCCAACTAGGCATTCTGTTTCCTATATACGCCATGCAAGTGTCAACCACAGTGCCTTTGCTTATGCCATTTCTCCAATTGAAATGACCTTTTTTCTCACTATTTAGTGAAACCTAAGTTTATTCCTGAAGCTCCAATTCATGATCTTCCTCCTCCATGAAGCTTTCCTTGATATGCCAGCCCCTCGTGAGCTCGCCCCTCCTATACCATTTATTGGCCATATCTCTAAGATTGCAGCTATTTGGGAATTTTCTGACCAGGAGAACAGCAAATCCTTCTCTTTTCCTCCCCATTGGTATTTTAAAGCCACTTAGGACTTTCTTTGCCCTCTTTGTACTCCTCTTTAGATGAGACACACTGTGGACTCAAACCATCGAAGTTACTGAAACAAAGATTTTGGGACCAAGAATCCTGAACCCTGTGCTTCTCAAACTCTAAACTGCATATCAATCATATGGAGCTCTTGATAAATACAGATTATAACTCAACAGTTGTAGGGGGCCTGACAACGTACATTTCTAGCAAGATTGCAGGGCACTGAGTAGCAAGGCTTCGCATTGTTTTACAAACACCAGGCCCTACCCGTTAGTGTTCATAAAGTCAATTTAGTGGCTCACGATCAATGTTTGTTTTAAAATAAATGGAGAAGGGGCACCTGGATGGCTCAGTTGGTTAAGCATCGGACTCTTGATTCCGGCTCAGGTCATCTCACAGTTCATGAGATCGAGCCCCACGTCAGGCTCTGCACTGACCACGAGGGGCCTGCTTGGGATTGTCTCTCTGTTCCTCCCCCTCTTGTGTGCATGCTCTCTGTCTCTCTCTCTCTCCAAAAATAAATAAATAAACATTTAAAATATTTTTTAGAACTAGAGGAAAGAAAATAGTAAATAGTAAGTATCCTACAGAAGAATAGTATTGTTTCTTATAATACTTTGTTTTTTGTGTGTGTGTATGCTATAATGTGTGTGCATGCATGCATGTGTCTGTTTAGAGAGAGAAAGAGAGAGAGAGATAAAAATGTATTTTATACTGTGGGCTGATTGAAAAAGTTTGAAAGCTTCTCCTCTAAAGGATAGAGCAAAGTGAAAATACCAACTCATATCAGCAAATTAAATTAAGGCAATAAAACCCAAAGGGATAAAAACTATGAAGTCTCCAATAATACTGAGGCAATTTCCCAGAAGGTTCTAGCACAAAGGGGCACCGCCCTGGAATGGGAGAAGAAGCTGACTTGAGGAGCAGCCTTTTGGATCTAGCTCGTCTGCCCTTCTCTGTGGTTCAATTTACTTCCTGTAGTTCACTGAGAAGCAGCTATGAAAATTCTTTAGAGGGTGGGTGTTTCCTAATTTGTTACTATATCATGGAAGGGATAATACCACTGTTTCCTTCAAAGTCAACTGTTGGTTTTGGTAACCTCATAAACCCAGTGCAAATATTCTTTTGAAGCTTGGGGAGTCTCTGGTCTGTTCCCTCCATTAGCCTGAGATATAATTAACAGCAATGTGTGGGCCTCGGGGGAAAAGGAGACTATAACATTACTTGAATGTATGTTACAAATAGTAGTTTCTTGCTCTTTTTCACTTCTTCAGAAAAAAATGAGACTAAAAGAATTTTTTTTTGAATTTTTTGTTTCAGGAAGATGAACCTTATTCCCAACTATGCCCACACTGAGCACAACACCTAGCATATTTATAACATGTTGTATAATTAGCAAATCTTGTGCCTTTCTCTCTCCTGCAAAAGTTACAGAACCATAAAAAAAAAAAAAAAAAAACTTTGTAAAAGAAGGCCATGTTCCAACATATGAAAATAAGAGGGTTTCCGTTCTGTGGCATTGTTATTAGTCACCTTGCCTGCTGGGAAAATTAAAGTTGCTGCTTGTGTGGGGTCACATAGCTAACAAGTTGGAAGCTGCAGCAGACAGACAAGCTAAGGAAATGACTGGAGACAAAGGCATGGTCTCCCCTCAACAAAATTCTCACTGATACTATCTAGACGTTTGTCATCCAAGTTAGCTGCTTATTAGCATTTCTTTTCAGTTGGCATTTCCCAGTAGTAGAACGGTTTCTTACTGCACTTCATTCTAAAGCCATCACCTCTTAAGGCAGCAGGAGAGGAGGTGACAGAACACCAGAGGAAAATGACTTACTTGGGAGTTGTAATCAACAATAGGTTCAGCATGAATCAGCAGCATGATGCAATTGTCAAGAAACTAATGCAATCCCAGGTTGCCTTACTGTGTACCCAGCAGCTAGAATAAGGGAGATCCTTCGGGATCCTTCGGGTCCACATGTTTTACGCCTCAGATCTTAACTTGAAGATAGATTTTTATTTTTTTTTAATGTTTATTTTATTTTTTTTTATTAAATTTTTTTTTCAACGTTTATTTATTTTTGGGACAGAGAGAGACAGAGCATGAACGGGGGAGGGGCAGAGAGAGAGGGAGACACAGAATCGGAAACAGGCTCCAGGCTCCGAGCCATCAGCCCAGAGCCTGACGCGGGGCTCGAACTCACGGACCGCGAGATCGTGACCTGGCTGAAGTCGGAGGCTTAACCCACTGCGCCACCCAGGCGCCCCTAATGTTTATTTTAAAGAGAGAGAGAGCTCACAGGCTGGAGAGAGGAGGAGAGAGAGAGGGAAACACAGAATCCAAAGCAGGCTCCAGACTCTGAGCTGTCAGCACAGAGCCCGACGCGAGGCTTGAACACACGAAGTGTGAGATAATGACCTGAGCCGAAGTCGGACGCTTAACCGACTAAGGCACCCAGATACCACACCTTGAGGATACATTTTTAAAATTTGGGAGGTATTCAAAGAAGTTAAGGTCCTTGAATGATAGAGGGACTGAAAGCCTGTCATAAAAAGAGAAGTTGAAGATCATGGAAAGAGAAAACAAGACAATCTAAATGCTTTTAACTGTTTATGTAAGTATCATGTATATAACTCCAAGAAGTAGCCCTGGGACCATCTGTGGAAAGCTAGGCTGCAGGAAACAGTGATTCAACGTACACAAGTTTTCTGGCCATCAACCATGGCAGTGCGGAAAGAGCTTGCCTATAGAGTAGTGAGTTCCCTGTCATTAACAATATGCAACATAGGTTGGATAAGAGTCTTGTTAGGGTTTAGAACTTTATTTATACACTGCACAAAAGAGTTTTAAAAGAAAGAATTACAAACCAACCTGATGGTTGTGGTGGCGGATTATACGTGGCTTTTATTTACTAAGCTAAACATTCCTAATTGCTTAATGTTTTAGAGATTAAAAGCATAAGTGACTTTTATAATCACTAGAAATAAGTTTACTATGAAGCCAATGAGGCTTCAGCTTCAGGGCTCCTCCCTGGCAGTGATATAGTTAATAAATGTCATCAACTCAAAGAATATTTAAGATTAGTTCCTGTACATGAAAATGTAAACTGCCCTGGAATCTTAGAGCTCATATTTGAAAGAAATTTGATAGAGGTCCTGGAATTGGCCAACAATTACAAAAACTTCATTACCAATAAACCTGAAAATAATTTTTCAATGCTATCAATAGTTTTTAAGAATATTCTAGATGAAAGACTGAATTTTTGTTTTATTCTCTCTCTAGAAGATTATATTATCAAAAAATTATCATATGAAGAAATAATCAAAGACAATACAACCGAAAATATAGGGGATAAAAGTACAAAGCTATGTGATACAATTAAGGACAATAGGCTATTTTTCTTGGTTTTGTGATGTTTGTGATATTTGTCAGCTTTTTGAGTTTCTACTTTTTTTGTGATTTCTCATTCTAAATAATTACTTTTCTTTTTTTAAATTAAACAACACACTTTTTTAATGTTTATTTCTGAGAGAGAGAGAGAGAAAGCACGTGTGTGTGTGCAAGTGAGAGAGCACACATGTGTGCGTGTGCAAGTGAGAGAGCACACATGTGTGCGTGTGCAAGTGCCCCACTTGCAGACAGAGAGAGGGAGGCAGAGGATCCAAAGCAGGCTCTGCACTGTCAGCACAGAGCCCAATGTGGGGCTTGCACTCACGAAACTGTGAGATCACAACCTGAGCTGAAGTCGGGTGCTTACCCGACTGAGCCACCCGGGTGCCCCGAATAATTACCTTTCTTATTTTTTTGTAATTTGGCATGAATTTTCTTAAACAGAATTCCATATTTTACAAGCCTCAAGCTCCTTATGATCTGACTCTTCCCTCTAAGAATCAGAATAACAACAAGAAGAATTTTAAGCCCAGTTCCAATTATAGGAACTTGGTTGGAACACAGTTCCATGCAGTTGGGACTCTATGTAATGAGCTGTCAGATGTGCCTATTAAGCCATAAGAATCTCTGTAGCTGTCAGCCAAGGACCTGTCAATATCCAGCGCGCTGCGTCACGCAGCCAACCTCCTGTCTTCGTCTCACCACACCTGACTGCCTCTTGCTGGCACGCAACCTGAGTCCTTCACTCCACCAAGTGGTGCTCTGATGCTAGATACACCTGCCATTCTCTTGTTTCTAGGTCTGCACTGCTGTTCTTATTCCTTTCCCGTGTAACAGCTCCCTGAACGATTGACACTCCAAATCTCACCAGCCTTTAAATGGAGAAAAAGTTCCCTTCCCTCTGTCTCTCTCCCCACCCAAGTGCTAGGTCAGTTCCAGTGTTCAATTGAATAAATGAAAGAATAAAACAAATTAGTAGCAGGGCTATCTCTGGAGGTTGCGTGAAGGAAGAAGTGAACTGTTTCTCACTGTTTCAAATGTTCATTTCCCAGTTGATACCTGAATCTATTTTGTTGTTATTTTTTTCATCAGAACAAGCCACATTAGGAAAATTTGATTGAGCTAAAGTCTCCCTTAACAGCACTCCTGGTGCCTTCCAGGATTTGAGTTTGGGGTGTAGTTTCTTCAGGCTTTTATTTTGTGCTTTTACATATCTTTCCACATGAACATATATGTGCTGTGTTGTTTGGGTGGAGGGGAGAGATTTTTTTCTAAATACGTGGTATCATACTGTGCTTTTAACCCCCACTAGTGGTTTTAACTTAATGACATGTTTTGGGATCTATCAGTCTTCATGCGTGTATGTCCACAAAATCCTCGGTGACTCTTAGTGAGGGTGCCCCTGGCTCCTGAGCAGGACAGTTTTCAGTTGTTTCAGGACTGCAGTATTCTTTTTTGGGAGTTAAGCATTCCGGGCACCCCCTTCACCCTCTTGACAAAGTACTAAAGCACCTGATTGCTTGCCCTCATCATTTGGCAATGAAATGCTCTCCACACCTTTTCTCTTCCGGTTAACTTTTTACGTCTTGTATTCTACGAGCCCTCTCAACTTTGTCATTTCGCCATTGGTAGATATTTAGCATGGTTCCAAATTTTTACTCTCACAAACAAGTCTGCAGTAAACACCTTTGTTCATACTTCCTTCTGCTTCTGTGTATTTCACGAGGCAGACGCTGGAACGGCCATCGCTGGCCACATGTCCATGTTTGGTTCACATGTGCTAGATTGCCCTCCACTGTATACCCTTACCAACAGTAGGCGATAATATCCATTGCCCTGGATTCTTCAAGACTTAATACTCTCTAATTCTTCAATTTTAACCAATCTGGCGAATAAAGAAAATATCACATTCTTGTCTTAGTTTGCATTTCTCTGACTAGTATTGACACTATTTGAAATACCCATTTCCTCTTTTGTGAAAGACTTTCACTTTCTCTTCTGTATGTGTACATATTTTAATTTTTATTACATGTGCTTTATAATCCGAAAAAATAACACACACGTTAAAAAGTAACTTACACGTCTACTCAGATATTGGCTCCTTCAAACAATGGCCTTGATCTTTCTTCCTGCAACCATTCTCTTGAACGTAGTTTGCACAGTACTAGTCTTATCCTCTTGAATAATTAACAGAGACTAGACTGGGGCTCTCCCATTTGTGGTTCCTCTGACCTGCCTCGTGCAATGCCTTGTGCAATGCTCTGTGCAGATTTGAAGCTTAATAAAGATCTGAACGATAGAAGGTAGAGAAGGTTGACTATGAGAAAACTACCAACTCTACTCTATTTTCAACCTTTAGCTCTTCGTGGACATGGTCTTGAACAATCCTTACCAAAAGTGGACATATTCCTATAAAGGACGTGTAATGTTATTTGGCTCTTGAGTCACTTCCCTGGAAGATATGCTCATCGAAATTTCTCGGAAAGGAATACTTAGCTCAACTAAAAGAGGAAGATCAGATATTTGTGGAAGAGCTTTTGGGGGAATGAGGATCCCATTGCTCAATGGACATCATGAAGTGATAGGAGGCTGCCTGGCAGTCCCTGTCTTGGATTAGCCCAGGTCCAGGACTCCTAAAACCCACCACATGGCAATATTGACTCAACCAAGCTGGCCACCCACAAATTAACACGTGCTGAGATGTGTCAGATTAGAGCATGGTGTGATCCTCCTTGCTTTATACTCAAGTATTCTTATGTGTTTATGATACATAGTAGTATTTAAAAGATTACCATTAAAAAGTTCTTAGTAAAAACTGCCTCCCAGCTGTGATTATCAGAAGAATTCTGTAAATGTTTTAAACACAGTCTTCAGATCTCACTGAAAATAACCCGAAGGAATGTCCAAATCTTTTATATTTTAGACTTTTGTTAATCCAGTTTTGTTACGTCAGATCCAAATAAGTGATCTATTGGTTCAAGCTGAATCCTACACTAAAGTGTTCATCCAGAAATTAATTATTGGCATAATGCATTTGAGAACATGTGACCTTGGGGCACCTGGGTGGCTCAGTCAGTTAAGCATCTGACTTTGGCTCAGGTAATGATCTCATGGTCCGTGAGTTCTAGCACAGCATCGGGCTCTGTGCTGACAGCTCGGAGCCTGGAGTCTGCTTCGGATTCTGTGTCTCCCTCTCTCTCTCTGCTCCTCCCCTGCTCGTGCTCTGTCTATCTGTCAAAAATAAACATTAAAGAAACAAAAACAAGAACATTAAAAGAATTAGAATTTTGGCTGTAGCCAAACCTGAAGTTTTTTATAGCTTCATTTTTAATTCCTCCAATTATTCTGTTTTTCACTGAGGTATAACTGGCATACAATATTGTATTAATTTCAGGTTCCAATTGTCCTTTGAAAGGATTTTGTAATGAGAAGATTTGAACTTGTCAGCAAATTAGCTCAATGAATGGGACTGCTTTACCCGTAATTAACTTAGTGGGTTTGCTTATAAAAAGTTTGTCCTAGGGCACCTGGGTGGCTCAGTCAGTTGAGAGTCCGACTTGCACGCAGGTCATGAACTTGCGGTTCGTGAGTTGGAGCCCCATCTGGCTCTGTGCTGACAGCTCAGAGCCTGGAGCCTGCTTCTGACTGTGTGTCTCCCTCTCTCTCTGTTCCTCCCCTGATCGCACTCTGTCTATCTCTCTCTCAAAAATAAATAAAGAATAAAAAAGATATATTTTTTAATGTTTCTCCTTGCAATTGCTTTGAGCTAGTAGATACACTTCTAACATAGGACAGAGGCCTCTGTGCTCCCACAGAGGAAATATGCTAAAGAAACATACATTAGGAAATGCAGATTTAGAAAACAGATAGCTTGGAGACCTGTGTAGAAGAAGCTTCCTTCTTGGTCTTACGTGTGCTTTTTATTATCAGGCTGAAGTGACATACGGTAGGGATGTCACAGTAGATGCCAGTGTGGTTCATGACAGCAGGCTCCCTCACCCTCAGAATAGGGCTCTCCCTTGAGGCTCCTGTACATTATACATACCTCTTCAGTAGCTCTTGGTTCACTGACGTAATCGGCGTCGTCTGCATAGTCGCCCGTGTCCCCGTCCTCTCCGCTGCCGAGAGGTGTGGGTCCCTGGCGGCAGCCGCTTCCCCCTGTACCTAGCTCTCTGCTAGTCAAAATAAATTCAAAGTAATGAAAAATTATATTTGAGCAACAAGAAAATCGCACCGCAGAGGATGTATCGCAATCCATGGCTTTGTGAGTCTCCGGTTTCGTGTAACAACTAATGTGTGCTGAGTTCTGCCGTTTGCCAGGCCTGTTCTGACCATTTCATGTGTGTTAATGGGAGCAGCACTTATAATTGGCCCATGAGTTATGGCTGTTATTAACCCTGTTTCAGAGGTGAGGAAACTGAGGCTCAGACTGGTTATGTAACTTGCCCAAGGTTGCACAGCTGGTAGGGGTTAACACCTGGGTAGGACTCAGGCAAACTGACTCTGGAGACCGCAATCCGAATTCACCATACTGGACTGCCTCTACCAAGTCGTTAAAAAAATGTGAAAGAGCTGTCATTAGGAGAAAGGAGAAAGGTGCAGAACTGTGTGCCTAGCAAGCTCTTATTGTCATAGAATTAAGAGGTGGTGGAACATACTAGATGCCTTTAGATGCAAAGGATGGCTCTGAGGAGGAAACACAGGAAAATGGTTGACATTGGTGTCCTCTGTGGGAGCGAACAGGGAGACTGGGGACTAAGGGTGAGAACAAGGCTTTATTTTTACTAACTCTTCTTTGGAACGGTTTGGAATTTTTTTTTTTTTTTCTTCTACCATGGATATATGCTACCTTTTCTAAAACAAAATTTTTTTTCATCTCCTTGGGACTTTTCTAGCTCTTCAGATATTTGTCAGTTTGAAACAACATCTGATGGGGCTCATGCGTCATGTGTAAAACATTGGAATTCCTTGCTTTCAACTTCATTTCAGTCATTCCAGTGGACTCCAGTGTAATAATAGCCAGTGGTTTTCCACACTGCAGAAAGTAGTACCATACTTGCAAAAGAGAGTATGTGAGAGAGGGATCAAAGAAAGACAGAAATTTGGCCAAATCTTATACTTTTTTTTTTTTTTTAATATTTATTTTTGAGAGAGAGCACACGAGGAGGGGAGGGACAGAGAGAGAGGGAGACACAGAATCTGAAGCAGGCTCCAGGCTCCGAGCTGTCAGCACAGAGCCCCACGCGGGTATCAGACCCACCAATCACCGTGAGATCAGGACCTGAGCTGAAGTCAGACCCTTAACAGACTGAGCCACCTACACGCCCATGGCCAAATCTTATTCTTATGGTTATTTTTGACTTGGACTTTGAAAAGGATTTGTTTACGCAGTGACAGTGTGTTTGTTTGCTAGGACCACCATGACAAAGTGCCACAAAATGAGCAGTTTAAACAGTAAAGTTCTGCAGGATAGAAGCCAGAAATCCAGGCGTCCATAGTATGGGTTCCTTCCAAGGGTTGTAAGGCAGGGACCTGTTCTGGCCTTTTCTTCTTGCCTTGTAGGTGGCCACATTCACATGGCACTGTCCCTGTGTGCACGTCCGTCTCCAAATATGCCCCTTTTATAAGAGGACACCGGTCATATTAGATTAGGGCCCACCCTACATGACCTCATTATAACTTGCTAAAGACGAGATGCTAGCTCCAAGTATGGTCACATTCTGAAGTCCCAGGAATTAGGACTTCAACATATGAATCTTCAGGACCCCATTCGACCCATAACACTGCCATGATCCACTTCTCTCTACTCTCCCCTCAGCCTGGCCCAAAGAGTTCCTTGTCCTGATGTTTGGGCTGAGACTTTGGTCTTTGGGCTACCTACGGTGGAGAATATTGTTGACGTCATCCTTGAGGGGAAAAGCCAATGAAGGAAAAGTCACCTGTGGTTTGTCCTGAGTGCAAGTGTGGTTCTCTCCTTCCTAGGTGGTACCATGGTAACCTCACACGCCATGCGGCCGAGGCCCTTCTCCTCTCCAATGGATGCGACGGAAGCTACCTTCTGAGGGACAGCAACGAAAGGACCGGGCTGTACTCTCTCTCTGTGAGGTAGGATGTCTAAGAACTATGAATTCAATCTCGCCCCATCTCTTCCTTACATGGGCATTGCTTTATCATCACACTCAAATTGCCAGATAGCAAAATTCTCATGTCACCAGATAAAATTCTCTCAATTCCTGTTAGACCTGCAGGTCTAAGGATTCCAAGCTCTGAATGGTGGACTGTAAAAAAAAAAAAAACATTCTTCCTCCTTCCCTTGGCAGGGAAGAAGAAAATGTTAGAGCCGAAGGATACTTTACGAATCGTTTAGTGTCTTGCTTGACTGATGGAAAAACTGAAACCTGAAATGGTAAAGTGTCTTTTCACCCAATAAATCAGCAATAGAAACAGCACCGGAATCCAAATCCCTAAAACCTGGCCCAGCGCCCTGTTAATATTCATTGCTTCCTCTGGAAAATCAGAATGATTTGTGGCTGTGCAACTTTCATCACAAACTCAAGCAGGCAGTGAGGCAAATTTTAAGTTTTTTTCTGTAAATGGACTGACCTTTCTCAAGGCTCCACTTCCCCTGAATGTTAGTAAAACTAATCTAGTCCTTACCAACACAAACCGGTGATGGCCCAGTCCTTCTCTGGTCTTTCTCCTCCCCTGCTTCCTCCTGGTTGGCCTCCGTATCAGGGAAGATGGCCTCGCCAGGTGATAATCAGGACAGCGTCTGTTCCCTTGGCGTCTGAGGGCCTGTAGCAAGTCATTCTGGGTTTGCAGGGAGTTGGCCTCGGCTTAGACTGGGAATGGGAGGAGTCCATGAAGTTGCTCTCAGCCACCCACTCATTAACCTCAAACTGTGACTGTTTTATTACTGTTCTGATGGCGCCTCCATATACCCATGAAAATGGTCCCCTCTTCGTTCATCTTTCGCGCTGATCTGGCATAAGGAGGTTTTCTCTATTCTTTTCTGCTCCACGTGGTCTAGGCCTCCTTGTCACTAACTCAGGAGCAACACTTACACTCTTTTCTCTCTGAATCCTCTTTTTCATCTAGTTTAGCAGTAGTTTCTTTTGTTTTGTTTGTTTAATTTTTTTTAATGTTCATTTATTTTGAGAGAGAGCACATGAGCAGGAGAGGGGCAGAGAGAGAGGGAGACACAGAATCCAAAGCAGGCTCCAGGCTCTGAGCTGTCATCACAGAGCCCGACGCAGGGCTCGAACTCACAAACCATGAGATCATGACCTGAACTGAAGTCAGAGGCTTAACTGACTGAGACAGCCAAGTGCCCCTGTTTTGTTTTTTAAAGTCTCCTCTACTTCTGAGAGGGGGAAAAACTGGCTATAAAAGTATTTCCCTAAATAATTGATGGCAGGCTTCTATGAGCTCAAAAGAGAAGAATCACCATATTTTTTTATCTTCTCTTTGGGCTTCTGGACCTACGTATTTTCAAATTTTTTTTTCAATGTTTTTATTTATTTTTGGGACAGAGAGAGACAGAGCATGAATGGGGGAGGGGCAGAGAGAGAGGGAGACACAGAATCAGAAACAGGCTCCAGGCTCCGAGCCATCAGCCCAGAGCCTGACGCGGGGCTCGAACTCACGGACCGCGAGATCATGACCTGGCTGAAGTCGGACGCTTAACCGACTGCGCCACCCAGGCGCCCCTGGACCTAACGTATTTTCTACGCCACATAACAAATTACCTAAAATGTAGTGGCATTAAACAACATAAACTGATTATCTCACAGTTTCTGTATGTCAGAAGTCCCAGTGAGTTCTCTGGATTCTCTGCTTGGGCTCCGACCATGCCAAAATTAAAGTGCTGGCTGAGGCTGTGGTTCATCTGGGCCTTCACATGCTCTTCCTTCAGTCTCTTCTTTCTTCTTCAGCCCTTTTCACTCATGTCCTTGTTGCTGTAGGACTGAGCTCCCCACTTTCCATCTAGCTATTGGCCAGGGATCGCTGTCAGCTTCTGGAATCCACCCACCATTTCCTGCCAAGGGGCCCCCACAGGCAGTTCATAGCATGGATGTTTGCTTTCTTCTAGACCATCTAGAGCGAGTCCCCCTCTCCTGTGACCAGCCAAGGAAACCTTTTTGCTTTTACCAAGACTTTCATGTGATTAGGTCAGGCCCACCCAGAGAATGTCCCTATTTTAAGGTCAGCTAATTTGGAGCCTCTATTACCTGCAAAATCCCTTCATAGTAGCATCTATATTAGCATTTATTGAATAAATGGTGGAAAGTGTATGTAGTCCAGGGGCTGAGAATCTTGGGGTCCTGTTGGAACACTTCCATCCAGGGCATGTCTATAAGCCTATTTTAAGGGGAGTGGAAGAAATAGGTGGGAGGGTGAGGAGGTAAGTAAGAGGGTCACAGATTTTTAAAAAACACCTTTATTAACAGTTTTCATGTTACTCTGCTCTATTTTGCTTTAAATTTTTTCTAAATAACATTTTGGAAAAATTATTAATCAGACATGAATTTGTGCATGGCTGGAAGCAGGAATGTTACTTTCTCTGATCGACAGCAAAGGTGAAAAATTTATCAAGGGGTCAGGCTGCAAATCCTTTAATGCAAAGATCTTCCCCCGATCTCAAACAAACATGTGGAATTATTAGATCAAAGAATGCTAACTTGTCATCAATATATTTCTCATTGGAATGGTTAGATCAGAAACTTCTTCCAATTAGGTGACACATATATATCACATCTATATAAAAATGTAAAAAAAAAATAACCACGGGGGGCACCTGGGTGACTCAGTCAGTTGAGTGTTGGACTCTTGGCCTCAGCTCAGGTCATGATCTCACAGTTCATGAGCTCAAGCCCCACGTTGGGCTCTGTGCGGACAGCACAGAACCTGCTTGGGATTCTCTCTCCCCCCCCCCCCCCCGCCCCTCCTTGCTCTCTCCCTCTGTGTCTCAAAATAAATAAATAATCTTTTTAAAAAATCACCAACAGAGGTGACAGGAACCACAACCCAGCTCAAAAGAATGCCTTTTTTACTCATTCATTTGTTCACTCCATCAATAATAAATATCTAAGAGCATCCACTCTAGGCCAAACTCTTTGATAAGTGTTGTGGAAGGTTCAGGCTTTGCCCTCAGGAAGTGCAGCTCACAGGACAGTAGGACACTATACAAGTAGCTCATGACAAGGAAGAGTGCAGTGAATGACGGGAAAGGAGCCAGATGAGTGTGTGGACTGTCGAGGGGAGAAAAGCAAGTAACTCATGTTGTGAGTATCGTGGCGTACTTGACCCAGCAGGTGTCTTTGGGCTGACACTTGTTCAGAAACAAAGGGGGCGATGTTGCTGGTGAAGGGGGCTGCAAGAGCTCAGGGACAATAGCGGAAACTGTGAGGAGAACTGTAGGTCCGGTTGGATCAGAGAAGCAGTCCTCAGGGTGTGGTCCCCAGACTGGCGGCATCCCCAGAGAACATGTTAGGGATGCAAATTCTTGGGCCCCACACCCTGGACCTGCCAAATCAGGAATTCAGGGGGCAAGGCCCAGAAATCTGGGTTTTAACGAGCCCTCCAGGTGATTCCAATTTCTGATGCGTGCTAACGTTGGAGCAGGACTTACACAGAGAGGAGAGGAATAGCAGGAGTCAAGTACTTATCTATTTAGGGGCACCTGGATAGCTCAAAGCACCCGACTCTTGATTTCTGCTCAGGTCAATCTCAGTTTCTTGAGTTCGAGCTCCGCATCTGGCTCTGCACTGACAGTGTGGAGTCTGCTTGAGCTTCTCTCTCTCTACACCTCCCCTGGTCATGCGATCTTTGTCTCTCTGTCTCTCTCTAAGAGTAAATAAATACACTTAAAAATTATTTTAATACTAGTGTTTTCAATAATTGTGTTGTAATTCTCAGTTTTTAGAAGGGTTTCATGATGATGCTCATGCCTAATGTTATATTTCCCTTCAAAACAAGATAATTCATTTCTTAAATAACCTAAAGCATTTCTTTTTCCTTTTCAGAGCCAAAGACTCTGTCAAACACTTTCATGTTGAATATACTGGATATTCATTTAAATTTGGCTTTAATGAATTCTCATGTCTGAAGGATTTTGTCAAGCATTTTGCAAATCAGCCTTTGATTGGAAGTGAGACAGGTAAGCCACGAACAGATACTTGACCTATGAGACATTGTTTCAGGATGGAGGAAGGGAAAGGAGGATTTCATTAAATAGTTGTCACTTCTGTTGGGTTATGTACATACGATATGCGATTAGATATGGTTAGAAACAATTTTTTCCAATTGCTGTGCCATATGCTACATTAATAAATTTAATCTATATCTGTATCTATATATCTGTATTACCTTTACGAGAAAACAATGTGCTTTGAACAAAGTAGACAGTTTTTTTAGAATGTGATATAATAATGGATTGATTTAAAGTACACAGCTTAGGGGCGCCTGGGTGGCGCAGTCGGTTAAGCGTCCGACTTCAGCCAGGTCACGATCTCGCGGTCCGTGAGTTCGAGCCCCGCGTCGGGCCCTGGGCTGATGGCTCAGAGCCTGGAGCCTGTTTCTGATTCTGTGTCTCCCTCTCTCTCTGCCCCTCCCCCGTTCATGCTCTGTCTCTCTCTGTCCCAAAAATAAATAAACATTGAAAAAAAAATTAAAAAAAAAAATAAAAAAAAAAATAAAGTACACAGCTTAAAAAAATAGTCTATTCATTTTACAATAATATATACAGTAAACAAAGAAAAAAGAAAGGCTAGAACAACTTTCTGATTCCTCATAATTTTAGACATGGACAGTTTACATATTGGGACCACCCATAAAAGATAATGTTGAGCATTTTTTAAAACAGAATTCATACTTAAATGTTCACAAATATCACGGAATGTTAAAAATATTGACTGGAAATTGCTCTTTTGAACAATGCCTTTATTACATCATAAAATTCTGTTTCTCTTGGTTTTTGTAAGTCTTTACACTGGACTTAAATATGGATGGAAAATTTTGAATTTCCCTGTTTGAATGGTTAAAGTCCAACTAGAATATTCAAGTTAAAAAACAAAAGACACACTACCCGGGTATCTGAATTATCTAACTTGTTTTTCTGTACCAATTAAAGTAAGCAAAAGATCACCCTTATATCTGTGATACAGAATCACAATTTTATGTGGCCTAAACGATGGTAATTCTTGGGTAATCAAAAGTTGGGTGATTCCAGAATGTGTAGCAGAAGAGGAACTCAAGACTTAACAGTACAGCTATCTTACCATGAATGTGTTTATACTTGCTTTCTTGGTAAACATGGCCAGTGGACTTTTTGTTAACTTCAGTGTGGTTGTAGAGATGCCTCGCCAGTCTTTCCTCCTCTGCTGTTTCTGTGGCCTGGATAGACCCTGATATGAATCACACGGTATCAAGTGTAGATGAAAAGCACAGTGGAAACCACAGAGTAGTTGCCTTACTTTATACTGACCGCATAAGACCTATACTAGAATATTCCAAACTGAAAAACTGAAGCTATAATCTTTTTTTCTGGTGGAAATTCTTCCAATCGGCCCTGAAAACTACTTTACCAGCAGTAGTTCACATAAACAAATGACAAGTGGGTAT
Source organism: Herpailurus yagouaroundi (assembly GCF_014898765.1). Lineage (NCBI taxonomy): Eukaryota > Metazoa > Chordata > Mammalia > Carnivora > Felidae > Herpailurus > Herpailurus yagouaroundi. The sequence continues at coordinate 84,547,694 of NW_024412376.1, read as the reverse complement.
GCATTATTTATTTCCATTGCTACTTTGGCTATGGCAAGCATTTTAGTTTCTCAAATCCCTTCACTTCAAACTTACCTCCTACTTGTTTCCCACTCTATGCTTGACTTTATTCACTTCTTGATCATGAGAAATTGAGATTTTGAAACTAAAAACTTTGTTTTGCTATCCCTATTTGTGTCCTTCTTTATGTCCCCCAGGTCCTGATATAGTGCATGACACTTTGGGTGATGGATGGATGGGTGGATGGATGATGATTATGAGTGGGAACTCTTTGTCACTTCAAAGCCATGATAAGTGTTATCTTCCAGCCTTTTTTCTTCCTCCAAGCAACGTCAGCTTCCTTCTTTTGAACTCTCCTCCTAGACTCTATATTTAACCCATTTGATCATTCTCTGTGCTCCTTCCTGGACTTTATCCAAGTTACAGAACAGGTATACATTCTGTCTACCAAAAGGTTTCAAAAACCTTTAAGGTCAAAGTGAATGCAGTGGTTTCTGGGTGAAACTTTCTGGCACAGGTCCAATCTCCAGGCAAGAGGATCACCTAAGTCTTCTTCAAAGTAAAGGCTCCTTGACATTGAATTTAAGAAATGTTAAATTTCCCTGCAAATACAGTAATCTAACTAAAGAAGTTTTACTATTAATCCTTTGGGAGAGTGAAGATTTGTAATCCTGATTCCTAAGGTAGTTTTATCCAAAGCTAAAGTTTGTTGTATCGTTATCATTTCTATAATCATTTTTTACAATAAAATTCAGGAAACTAAGATTTTTATCCTCTCTGCTGCATCTTCTCTGTGCCATTCATTATCCAACAGGAAATTTGCTATTATTTGAATCCCTCGCTACAGGCTCTTGATGCTTATGGATATATACTTGACTTCCTAGCTTCCAGGCCTTGAGTTAGATATCACCAACTCTGAAATATTCCTCTTATCTGTCCCAGCCAGATGAAGCAAAGCCACCGAAGCTGGGAACAAGGGGAAAAACCCATGACAAAGAAGTGTTCCAATGTTGGCCCTCTGGGAGTAATAGGCCCCAGGAAACAAGATAACGTGCTGAAGTCATGATGACTCTTAAACCCAGCAGATTTTCAGAAGCCACAATCAGCACTATGACCTGTGAACAACAGTGAATGGAAACCAGGATGCCACCTTCTAAAAATAGGCCCCTTCTTGTTCATTTGAGTATTGGCTCTTGGTGTTGAGCAGCAGTGATCAGGAGGCCTCCAGTCTGATGATTTCTTGGTCTGCATCAGAGAAGTGCAAACCCTTAAAGTTTTCATGCAATTAAAGGTTACCAGGGGAAGCATTTGTCTGCACAATGGATGAGGCCAGCCAGGGTTCTTACCTCCAGATCCTAGAATGGAAAGGACTAGAACGGGGGATTTCAGGCCGCTCCTTTTAGCCCAGACCCCCGTCAGGCCAGCAGCACCTTGCAGTGCCTAGAGAGTGAGTTTATTTAAAAGAGACTTTCCCACACTTACCCACTGACAGGGACGGCACTGCATCTGAGGGCAATGGGCAGGACCTCCAAATAACCAATAGCTTTACCCGACTTCGCCTTGCAGTTAAATATAGTGTAGAGGGAAACCCAGAACACTCGGTTCTGGGTTCTAAGAAAATATTTGTATTTGGGATACGTAAAAGTGTTAACCTAAGGGGAAGAATACTATTTTAAGATCTCTTCTTTCCTATTTTATTCCTTTTCTCTACTCCTCAACTTCTCAGGATTTCTGTTTCCTTAATCTGAAGAATGAAGATTTCCTAAGCAAGAGCTGAAAGCCTCTTGACAACCTGAATATTCTACGGTTATAATTTCCTTATCCCTTGCATTTAACCTTTCCAATCTCCACGAAAGTTTCTGTTCACTCTAATTTCTCCTTATTAACAGCCATCAGCAGAATATCGTTAGATATTTCTGATTGCCAAATCCCAGTCATTTCCCAAGTAAATATCATGGTGACATTCAACATGCTCTCTTCCTTTACTTTCCTCAGTGGCTCTTTTGTCTTCTAACATTTTGTTTAATTCACTTTTTAAAAAATTTTTGTTTAATGTTCATTTATTTTTGAGAGGGAGAGAGAGACAGAGTGCGAGTGGGGGAGGGGCAGAGAGAGAAGGAGACACAGAATCCCAAGCAGGCTCCAGACTCTGAGCTGGTGGCACAGAGCCTGATGTAGGGCTCTAACTCGTGAACCTCAAGATCATGACCTGAGCCTGACCTAAGTCGGAGGCTTAACCGACTCAGCCACCCAGGACCCCTGTATAATTCACTTTTTTAAAAAATCTTTGCAAAAAATTAAAAAAAAAAACCACCTCTTTGCATTAGTATGTAAACCCTTTAAGAAGAGGGATATTTGTCATTTTTGTACCCTGATCATATGTCCCAGTAGGTACAAGAATGAATGGTAATAATTTTCACAACATTTCATAATTTCATGTTGGTTTCCCTTTATCTCATTACCAAAGCCTGCATTGCAGCTTGAATGACAACACATCAACCAGTGAACTTCTGACAATTAGTTTTTACTTCCAAAGTTTTGTTTTAATGTTTATTTATTTATTTTTGAGGGAGAGCATGAATGCATGCATGAGCCAGGGAGGGACAGAGAGAATCCCTAGCAGGCTCCAAAAGGGCTGTCAGTCCAGAGCTCAATCAGGGGCTTTCTGTGGGGCTCGATCTCAGGAACCATAAATCATGACCTGAGCAATCCAGGCGCTTCTTACTTCCAAAGTTTTTGCAAAGCATCATTTAAAATGATGCTTTGTGTGGTATGTATGCTCAGTAATGCTTAAATTCAGAATTTGCCTTTTTTTTTTGGTACATTTATTTTTGAGAGACAGAGAGAGTACAGAACGCAAGTGAGGGAGGGGCACAGAAAGACTGAAACACAGAATCCAAAGTGGGCTCCAGGCTTCGAGCTGTCAGCACAGATCCAAACACAGGGCTCATACTCACAAACCATGAGATCATGACCTGAGCCGAAGTCGGACGCTTAACCAACTGAGCCACTCAGGCGCCCCAGAATCTGACTTTCATTCGTTATGATAAGCTGCAATATAAAACTTTTCTTCCTACTTGTACATGGCTTCTAAATTCAACTCAAATAGACTTGGAAATTTGAGCCTTTTTTATTAGCATGGATACATTTGGGCCATTATTAATTTTTACTGTACCCTCTTATAATCAGCTAGGTTTCATACACATATATTCTTTGAACATAGAGAACATTTATCTTTATCCTTAAATGTCTTAATATTATTAGAACAAAAATTACCTTTCCTATTACCTTGTGTTTCTATTAGAATACTTCTGTATATGAAATTGCCATATACAATTTGTTATAGGAATTACTGTGTTGTGACTTTAAGCACCCACCCAGCATGAAAAAGGATGACACGAATCAAGTGTTATGTTTGTACTTACCCTTTATAATAATCCGTTCTCGGTTTTGAAGATCCCATCTGGTTCTTTCTTAAATGTCAGATTTCCACTTCTCTTTTTGTTTTGATGTGGGGATTCCCAACCTCTTGATAACTGCTGTCATTATTATTAATTTATTTTGTAACACCAGCCTTTTTACCCAGGTGGCATTTTAAAATAATTATGTTAAAATTCAGTGTAGTTTGAGAATTGTGTGCCATTTCTGAAAATAATCGATGACAACTCAGAATTCTGCCAAACCACAGCCAAGCATCACTCCTTTAGTTTCTGCTTGCCAAAAAAGCAAGTTTTCTCAGTTTGTCATAAGGTATGTTTGCAAAAGGAAGAGGCAGGCAGGGAAGGGAATACGGAAGCAACACGTATGGAGTACTCACTGAGTTCTGAACGGGCCGTTGGATGTTTTCGCAGATACCAAGTTATTGAATCTCCTGAACCATCCACGGTAATGTGAAAGTGGTCCCATTTTTAGATGAGGAATTGAAAACTTAGACATGTGAAGTTATTTGGCCAGTGTGGCACAGCCAGAAAACATCAGAGCTGAGAGTGAAATCCAAGCCAACCTGGTTCTAAACCACAGGGGCTTTCCATTCACCTCACTCTGTCCTGACGCTGGTCTACCAGTGACACAGCAGCACGACATTGCCACAGCACAGTGTGACCTTGAGTGGGTTTGGACAGGAAGATCTTTGCCACAACGACACAGTAGGATGTTTGTAGGACAGGGCAGAGCTATCCCCTAGTCTCTTCTTTAAGGTCTGTAACAATATTTTCGGTATGTGATGTAAAGGCATTGTTCTAAAGAATGTGAATCAATCTGAACTTCTGTCTTCGTGTTTACCGCTGTTCCTATGCTATTTACATGAATTGCCACTTGGGAAATTATCTTGGAGGACATCTTAAAACATAAAAGGCTGACTAAAAAACATGCATAGGCCCATCGCATTTATGTCTCTCTGGAAGAGATATAAGACAGCCTATGTAAATATGATACAGTAAAAGAAAATGTAAAGTTTGGGGTGCCTGGGTGGCTCGGTTGGTTGAGCATCCAACTTCGGCTCAGGTCATGACCTCACAGTTTGTGAGTTCAAGCCCCGCATCCGGCTCTCTGCTGTCAGAGTGGAGCCCGCTCGGATCCTGTCTCCCCACCCCTCTGCCCCTTCTCCCTTGTGCTCTCTCCCAAAAATAATCAACATCAAAAAAAAAAAAGTGACATTATAAAAAAGTAAATAAAACGTAAAGGTTAAATGAGAATGTGGAAGAAAAGGAAAATGAGACACAAAGACGCAATGATGTCAGAAGTAAAGTACTTTAAACGGGCAGTGTGCTTGGCAGGAAACAGGACACACCCTTGGTTACTAAGTGTCCTAGTATCTCTTGCCCCTGCATTAGGCTTGTGTGTGTAACTAGATTTACAGGACATTAGAATGGGAAGGGATCCCACAGACCGTTTCATTTTTCCTTTACAAATGGAGAAACCAAGGCCTGATGAGAAACGTTGAGGCAAAAACTCTCATCTCCTTTCCTCAGGCTACCTCCTCAAGGATCTGCTTGTTCGAATTTTGATTTCCATGTACACCCTTGCGCCGACAATAAAGTACATTTCACAGGCCGTAGAGAGTTTCCATTACTCCATAATGAGTAAATAGGTGAACTCCTAGTTCAGCTCCAGCCTCTGCCATTCATTCACCAGCTGTATGTCCCTGGGAAAATGATGTAACCTCCCTGAGATTCAGTTTCACCATCTTACAAATCAGAGCTGGTGACCTAACAGTTCATACCTTAATAGTTCCTGACTTGCTATTGAGGATTGAATGAGATTGGGTATGAAAGGCTATAAAAATCATTTTTAGCTTGGCATAAATAATCACTATTATTGTTTTTTAACAAAGCACCGTTATGGTAATCCCATCATATTGTCCGCAAGAGCTGCATATTCTTTGGTATACCATGAAGAGTTAGTTGGGGGCAATTAATTACATTTGTATTTATCAAGTGTTTATGTCATCTTCAAATTTTAAGCCAGCTCCGCAGAGGATTCAGATAAAGGATCACATAAAGTGACGGCTCCGCAAAGAGCGACCTGACTTGACTTGGACATTTTAACAGAATCTTCTGACCTGGCCAGCTGATCTACTTCTCCTCCCTCTGTGTAGTTCTCCCTGTGAGACTGGAAAGGGGCTATTAAAGCCCCTGTGTATGTAAGCGAACGTAGTTTGACCAGCATCATCTTAATGATGGGTTAAAGTTCATTTGCAGGGTAGGTTGCAAAGAAGAAAGGAGAAAGAGCTTGAATATTCCTGTCACTCCCTCTGGAAAGCCGCTTCCCACCGGCGAGAGATGACAGAGAAATCCGCCATGCACACACCAGTTGCCTAGCTTGTTTTCTGAACCTGAGGGCAATAACGAAGCATGAGTGGATGTAGTCTTATCTGAATTTAATTCAACAAATATGTATTGGGCGCCAGCCACGAGCTGAGGCCTACTAGCTACGGATGATGCGGTGATGAATCAGGTATCAACCTCATCCTCCAACATCTTACAATCTAGTTGGAAACCTGATGGGCAAGCACAAGCTTTAGTGCCTAAAAGAAATATTCTAAATAAAAGTTTCCCTGTTCAGAGCGAGATGTGCTCTTGTGCTACACTCCACTTCAGATATCGAACCAATGCCTGAGGCTTGAAAACTGTTCTGTGTTTCTGAAGCGCTGCGGGATACAAGATAAGGAGTCCTCCAATGCAGTCTCACCGTATCACAGACAGAGTGGGTGTCCTGTAAGTTACAGTTCAGCCAATGCAAACTGAAATGCTTGCCTTGGCCCTGCTCTGATCACCTCAAAAATGTACCTCCACCGAGTGTTTCTGAAACCAGGTTTCATATCAAAGGCAGGAAACAACAATCTCCCTCATGTAGTTCAGAAACTGAAGTGAAACTTGCAGCCAGGTTTCCAAGAGCTGGGCTGTACAGCTTCCTCTCTCCTCCCTCCACCAGCCCCTGCCTCCTGTTGCTTTTTATCTGAATCTTCCAACCAAATCCTGGAATTAATTTGCCCTGAATATCACTAAACCCAAGTTTCTCTCTTATGGGGCCAAGGCACTACCTTGGACCTTAGGTGGAAATACAATCAGTCTGTGGTGGCTACATATTCAAGTTTCTTTTGATTGCAACCAATCTTGGCTAGCTGAACTTAAAAAAAAAAAAAATAATGGAGGGAGGCGAATACAGGGAAATAAATGGATTTTCCTTGGGGGTGGTGGTGGTAAGGATTGGTATTCTCTCCCAGATTTTAAAAGCAGACTGAGCACCAAGAGACAATAACGAATCAGCCCCATGATCACGGCACCGCTGAAGCTTTCAGCAAGCTGACATGACTGCCTTGGTCCTGCTCTGATCACCTCAAAAGTGGGCCTCCACCGAGTGTTTCTGAGACCAGGTTTTATGCCAAATGCAGGAAAGAACAGTCTAATTCATGTAGTTCAGAAACTGAAGCTAGTGGGCCTTCTCTCCAGAGAAATCACTAAGCAGATCCCCGGAAGTAAGTCCCGTGAGTGCAGCCTGAGTGAGGTGTTTGTGGGGGAGGCCCAGGGTCTGTGGGGATCTACACTGGCATACAAGGATGGGGCAGTGGCTACGGAAGGGGAAATCACTCTTAGCCCAGCAGCCGTGCCAGGAAGCTCTATATATTATTGTTTTCTCTTGGGCAGACTGGTCAGCTAAGACCTTTCAGGGGGCTGGATGTTTATCAGTGGAAGTTGTCATTTTATAAGTGCTTTGCCATTTTCTTCATTCCACCATTCAATCCAGCCTCCTTCATGGTCTTACTAGTTAAAGTCAATGTATAGTCAATTGTACTTTCCTGTTGACTCAATATCATTTCCCTCAGTTTAGCTTTTGTTGGTGAGACTTTAGAAGAGGTTTTCGAAATAGAATTTGGTTCCCCCTAGTGGAGATTTGGACAGCTGTACTTGGCCTTGTGGCCGAAGCCGGCCTTGCCCGAAGCCGGGGTAATGGTAGACCTGGGAGGCTGGTTCCTCCCAGGCTCTTCTCTGACTTAACCCTGAATTACTGTGGCATCCATTTATCTACTCACTCATCAAGCTTTCATTATGTCAGCATCTCTACCAGGAAGTGGGATTGCAAAGGTAAATTTGGCACTGCTCTAAAGAGACTCACAGGGTGGGGAAATGCACCTGTTGAAAAGGCAATGGCTTCATAATACCAAGTGGTTATAGCATTGTGACTCAGGCAGCATTCCTTGCACACAGATCTTACACTATAGCACAACTGGCCCCCAAGGCTATGCTTATCTCCTGGGCACTGTACTATGGTAGGCAAGCTAATGGCCCACCCAAAGATGCCCATGTCTCTCCCTGGACCTGTGAATATGTTATGTTATGTGGCATGAGGGAATTAAGATTGCAGATGGAATTAAGAGTACAAGTCAGCTGACTTTGGATGGGGAGGTGTGCGATTACAATGGTGTGTCCATTGTAATCATAAGGATCCTTATAAGTGAAAGACAGAGGCACAAGAGGGAGACCCAGAGACATGGCAGTGTGAGCAGGCCTTAATGCACTGTTACTGGCTTTGAAGATGGAGGAATGTGGCCACCAGGCAAGGAATGCAGGCAGTTTCTAGAAGCTAGAAAAAACAGGGAATGGATTCTCCCCCAGAGATTTCCGGAAGGAAAGCAGTCCTGCCAATACCTTGATTTAAGATTATGAGATGCATTGCAGACTTCTGACCTCTAAAACTGTAAGGTAGGGGCGCCTGGGTGGCGCAGTCGGTTAAGCGTCCGACTTCAGCCAGGTCACGATCTCGCGGTCCGTGAGTTCGAGCCCTGCGTCGGGCTCTGGGTTGATGGCTCAGAGCCTGGAGCCTCTTTCCGATTCTGTGTCTCCCTCTCTCTCTCTGCCCCTCCCCTGTTCATGCTCTGTCTCTCTCTGTCCCAAAAATAAATAAACGTTGAAAAAAAAAATTAAAAAAAAAACTGTAAGGTAATAATTTTGAGTTGTGTTAAATCACTACGTGGTGATTTGTTACAGAAGCAACAGGAAACCACTACAGGTAGTATACTTGGGTACGTGCCAGAAAAAAAAAATTGGCTAGATACATCTTTCTAAAGCATCATTTAAAAAATTATTTTCATACTGGGGGCCGTAGGTGGCTCAATTGGTTAAGCGTCTGACTTCAGGTCATGATCTCGTGGTTTGTGGGTTTGAGCCCCCGGATGGGCTCTGTGGTGACAACTCAGAGCCTGGAGCCTACTTCGGATTCTGTGTCTCCCTCTCTCTCTCTCGCTCTCTGTTTCTCTCTCTCTCAAAAATAAACATTAAATTTTTTTTAAGTTGGGTTATAGATGTAGTTTGGATCCTTATAAAACATTATTTTCATATTAAACATGGAAAAGTAGGGGTGCCTGGGTGGCTCAGGTGGTTAAGTATCTGACTCTGATTTCGGCTCAGGTCATCATCTCACGGTTTGGGCTCGGTGCTGATGGTGTAGAGCCTTGGGATTCTCCCTCTCTCCCTCTGCCTCTATCCCACTCTTTCTCAAAATAAATAAATAAGCTTAGAAAAATGCATGGAAAGGGGAGAAAGCATAAGATTTCACGTTTTTTCTAACTTGCGAGCTGCTTTGAACACTGGGGTCCAGTCCCCTCTCCTCCACGATCAGACGGAAGGGTTTAGGAGGCACCAATACATCTTGGAGCTGCCATCAGTGGCTCCTAGACTCTGCCATTTTTACTCTCAGCACAATGTCACACATGGGTCTTTGTAAACTCAACATTTAAAAATTCATGCTCCCAAAGACGCAATCATTAGATTTTCACTTAAGAGTTTACAACTACTCTATATCAAAGCATAATAATATCTAACATTTTCTTTTTCACTATCCTTTTCACAAACAGTTCTTTATTTGGTGCTTCAAAGAGCCTTGTAAAGACAGGGTAATTCTTCCCATGTGTCCGGGGAGGAAACAGAAGCTAGAATGACCGTCCAAGAGTCAACAGGCACTGAGTGGCAGGGGTGGCTCTTTCCATGATGCCACGGTGACTGCCTGGCGCATCACTGGGGGTGGTTCTCTGGGGGGGTGGGGTCACCATGGAGCCAACCGCACATTCTGCAAGCATCTGGCACGTTGTGATTGTGTCACACGGCCCCTGAGTCTGCACAACGGCTGCTCTTGATTCACGCGTCTCTGCTTTCCTTATGACTGTCAAACCGTAACCGGCCTCTTGTCCTGATATGACTGGATCTGTTCTCATGAAAGGGTCACATTGACAGGAGAGCACTGACGATGTGCAAGAGTGGGACCGGGGCTTCAGATAGCTGTGAAGGCCAGTTTTCGCTGTGATCCCAACGCTATGGGTGTGAACTGGATGCTCAAGAAAGAGGAGGCCAGAGTCTCATTCTTTTCTGGGGCCAAGGTCAAGGACCCTCTCCTGGCTTCTCTCAGTGTTCCTTTTCAAGTGATAGCAGGGCGCCACGTGGGCGCAGTATCAGAGGCCACGGTTGTGTGTTTGCAGTCAGTTCATTGGGCATGCTCGAGCCCCGTGGAATGGTTGGGCTTTGTTTGTAGGTCTATTATTGTTATCAAGTGCTTTTTAACTGCAGAGGTGGTCTTTCTCTTTCCTCGTCTCTCTCTCTCTCTCTCTCTCTCTCACTCTAATTCAAGGTCCATACTTTCTATAATCTGTTGAAGTACCTTTTCAAAGAGGCCTTTCTGACCACCTTTAAAATACCACCTTCTCCCGATGCCACCCTCATCCCCCACTACGCCTGTACCTTGCTCTATTAGGGTTTCCATAACACTTCTCTCCCCTGACATACTTCTTTTCATTTTTTCTTCTCCTCCCCTAGCAGAGGATCAAGTGCTCTATCTTCTTTGTTTGCTGCTGTAGTCCCGCTGCCTGGACAAGTGTCTTGCCCATAGTAGAGCTCAAGAAATATTTGTTGAATGAATTACTGTATTCTTTACATCTCTGCCCATGTTGGGTACAATCTCCGTCCTGCCTTTATAAGACCCAGTGAAATAAAAAGCAAGAAGCCATAGCAAAGGGAGAAAGAAAACCTTAACTTACTCATTTTGTAAAGTATCCAGTTCCTGCTCGCTGGGTGATTGGGGCAGGGAAGGGTGTAGAGGGGGGATGGTCAGAAACATGGTGTCAGGTGGGCTCTCAGCTTCAATGTGCCATGCCCAAGGCCCCAAAGACTGGCCCCTTTTGGAGCCCTTGTGCTGCCCAATCCCCTCCTCCAGATGGAAGTGAAGGCAATCACACATAAGCCAGTTCAGGTCATGTTCACTGGAGGAAAGCGAAAGCTTCACGTAGTTTATTTTGTTAATTGGGTGTCAGGAGACAGTAGGGAAAATGCAACGAGTCCAGTTTTTTGAGATCCACTGATTTGTTAGAAGGCTTGTTCTGAAACGAGTGAGAAATAAGATCTATGGACTGAATCCTCCCATGCCTCCGTGCGTTTGTTGGGTTTTGCTCTCATGGTTTTTATAAAGCCTACCTGGAAAACTTCCAGTTGTAGCTTCAGGTCTGGATCCATGTTGTCTCCTCTACGAAATCTTTTCCAATGTGTTCTAAAGGAGGGGTCTTCGGGGGCCCCGGGCACCACCGGTATGCTTTGCCCACATCTCTGACGCTGGCCTCGTCACCCTGTTCATGCACATGACTACCCGTGAAGTGACATCCCGTGCTAGTTCTGTCTGAGCACTACGAGGACAGAAACCATCGCATCATGCTTTATATCTTCAGCGTCCAGCTTAAGTGCCTGGCATATAGTTGGTACTTGATAAACGTCGAGAAACGAATGAGTGAATAGGTGAAAAACAAGAGACTGAAATCTAGACACGTTATCTGGTCATTTAGCATTTGGACCTTCTTTCTGGGGCTCCTCTTTGATGAGGTTCTTTTATCTTCATCCAGGCACTCTGATTGTTCTGAAACATCCCTATCCAAGGAAAGTGGAGGAACCATCCATTTATGAATCTGTCCGGGTTCACACAGCAATGCAGACGGGAAGAACGGAAAGTGACCTCGTGCCCACTGCACCCTCTGTAAGTGGCCCTCCATCTGACCACAGCGTTTTCACTGTCTAAACGTGGTAATATGCAGTAAGAGTTCAAAGGTTTTCTATATTTTTTAAATGTTTATTTTTGCGAGAGAGAGAGTCTAAGCCAGGGAGGGGCAGAGAGAGAGGGAGAGAGAATCCCAAGTAGGCTCCACACTGTAAGCACAGAGCCCGATGTGGGGCTCAAACTCACGTACGGTGAGATCATGACCTGAGCCTAAGTCGACTGAGCCACCCAGGTGCACTGACTGAGCCACCCAGGTGCACTGAGTTAGATAGTTTTAAAAGGATGTTTGTCCACATAAAAATTCTAACTTGTGATATAAAACCTGGAAAGAAACATAAGGTTTGAAGCCCGTGACTCAGTTCACCTGGTCCATCTGGCAAATCATCAAAAAATACATTGCCATAGTGAGGATTCTAAGTACCTTGAAAATGGCACTTAGGGGTGCCTGGGTGGCTCAGTCAGTTAAGTGTCCAACTTCAGCTCAACTCATGATCTTACAGTTTGTGGGTTTGGGTCCCCTATTGGGCTCAGTGCTGACAGCTCAGAGCCTAGAGCCTGCTTTAGATTCTGTGTCTCGCTCTCTCTCTGCCCCTCTCCCCTTGTTGTCTCTCTCCTTCTCTCTCTCAAAAATAAATAAATAAACACTAAAAATAAAAAAAGAAGAAAATGGCACTTAAATTCTTCCCTTTACTTAGCTAAACAAGTTCTTGGTAGAATGGGTGAGAGATGTAGATGTTCACATAGTTGGCTAAACTGTTATTCTGCCACAAGTTTCTTATATTAAGAAAATTTGTGGGGCGGGGGCACCTGGGTGTCTTAGTCAGTTAAGTGTCAGACTTCAGCTCAGGTCATGATCTGTGGTGCATGAGTTCAAGCCTCGCACTCGGCTGTCTGCAGTCAGCACAGAGCCTGCTTCAGATCCTCTGTCCCCCTCTGTCTCTGCACCTCCTCTCTCTCTCTCTCTCAGAAAACAAACAAATAAATAAATAAAAACATTTAAAAAAAAGGAAGAAAAAATTTTTTTACATCTCAATGGTCTGCAGAGGAACAGTATTCCCCACTTTGACTATAAAACATCAGGATGTTATTTTTTTCCTATTCTTTTTTCCCCCTCCTGAATGAAGGGTATGGACGGACGGACAGACAGAAAATATTTGCACTTCTTTTTTTAATTTCTTTTATTGTTTATTTATTTTTGAGGGAGAGACAGAATGTGAGTGGGGGAGGGGCAGAGAGCGAGAGGGAGACACAGAATCAGAAACAGGCTCCAGGCTCTGAGCTGTCAGCACAGAGCCTGACGCGACGTGGGGCTCGAACTCACAAACTGTGAGATCATGACCTGAGCCAAAATCGGGCGCTTAACCAACTGAGCCACCAGGCGCCCCGACATTCGCGCTCCTTTGCAATGTGGGCCTTTGTTCAATTTCAGTGCAACAGCAGCACTCACTGTTCCTCAAGTCCATTTCTGTTTGCTCTATGAGCTGTGAGCCTGCAAGGAATCCTCCCAGAACTGCTTCCCTGCCCTGTGCTCAGAGCTCTCACACTCTCCCTCTCTGCCTTGCTTGCCAAATACTCCCGGTATAAGACATCAGGATTTGTGTGGATGATAAAGAAGACAAAAAATGAAATACGGAGAACCAACTCTAGACGGCAACTATGACACTTGAAAAAAATCATCCCTTGAAGGTATTAGGCTACAAATGACAAACGTGTGGCCTCTTTGTCTCTGCAGAACTTTTCCTACCCTGCCACCAAAGAGATCTTTCTTAAAAAGCAGATCGGTCACTTGACCTCCCTGCTTAACCTTGGGTGGTGGCCGCTGTCTTCCCCTCCCACCTGGCCCTGTTCATCCTTCTGGCCTCACCTCTGCTCCTCTCACACTCACAGTCATGTGCATCCCTCTGGCTCTGCTCCTTCTCCTCTCCCTGCCTCAGGTACACTGTGAACACCACTGCTGTGCCCTCACCCTTCAAGGCTCATCAGAGATTGGTGCCTCTCAGGAAACCTTCCTGGGCACCTCCTAGCTTTGGTGAAAATGCCCCCTTTTGTGCTCTGAGCACCCACTGTTCACTTTGATCCTGCCATCATCACGCTGGAGGCTAATAACCACTTGTGCATTTGTCTGCCGTCCCCGCGGTCTGACACTTCTCAGGACGAGAATCCGAGCTTGTCATTGGAGCTCTGTAGCCTAGCCTGGTTCCCAGGCGCACGTTACATTTTTTGCTACTCTGCTACGTCTCCTTGAAAGTAAGCATTGTGGGAATTGGGTGAAAGGGGTATTTTAGCTTTGTTAGAGTTGGAAGAGGAAGTATCAAACCTCAGAACCAGCAACATTTAGGAAAGCAAGACAATGAATAGTTCCAAGTCAGAACAGACCAAAGGCCAAGTGAAGACTCACTCTTGGGGTGCCTGGGTGGCTCAGCCGGTTGAGCATCTGACTTTGGCTCAGGTCATGATCTCACGGTTCGCGAGTTCAAGCCCTGCGTCGGGCTCTGGTGCTGACAGCTCAGAGCCTGGAGCCTGCTTCAGATTCTCTGTCCCCTTTTCTCTCCGCCCCTCCCCTGCTTGTGCTCTGTCTCTATCTTTCAAAAATGAATAAACATTAAAAAAACAGAAAAAGACTCAACTCCTAATCATTTTCCAGCCAACCCGCCCTCCCTGACTTCGTCTTTATGCATCCTTACCGCCTTACCAATCACCTCACATCTCTTTCATTTGTCCAGTCCATGTAACTTCACATTCTCCTCAGCTACACCCCCTCCCCCAACCGAGATCCCTGCTGCTACACCCGCCCTCCCCCCACCCCTCACCGAGATCCCTGCTCAGGGTCAGCTGCACCATACTCTACTACGTGTGTTCTTTATCAACAGTAAATTGCAGGACCTGATCTGTAGAGCTGGCGTGAACATGGGATGTAGCTCCCTTAGGTAGAAATAGACCTCTTTGAACCAAATTCTGAAAGCCTCATTGCTTACCTTCTTTGCTCACTCCGAGTGTGGGATGGATTCCCCTGCCCAAGCATCTCAGTATGACTATACACAGAACGTTCTGTACAATGGGGTTTTTAAAACAGTGGTGACTGATTGGTGGAGTGTGGCTGCACCCACACTGCGGAATGACAAATCCATGAAGCTTATTGTGCATCAATACAGGCAGAAAATTACCAATGTTTTCCGGTGTCGCAGGCAGAGAGAACAGTACAAAAGCCCTGAGGTGGGGACTAAACAGAGGTGCTTTGTAGACTGGCAAGATCAGAACGATTGGCATGAAGTGAGCGAGAGGGCAAGTGGTGGAAGATGAGATTATTGAGGGAAGGAGGGGTTGATCGCCTACAGCAGTGGGGTTCTTAAGGGGCCTGCTGCCCAGCTGAGTGTTGGGAAATTCGCGGTGCTTTGGGGCCCTCCTGGCATCAGTGGGTGTCAAGAACTGAGAAGAGCCTTAGACTTCACCCTGCTTGCAGACTAACAAAGCTCCACAGCCTCATGCCAGACTTCTGTGCATCTGCCTTTCCTCTGGAGGGAAACACTATTTCTATCTTCCAAAGTCATTTGATCGGGAGCGCCTGGGTGGCTCAGTCAGTTACGCGTCCGACTTCGGCTCAGGTCCTGATCTCGCGGTTGGTGAGTTCGAGCCTCATTGGGCTCTGGGCCGACACTGCAGAGCCTGCTTGGGGTTCTCTCCTTCCTCCTCCCTCCTCTCTCTGCCTCTCCCCCACTTGCACTAAGGTTGTTTGTTCTTAAAACAAGCATGCCTTAAAAATAGCTCTGGGACAAAGGGCTGGTGCCTTGCTCATAAGACATACAGAAACATGAGAACCCTGAAGACTTGTTTCCCAGCAAAGGCAGGGGCCATGGAGGCTAAATGTGCCACCACACATAGGGGAGAATTATCACGTCCAAAATGTCAGCTGTATTAACAATAGGAAAGGCCTTGTAGAGAAAATAAATACTTTATTTTTGTTCTAAGTGTCGAGGAGAAATGATACGGGTTTTGAGCAACGTAATTTAAGTTTTAAAATTTTAAGACGCTCATTCTCACCACTAAGTGCAAAGTGGAATGTGTTGCAAAGTTGGGGCGAGGTGCCCAGTTAGGGGGGCTGTTGGCGCAGTCCAGGGAGAGACGGTGGCAGTGGAAACTGAGAGCGGGGATAAGAACTGGTGAACTTCAGGGTGTGTTTTGAAGGTAGAAGAGATGAGACTTGCAACAGGTTGAATGTGGTATGTAAAGGAGTCACAGAGTAGGCCTCCTGCACTTTACTCATATGGCCAAGTTGGCAGGAGGGGCGGGTTTGGCAGATGGGAAGAAGCAGTTCTGTTTTGGCTCTGGGAAATGTGAAATACCAATTGCTTCTGCTGATGGAGATTAAGTGAGATAATATAGTTCAAGAGCCTGACATAGAATAGGTCCTATCTAAAATGTTAGCTCTCTGGGGCTCTTGGGTGGCACAGTTGGTTAAGCGTCCGACTTCAGCTCAGGTCATGATCTCATGGGTCGTGGGTTCAAGCCCCGCATCGGGCTCTGTGCTGACAGCTCAGAGCCTGGAGCCTGCTTCCGATTCTGTGTCTCCCTCGCTCTCTGCCCCTACCCCACTCACACTCTGTCTCTGTCTCTGTCTCTCTCTCAAAACTAAGGACACATTTAAAAAAATTTTAATACAATACACTATAATACAATAAAATGTTAGCTTCCTGGGGTGCCTGGGTGGCTCAGTCAGTTAAGCCAAGTCGGAATCTTGATTTCAGCTCAGGTCATGATCTCACAATTCATGGGTTCGAGCCCCACATCTGCCAGTGTGGAGCCTTCTTGGGATTCTCTCTTTCACTCTCTCTCTGCCCCTCCCTTGCTCGCTCTCTCTCTCTCAAAATAAATAAATAAACTTAAAAAGTATGATAATAAAATGTCAGCTTCCTTAGCTTCCCTGTTATGGGATTCATCCTCTTTTTAATGACTCCTTCCTTCTAAAATTTCTGTTCCCTTTGCTTGTGCAACATTTTTCTCTCTTTATTCTGTTATCTTACTAATATAAGATACATTGTGACATCATAATAGAACAAAATACCCTATAAGGAATTTGGTTTCTTCATAAATTTATGAAGTTACAAAGTCTTCACCTTAGGGTCCTTGTTTTAGGCATATTTCTATTTGCACTGTTCCCCACCATTCCTTACATTTTATAGGTGCTAGTTATGTGTGTGATAGTTACCCTTGAATTAATGCTACATGAGTGAAGAAATGACTCATTGTCACTTCATGTGTCAATAAGTCTGCATTCCTGAAATTTCTTTCCACTGAACGGAGGCCTCGAGAGATGGTCTGTGAAAAAGGGATGCTAGGATAGCAGAGGATCACGTGATAAAATAAATATGGAAATGCTACCTCTACTGTTCCTTCTTAAAATTCACAAGGCATATTAGCATCATACAGACTCGGGGAAGTAAAGAAATGTCTCTACTTAGTCCAGCGTTTCCCAAATGTATTGACCCAATGTCAGTCCACGGGTGTGTGCCTGGGTGCGTAATACCCGTGCAACAATCAAAGCAATGGGTTTCACGTGACACACTTTACCAACCCCGACTTTTACAAGTGATGTGATGTGGCTTATTATTTGCAAATTGCTAACTCAAGTTAGAAGAGAGTCTCTCACTTGTTGTCTGTTGCTATAGGATTCCCCCAGAAGATCCAGTCTGCAAACAGTTTCTCCCCACACAGGGAGGATGTTCAAGAAGGCAATTACTCAAAGATCAATGGCAAGCTTGTGTTCCTTTTTAAAATAGGGCAGAAATAGACAAAAATCACGTTGTGATAGATCTGAGCTTTACTTGGTGCTTCTCTCTTTTTCAGCTGGGCACCAAAGAGGGTTACCTCACCAAACAGGGGGGCCTGGTCAAGGTAAGGAAATGGGTTTCTGCCTGGAGCCAGCCACAGAGAAAGAGAGCATGTCAGTAGACTCAATTCCCACGTTGACATTCTTTTAAAACATGCTTGCCCACTCATTTTGACCCAGTTAAAATATTTCTCTGTTTCAAGAGTTGATCTTTATGACTAATATTGGTCAAAATTCTGGAAACTCACTTGACTGTCTTTGGCAAAGTCAAATGTGTAAGAGTAGGCCTACAGTTAATACTCCCCAAAACTTACAGTCCTTTTAATGGAACAATAGAGGATGAAGGATGAAAGTAGCAAGTTGACTCTAGAACATTCTTCTTTTTCATTTTTTTAACAGAGAAGTGAAAATTGTATAAAATGTTTACCCAAAAGTAGGCCAAAAATATCACTGGCATTAATGTAACTATGTTATAAAATCCTAAAGGAAACACAGTTTAGAACTTGACTAGTGTGGGGTATCCAACTGTCCCTCCATTTATGTCATTGTACCAAGATGGCCTTCATGGAATAGGTCTACTCTTCCCTATTTTAAGAGTCGGGGCACTTAACCTCTGTCATGGGTACTGGCCTGCTTGAGTTCAACCTAAATATTTGTTTATTTGTGTCCCTACTAGACTGGATGCTTTCTAAGGATAGGAAGTATTTATATTCACAGCATATCTGTTTTTAAGTTCTCTGTTACCTCTTTTAACTGGACACATTGCCACCCGAGATGAGGGTTCTGTCAGTACGTAAGAAGGAAGAGGTGGGAAACACCAGTTCCTGCCACCAATACCATGGAATTCTTAGGCAAGTCTTAGAAAATTATGTGGTTTGAGGTTCCTAAACTTCAATTTGTGTATTTGTTAAACAAGAATATCGGCATCATATAAGGATTGGCTATAATATATACGAACATCCAAGGATAGTATGTAACCCATAGTAGGTGCTCACAAAATGGTATATATTCTTATTATGGAGTTAATAAGACAGACATTTAGTAGTTTGTTATAAATAACCTTGGATATTTATGATAGACCATTTCTTCTTATTTGTTTAAGTATGTCAATATCTCTATCTTCATTATGAACTTAAAGCATGAAATCACTTTAGTTTTTGTAGATATTTTGAACATTTTCTTCAGAAATGACTTACCACAACAATATTTTATTGGATCTAATCTTCTAGATACTATTGAAATTAAAGGAAACGACCCAGTTCGAAGATTGCATTCCTATATTCAAAACCTGCATGTTTTAATTATTTTTTTTCTCAGACCTGGAAAACAAGATGGTTCACATTGCACAGGAATGAGCTGAAATACTTCAAAGACCAGATGGTGAGAAACATGATACATTTGCCCTTTACAAATCAGCTCTCTAGATGCAAAGAACATCTGCCTTTGAAATCCCTGAGATTTTCTTTATGAGTACCTGAAACGCCAATAAGTGATTGGAAATGTGTGTTCTTGATTCCTGATATGAGAGTTGTTTTCTTTTTAAGTAATCTTTACCCCCAACATGAACCCTCGGGGTTCAAACTCACAACCCCGAGATCAAGAGCTGCATGCTCCACGGACAGAGCCAGCCTTGTGCCTTAGGCAGAGTTCTTCCGCAAGGATGAGATGTGTGTCCCAGAAACGGATCTTTTGAACTGCTAAACCAACTTCCCAAGGCACATCATTCCCTTGTTTAGGGCAATGGGTTTGTTGTCTTGCTGGGGTGTATTAGCTTTGTCTGCAGCAGTTTCTCCCTTTAGTATAAAATATGTCCTTTCCCATGCCCATTTCATGAAGCCAGTTTGAAATTATTTTATTTCTTCTCACTTTCCCTACACCAAATTTCCGAGAAAGTAGAAGTTTAAAAACATGAAAGAAAAATATGACTCCCTTCTATGTGTAAAATCCATCTCCAATAAGACAAATATATGGCTTCACTCATATGAGGACTTTAAGAGACAAAACAGATGAACACAAGGGAAGGAAAGCAAAAATAATATAAAAACAGGGAGGGGGACAAAACATAAGAGACTCTTAAATATGGAGAACAGAGGGTTACTGGAGGGGTTGTGGGAGGGGGGATAGGCTAAATGGGTAAGGGACATTAAGGAATCTACTCCTGAAATCATTGTGGCACCATATGCTAAATTAAATTAAAAATAAATAAATTAAAATTTTTTGGATGTAAATTGTATGTAAATTAAATTATGTAAATGTAAATTAAAAATAAATAAATTATTAATAAAATAAAATAAATTTTAAAAATCCATCTCCACTAAATTTAAATTGATAAAGGAGCACCTGGGTGGCTCAGTGGGTTGAGCATCTGACTTCGGCTCAGGTCATGATCTCACGGTTGATGAGTTCGAGCCCCCCTTGGGGCTCTGTGCTGACAGCTCAGAGCCCTGGAGCCTGCTTTGGATTCTGTGTCTCCCTCTCTCTGCCCCTCCCCCACTCATTTTGTCTCAAAAATAAATAAACATTAAAAAAAATTTTAAATAAATAAATTAAATTGATAAAGACAATCTCTTCCTAACATCCAGTTTCATGAATAGCAA
Organism: Herpailurus yagouaroundi; assembly: GCF_014898765.1. Lineage (NCBI taxonomy): Eukaryota > Metazoa > Chordata > Mammalia > Carnivora > Felidae > Herpailurus > Herpailurus yagouaroundi. The sequence continues at coordinate 84,527,744 of NW_024412376.1, read as the reverse complement.
ATCCCCAAACCAGGGGTTATGACTTCCCTTCAGGAAGGTTCTCTATGATCAGTCCCCTTAATGAAAGTAAAATCGACAAGGGCATATAATGGAAGATTTTTAGGGGGATAAATGATGGACAAATTTGTGTGTTTTATTGTGATGACATATAAGTTGCTTTTTTTTTTCTTTTTTTGAAGTCACCAGAACCAATTCGGATCCTAGACTTAACAGAATGTTCAGCTGTACAATTTGATTATTCACAGGAAAGAGTAAACTGTTTTTGGTAAGTTGTCTTGCAAGGAAATGATTTTAAACGTCTTCTTGGCAGACAATTACTTTAGCTGAGGAATAAAAAAAACCCTGTATGTACAAATGTCTTGATCTGAGGGGCACGGATGTAACTAACACACGGCGTATGTATGTTAGGAATGCTACAGCTGAGCGTGACATAATACCTCATTTAAAGTGACTTAAACCAATAGGCAGGTCCGGCAGCATAACTGTTTACGTTGTACACTGCATAAGTATATACGTAACAGAATGCCACCAACATCTCAGCTTTATTCCTTTGGAGTTTTTTACTCATTTTAAATTTTAACTTTGTTGACTGCAACAATGGGTGATTTGTATTATTATGACTATTTCTGGCAGATAACACAAAAGTGTTTCGTTCTAACCTAATCAGTGCATCATGACAATTCTCTGACTAGGAGACGTGTCTTGAAAAAGGAGTACTTTATTTTCCATCAACCTTAATGTTTTTCAAACATACCCACATACCTTTCAGTTAGGTGCATTATAAGTATTTTGCCATTACCTGCTATATCTCTATCCATTCACTTTTTTTCCTGAACAAATTGAAAGTAAGTTGGAGACATCATGGCACTTTATCTATATATACCTGGGCATGTACCCCCTAAGAATAACAATGTCACCATTACACATCCAAGAAAATTAACGTTAATTCTGTAACATCTACCAGTAATGGATATCTTTTAAAAATTCACTTAAAGGGGGGTGCCTGGGTGGCTCAGTCGGTTGAGCAACCGACTTCAGCTCAGGTCATGATCTCATGGTTGATGAGTTCGAGCCCCCCGTGGGGCTCTGTGCTGACAGCTCAGAGCCTGGAGCCTGTTTTGGATTCTGTGTCTCCCTCTCTCTCTGCCCCTCCCCGACTCATGCTCTGTGTCTTTCAAAAATAAATAAACATTAAAAAAAATGTTTTTAAAGAAAAAAAATAAAAATTCACTTAAAGGTACCATATGAGCCAGTGGTGGGGCGGGGGGGGGGGTGGTTATTGGTTATATAACAAAATATCAGGAGGCAGGCAGCTAACATGACAAGATGGGAACCAGTGTCTCTACATTACTCTTGACCTTGAGCAATTCATTTGCTACTTTAGTGTCCAAGACAACTACTCCAGCTTTAGGCCTCACATTTTCATGTCAGTCATGAAGAGGATGTAGGAATGGGATCACCCATACCTGTCCCTTTTTATCAGGAAAGCAGGCATTTTCTCGGAAATCTATCAGATTTCCCCTCCTATCTCATTGGCCAAGGCTGGGTCCCATGGCCATCAGCAGCAGCAGGGAAAGTGAGAAAACTAGTATGATCATAATTGGCTCCAACTAATTATAATTTATTGCCTGGGGTTCTGTTAGCAAGAAGAAAGGAAAAATTATCTGCATTAATAGGCAGTTAATAATGTCTCTCACAGGGAGTACCAAACAATGACAATTCCAGAAACCAGTTCTATATAGTACCACCACTATCCCCTCACCACCCAACTGGGCCTCACACCAAGGTTTACCTTCTATACACAGGGACTTACTTCTTGTCTATTCAACATTAATCACTGATACAAACAAGATATGCTGCTTTGGCTTTAGGATATAGAAACCGTTCTGACTTAGAGCGGAAGGCTTTTTAAAAATTTTTCTCACGAGTGAGGAAAAAAGGATTCTTAGTGTTTTGCATCTCAAGGATAAGGACGGGAAGTATGGGCAAGATGTAAGTTAGGGCTGATCTTTTTAGTCAAAAGATTTGACTAGATAGCCAAAGAGAGACAGTCAATGAAGAGCTACCATATTCCTAGAATAAGTTTGCATGCCAGTAGGAAAGTTTGTCTTCTTCTAAGCAGAGATGAACTCATGACACAGTGAGCAAAATGAATAGTTGAGATTTATTATCTTTTTTTTCCTGTCCTAATTAGTTAAAAGTACCTACATCCAACAAAGCAGCTTATTTCTCACTGAATCAGGCCAACACAAATGGGTTTCTTCAGCAAACTCTTACCCGTCTTGCTGATTCTTTGAATCATAGCACGCGTTCGGAGTCATTTAACACATCAGCTGAATAAACACACAAGTGCTGTATTCAGTCTAAGACATAAGCCTACAAAAGGATATGGGGGTGTCCTGGACATGTTTTTTTTTTTTCTGTTTTGACTTCTCATTAGAAAATATAAACTGACCAGTAATAATACTATGAATCCACAACTTCCTCCACATTTCTGCCCTTTGCTGGCAGGAATCACTCTGTATTTATCAGTTCTTCAAGTTGCTCTTTGTTGATTATTTTTTCCTGCTGAATATTCTAATTACTGTTCAACGAATACATTCAACCAACCACCTGGAGTATCTTATGTTTTTCTTTCATCTTCTCAGCTTAGTGTTTCCATTCAGGACATTTTATCTCTGTGCAAAGACAGGAGTAGAAGCCGACGAGTGGATCAAAATATTACGCTGGAAACTGGTGAGTTATACAAGTCCTCTTGATGTCTAGTACTCAGAAATAACATGTTGACAACTTCAAACATATTTCTATTGAAAGTGTCAGACTATCTCCAAGAACGAATGGGGTGTCCACTGGCAGACTTCTTGTGAGTCACTGAAGGCATGGAGATGGGGGTAAAAGAGAAAGGACGGGGCTACCCTGGGGTCTCAGCCCTGGAGCCTTAGCCTCTCGCCCTCAAGATTAGTCTTCCTTTGAGTGGGTGGCCTGGTCCAATTTTGCCTGGAGGACATGTGGGACTGGAAGGTCAGACAGAGGAAAGCTGCCATATTTCTATAGTAGAAATTCCTTTTAAATAGAGAAGGAAGATTGATTGCTAGAGGAACTTCCCTTAGCTTCCAGTCTTTGTGAAGATCAAGCATGAAATGTGGTTTATTTTATCTGCTTTCTTATAAGGTGCTTATAAAAATTCACCAGTCTCATACATTTTTTGTAGATGTGTTTGCAACTTAGTGAGTTGTTAGTCAAGAACGTGTCCTTACGGCTTTCTAAAATTTTCTATAAATACCATCTTGAAACCCTTGATGTTTTCAAACATCAACAACTTTTCTTAATTTTTTTTTTTTTTATGAAGAAACTTGTTGAATATTCTTTTGTAGATGCTAGGACTTTTGCTTTTGGTTGTATTTTCAGTTTGAAATCCAAATAAGTATACCACTCATTTTTATTTTTTATTATTTAAAAACATTTTTTAAATGTTCATTTATTTTGAGAGACAGAGAAATAGAGAACAAGCAGGGGAGGGACAGAGAGAAGGAGATAATCCCAAACAGGCTGAGTGCTGTCAGTACAGAGCCTGATGCAGGGTTCGAACACACAAACCGAGAAATCATGACCTGAGCCAAAATCAAGAGTCAGACACTTAACTGATTGAGTCACCCAGTCTCGCCCCCCAACCCCATTCATTTTTAGATAGTTCCAATGTATTTGACACTCAGTGGGGAACTACTTTGCCACATGAAACATTTGCTCAGATAATCAATTTTTCATTCTTTGTATTCTGTAATTATGCAAGTGACACATCATTATTATAGAAAAATTAAAGAAAAAGTATATCAAATTCACACACTTTCAGACTTCTCCCTGTGCAAATAAATATTTAAAAATCAAAATTTAATCACTCTTTACATACATACTCCACTGGCAATGTGTCATAAACATTTTTCCCTATTAATAAATTTATATCTAAGTATTCATTTTGATTCATTGAATAGTATTTCATTTTATGAATTACCGTAAGTATTAGGCCAGTTCCCAATTTGTACATGTTTTAGCAACTACTTTTCAATATTTATCCTGCAAAAAGTACGGAAAGCCATACTGAAATTCGGTGGGGGGTAGGGGTGTCACGTGTTCATTAACTTACAGATGCAATGTGTCCTTACTAACCAGCATGTCTTATTTAATATTTGCTAAGTTCGTTATCATAAAATTGCTCACCAGTAAATATGTATGTGTGTATGCTCTATTACAGTCTCAAATAAGAAAGCAGCTCGACCAAGGGGAAGGCACAATCCGATCTCGGTCGTTCATCTTTAAATAGGCCTTCCCTGCCCAAGCGCGCAGGACGGAATGGTCCCTGATGTTGTGATCCACAGCAGGCTTCAGACGAAAGCTGACTAAGGCTTTTTCTTTCAAAACAAACCAAAAGCACATGCAGATTTGGACCTTTCGGAACCCACCACATTTGCTGACTTGTGGGTAACTGCTTGCCCTTCAGGATGTTGTCACCTCCGTGAGAATACCAAAGCTGTCATCGTTCTGATGGAAGCTGATGAAACCACCAACCCAGGCGTGCTCACTTTTAGGAAATGTAGAAGACAAAGGGGTTTTGTGTTCTCTCATTGCGGTCCCCAAGCCGCATGGCATCCCATTCTGCATCACAGTCAGCTCCTCCGACATCCAGGTTGTGCTATCAACCAGGAAGGGAACAGCTATGTGCTTTGACTGCTTCTATAGAAAGTGTCTAGAAATAACAAACACCGAAGATTGAGGATGGGGGCAGCGCTGGTTCTGTTTTTTGTTTTTGTTCTTTCTTTATACAGAAAACCAAACAAAACCAAAATGGGAAATTTCTTTTCTCTTCGTAACAGGCTCAGGCATCTGGTGGGTCCTTCCTTCCCTTCTAATGATAAGCCCGTGAGAAGTACATGTCCTACCGGCTATTAAGTAGGCTGAGAAAGATAAAGGAAGGTAATCATTTTGGGGAAAATGTTTTAAAGAGTAGGAAAGCCTAACTTGAGGAAAGGTCATAAAAGAGCCGGTTACTTGTAGCTTAATAACAATCCGTGTTATTAGTATTATAACTAGAACAATAATAGAGTATTTGTAAGCGCTGGGTTCTCTTCATGCAACATCTCTGCGAACAGACTGAGAGACTTGTGAAGCGGAGTGTGTTGGGACAGTCCCTTCCCCAGGGCGAGCTGCCGGTGTCGGCCTGGGGCAAGTCAGAATTCCCTTGCACTGAGATAGCTGAGCACTCTTGCCTTATTCAAGAGCAACTTCTGTGGCCACATGAAGGAGCAACACTAAGTCCACATGAAACGAACAATGATGTGTTACACCGCATTTTCGAACTACAAAAAGAGGATTGAAATAGGGTAACGAGATACTGGCATCCAGAGCTCAAACAGATTCTAACCCCTTCTCTTATCTTTATGAATACTGCTTTTTTTTTTTTTTTTTTTTTTAGATAGAAGTTTAAAGGGACAGAAAAGTGGAGGGAGACCCCAAATACAAGAGATTATGGTATATGGTGCGAAGCGATGTCGTAACACTGCTTTTGCAGTTCCAAATGCGTACCTTGACGAAAAAGTTGCTTCTGTTACTCAAAACATCTAGGACTCAGAGATTACATTACATTTTTGTGTATTTCAACAAGGTTTTTCATGTATTTTGTTATGTTTGTATCATATGAGATAAAGCAAATGGCAACTTAAAAATGTATTATGTCAAGTTCACAAAGTAAGCAGTTGCAAATGAATCTTCACTGAGATGTGCGGTTCATGTTTTATTTTCTCAGAACCAAGTTTTTCTTTGTGTAGGTAATATTGTTCCTACTTTTTGTAAAATATGTCCTGTTTATTTATATTCTTTGGTTAAGTTTATTAAAAAGAGCATTTTGCTGTGCCTGTAATATTTTGCTATTAAGATATATTTTATCTGTAATTTAAAAGGAAATACAACTGATTAATGTCATAAATGGCAATGAAGAATCCACTTCTGTTAGACTGTGTGCTATGAAGAATTTGGAGTTGAAGAAATACTCTCGGTCTTGAAGGAGTTCTTAGGTAATATGGGAAAGATAATAAATAAATACATACAGGGGCACCTGAGTGGCTCAGTTGGTTAAGCATCTGACTCTGGATTTCAGCTCAAGTCATGATCTCATAGTTCATGGGTTTGAGCCCTGCATCGGGCTCTGTGCTGACAGCTCAGAGCCTTGAGCCTGCTACAGATTCTGTGTCTCCCTCTCTCTCTGCCCCTCCCCTGCTCGTGCTCTCTCTCTGAAAATAAATAAAATTAAAAAAAAAAGGGGGGGACGCCTGGGTGGCTCAGTCGGTTGGGTGTCCGACTTCGGCTCAGGTCATGATCTCACAGTTTGTGGGTTCAAGCCCTCCGTCGGGCTCTGTGCTGATGGCTCAAAGTCTGGAGCCTGCTTCGGATTCTGTGTCTCCCTCTTTCTCTGCCCCTCCCTGACTCATGCTCTGTCTGTCTCTCTCTCTCTCTCTCTCAAAAATAAAAAGAAACATTTTTAAAAATTTTTAAAAATTAAAAAATAAAAATATGGGGCACTTGGGTGGCTCAGTTGGTTAAGTGTCTGACCGTTGGTTTTGGCTCAGGTCTTGATCTCACAGTTTGTGGATCCAAGCCCCACATCAGGCTCTGTGCTGACAGCTCCAAGCCTGCCTGGGATTGTCTCTCTCTCCCTTTCTGCTTCTCCCCTTCTCGTGCTCACCTACTTGCTCTCTCTCTCTCAAAATAAATTTAAAAACTTAAAAAGTATACACACACACACACACACACACATACATCCATGATCACATATAGAACTAAGTAATACAAATTCTGCACATGAGGCACACAAAGCTGCACGATGGAGAGTATACTTCAGCGGGGATACAGTCATTTTTTGGAGGGTTTGGACATGAAGAGGTCAAGCTCACCTATAACATAACATACTATGCAATTGTACTCCACTAGATGCTTTACCTGCTCTCAGCAGCCCTGAAAAGGGGTCACGATTTTGCCCCCTGCCAGGAGCCTGCTATCTCTCCAAATCCAAGATAAGGGAGGCTGGTTTATGCCAACAGCAGATGGGAGTGGGGCCGTCTGGGAGAACAGCCAGTGGGGTGTCTGCATCAGGTCCCTTCCACTACCAGGTATGTGTTTATCATAAAGGAGGTGCCACTTAAGACACAGCCAAAGTATTAGCAGGTATTCTCAGAACGCCGCCTAGGAAAATCTTGCCCCACAGCAACACTGTTCCCTCTGGACTAGCGGAGTCACCCCCAGGGCAGGGACGGCTATTTATGCCTCTGAGGGCAACCTGTCCGCTATGACAGAGCCACTAGGAATCAGAACACTCAGTGGGCCACAGCCCTTCTCTTCCCACCCGCATGATGTGGGTGCTTCCACATCATTTGCCCCTCCCATTCGCCACGCACAGGTCAGAGTCAGGCTGTGTCCCCATTTCAGGCAAAGAGCAAGAGAACAGTATGGCGTTAACATCGATCCTACTTCCCTTCCCCTCCACTACTTCAGGTCGGTTGCAACAAACCCGTATTTTTGCCAGACTCCTCCGAGCCAAGTATGCCTCATAGCAGATTCCAGGCTAGAGACTACACTCAATCACTTTGGACTCAGGCCGTCTGGGCATGATGCCCCGCAGTTTCCTCAGTCACGTGCTGTGGACCAGGCTTTCTTTTTCTTTTTTTAAATTTCTGATCTATCACCGACTGAGATTTTGTAAAATCCGATAAAAATAAGTCGTTAGAGACACGAACTCAAACTACAAATAGCACAACCTCAAGTTCTTATTATCAAAAACAACAGACATGAAGTTGGTTCCGCCTAATTGCTGTTGTTTAAACACTGACTCTCAACACTTACTCTCTTACTTTTGTACTTGTCACGTGCCACTCACAGGCGTTAACAGCCCAGTTTGTGGACCACATTTCTAGTCGCTCTGGTCTAGTGAACTGGCAGATAAAAGGAGCCAAGAGCCTTCTCGAGAAAGAATGCACCCGAGGGAAGAGAAGGTTGTGGTGCAAATGTCTCATTGATGGATTATGGACACTCGCCACAGGGGAGGGGTGATTCTGAGCACATTCTTGTCTGTTACACCCACAGCAAGCCACAAAGGAGCGTTCTCACTGGGGTCTTAAGGGGAAGACATTGGGATAGTGTGTTGTGTCACATTTATAGCTGTGAAGACCATGCCCTTAAGTCTTCCACAGTGTCTAGGCACTCAGCACAGCGGCAGGGGCCAGGGGTTGAGCTCATCCCAGAGAATGAAATTGGCAGATGCCTGCAAAAACTGGTTTCAGGAGCGTATGGAAAGTGCTCTATCGGGAATCCCAGAGACACTTGGAAGACATCTGAGAGGAACTGGATTTTCCACAGAAGCCACGAGGATGAAACCAGAGAAGCGTGGCCAGTGAGTTCCTGAGCCTGTGGTTATTTCTCCACTTCTAGAATGCTTAATTGGTGTAGACTTACTCAGTAACTGGCAAGATACACAGCCTGGTTTTCTGAGCTGCGTTGTGAGGGCTACTATAGTCGGAAAGGACAAATGTAAGTCACTGGAACCGTCTCTACTCTGGAAGATTGTAAACCAGAAGCAATATTTGGGGAGGGGTTTCAGAGATTAGTGCCACCATCACGGACTTGAAGGATGCAGGGGTGGTGATTTCCACCACATCCCCATGCAGCCCACCCGGGGGACCCGTGCAGAAAATAGATGGATCCTAGAGAATGACAGTGGCTTATCACGAAATTAATCAGGTGGTGACTACGATCACAGCTACTGTTCCAGATGGGATTCCATTTCTTGAGGAAATTAACAAATCCCCTGGCCCCTGATGCGCGGCTATTGATCTGGCAAATGTATTTTCCTTGATAGCTATTAGTAAAGACTGCCAGAAGCAGCCTGCTGTATCCGGCACGGCCACCAATACACCTTTCACTACCCTACCTCAGAGGTTTACCAGTTCAGCCCCATGTCATAATTTAGTCCACACCAACCCTGATCACACTGCTCCTAAGACGTCACATGGGTCCACTGCGCTGATGACATTAGGCTGATTGGACCTAAGGAGCAAGAAGTAGTAACGACTCTAGACTTTCTGGTAAGACATTTGTTTGAGGGTGGGAAATAAATTCAGGGGCTTTCCACATCACTGAAACTCTAGGGGTCCGGTGGTGTGGACAGGTCAGATATCTTTTCTTTTTAAAAAAAAAAAAAATTTTTTTTTTGGATGTTTATTTATTTTTGAGGCAGAGACAGAATGTGAGTGGGTTGGGGCAGAGAGAGAGGGAGGCACAGAATCTGAAGCAGGCTGCAGGCTCCGAGCTGTCAGTAGAGCCTGACACGACGCTCGAACTCACAAGTTGTGAGATCATGACCTGAGCCAAAGTCGGATGCTCAATCGAGTGAGCCACCCCGGCCCCCTCAAATATCTTTCCCAAGGTAAAGGATACCTTGTTGCATCTGGCCCCTTTCGCAGCCAACCAAAGGCACAATACCTAATGGGCCTCTTTGGATTCCGGAGGCAATATACCGCTCATCTTGCTGATGGAACTTGTTGCCTTTACCATGTTCCCCATCATCCTAAAGTCGCAGGCCTGACAGAGTGGCAGAATGGCCTTTGAAGACTCGGTTACAGCCCAGCTGGGGCAACGTCCCCATGTTCTTGCGCTGTGCTAGTTTAGAGGCATTTGTTCCAAAGGAAGGAATGCTTCCACCGGGCGACACAATGATTCCAACATGCTGGACATTAAGACTGCTACCAGCTACTTTGGGCTCCTATCTCTGATTCTACAGATGAAGGGAATTACCGTACTGGCTGGGATGACGGATCCTGATTCCCTGGGGGAAATGGGGCTGCTACTGCACAATGGAGGTAATAGTATGTTCCAAATACAGGGGATCCTCTAAGGGATCTCAGTACCACCAAGTCCTGTGACTATAGTCAATGGAAAACTACAATTCAATTCAGGGAGGACAGTCAATGGCCTGGACTCTTCAGGAATAAATGTTTGGGCCACCCCACCAGGCACAGCCACGACCAGCTTGCTGAGGGAGAGGGAGTATGGAATGGGTAATAAAAAGCAGTTCTAAATACCAGCTACAACTACATACCCAGTGGGAAAAACAAGGACTCTGATTACCTTTCTTCCTTGTTTTGTGTGTACATAAACAAATATGTACGTATTATAAATACACACATAGTAAGCACATCTTTTTTCTTCCCTCTGGTATCCTCTCATTACCTACCATAAGATATATTAAAAATGGTTAACCTTACATCACAGCATTTAAGCTATAGTATATGAAGGCGAGAAGTGAGCATGACCCAAGAACATCGCATCCTCTTCTGGGGAGAGTTAACACGTTTTCTGTATGTGGGTTAGTTGTTTGATGTTAGAAGTACTTTATGTGGAGATTAAGGATGCTTTAGGAAGATGTACACGATGCCAAGCTGACAAGGGTAGACTGTGAATGTTATTCTGTGTGTCAGCCTAGCGAGGCTGGAGGACCCAGTTACTCAATAGACCATGAACCGACATGTTATGTATTGTGTAGCTGTGCTTCACACCCATCTATAATCCACTGAATTTAAATAAGAGTTATCCTCGATAATACGAGGGGACTTCATCAATCAAAGGTTAGCCTTGGGGTTCCTGGGTGGCTCAGTTACTTAAGCGTCCAACTTCGGCTCCGGTCATGATCTCACGGTTCGTGGCTTCGAGCCCTGCACCCGGCTGTGTGCTGACAGCTCAGAGCCTGGAGCCTGCTTCCGATTCTGTCTCCCTCTCTATCTGTCCCTCCCCCACTCATTCTCTCTCTCTCAAAAATAAACATTAAAAAAAAAAAAAAAAAAGAAGCCTTAAGAGCAAAACTGAGGTTTCCAAGAGGAAATTCTGCCTTAAGACTGCAGCTTCAGATGTGAGGGTGATCTGGCTGCGACACCTATCACCCCACTGATTGCCAGGGTTGATTCGGCTGATCTGGCTGGCGAGGCGGGTGACTCCACGTGCGTCCCTCCCAAAGCTGAGTGCTCCATCGAGGCAGACGACCTTCCCCGATAGAGGAGGACCGTTCTTTGGTCAAGGGTATACGAGTAGCTGCACTCCCCTGCTAGAACCTCCAAACAAGCTCTCAAGGTTCACCTGGAGGAGAACGTAGGGCAGCCAAGCTTCCAAGACTCCACACACATCCAAATGAGGCGTTGCATGTGGCAATTTGCCTTTGTTTAAAAAAAAAAAGAAAAAAGACTGCAGGCTCAGCTCCTGCCACAGCTTTCCCAGCCTTCTGACCTGCCCTACAGATTCTGGACCAGCCAGTTCCCACAATCACATAAACCCACTCCTTGAAATCAATTTAATACATATATAGCTTACTGCTTCTGTTTCTCTGGCAATCCCTGATTGACACAATTTTCTTCCCCAAATACCCTATCACCGTATTATTATAAATTGTGTTTGCTTGAATACTTAAATTTTATTGTGTTTGAATTTAAAAATTCAGAAACCACCAATGAAGTTTACAGTAAACAGGCTCAGTCGTGGGCTCCCTGTCCCCCAGGTGCCTAGTCCACTAGTGCCACCAGGTTCTTCTGTGTATCTTCAGAGACAAGTCTACCATATGCAATCAAACATGAACACACGCGTGTATTTTTCTTCTTATATATAAACTGCAGCATACCATGCAATCTCACACCATGCTTTTGTCACTGAACGTCATGTCGTGGATTTCTCAGTAACTAAAGAACTGCTCCATTCTTTTTTCCATTGGGCAAATGTAGTCATTAATGTAACCAATCCTCTACAATTAGGGTGACCAAATAATTTCTTACCTAAAGTGGGACACTGGACAGATGAAAGGAGCGTTAATAATTACACCAAAACCAGCAGGTATAACTGGTATGTTAAGCCCAGAACATAGGATCACCCTGTCTATGAGGAGTCATTCAGGTTGTTTCCAATCCTTTGTCATTACCAAGGTGCAATGAATACACTTATAAATATATAATCTTGCACATGCCCCTTTTGTATCAGTAGAAATTTCTAGAAATGGAATTGCTGGGTGGGAGGACAATTTCTTCTAATCAACTGGACTGGTCACAGGGTGCTCAAATTAAACATTTCGTGTCTTTGAGGATGTTTCCATACCACTCCATCTGTGGACTAAGTGGATTGCCCTCTGCAGTGAGGGTGGGGTTCAACCAACTCATGGAGAGTCTGAATAAAACAAAAGCTGGAGAAAGGAGGAATTTGCCCCTTTGTTTGCCTCACCCATGAGTTGGGACATCTTATCTTCTGCCCTCAGTGGATTTATACCAGTGGCTCCCCCTGGTTCTCTAGCTTGCAGATCATGGTACTTCTCGGCTTCTAGAATTATGAAAGGCAATGCCTCATAATAAGTCTTTTATATTTGTTTAAAAGTCATAATACATACTTATAATAAAAGGTATATATCCTACTGGTTCTGTTTCTCTGGAGAATCCTAATAAACTAGGCCAAAGGTTATGTGCATTTGGAAGTTTGACAGATTACCAAAAAGTCCTATAACCTAGTGGGTTGAGTGTTGGAATCTTGATTTCGCCTCAGGTCATGATCTCACAGTTGTGAGATCACCAAGCCCTGTGTCAGACTCTGTGCCGAGCTTGTAACCTGCTTGGGATTCTTTCTCTCTCCCTCTTTGCCCCTCCCCTAGCTCATGTGCTCTCAAATATTTTCTTTTAAATTGCCTGTCCTACTTACTGAGTAATCCTCTTCCCACGGACTTATGTCAAATTCATAATGTTTTAAGTTCTCGTATGTACGTACTGAAGTCTGTTTCTGGGTTAGTTTGTTCCGTTGATCTGTCTAAAGTACACCTAATTGAGTTTATACTATTTTTTTTTTTTTTTTACATTTATTTATTTTTGAGACAGAGACAGAGCATGAATGGGGGACGGGCAGAGAGAGAGGGAGACACAGAATCGGAAGCAGGCTCCAGGCTCTGAGCCATCAGCCCAGAGCCTGATGCGGGGCTCGAACTCACGGACCGCGAGACCGTGACCTGCACTGAAGTCGGACGCTCAACCGACTGAGCCAACCAGGTGCCCCTATACTACCTTTTAAAAACAGTTTAGCTTCACATTACCTTTTCAAACATTTCTTAGTGATTTTCACTTTTCTAGAATAATTATCTATCTTCTTCAAACAAATTTTAATAGTAGTAGCAGTCATCATGCAAAGGTTAGAAATAGCTCCATTTATTATTACAGTTTCCTTTCCTGGGATTTTTAGGTATATAATTATTATTACCTGAAATTAAAAGTTCTGGCTACCTCATTTATAATCGACCGTCTTCTTGTTTAAGCATCATTGCATTAGCAACAATCTCCTGGACACTATTAAACAATAGTCCAGATGATGGGAATTCTAGATTTTAATGGGTGCATCTAATGTTTTACTAGGTTTTCTTAACTATTTATAGCTTCCTGCAGGTAAAACTTACCCTCCTGCTTACTTCCACATAAACGCTGTTGCTCAAGTCCCATTTAAATTCCCCCCTTCTGGGTTTCTACAGCCTCCCGTATAGCTTCATGATAGCTCTTCCTGTACGTACCTGTTTGTATTTACTGAGCTTTTAAGTTCTTTAAAGGAAGGTACCACAAATTTAGTTTCATATTTGTACAGAAAGAGGAACGGAGGGAGGGAGGGAGGAAGAAATAGGAGGGAAGGAGGGGGACAGGAAGAAGGAGCAAGCAGCCAGTGTCTGGCTGACCATTCACTGCACAACCCGAGGGAGAGTATTCACACACTCCACATGCAAGGCACCCCTGGGGCACAGAAATATGAATCTTATTCCTTAGAATGCCGCAGCGTGGCAGCTCTGGGAAACGGTGCACAGTAACTGGTGCTCGATGCATGTGAACTGAACTCCGATTGTCAAAGAACCTACCTAGGAAGGAACTACTAACTCTGAATGATGAACTGCATTCCTGAATATAAATAGCTTATTCCAGAACCAAGATACTTCTTTTGTAGAGATTAAATTAGGCTCATGAATACAGTGTACTTTCCAATTGACATTGTATGGTGCGGAAAACAGTCTCCAAACCGATGTCTGTAAGAAACACTCACTACTTATTCATGTAGTTGAAAGAGTGCATTCGGTGAACTATATTCTTAAAGAAACCTATTTAGTGCTCAAACTATATACTTTAAAAAATACTATTTTATTTATACTCATGTATGAAAAAAAGTGGCTGCACTACCATGTTTACATACACACCAATACTGGAAACAATTCAATAATGAATCACTTTTAAATTTTATAAAGAACACACAAACATTAAAACACTGATTGGTTATAGAAAGCAGACTGGAGAAAAAAAAACATTAGCTATCATTTTCATTTTCATTAAAGAGCAGCACCCTCTGAGAAGAATCAAATCAGTTAGTAATATTCATCTATATTGCAAAATAATATATACATAGAAAAGTTAGTGATTGTACGGATTTTATTACTTTTACTAAGCCATTTTATCTTCCTCACACTCAATGCAAAGAAATAAAACAATATAAAGAAAAATATGTCCTCATTATTATTCACAATAAAAAGGGTCTGCTTCATTCTGCAGGCCTGGGCATATTATACAATAGGGAGCACTTAATGGCTCCAGTGGATCAAAGTACCATTTTGATTCTGACCCAATGAATAGAATCTCATGCATATCTGGTGACTGGACTAACTCCATGGGAGCTGTGATGTATTGAACCATTTCTGTGCTATCCCCAGATCTCACTAAATTAAGACCCTACACAAGAAAAGATAACAATCAATCTGTCCATAAATTGTATCTATAGGCTCTTTCTTTAGTGGAAGAAGGTGGGAAAGGGGCCCTTTCTTGAGTATATGGATATAAGTATTGTTGTGTCTAAAGATTGCTGGATTGATACTGTGTCTGTTATAATGAAAATCAGGTGTACATCAAAACCACTGGCAGATTAAGAAACTTCCACAACTTGTCTCAATTCTTCGAATAATGGAGCAAGTTCCTTTTCTAGGCTGACAATGAGTCCTAAAACAGAGATTAAAAAAATTAGAACATCAGAAAAATATTCCTGAAAGTCTTTGACTTAAATTTCCTGTCAAAATTTAGTTACTAAAAAGCAAACAAGATCTAGTTTAATCCCCATAACTAAAGCAAAATATTGTAATTCTAAATGATCAAAACCCCATATTAAGAAGTTTATTTTCATCATTAAAGTAAATAAACAAAAAATATTTTTATGTATAAGAAGATATAAAATGAACTATATGTACTGTAACTCCGTTACAGTTTTGAAAGGAAAACTTTAATTTATACTTTACTATTTCAAAACCTGTACAGATTCAGGAATGATACAAGATTTTTACTTAAAAAGCTACACTTTTTTCCTGAACAAATTTTAATGGACTTTATCAAAATATAGGTAGACAGACTGCTTCAACCTTAAGCAAAAAAATAATTAGAAATTTATTTTATAAATTCAGCAAAGCTAAAGCATAAGTGGGTAAGTCAAGTGAAAGAATGAATTTTAAAGATGAATGGTATAAGGAGAAAACATACACTTCCATGTTTAAAATTTAGTGATGAATCTGGGAGACAAAGTAGTCTAGAAATTAGCATATCTAGCTTCTCCTTAGTTTACCAGAGTGAAAAGCTATGTATCTTACACTGCTTGTTTTATGCTCAAAAATCTTCCTCCCTTTTGCAGAATATTAAAAACATCTGAGATTCTAAGATTGAGCATCAGGCTCTTGGTTTTGGCTCAGGTCATGATCCCAAAGTTGTGGGACAGAGCCCTGCACTGGCAGAGCCTGCTTGAGATTCTCTCTCTCCTCCTCTCTCTGTGCCCCTACCCCACGCTCTCTTTCTCTCTAAAATAATATTGACAAGAAAAAAAATAAAAATAAAAGCATCTGTGGGGCGCCTGGGTGGCTCAGTTGGTTGAGCACCCAACTTCAGCTCGGGTCATGATCTTGCAGTTCGTGCATTCGAGTCCCACGTCAGGCTCTGTATTGACAGAACCTGGAGCCTGTTTCACATTGTCTCCCTCTCTCTCTGCTCATCCCCTGCTCATGTACTCTCTCTCTCAAAAATAAGCAAACATTAAAAAATAAAAAAAAATAAAATAAAAGCATCTGGGATTCTCAAAAAATGTTCTAGGGACTAAAATATATTTCTGTACATTATCAAAATTTATAACTGATGACTTAGTACATGATGGTGATTTATCACAACTGAGGTTTAATATATTTAAAATATCGACACCACTACCATCCTATATAATTTACAAAGTGTTTTCACATATAGCATTTTACGCCTTCAAAACATTTAGAAACGGAAGAGACATTGTAGATCATCCAATCTTAACCCCTCACTTTAAGATGAGGAATGTAAAGACAGGTTTCAGTGATACAGCTGGAAATAGAACTTGCTCAAACAACTTGGAAATATAACAAATATTTGTATTTGCTCAAATAAAAGTTCTAAAAAGCAGTCAAATCTAAAGGAGACAATACTAAAAAAAAATCCCACTTTACCCAAAAATGAGTTAATAAATTACAGAATACAATCATTATTTTATACATAAATGCCCAGTGAAGGCTACTGGATATAATGGGATCTTACGATCTACTATAAAATGTACAGCTTCCTAGTATTTGTTCTCTAATTCTTCAACCTTCACAAAGAACACATATATGTTCATCCTAGTCACGCTCTTTAAATTCTCAATCATAATTAAATATGCTATGATTCCACTCATATGTGGAATTTAAGAAACAAAACAGACGAACATAGAGGAAAGGAAGGAAAAATAAAGTAAGATAAAAACAGAGAGGGAGGCAAACCATGAGAGACTCTTAAATAAAGAGAACAAACTGAGCGTGGCTGGAGGGGTAAAGGGGGAGGGGATGGGCTAAATGGGTGACGGGCATGAAGGAGGGCACTTGTGGGGATGAGTACTGGGTGCTATATATAAGTGACAAATCACTAAATTCTATGTCTGAAATCATTATTACACTATATGTTAACTAACTTGTATTTAAATAAAATTTAAAAAAATCTATGAATAATATTGGAATAGAAATAAAGAAAGCATATACTTACAAAAAAAAATTCTCAATCACATTAATCTTGCCCACTATTGTTCAAGATTTTACAAACTCCAATAGATTGGTCTACATGGAATTGAACTCATCTCTGACCATTTTATTATGTATTTTGTTTGGTTATCTTCACCATTCATTCTCTTTTTGTTTTAGGCTGTTTTAATGTGAACAAGATGTTGCATTCAAGAGGTGAAGATAACGTTTAATTTTCCTTTTTATCTTATAGAATTACTTACCCATACAATTTCTCATCTGAACTAGAAAATAACCCCATAAGACAGTTAAAGCAGATATCAGCTCCATTACACAGCTAGAGTAAACAGAATCCAGAAAGGTTACTTTTCTGGAGATCAAGGAACAGACAGTGGAGCTGGGCCACAAATTCATGTTTTCTGATTCTAAATCTACTATTCTTATCATGTTAGACTGCTCAGATAAGGTGTTTTAAGAAATTAAAAGCTAAGCTGGGTGGCTTAGTCGGCTGAGCGTCCAACTTCGGCTCAGGTCATGATCTTGTGGTCCGTGAGTTCGAGCCGTGCATTGGGCTCTGTGCTGACAGTTCAGAGCCTGGAACCTGCTTCAGATTCTGTGCCTCCTTGTCTGCCCCTCCCCCACTCATGCTCTGTCTCTCTCTGTCAAAAATAAACATTAAAAAAGATTTAAAAAAAAAAGAAATTAAAAGGTATTATTAATTTAATTTAATACACACCTGTATTGGCATTGCTGCTGGCTATGAAACTCACCACCAAAGGTAAACGATTGAATTGAACCACCTAAAAAGAAAGTAAGCTCTAAATTAAGATGTTATTCAAGGGGCACCTGGGGCTCAGTCAGTTAAGCACCGGACTCATGGTTCGTGAGTTCAAGCCCTGTGTCAGGCTCTCTGCTGTCAGCACAGAACCTGGAGCCTGCTTTGGATTCTGTGTCTCCCTCTCTCCCTCTGCCCCCCTCCCACTTGTGCTCTCTCGCTCTCAAAAATAATTAAATAAACTTAAAAAAAAATAAAGGATGCTACTCAAACAAGACATTTTAATCTTTCAAAAATTTTTATTTATATTTAACATTTATCCATTTTTAAGAGACAAAGAGAGACAGAGTGTGAGCAGGGGAGGGACAGAGACAGAGAGGGAGACACAGAATCCGAAGCAGGCTCCAGGCTCTGAGCCGTCAGCACAGAGCCCAATGCGGGGCTCAAACTCACGGACCACGAGACCATGACCTGAGCTGAAGTCAATTGCTTAACTGACTGAGCCACCCAGCCACCTGGGAGTCCCTGATCTTTGTGATGGATTCAACTGAGGTATTTATTTAATGACAGTATAAATAAATACACACTTCATGACAGTATATATGCATATTTTATATGATTATTTTGTTTAACCTCATTTTTTAAATTACCTGACCAATTACTATTTTTTTAATTTAATTTTTTAAATGTTTTTTTATTTATTTTTGAGACAGAGAGAGACAGAGCATGAGCAGGGGAGGGGCAGAGAGACAGGGAGACACAGAATCCGAAACAGGCTCCAGGCTCTGAGCTGTCAGCACAGAGCCTGACGCGAGGCCTGAAGTCATGAACTGTGAGATCATGACCTGAGCCGAAGTCGGACGCTCAACCGACTGAGCCCCCCAGGTGCCCCTAATTTAAACTAATTTAAATTAAGTTTAAATTGACTATTGTTTAAAAAAAACTTAGTTTCTGGGCGCCTGGGGTACTCAGTTGGTTGGCTAAACATCTGACTTCAGCTCAGGCCCTGATCTCTTGGTTCGTGAGCTCAAGCCACACTTTAGGAGCCCCGCTTCTCTCTCTCTCTCCGTGCCCCTCGTGGGATTCTCTCTGCCCCTCACTCGAGCATGCGCGTGCGTGCGCTCTCTCTCTCTCTCTCTCTCTCTCTCAAGACAAAACAAAACACCAAAAAGACCCCCCTAAAATTAGCTTTAACCTAATCCTTATCGGTGAAATTAAAGGTCAAAAGGGTTGGTCGTCTTTTGCCTATTACACATTAAAATATGTTAACTTCTAAAATAAAAAATATCACTTGTGTAACATCAAGCAGCACATGAATCATACCCTGGGAAACTCTGCTCTAAAGGAGAAGCTACTAATTTACTCTAAAGAAGAAAACGCAGCCAGAGATCAAGAGGTATGTAGCAACTAAATTCTTTCCTAATAACCTCACATATTATATATACATATTCCAAATCAAATGAAGGAATTAGCAGCAGTTAACAAATAGCTTATCATGTGACCAAAAAAGGAAAATTTTTTATCTGTCACAATAACACAAAAAGTATGTCATTTGAAAAATCATATTTGTTAAGCTAAGGGCACCATCTACTGGAGGTAACAGTGGCCTGACTTCCTTTTTTAGGATAATGTACTTTATTAATAAAAGTTTTAATTACTTTTCCATATTAATTAATTCCTGATGTAAAATGTAAAGAAAACTACTACAATTCAACATAACCAATTTGAAGGCTAATGGCATCCATTTCAAAACTAAAATTTAGAGTAACATAAGCTATTTTATATAAAAGACATAATAATAGTTGAAAGCAGCAAGCCATTCAATAATTATGAACCTACCTGGTAGGTGTTATAGTAACAGATGATACTTTTATTTTTTGAAAGTCCAAGTTTGCTCCCTTGATCTGTTGCCAGGGCAAAAGTAGATAAGAAACCAGGTCTCAAAGCATGTTCTGGAGCATTATCATTGGCCACTGGAAATACAAATGATTTACATAAAAATTATGCAGTGGACAGGATACAGAGAAGTTCACTGCACTTTGTTTTTTTAAACATAAATCAGTAAAAATATCAAGCACAAGGGCTTTTATGCTTCACAATATTGAAAATCCTATCACTAATCGGGTCTTACAATTTAGGCGAGATAAATTTCTCAGTCAGAAATTGAGTGACCAATAGCTAAAGGCAGAAATGCTGATTCTCGCAAGTTTTTTTAAAGAATACTAAAAACGTCTATATTTTCTTAACTTCTACTCTAAAACACAGATTAATCAGTATGTTTACTAATAAACTGGATATTCTGGCTAACCAAGAGCCAAGCTAGAATAGTCAAAAAAGCTTCAAAAAAAATCTTTGCTTTCATAAAACCCATAGCAGTATCACTTATAGATATTGACAATTTTGCAGCTGGTCATCGGTTTCAGGTTTCTTTCATTCATTTAAAGGCCTGAATGAAGTCAGTTGTACCAGTAAGTTCAGAGCTTAAGGCTTTAACACAGAGATCCTAAGAAAGAACACGAGAGCTGGAAAATCCGAGATTATTTTGATTTCGTTTAAAGCTCTTGCTACAGAACTGAGTAAAGAAACAGGCAGGTGCCTTATTTGCCCATGACCCCTATGTTTTATGGTGGGTTAGAAAGCACACTGACCCACACATCAGAAGATAATGGGTTCTATTATTATCTTCTCACTGACTCATGTGCAACTTTGCCCTTGACCATCTTTGTTTACAAAACAAAAGAACTAAAATTAGGTGATTTTTAAAATTTCTTTCTAAAGTCTAAAATTATCTGACATATATAATAACCTCGGGTGGAAAATAAATTGCAAACAATATACAGAACATTATTTAATCTTTCTTTGGTAAGGCTATTATAGCATCCCTATGAACTATGACCATCCATCTGATAAGAAAGAAGTAGTAAAAATAGTCTTAATACATACTGACTCAGTGACATCATATATATTTTTTTAAAAAGCTGAAAAATAGGCAAAACATTTGCTGTTTTTTTTGTTGTTGTTGTTGTTAACAAGCTCTTCCTTAGGTGAACAAGTCTTGTTAAAGTCTGGTTAAATAACATAATTGTGAAGGTAAAAGTTTAAACAGTATTTTATTTCCAGTAAAAAGGCAGAAAATCCACAAAGAGTAAACAAAACAATCAATGTATGTTGATTCAAATGTATGAAGTTTATCCCCAAACCACTAGCAACACTGATTAAAAAGTGTTGGGGGTAGTGTGTACATATAATATATCCCGCTGCATATGTGCACGGTCTCAGCACTTACATTTACCAATGGTTTACATTATACTACAAATGTCTTCAAGAAACAACTGGGCTTGTGATAAACCCATGCTTAAACTCTGGATGGTAACACAATATATTCAACATGTAGTTAAGTCATAAGCTCCAACCCAGCCTTCAGCATTCCAAAGCAAACATTTCCGCCCCCCAACCAAGACCATCTCCTGAAAGTATTGCAATAGCTTTTCTATGCTTGCCTTCTGCACTACTGAGACATAAATACGTTTTTACTCAAAAGCAAATGTGACACTGGTGGGGTGCACAGTTTTACCTTTAATAACAGGCACTCCATCTCTATCTGACACAACGATAGCATGGAGCCCTTCAACACTAGAAACAACAAAAAAAAGAAGTTAAAATATTATGAAACATTTCATCTTCTCAAAACATGTACCTCAAAGTCATTATGGGGATTTTCATGTATATTTCTGAAAAACTATGTAAACTCCGTTATTGATCTCATAAGCACCTATACATCTGAATGAGTACTGAATAAATTGAATGACAATATTACTGACATGCTTATAATCTTAAAAATTTATGTAATTTACTGATAAAGATCTAAAACAATGTAACTCTCCGTTAAAATTGCTAATTATCCTTTCACTGTTTATGAAAAGTATGACGGCGTTTATCAGGAGTAGTGGCTACAGTGACAAAAAGACAGATTTTTCTCTTTCTCTCCCTCAATATCAAGTGCCTAGTATTTGGGGCATTTGATATTTATGATACCATGATACAGAAATAGTCACTGCTTTCACAAAGCTTACAGTCTAGGAGGGAGACTGTCAATCAAATAATCTCATGCTAACAAATGTTAAACGACAATGGTATCAAGTGCCATTAAGATATCTGTGGGGTATGAGAGTCTATAAAAGGTGGGTTGATTAGGCAAGTGGGTCAGGGAAGGCTTCCCTGAGACAGGTGATTGAGCTGAGATGTTAAGGCACTAGTCGAGAGATGAGGGGCAGAAAGCTCATCATTCAGGCTGAAGGAACAGGATGGAAACAATGAAGATCACATAGAAATCTTTTCAGCTATGCCTACGTAAGAAACAGTGGAGAAATGGTCCAGACTATAACCATACAGTCCAGTCTAGGCTCTTCTACATTTACTGTTCGTGCTACTCGGGGACAGCTATGAAACCTCTGTGAGCCTCCATTAACAATATGAAAATGGGAATAACTGTACTTATTTGGCTCTCATAAAATTTAATAAAACCATGCATGTAAAGTAGAAGCTAGTACATAGTTAACATTCAAAAATATTATTATCAATTAACATCAGAGTGTCATTTGTGCACACTGACAATTTATTACTGTAGTTTAAGTAATAAATTAGAGAATTCCTAGAGCACAAAACTAAAGTGTTAAAAATTAAAATGGGAAAACATTCTCCAACTTTTAGCCCTATACCTATCTTATAATATCCGCAGACTGCTACTCAGAAATGTTCAGTGCTCCTACTATAATCCACATTATCCATTCCTTATTGTGTTAACCTTAATGTTTTAACTTAGAAATGAGAAATATTTGTATTAAGATACTGAAATTAAATTTTTTGATGTTTATTTTTGACAGAGAGTGAGAAAGAGAGAGCACAAGTGGGGGAGGGCAGACAGAGAGGGACACAGAATCTGAAGCAAGCTCCAGGCTCTGAGCTGTTCACGTGGAGCCTGACATAGGGCTTGAATTCACACACCATGAGATCATGACCCGAGCTGAAGTTGGATGCTTAACCAACTGAGCCACCCAGGCGCCCCTGAAATTAAATTTTAAAGATCCTACTGGCAAAAACTTTTAAGTCAGAGAAGTGTTACTAAAATTTGAGAAAATGTTATAAATACCACCATTTATGAACCTCATGTTAAAAACAGGAATGATGGAAAAACTGTGTATAAACATTCACTGGTATTATTTTTTTATTATCATTCAATCCTGAAATTACCTACGGACTAAAATGTGCTCTATGAAGTTAACGTATAAAACAAATTCTTCTTAGTTAAAAACTAAGTTACATAAAAATATACACCACAGATATTTGCACACACAGAAACTAGTCTGTACATTTTTCAATAGCAACATCAGTTGAAATAGGAAAAGGTCGGAAACCTAACTGTCGTCAAGAAGGACAA
Organism: Herpailurus yagouaroundi; assembly: GCF_014898765.1. Lineage (NCBI taxonomy): Eukaryota > Metazoa > Chordata > Mammalia > Carnivora > Felidae > Herpailurus > Herpailurus yagouaroundi. Next base: position 84,504,407 of record NW_024412376.1, on the reverse strand, counting down.
GTTAAATAAATTATGACACATATACAATGGAATACTCTGCAGCCATTCAGAACAAAGAAACAGCTCTTTAAATGTACCGGGAAGGACTGAACTCAAAGGTACGTCGTTAAATGAAAAAACAGTTTTAAACAGTGTATACAGGAAGCAACAAATTATGTTAATGACACGTGTATGTATATGTTTGCAATACACTGAATGTTTGTGTCACCCCCAAAATTCACATGTTGAAACTCTATTCCCAGTGTGATGGTATTTGGAGATGGGGCTTTTGGGAGGTAGTCAGGCCACAGAGCTGGAACTCTCATAAATGGGAAGAGTGCTCTTATTGAAGGCTAGAGAGCTAGCTTGGCCTTCTACCACGTGAAGATATGGGAAGTCTGCAATCTGCAACTCAGGAAAGGGCCTTCACCAGAATCCAACCATGCTGGCACCTTCATCTTGGACTTCCAGGCTCCAAAACCGTGAGAAATAAATTTTGGTTTATTTACAGGAAATCCAATCTATGTGGTATTTTGTTATAACAGCCTCAACTAAGACCTCTGTGTATGTGTAAATATGTATGTGCTTATATGTACGTTTGTTTGCAGGTGCATAAAGTATCTTTGAAGGTGATGGGTGGCTCTGAGAGGGTTAACTGTGTAGCTGGGGGGCAGGTGTAGGAAACTTCTCACTATGTCCTCCAGTTAACTTTCGAATCTTAAACTTTATGAATATATTGTCTACTCAAAAAATAAGCAAATTAAAAGCATGTAAAGAGAACTACAAAACAATGTTTAGAAGTATCTGTGTCATCATAGGTAGTTTCTTTTTTTTTCTTAAATATTTATTTATTTTTGACAGAGAGAGTGCAAGCGTGCATGAGTGGGGGAGAGCCAGAGGATCTACAGCAGAATTCTGCCCTGACAGCAGAGAGCCCTATGTGGAGCTGTGAGGTCATGACCTGAGCTAAAGTCCAAGGCTTAACTGACTGAGCCACCCAGACACCCCCACCACAGGTGGTTTCTTTTCTCCTATTTTCAAGGTAATTAACTTACATGCCAACTAATGCAACAAAAGAGGAAGCAGAAATAAAACGACTTTCTTTTTAATGGATTTTAAATTCACAGAGATAATGCCCAACAGAGTAGAAAAATTTCTCACACACTTAAAATACTCAAAGAAATCAGGTTACAAATATAAAAGGTGTTTCCAATTGTACACATAGTGAACAAAGAATAACATGAATAGACTTTAGCAATAGTTGAAAATAAGTATGATGCATTAATAGGCACACTACACTTCTAAAAAAATTTTTTTTAACGTTCATTTATTATTGAGAGACAGAGAGAGTCAGAGCACAAGCGGGGGAGGGGCGGAGAGAGGGGGAGACACAGAATCCGAAGCAGGATCCAGGCTCTGAGCTGTCAGCACACAGCCTGACACTGGGCTTGAAGTCACAAACCAGGAGATCATGACCTGAGTCAAAGTCGGACGCCTAACCGACTGAGCCACCCAGGTGGCCCAGGCACACTACACTTCTCGAAGGACTTAATTATGAAATATTCTGCAGACATCTAAACCTTAATCAAACATTTTTACTCCAAAAAAGGAAATGTTGCATTAGTAACCAAACATCATACTTTGTTTTATTCATATAATAATGAAACATTTGGTTATTTTAAAACACAAAAAAGTTGTGATTATCATAAAGCCTGAGCCTGCTTCGGGTCACAATTAGACTTTTAAAATATAAATTCAAGAGCTATATTTAGGAGGGAATTTTAAAATGAATAAAAACATATTCCATTAAGTGCCTTGGTAAACTGGCTCTGGTCATTATGGGGGACAAAACAAAACACACGGTCCCAATCCTTTTCCTTTCACTATAGAAAGATTTTCATTAGACTTTTACAAATGCCCTTTATACAAATACCTACTATGCTTCTGCTCCTATATTGTGTTGCCAGCGTGATACTTCCCCGCCTGCCCCCCAGGTCAACTTTAGCATGCTTTCAATATGCTGAACTTCCAACAAAGTAGATACAGATAAGAACAGAAGGCCATTATTTTGTACGGTTTCAGTATGGACACATTTTAGTTACCACAGGTGAATTAACTAACACTATCCCCCTGGGTCAAATTTCAGGGAGTATGGTCTATTAACTGAATAACTGCATAAAGTACAAACCTCACTAACTCTTCACACAAATCACTATGTGAATAACTTTGTAAATAACAGATGCACATTATGTCAGTAACCAGTCACATCACTTCTTTCAGAGTGTGCTGGTGATTGATTGGTCACTGAACATCTGTTACTCAGTGTATGCAGAGGCAGTAGAGCATGGAGTTTTGTGATCTCCCTGTGTCTTCTAAAAATAAAGCATGTGACATTAAAAAGAAAGAAAGAAAAAAAAAAAAAAAGGGAGTGCCTGGGAGGCTCAATTGGTTAAGTGTCCAAATCTTGGTTTCGGCTCAGGTCGTGATCTCACGGTTCGTGGGTTTGAGCCCCACATGGGGCTCTGTGCTGTGCTCACAGCCTGGAGCCTGCTTCAGATTCTGTGTCTCCCTCTCCTTCTGCCCCTGCCCTGCTCTATGCTGTCAGTGTAGAGCCTGCTTGGGATTCTCTCCCTCTCTCTCTGCCCCTCCCCCGCTCTTTCTCTCCCTTAAAATAAACTAACTTAAAAAAAAAAAGAACTGAAATAGGGAACTGGCTAATAAAGATGAAATATAGCAAAGGGAGGAGAAGTGACAATGCTGGCGGTGAAATTCAAATAGAAAGTACACAGTTCTAGAAGTAACTGGCTGGAAGAATGCTGCCACTTTCATTCTTGTGCACAAGATGTACAGCCAGAGGAACTTTGTGAAAGTGCACTTACTGACATAAATTAGGAAAGTGGTTGTGATGAAACCGATGAAACTATCCCAGAGGAAGTGACACTGGCAAAAAAACTTTGCATAGCATCGATAGTACAAAGGACAAAACTGTTGGCAGCTGATCCAAACTTAGAAAGGAGTGTGCCAATTTGGCAAGGTACAGAAAAGATGCCTGTTCCTTATCTTAAGGTTATACCTTTCATATATTTTAATGTTTATGCAGAGAAGTAAGCGCTATTCAGTGGGGTGGAAGGGGGGGGCACTTGTGTGGCTAAGTCAGTTAAGCGTCTTGACTCTTGGCTTCAGTTCATGATTGTCAGTTCGAGCCCCGCATCAGGCTCTCTACTGACTGTGTGGACCTGCTTGGGATTCTCTCTCTCCCTCTCGCTCTCTGCCCCTCCCCCACTTGTACTGTCTCTCTTTCAAAATAAATTTAAAAAAAAAAACAAGACAAAACAAAACAAAAAAACAACACTGTCTCAGCTTGTATGGTCACTTTTATGGCCCTGCACTATCGTGCAAGGCTAGGACCGCCTGCTAATCATTATGTTGAGAACAGACGCAGCACCTGTCTTTCTAGTTTGCAAGTGCTGCAAGGAAGAGAGTAAAAATGAACTTAAGTACTGCATTAACATGAAATCAAAGGTAACAATTACTTAACACTTCAATAGTATTGTCTTCCTGAATACAGAAAAATATACATAAATCAAACCCACGAGATAATATCATTAATTTCTACTAGTCTGTAATCACAGTAAAGGCACAATAGACAAATCACAACAAACAATTCAGGCAAAACTCCAAACAAGAGATTTTTTCCTTTTGTTTATCTACTGACAGAAATAATAAACTGGCATCTAAAACTTTTTAAGTTCAAACATTTGGAGAATAAAAAAAGAAGTAACATAAGGATCTCACCACGTATTCTGCTACATTACACCTCAAAGGTTATTTAATTATTCTGGAATGTGAAAATGAGTGTCTTGAGTTATATTCCTCTCTCTTAGGTCCTTATGTATTATTTTACACCGAACTAAATGTGAATTTTAATTCAATTAAAGGGACAAAGTCGGGTGCCTGGGTGGCGCAGTCAGTTGAGCGTCCGACTTCAGCCAGGTCACGATCTCACGGTCCGTGAGTTCAAGCCCCGCGTCGGGCTCTGGGCTGATGGCTCGGAGCCTGGAGCCTGTTTCCGATTCTGTGTCTCCCTCTCTGCCCCTCCCCCGTTCATGCTCTGTCTCTCTCTGTCCCAAAAATAAATAAAAAACGTTGAAAAAAAAAATTAAAAAAAAATATAAAAAAATAGGGACAAAGTCCTTTGAATCACAGAAATACCTAAAAGGAAGTTTGCCGGTCTCAACAGAGAGCCTAATTGAGAGTGGTACATCAAACGGACTGGGTGCAGGCAAAGGAAAGCCTTGTGACTTTTCCAAGTATGAAGTGCTGCCTACGTCTAGCATTTTCGAGCTACGCCGACTCAGCAAGTAGCTCTTAAAAGTAATACTACAGGAAACCCAAGCTCTCAGGCTTTTTTGCTCCTTAAAATTGCTCTAACTACTTCAAAGCACAATCCATTAAACAGCCCTCTGGCATTCACTAGCTAGTTAACCTCTGAAAGTCACATTAACTTCTCTAGGCCTCGTGGTATTTATCTGCAAATTCAAAGGACAGTTCTTGTGCTACCTAGCATTATTTGAAATGGTAAATAATAGCATAATAGGACCATACTATTAGTCTAAAAGAAACAAAACGCTACATAATCAATCATATATTATGCAAAATTTATTTAATATCAAATGAGTAATTTTTTACCTTGGTAATTTTTTATACAGGAATCGCTTCAGGTCCTGAAAGAGAATATAAAATTATCTTATAATAATGTGCCTTGTACCGTTTCTCTAGATACCAAGCTATCCACATTTCAGGTACTTTAAGTCATCATTCATAATCCTTCTTGCTTGTGGGTTTTTTTTTTTTCTTTCTGATTTTGACACTAGTTCTATGACTTGGAACAAGTTATCTAACCTTTTTCTCTAAGCCCCAGTTTCATTATTTGTTGAGGAGGGGTAATAATCATGAACCTATGTTGTAAGGCTGTTAAAATTTATTGAGAAGATACATGTAAACTTATAAGCATATCTAGAAAAATACACATATAGTAAATACACATTAGCTGTTAAATTAGATCATACTTTCCATACAATTTTACATCCTGTTGCTATTGTCATGTTCACTTGGAAATATATTATGAACATCTTTCCATGTCCACAGATAAACTTTCTAACATCGCTTTAACAATCCTGGGTAAATTAAGCTGGTAAGAACAGATACTACACTTGATCTTAGCCAAAAGGTCAAGAAGCAGTAACAATCCTGGGTAAATTAACTTCTCTGGAACTCAGTTCCTTTTCATGAGTAAATATAAATAACAACATGTGTCAAGTGTTAAGCATGAAACATAACCAGGAGTAAAGAAATAAAAGATGGGGTGCCTGAGTGACTCAGTCGGTTGAGTGTCCGACTTCCGCTTAGGTCATGATCTCACGGTTCACAGTTCAAGCCCCGGGTCGGGCTCTGTGCTGACAGCTCAGAGCCTGGAGCCTGCTTGAAATTCTGTGTCTCCCTCTCTCTCTGTCCCTCCCCCGCTCATGCTCTATCTCTCAAAAATAAAATAAACATTTAAAAAAAAATAAAAAGAAATAAAAGACTGTTTTATTTCCTCTCATTATACCCTCTCACCTGGGGAATTTCACTGACAATCCAGGTATCAGTTATGAGGTCCTCATAAGTAAATCAGGTACCTGTTGTTTTGAAACTCTAATCCCTACTATTCTCTAAACCTGAATGTTCATTTCATGTTATCACCACCATCTTACCTCTGCTCTTATCTTAAACACACACACTAAAACTCCACTCGATGTTTCATGTCAAATCCAGATTTCCTCAATCTCATTTCCACTAACGGCACTACCAAACCCATTATTCAGGTTGAAACACAGAATAATATTTAACCTTAACCTCACCTTTGTCACTTCTAAATGATTTGTGAAGTCAAATGTTTTTAAAATGATCTCGGAGCGCCTGGGTGGCTCAGTTGGTTAAGCGTCTGACTCTTGCTTTCGGCTCAGGTCACGATCTTATGGTTCGTGGATTCAAGTCCCACTTCAGGCTCTGTGCTGACAGCGAGGAGCCTGCTTGGGATTCTCTCTCTCCCCTTCTCTCTGCCCCTCCCCTGCTCACTCTCTGTCTCTCAAATAAATAATAAACTTAAAAAAAAAATTTTTTTTTTTAATGATCTCTTCCTCTCCTTTTCAACTGACATTACACTCTAGGTTTATTTTATTATTTATGACTTGCCTCCCAACTGGTATGCTGGTCTCCCATTTCTATCCCACACAGTTCTACACAATGCCAATAACCATATTATTCTCCTCTACTTGGGTTAGAGGTGCTTCCCAGATGATTCCCTGTGCAGCCAAGGTTGAGAACCAACGTCTGAATGGCTCTCCACTGTTTAACAAATTCTGTACAAATTCCTTTAACATTTGAGCCTCTCTACAATACAGTCCACACCTAATTTTACAGTCCTGCTTCCTACCACTCCCTTGTACATATCCTCAGTCCCAAAGTGGACTACTCACAGCTCCTCCACAAACATCTTTCTCTTTCCTAGCTCTGAAACTTTGCTTACACTATTCACTCTAATGGTATTCTCTATCAATCTTACTTAAAAACAAAACAAAACAAAACAAAACAAAAAAAAACCTTGCTTCTCATCATTTAGAGCTAATCTCTACCAAATACTTCAAATAAATTTTCCTGATAAACACAAACGAGATGTAATCCCACTCTCCTTTGAAGTTTCACATAACAATGTATATACATTTATGATCACTTGCCTACTCTACTTCTTTAATTTTTAAAAAACTCTTAAGGAATTATACCTTAGTCATCTTTATTTCACCCACAGCCTTTTTCACTACAACCTTTGCAAGGCAACACTCAACAGATATACAGTGATTTGAGTATGCCTGAAGAATAAGGTCTCAAAAACACAATGGGAGACACCCAAAAATGGAGTGATAAAGGCATACAAAGTTCCTAAATACTGAAACACATAATCTTGCAACCTAAAAAGAAAAACCACATTCATAATAATGTTGAATGATCATTCAGTGTTATGTTTAAGAGCATAAACTCTGGAGTCAGACGGCCTGGGTTGGTATCTTGGCCCTACAACTTACCAGCTGTGTAACCTGGGGCAAGTTACTTTATCTTTCTATGTCTCAGCATCCTAATCTAGAACCCAAGGACAATAGTGCCTACTGCACAAAAGTTGTTGCAAGAATTAAATGAGTATATTATATTCAATGTTTAGAAGAATGTCCAGCATGTATGTAAGTAAAATAACAGGATGTAAATTACAGACATAAACATTAGTAGTATTAGTTCCCTGTTGTTTCTAATAACTAGTACAATCAAGTTTCCTAAACTTAGAACTTGGGTTCTATTGCTGTGCCAAAGGGGTATCAGAAATCATCTCAAATTGCTCCAATGAATCTAGAAACATCATGACCACTTACTGGGGGGCGGGGGAGGGGGCGGAGATTCAAGGCAGCAAAACATCATTTACAAATTCAAATGGTATTCAGAGCCTCTCAGGCCCGCAGGCCTGGGGAGTGGGAAGAATACAATTTCCTAAACTTCAGACACCTTAGTGTCTTCGACCCCCATGTGGACAGAAACTCAGGACACCCCCCCGCCCCCCCGCAAATCTATTTATAGTAGTTACTCGTTCCAGAGTCTACAGAAAATACTTGGGCGGGGTGGGCTGTAAAAGGAAACATTTCTACTTGGGAAGCTTTACCTCTCCCCACCCAGTAGGCCTCCACCAAACTCCCCACCCTCCCCTTCCTCTTGTGTGGGAACTCACATCCGCCATGATGAACCCCTTTCTCCCGCAGGATCAATCTCCACTCCTGGAAGAGAAACTCCTGGTGATTCTCCCCTCAAGACTGCTTCCCACCTCCGACCTGATAAGCGGAGTCAGCTCCCATCAAAGCCAGGCAAGAACCCCCGGCTCCAGGACCCGCACCAGGCAAGCTGAGCTAAGTCGGGAGTTCCCAAATACCCAGGCGGCAGCCGGGATGCCCTACCTCTCAGCCCACTCCACCCTCTACCCGCCAAGATCTAGGCCCAAAGGAAAGAGGGAGAGGGGTCCTCTCCTTCCCTGGCGTCACACCGCCCGCGCCAGCTGCGGGCCCTGGCTGAATAACGAGCAGAGCGGCTCGAGTTACCTGGTTTGCTGGGTTGCCGTGTTCTCTCAGCTGCAAATTCAGGGACAGCTTCAAAAACAGTCTCCTCCAAAAGCCGTCGTCACATGATTTGTGACCTCTGCCGTGCTCCAGGAAGCACTTCCTACGCCTCCGAGGCCCGATGACACTAGATTTCCGGGGAAGCGCAGTGGCTCCGGAGCGCGCCTGGGGCTTTGGCGTCCGACCCACTCGGCCCCTCCCCGCGCCTCCCCGCCCCGCCCTGCGGGCTGCTCCCTGCGCCTGCGCAGAGCTGGGGGCGTCAGGACCCAAAGTGGTGGAAAAAGCGTCGGTACTAGACCTTTCGGCACTAAAAGCCCCCCAGAAAAATGCGTGCAAGGGGACATTGTTGTGTGGAGAGGGTGCGTAAGTTTCGTTAGTTGTTCCAGGTCTGTTACCTTAAAAACCTTTTCTTGTAGGTGAAAAAATTTGAAGGGGGTGGTGTTTGCACACTGAACAGCAGGCCCGATGACTGTGATTAGAAGTCCCAGGTTAATAGGTTTCTGACCCCAGTGCCCTAATCTGCCTTGGCTTTTCCTGGGTGCCACCCACGTGCTCTTGCAAAAGGTCTTGTCTAGATTGAATACAGGAGCTGTGGGCTTTCTGGAGTCCTTCAGCAATGCAGACATTGGACAGCCTTCTGCGCCTTTTAAGGATGCCCGCATTATTTTGTTTCGTGTCTTGCTTGTTTGCACATTTAACAAAAACCTACGGTGGGTGGTAAGAAAATGAAGACTGTCAGAACTGGTGGACAACTCATCTTCAACTCCAGTCCCTAAAAGTGGAGTGCAAAAGGAATTAACTCTAGCCCAAGACGTGGTGAAGAGTCGGATGCTTATTTCCTAGTTATTCTTGAGGACGAAATGGCAGACTGCAGAGTTCCCAGATGTTACGGATGACCTCTCCTCATCATTACAGGTGAACTTGACAGTTCCACAGCAACTCACATGGTTGAAGATCACTTCCTTTTTCTTATTTAAACCCTTGGATCTCTTAGCTTCTGGGATTCTGCATCACTTATTTTAGATCCTCACCCACTCTAGTTTCCTCTCTAGATGATGACATGTAAAGCTGGTCTTTGTTTTTTTTCTTTCCAGGTTCCCGAGAATGTGAGTCCTAAGTCTGCACCTTTCGTCAAGAGTTCTAGGTTCACATTTTCAGCTGCTTGTGGGTTGTTGGATATTTCTACATGCATGTCTTATTGTCAGTTCTGACTCAGAAGCTCCAAAAACTTCTCCAATAAACCTTTTTTTCCTAATGTGTGTGTATTGTTTCCATTTTGTTCCTTATGTCAGCTTGTCTTTCCCAATAGTGATTTTTGCATCTACATTTTTTCCAGTTCTTCATTCAAACCCTTACTTTCTTTAGCAAGACTATATTAATAGCCACCTAATAATAGCCAGATAAACCTTCCAAAAACAATGTATATTACTGCTGCTCAAAAAACCTGTATTGATGTACCACTGCAGACAATGATAAAGTTGACAGTCTTTAATCTGACACAAACATACTCTCTTTTACTTCTGAATGCATTCTAATGTGAGTCCTATACTCCAGCAAAATTAATTACCCCGTCCTTCCATCACTGGTTATTATTTCTCCACACTGGTTTTGAGGGTCCCCCTTTTGAGGGGGGCTTGGGTAAGGGATGGTAAATTGTGAGACAGTGACTACAATGTATGAGTGAAACTAATGGAAGATAAGGATTATTTTAGTAGACTTGTTTGTACAGGTCCATTTTGGCATCAGTCTCACCTCTGGTGATAAGAATGTTCTCTTCCTGGTAGAAGAAGGTCCCCTTTCTCACAGGAAATTTTATGACCTGCTTTTTTGGTAAAAAGGGAGAAGTCAAAGAACCCCTGGTGCATCTGTTTTCTTAGGGATTTCAGCTCAAAATAATCAATATACCCAAAGTATATTTTGGGGTGAAATGTTCTGAACCCCTTCACTTTCTACTTTAGCTATTTAAATATTGTTTTCTGATAATATCGTCTCACAGATCACATTCTCTTGAATGCTATTATATGTTACCAAGAATAATTGATACTTGTGAATAATTATGTGTCATAGTTTTGGTTTGTTTCCCCAATTGAGACTATAATGTTTAAAAAGCTGGGTCATTAGTTTCTAACAATGCCTAAATGTCTTGCACTCTATAGGCACTCATTCAGTATTTGTTGAATAACAGTGATTGAAAGAAACTATTGGAGTGCCTGGGTGGCTCAATCAGTTAAGCATCTGACTTTCAATTTCAGCTCAGGTCTTTATCTCATGTTTCCTGAGATCCAGCCCCGTGTCGGACTCTGCACTGACAGCATGGTGCCCATTTAGGATTCTCTCTTACCCTCTCTCCACCCCACCTGCTCACACACGTGCTTTCCCTCTTTCTCAAAATAAATTAAACTTTTTTAAAAAAAAGAAGTATTAATCCTGATCCTGACTAAAACTTACCCATTCCTGACCCTCACCATTTGCCCCGAAGTTTATTTTTTTATGTTTATTTTTGAGAGAGAGTGCAAGCAGAGGAGGGGCAGAAAGAGAGACAGAATCTGAAGCAGGCTCCAGGCTCTGAGCTGTCAGCACGGAGCCTGACGCAGGGCTCGAACCCACGAATCTCAAGATCCTGACCTCAGTCGAAATCAAAGAGTCTGATGCATAACCAACTGAGCCACTCAGGTGCCCCTGCCCCCAAGTTTAGAGGCTAATAAAAATATGAACCCTCAGGGCACCTGAGTGACTCAGTCGGTTACAAGTCTGGCTCTTGATTTCAGCTAAGGTCTTTATCTGCCTCGTCAGTTCGAGCCTTGGGTCCAGCTCATGCTGACAATGCAGAGCCTGCTTGGAGTTCTTTCTCTCTCTGCCCCTCCTCCATTGACTCTCACTTCTCTCAAAATAAATAAATCAACATTAAAACAAATGAACTGTAGCAAGTTCTTTTGAATTCTGCAAGTACTACTTTTCATGTTGACATTTTCCATCCTAACGACCTCAATAAATGATAGCTGACCTGCGAAACACTGCTGTTTTTCTTTTTGGGTGACAAAAGTGGAGAACACAGCTTTCTAAGCTCTCCAAATACCACCACGTCCTCAAGTTGAAAGAACTAACAAGATTTCTAATTTCCAAGTGTGGTGATTTCCAAATTACGGCAAAGGGAGAGTTCCTTACATACTCAGATTGATGTGTTTGAATTTACTCACTGCTGCTGATACAGGATTAGGGGAAATATTTACTGGCCTAAAAGATTATCAGCACTATGTACTAGATCTCCAAAGTGGGGTGTACCAGATGATCCCTGAGGTTTAGGAAGAAACTAGTAGAAACTGTATATACGAACGCCCAAAATTTTTATGTTAACCGAATTTTCTAGTACACAGCATACTGGAGAGGGTACTAGCATATATTATTAAATAGCTAAACATGCACATGTTGTTGAAGTTCTAACTTTATTGGTTGTATCAAAAGCCTTTGTTTCTGCTTATTTTTAGCTTAAGTTTCTCTTAGCTTTTGTATATGGCAGAGATATCTTGATTTTTTTTTTTTTTACATTTTTTGTTATTTATTTTTGAGAAAGAGAGTGCGAGCAGGGGAGGGGCAGAGAGAGAGAGGGAGACTCTCAAGCAGGTCCCATGCTGTCAGCACAGAGCCCAATGTAGGGTTCAAACTCACAAAACTGAGATCATGACCTGAGCCTAAATCAAGAGTTAGATGCTTAACTGACTAAGCCCTCCAGGCACCCCTCAATTTTTTTAATCCTTCTTTCCTATGAAAAATTACCAATCATTTTGGTTTAGGTTGGTTCCAGTATTTATGTGAAAATTCTAGTTGGCATTCAAACTCATGAGGAGAGTCTTTCCAATTCTCCAACATACAAAAATGAAAATGTTATCACTTAGATTGGCCAAGTTGGAAAATGTCTTGCTAATATTGATTCTGGCTATGGTTTGGGATTTGGCCCATTGAGAACACAATTGCAAGATCATGTGTAATAACTTTCTCTTTTCCACTACCACTCATTGTCATCACACCCTGGATTTCAGCAGTCACTTAAGTAATCACTAATTCCACTCATCTCTGGCTTGCATACAATAGGCAATCACTGAACCCCTCACTTGTCAACATCTTAAACTCTCCTACCTTCTTTCCTGCCTGCCAGAACCCCAAATTTGGATGAGTTTAACAAATTGTATTCTCCAGGCCTATGCCTAGGCTGCTGGGTTAGACTGGAGAAAATACACATGACTTAATGGACTATAAATTCTGCCACCGACCCAGCATTTGTAAAAATCCTACTTTTTCACTAGTGAGCTGACAATTCCTTCACACTGTCTTCTTCCTAAGCCTCTGTTTATTTTTCTTTTCCCCTCCCCCACTTTATACAGAGAAACTGCCTATTCATCAATCCAATGCAAGCAAGCCATGACATCTTACTACCAACACTACAAACCTACCTGCCTTTGCACCCATCCTTTGTGCATTCCTTTCTGAAAGAATGCTGGTGGTCTCTTAGTTAAAGTAATTCTTCCATCTGGCCAGTGGACTAATATCTTCTGAACGAATCGGGCACTTACTACTAACTATCCCCTTTTCTCTATCTTTACTCTTTCACTTTCTACCTGCCCCTTTACAGAAGAATGAAAAACAACAGAATAAAACAGATCTCTCATGTCATAAATAAGATCACATATAATTAATAATTGAAAACACAGAAGCCTTCTTTAGAAACCACATCCTCAGGGCACCTGGGTGGCTCAGTAGGTTAAGCATCTGACTTCGGCTCAGGTCATGATCTCACAGCTTTTGAGTTCCAGCCCTGCGCCAGGCTCTGTGCTGACAGCTCAGAGCCTGGAGCCGGCTTCAGATTTTGTGTCTCCCTCTCTGCCCCTTCCCCACTCACACTCTGTCTCTCAAAAATGAATAAATGTTAAAAAAGAAAAGAAACCACATCCTCTTCCAGCTAACATCCTTCTCTGCTCCCTTTCACAGCCAAATTTTTGGAAGGTTTTTAATTGCTGCCTCTATTTATCCTAAATCCAATCAAACAAATAATTCTCTTGATTCTATCTCCTGAATCTCTCTCAAAATCATTCATTTATCTGTATTCCTACTCTGGTCCAAGTCATGATTATCTCTCCTTTGCCAATCCTACATTCGCTTTTGCCCTCCAGTCTTCCTGGCACAAAACTAAAATGATACTTTAAAAACTCAAATCTCATTATGTAACTCCCTCCTTAAAAATCTCAAAGGTTTCCTAATAAAGTCCAATTATCATCATCATAATCTATATATGGTCTTATGGAACCTGGCCCCTATCCTATTTTAATTCCCTACCTTACCCTGCCTTTCCTATGCCATAATCATACAAGTTTGTTCTCATGCAAGCTTGTTTTCACGCCGGTATAGAGTTTCTATGCTTTATCAACTTAGCACACTCCACTGGAACCGTATCTCTAGCATTCACCTCACTTCTACTACTTATCTCATCTTTTGGGCTTCAGCTCAAGCTCACTTTCTCGGAGAAACTTCCCCTAATCATCCCTCCCAGAGTAGGTTACATCTTCTAGACATATGCTCTCGTTGGACCTTAGACTTTTCTTTGTACTATTCATCGTAATTATAATTAGTTATTTACTTGACATTTATTTTCCTGGCTAGATATAAACTCCATAAGGATGTTTGTCTTGTTCAGTGATTAATTCCCAGCAATCAGCTCACTGCCTGGGATACAGCAGGCATTCAGACATTTGTTGAATGGTTGAACGAATGAAAGAAAGTGCATATTAAGAGTATCAAACATGAGAAAAACAAATCCTTTACAGTGAGAACAGACCTTCTTTTTATTCATATATTGAGATAAACTGCAGAGACTGAAAGACAAAAATTCATCACAAATCATTCAGCAGAACATTCATTAAAAATCAAGTGCATTTTCTTTAACAGAGTTCTCACACAGAAAATTTTATTTTATAAGTCTGATATAACAGTAAGTATTTTACAAATCAGACATTTCATTTTTAAATCTAATTGTATAATCTTGAATGCACTATAGACAAATAAAGTTAGCTCTCCTTTACCAGTATCACTTCATTTAACTTATACAAGGCTTCCATTAAAATTCCATCACACCTTGAAAACTACCTGCAGCTTTAAAAAACACATGATTTAAACTTTAAGTGGAAAAGTCTTATGTAGCTATCCAAAAAACAAAGCCAAAACCAAAACAGGTAAGAAGCATTTCTTAATATAAATAAATTATAAAATACCATTTATGAGTGAGTTTCTTTCTTCTCATTGGTATGGTCAGCCAACTCAAAAAACAATTCATTTTGAAATCGATGCTTAAAATACTACAGTGTCACTTGAAAACCTCTATTATTTTAGTGGCACTCTTAAATGGCATAGTAGAATCAGATTGGAATGGCCTGACTCCTGTGCCAAAGTGAGTAAGACTTGCTCAAATTCATGCCGGGTGTCATCACTGTGCAGTCAGTAGACAGCCCGGTGACCAGTAGTCCCAATTGTTAATAAAAACTTACTAAACTAGACACTTCAAGAAACACTTCTTACCCTGACATATTTCCACTGCTAGATACAGAAACATACAGTTATATTTGAAGTATGAGCCTTATAACAGGAATCTCTGTTTAAAATTTGAAACGGATCAATAGAAAGAATTCACACCAATGAAATTCTGTGGAATGATTTTCAAAGTTAGAAATAAGAATATCCATGGCTACTGGAAGCCCTGCTCTGTGCAAACATAGTGTGGTATATATTAAACAATCACACATTTGAGGTATTAGCTGGAAAAATATATATATATATATATATACACCTATACATGGACACGTCCACAGAATATTCACAAGTCCATTGGCCCCAAAACCAGCAGATAATAAAATTAAATGAGAACGAATCACATACCAACAGGAAAAAGTTACACACAGGGAACTTACAAAACACGCGGTTATATAATCCTTAATATAAGGAGTATGTTTTGAGTTAATGTTTTGAGGGAAAATGTTTCCGTTTACATGAAAGTGTCTATTTAATAGTAATGGAAGCCAAAAAGGAAGCCTGAATTCTAGGACTGTGTTGCCTGTCAGATTATTAAAGGGATGTGTAAGAATTCCTTGAAGATCCTCATTCTACTCACTTTTTCTTTGTACTTAAAAATTAAAATCAAAAAATGTTTTATAAGTTATTGTTATACTATTCTTTCCTTTTTCATTGGTTTATAGAGGATGTTATGGATTTTAACTAGGCAACTGTCCAACGTGGCCAACAGACATGGTTTTCGGCGACTTAGTAAAGATTAAAATTCAGATTTATTGTTCATTTTCAGGACTTTTTCTGTTCAGACAAAAAAAAAAAAAAAAGATTATGATGCCCTTTCAGTTTGCTACACTCAGTATGAAGACAGATAGTAACATGGGTAGTCCTGAACCTTCATTTGGGGAAACTAAATAAATGCACAAATTCTCCTTTTGAACTATATGGTCCTCTGCCGTAACACTTACTTAACTGGAAAGATGGCTCATTTGGTTCTCAAGTCAACATCAAAAAATGTTTCATTGTCTTAACACAAGTGGGAGATTTAATTTTTAACGAAATATGTGGGAATACGTTATTAAGAATATGTCACAGTTATTAAAAAACAGATGCATTTAAAACTATTACAACAGAGCAACAAAGAGAAATGAAGAGGGTGATCATTTCTCTCACTATACACTATTTTACATACTAGTGTAGCTGAAGATTTAACAGGAAGAAAACTTAAGCATAAAAGTGCAATTACAGTGAAGGGCTGAAACTCCACATTCCTATTCTTGTGAACACCTGAGCTGACACAAAAGCAGAGTGGCTTAATGCATTGGCATATATACGCCTTAAGGATTTATTCTACCAAATCTGTGTATATTATAAATAAAAATGCAATGATTATGAAACAAATACTTATTTAAGCATTCAAATGCAATCCGTCCCCAAAATATATTATTTTTACATACTAGATGGATTAAAACTTGAATTTTCTCATTGAGAATGACATTCTCAGATTTGATCAAAATAAATTCTGAAGCTTATAAATGACTAGCACCAGTCTATCTGGGAACTAAGGAATCAAAAAAAGGAGGAGAAAAGATACTATTTACTTTCCCCCAAATCCTTACAAGGACAATGATGTTTATATGTATGTATGTAAAAAGGGATAAAAATGTAAAGCATTAATAAATATAGTTGCGGCCAAACTTCTCAAATACTAGTTAGAACAGCTAGTAAAGCAATACTCAGAGATTGAGAGCTTTGAGGCAATGATTAAAATGAATAGTACAAGTTATCAAATGAAATTGCAAAGCTCATGTAGCTAAAAATAAGATGGTAAAAGTTGAGATTTTTATCAGAAGAGTAGAAAATATGAACATCCTCTATCTCAAGATAGTTAAAATCCTCTTACTTTGTAGAATTAACCCCAAATTCTAAGACACTTGGTTGGGTCTTTACACCAAAATATAGACAACATTAAGGACTTAATCTTTCCTTGCACACTTTATACGTGGCTTAAATTATCAGGCACTCAATCAGGTATTTCACACAGTTGTCTGAAAATTTTATTTTCTCAAACACACTCCCCCAAACATTTTATGAAATGTGATGGAATGCAGCAATGCAACTGAAATATAATACTGTCCAAAAGCCACACATGACTCCATAATGTATAACTTCACTTCATTTGATAACTACATGAATCCCCTTAAAAAGCCGAGATTAAGGGAAAAAGAATCACTCAACAAGAGTTCAGTTCACATTAGCATCAATCACAATAGTGTAAATTTCCCACTAAAGCTGGAAAAATAAAAGGATGAGATTTTTTCTCTTAAATTTTTGTTAAGTTTTCTGATGTACATGAACTTTCAAAGTTAATTAGAATGCTATGACCTTATTTTTTAAAAAAATCACTCTACAGGCTCAAGAACATATTTAAATTTGTATTTTCTTTTAGCACTGCTATTATTTTTTTTTTTTAATTTTTTTTTTCAACGTTTATTTTTGGGACAGAGACAGACAGAGCATGAACAGGGGAGGGGCAGAGAGAGAGGGAGACACAGAATCGGAAACAGGCTCCAGGCTCTGAGCCATCAGCCCAGAGCCCGACGCGGGGCTCGAACTCCCGGACCGCGAGATCGTGACCTGGCTGAAGTCGGGCGCTTAACCGACTGCGCCACCCAGGCGCCCCAGCACTGCTATTATTTTATTTCTTTAAATATTTCTAAAAGAAAACTGGTTTAGCTGTCCAGTTTTCCTGGAACAGTATGTTGTTTCGTTTAACCCACTAATTCATTCAGGTATTTCTACTGATTCACCTGGAAAGGGGATATCAGAGAACATTTTTAAAAAGAATGATCATTTTAGCGGTTTTATTCAACAGGTGCTATAAAATTCACTACATTCAGAAAAAAAATCTTTAAATAAAAGAACACTGCCACTCTAACTGGCATCCCCTCACATACTAAAAAAAAACTACCAAAGATGCATTTGTGTTCCATTAACTGAGTATGAAGCAAAATCATTAAAATATTACAGCTGTTAGACTAGAAATCAAATAGGTTCATACTCAATATACAGGCACCAAAAACTTCAATTTCCAGCTTATTTTTCTAATTTATATTATGGATTGAATTACAGACAGCTTATTCCTATTAGACTAATTGAATTACTCAATGGTGAATAGATTTTTAGCTCAGAATTTTGTAAGGATAACTTGCTATAAATCACTATTCTACCTGCTGCTATATTTCTGCTCACTGTTGCATATGGCCAAACAGATCATGCTCTGATCAAATAAGTGTGCTGTAATCTACTTATATGTTTAAGAGTTGGCAATCAGGTTAAAAGGCACGAAGCTTCATTTTAGTAGTATTTTTTTTTTATTACTCATTTGTAGAAGAACCCATTTACTTGAGATCCTGCTTAAATGATAACTAAGAAAAAAGTAAAATTTCCATGGGGGACAAAACAGGTGGGTCTTCTTCTTCATAAATCTGAGCAACCTTCAATGACAGATATATAAACATTTGAGGGGCTTATAATTATTGGAATTGCAAATGACGTAAGTGCAATTTACTGTTGAAGACCCTTTCTGTTTAATATCTACATAGCCATTTCCTCATATTTTCTTTAAAATCTATCAGTATAGCATTTCATTTCTATGCATGGCTTAGCAATTCATAAAACTAAATAGCAAACTGATACTCTACACCAGTTCATTTATCTCAATATATATTCTGGAATATAATGGCAATATTAAAAATATCAATTCCCTCTAAGCTGATAATGCTACAAGATTTACACAAAGTTAAACAGCTTTTGTTTTTTCTTTTCTTTTTGAAAAAGTTTCATTGCTTGAACTCCACCAACATTCGACATCTGACAAGGAAAACGTAATTTTCTCATAGGACATTTATTCTATCAGTTTAAACTAAAGTGTCTCATGGAGCTAAATGCTGAAAGAATTTAAATAAAAATGTAGTAACCCGTATGTACACAAAATGATCATTCCAGAAATATTTACATGACAAAAGGAAACATGGAGAACTACTAAAACTGGAAACTGCCACAGGTGTGATAATCCTTTCTCACAACATTTTATTTAGGAATAATGTAGTACGCTTTTAAAGTGAAAA
Source organism: Herpailurus yagouaroundi (assembly GCF_014898765.1). Lineage (NCBI taxonomy): Eukaryota > Metazoa > Chordata > Mammalia > Carnivora > Felidae > Herpailurus > Herpailurus yagouaroundi. The sequence goes on along the minus strand of NW_024412376.1, from coordinate 84,485,557 downwards.
TAACTGCAGAAGCATAACGAAAATGTTACTTTTAGTTTTCAGTTCCTTACTATTTAAAGGAGCCAGTAGGTCACAAACAGTCCAAGATTTCAGGGACCAACCATTCAGTTTCGTTGTTAACATCCAATCTTTTTCTTTAGCTCTCATGATGAAACTAAACTTACTTACGGAAGAAATTAAGAGTACACTAGAAGGTATAAACACAATCCCAGTTCATCCTCCTTTATAAATACTGGTCAGCCGCTCCAATTCTTTACAGTTGTCCATGCTCAAGGCATCTGCCTTCCTTCGGAGACGATCATCACGGTATACTTTTGCGGCATACTGCATATCTGTTTCTGTTAACAAACAAAAACATTTTGCTAAGTAGATACTAATTTAGGTCACCTAGTTATTTAAACCGAAATGATGGTTAATAGAAGCCCTTCAATACATTTCTATTAACTGACTTTTTTTTTTTTTTTTTAAGAAAGAAATCCAAGTATTCCTCCTAAAAGCCTTTGGAAGCCTAGCATGTAAAACCAACACAGAGCTGTTCTGGGAAGAAAATGAAAATAAAATCCTATCAACCATTTCCCTCACTCCTGTCTCCAGTGGTTTAAAAACTACTGCTCTAGGGGCGCCTGGGTGGCGCAGTCAGTTAAGCGTCCGACTTCAGCCAGGTCACGATCTCGCGGTCCGTGAGTTTGAGCCCCGCGTCAGGCTCTGGGCGGATGGCTCGGAGCCTGGAGCCTGTTTCCGATTCTGTGTCTCCCTCTCTCTCTGCCCCTCCCCCGTTCATGCTCTGTCTCTCTCTGTCCCAAAAATAAATAAATGTTGAAAAAAAATTAAAAAAAATAAAAATAAAAATTACTGCTCTAAAGCATCGTCTGGACCTTTCATCCTGAAGATACCATATGCTATTCAATCCTGCTAGTGGTTGTTTTTGCTGTGACCTCTTGTTAAGGGTTCAGATTAATTCATTATGCCAGGACTTGAGTAGAAAAAATTGAAATCTTGTCCTGAGTTCACTTGAATTAAAAAAAAAAAAAATCTTGGGGCACCTGGGTGGCTCAGTAGGTTAAGCATCTGACTCTTGATTTTGGCTCAGGTCATGATCTCACAGTTCATGAGTTTGAGCCCCCCATCAGGCTCTGCGCTGACAGTGCAGAGCCTGCTTGGAATTCTGTCGCCCTTTCTGTGCCCCTCCCCTGCTTGCTCTCTGTCTCTCAAAATAAATAAAAATAAACTTTAAAAAAATATATAATAAAAAAATAAAAATTAAATTTAAAAAATCTTACTGAAGGAACACATAACAGAAAATAGCTTGCTACAGCATCATAGTAGTGGTATTTAGCAAATAAGTACTAAGATGTTCTTCAGTATGTGGATAGCATTACTAAAAAGAACAAATGGGAATCTTCCGAGAGATCTTCCGGGAACTATTCCTTGCTATCTTCCCGTTACTCTCAGTCATTTCACTGTTTATTAACACTTCCAAAGGGTGGGGGCACTTAGGAAAAAAATGTAACAAGACCCAGAAAAAAGTCACTTACTTTCTGGAAAACAATGGCCAAAGTAAAAGACATCAGTCAGGACCACATTCAAGATAATACTCACAGTAAGAGTGTATTCTACTGGCAAAGATCTTCAGAACAGATCTTTATTCCGTCAATCCAGCTAGGATTTAACAACTCAGTCAAAATCGCTCCATCCCTTTTATTTACAAATGAAGCATTTGTGAAATCCTTTCGCAGATGTTTCTTCCCAGATGAGGTAGATAAAACAAAGTTCACAGGGCTAGTCAACAGCAGGGTCTAGATTCCAAGCCAAACCTCCAAACTGCTACCCTTTTATTCTTTCCATTACTTCAAATTATTGCTTGTGTTTTATAAAACACCTACTTTACCAATCTAGACATTACACAGTGTTAAAAGTGACTACAGAACAGAAAAACTCTGGTAAAAAGAAATCTATTGGCCAACAACCTTTTTGATGACATCAATTTATAAAACAAGATGAACTTATCCCAATCAACAAGTAAAACTTTCAATCAATGGATTAATTAGTGTCATACCGAGCTCCTCCCACTTCCATCTTCACTTAAATTTGTTAAATCTCATTTTGAAAATTTCAAACCCACATTAAAGTGTACTGAAACGAACGAACGCTCTAAAACCCTTTAGACCTTGATTGACCAATTCTTCACCTTTTGTCAAATCTGCTTCAGCTCTCTCAATAATAAAGGCTGTTACTGTTGTGGTGGTGATTATTACTTTACAAAACCTTTTGAGAATAAGGTGCAGACGTCATGACTTTTCATTCCTAATTACTTCAGCATGTTTCTCCTAACAAGAGCATTCTCTTACATAACCACAATACAATTTTCAAATTCAGAAATTCAACAACAGTAGAATCCTCTTATCTAATGTACAGTCCATGCTCAAATTTCACCTGTCGTCCCAAGGATGTCCACTACAGCCATTTCCTCCCCTCCCCGCCCAGGAGCCAATCCAGGATCATACACTGTATTTAGTTGTCATTTCTTTTTAGTCTCTAAGTCTTTAGTCTTTTTGTCTTGTTCCACTGATACTCTTGAATGCAACCAAGTGGTTTTGTAAATAATGACTTACTAAAATCAGATTTTAGTTAAAATTTCCTTCCGATAGTAACTTTAAAAGACACACATGTTAACTGTGTACAATATAGCTGCAGACAACTTGGTAAACAGAACAGATTCAAAGTCTGTGAACATTAATACCAATCCTGCCAGATTACTAAAAGATTAAACTAAAGTATGCCAAGCAAAAACACTTGGTTCATAGTATGGATAGAATAAAAAATGATTATAAATACCATAAGTAATACTATTGAACACTTACAGATGCAAGATATTATGTTAAGTGTAACATATATGATCTGTTATGGTCCACATTTTAATGATGAGATAATTATGATTTAGAGAGGTTAAGTAACTTGGTCTGGGTCACATATTGGTGGAGCCAGGATCTTATCTTGCAAGGCAGTCTCAGAGCCTTCACTCTTACCATAACATTACACTATCTTCCACAAACATGAATATCTTTTCCTTCCTTCTTTCTATTTATTCAGCCAATTTCCCAATTATTTAAGGTAACAGAATTTAAGTATGCATAATCCCCAAATCACCCATATGTGGTTGAAGATTAGAATTCGTATTTGAAAGGTGATAGATCTAATGTGTTAGTCGTTCTTTTAACACAAAATACGCAGGTCTTTCGTACATTCATTCTTATGAATTCATTAATCTTTCATCCAATTATTCATATATCCATCAAAAGTTTACGATATGCCAAGATATGCCAAGGATTGTGCAAGGCACTAGAGACCAAAAAGTGAAATAAAATGAAATAAATAATATTTGGTGTGCTCTGTCCTTAAGACCTTCCGCTAATGGAGTTTCTCAGCCTCAGTGATATCGATATTTTGGTCCAGAGAACTCTGTTGTGGGGGCTGTCCCCTGCACTGCAGGATGTTTAGCAGACCACGGCCCCAGTCTGGTCTGTTGGATGCCAGCAGCAATCTCTCCCACCCCCACCCCATAGTGACACACACAAAGTTTCCAGACATTACCAAACATATTGTGAAGCAGGGGCAAATCATTTCCAGTTGAAAACCAATAGTCTAGGGGCGCCTGGATGGCGCAGTCGGTTAAGCGTCCGACTTCAGCCAGGTCACGATCTCGCGGTCCGTGAGTTCGAGCCCCGCGTCGGGCTCTGGGCTGATGGCTCAGAGCCTGGAGCCTGTTTCTGATTCTGTGTCTCCCTCTCTCTCTGCCCCTCCCCCGTTCATGCTCTGTCTCTCTCTGTCCCAAAAATAAATAAACGTTGAAAAAATAAAAAAATTAAAAAAAAAATAAAAAAAAAGAAAACCAATAGTCTAGTATAACCTTCTCCACATTGAGACCAGAAGGATTTCACAGACTCAGACTTGGAAACCAAGAAGGTTTCTAACTTCCACTTTCTCTTCTAACTGCCACTATATAGATGAGGACTCCAAAGTCAGAGACAAGAACTTTCTTGGAAGTATACAAAGGTTATGTTTTATCGACTCTTCCCTACTGGATGGGAGATGATGATAACTGCTACCATTTTTCTGGGCATTTACTCCATGTGAAACACTTTATTGTCTGATTTAATTTTTATGACAAACCCATAAAGTTGGGCATTATTGAGAAGATTACAGAGCACAGTGCCTGGACTGGCTGGTTTGAATCACAGACTACCTCTATGACCCTGGGCAAGTTACTAAATCTCTCTGTGTCTCAGCTTCGTCATATATAAAATGGGTATAATAACTTCAGAGTGGTGTTGTGGAAATTAAATAAGTTAATATATATAAAGTGCTTGGGACAGTGACTGAAACTAAGGATTATACAAATGACACTTAGTTCCTCTTCCCACTAGTCAGCATCATCCATTTCACACCTGAGGGAGGAAATTCATGAAGGTTAGAATATTTGGCCCTAATCACTCAGCGAAAAATTACAGAGCTGGGATTCAACTTTAGTTTGTTTAACCCCAAAGTCTACTTTATATGGTCTACATTATTATATGTAACAGTCAGAAAAACAATAACCGTAACAACACTAGATTCACATGCACCATCTCTGCAAATTCTTACGGTCAAGCTTTTTATGGGTGGAACTGCTTCTTAAATTAAGGAAGCTGAGGCTGGAAAAGGCTAAACAAATTGATTAAGTGTTCCCAAGGACTTCACGTACAGAATAAAACAAAATGTCAACAAAACTCATTATACATTAAGTGTTAAATGCTTAAGCTAAATTAATGAAGAGTTTCAAACTTCACTCTGAAACAGGATGCATATTAAAATCGATGACATAACAAATGTACCAGAATTTTTTCTTTTCTAGTGATACATAAAATAATGATGCATGTTACAATTGACAACATCTTAAATACAATGAAATTTGGAATTATTCACTTATTCAACCAAATATTTACTGATAACAATACATACCATTTATTAAGTGCTTTCTATGTAAACTATGTGTTTATACTATTATAAGGCCACATGTACATTAAAATGTATTGTCGTATTCAAGTACTGAGCTCCAATTATGTGCCAGGCAATTCCAGAACATTTCTGGAGGAGGGAAATCTACAATAATCAATTCCAAAGACTCTGAATAAGTTTTTAAATGTTAAACATTTCATAAACTTACTTTGTTGTCTTTCTTTCCAGCAATTATTTCGAATATTAGTCACATAATCTTCTTCCACACTCTTTTCTACTTTTTGTAATAACATTCCTTTATATTCATTTTTAAAGTCCTTGTTGACATAATAAACGACACCCAAGTTTTCTGTCTGCATTTTAATAGTTTGCCCTGATCCACTGCAAAAGAAATGCTTGATCATTATTTTTTTTAATTAAAATTGTACATTCTGATCCTGCTACTACAAACCAAGTTAACAAAACAACTAAAAATAATTAAAAAGTTAACATTAGTAATCATTTGTTTACATTTTTTCAAATTGCCTAAAACCACCATTCATGTAATAAAAAAGTAATCCTATTTTAATATAGATTCTTATAAGTTCTTTCAATTCTTAGTTAATTAAAATCTTATTTAGAAGAAAGGAAAAGTTATTTCTTATTTTTACACCAATCTGCTTTTAATACTGTAAAATCACTGGCAATATGATTTTATCAGTTTCTTGTATGTTCACTGTATTACACTAAAGTTTTCTAGAATGGATGCTGCATTAAATTTCCTTTATGTCCTGATCTTATATAAAGTATATTGCGGAAAAATACCTCATATACCAAAAAAGTAATATTTGTTTTTATTTAATTAACATGTCATAAACAAAAGAGTGAAGTGGTTTACCCCTCAATGATACAAATCTATGTAACATCAATTATAATTCTACTTTTGTCTTTCAAACTATTTTTTGTCTTTGATCTCATCATATTACCTATTACATAAATTGCTATTAAGCTCAAATACAGTACTTCTGTCTTTATCCACAATAGAACAGAAATGTAAACTAACAAGATAATACAAATTTATTACTTGAGCAACGATTTTTTTAAATTAGAAATTTTAAAATCTGGTACACTTGTAGCAATAGAAAATTACTTAAAAGCTAAAGAGAGCACAAGGTCCTTTAAAGGAAGCTAGATAAGAAACAATATTTTTGTGTGTGTGTAAAACTTAGCTACTTACGATCTGGGATATAAGGAATAAGGAGGATTAGAGACCATCAATTGGCTTAATAATGACACGAGGATCAATACAATAATGGGCATCAGCTGGATAAACACAGAAAAACCTCCCTATAAAAAAATCATCAAAAAACAACAAATTGTAATATAACTGTAGTTGTCAATAATCCAACAGTTGTCATATATTTTTAGAGGCAGAAAGGACATTTGACATCATCTGGCTCGGTGCTTTCAAATCTGCCTGATCATACCAGCTTCCTGGAGTGATTCTTAAAAATACCACTTTCCAGGTGGAGATATGCAGATATGTAGATCTGTAGATATCCTGATTTGGAAAACACTGATATGAACTGATCTCATGTAACAGATGAAGAAGTTCTCTCTCTTGCAAAACTATTTTTCCCTTGAATTTCAGAGTGGTACATGAAGCAGACGAGTGTCAGAGCTGGGGCCCATGCCTTTTGATTTCTAGTCCAGCGTTCTTTCTATTTACCTTTCCACTTCATGTAATTTAAGTGCTATATGCAATTGGGTATAACTGTATTAGAACAAGGAAAGTAACTTCTAACTTAAGTTTTTCAGTATTAATTCTAAATTCTTTAGGACCAACAACGAGAAGCTTTCTTCAAAGCATGCACTCTGCAGGGGTATCTTCATCAGAATCATAGAACACCAAACTCCAAGGTATCATTTTGCCCACCACCCTCTTACCTTGACTTCTACCCCTGCTCCCGCAATATCCCTGAAGGACTGTCTAGTCTCTATTGAATACCTCTGGTAAGGGAAAACTCATTACTTCCTTTTAAAACAACTTGCCCTATTTTCAGACAACCCTAATTGCTTTTCCTGAACTGAAATGTGCCATTTTGAAGATTTCTAATCATATCATAAACATACATCTCCTCTTTCTTCTTCTCGTTCATGTCCACTATGTCGATGCTGATGTTGATGGCTATAACCAGCTCGTCCATTTGAAAATGAATGTACGCTACCTAAAAAATTAAAAGCAAGGTAAAACTAAGGAGAGAAACTGTGATCAGAAAAATGATATATTTTTTACATTTTTATTTAATTTTTAAAAGTTACTAAAATAATACATGTTTGAGTAGGGAATGCTTATTGCCCTTTCCTCCTGTGAGTAAAGGGTGGATAGAAACAGCGATGATCCTTCCCAGACTTTGCTTCCTTGGAGATGGAAGTTCTTTATGAAAACCTAAATAAGAGTCCTCCCTAATATTGCATCCATAGAGGACTTTGTTGTGGTTGGTTGTTTTTACAAATCTTGGGTCTTACTCTCAAACTCTGCTTTCTGCATTTATCAATGAATCACAAATACCTCTAGAAATCAAGACAGTGCTAGAACTTATTAAAAACAAAAAAACCAAACAGCTGTATAATAGAATATGGTAGAGGTGAACCACAATTTATTCAAGTATTCTCCTGCTGATAGACAATCAGATTGTTTTCAAATAAGGTGACCAATCAGAAAGAGCTACCTCTGACAAAGTAAATTATGTCATAACAAGCAAAAGAACTGTAACTCAACTATCTGAAACTTGACTATTAACCCGAAAGATTCTTGATTGTTCCCACATATTTACCATCAAAATTACTAGTCTGGATAACTTTTCTGTGAGAAGTAATTATACGTCATAATATGTCAAAATACATGTTGTATTTTCATTCATTAATTTGCATTTACACATTCTCTTTCCTTCAAGGATGCTTTACAAAATGCCCTGTCAACGACCATAATCTTTCTCAATAATATTCAGGCAGGGCCATCAGGCCAAATTATATTGCTACATTCATGAAGATTCTCCTAATTTTGAATCGAATGTTTAACTTAGTACCTTAAATAAATGATGTCAACATTACTGGAGCTATAATTTTAACTATCTTACAGGAGCTATACAGTTAGAGAACATTAATTCTCACACAACTCAGAGTAAATAAAGTAGCATTCAATACAACTTATGCTGGTACTATAAAATCTATTCATTTAGTAGTACTTCTACAATATTTTACTTTGATAGCCTAATTCAACCAATTATTTCTATCTTAAAATAATTTTATTTTATTTTTTTTAATTTTTTTTAATGTTTTTTATTTATTTTTGAGACAGAGAGAGACAGAGCATGAACGGGGGAGGGGCAGAGAGAGAGGGAGACACAGAATCGGAAGCAGGCTCCAGGCTCTGAGCCATCAGCCCAGAGCCCAACGCGGGGCTCGAACTCACGGACCGCGAGATCGTGACCTGAGCCGAAGTCGGACGCTTAACCGACTGAGCCACCCAGGCGCCCCTATCTTAAAATAATTTTAAAAACCCACTTACTTTATATATAACCTATGAATCAAACATTTTAATATTTCAATGAAAAGTACCTCTACATATATCCAAACTAGCAATTTATAACGCGATGAATGAAATGTCTACAAAGATCTTCAGAGAACCAATGTCAAATTGTCATCTAGGGTATATGATACCTCCTGTAATTGTAATAGCACTTAATTAAGACACTGCCACTGGATCTCCTATTTATATATCCTTTCTTCAGCTTTATATAAAATAGAGAATATCTGTACTCATTTCTTTTTTAAAAAAATTAAAACATGTTCTAGAAAAAAGTCAGACTTACATTGAAGGTAATAAATCTAACATTTTTTTCTACCTTCATGAAAAGTCATCGGAGGATCCTAATACTGTTAAGAAATGTAGCGGAGAAAGTAGATAAATCTCTACGTAGCCTAATTGGAGGTGAGAATCTCTAGCTTCATTAAATATAATATTTATAACTAACATTAAAATACCTGAAGGAAATCCACCACCAAAGAATATATTAAACAAGTCTTCTGGAGTTATATCAGCTTCACAACCTCTATGGAAATTAAATCTACCATTGTTCTGGTGATTACATGCTTGTTCTTCATTGCCCGTGAGGTCATATTGTTTTCGTTTTTCTGGATTGCTTAAAACAGCATAAGCATTTCCAATCTCTGAAAAGGTAATGAGTAACAGTTGGTAAGCAAAGTTTTTATACTATAAAAGACTTCCCCATATAAAAGCTACTGCCATGTTAACCAAAAAACAAACAAAAAAACCCCCACATATACAGACAAGAAACAAAAAAAACCCAACAAATCCTACTTAAGGCTAATCAAGAAATAGTAAAACAGTTAATAACTTATTTTCGTATATATTTTTTAAAAAGACATACATTGCCTGCCATTACACATATTATTACCTCCCATTCAAATTTTTATGAGATGGTAAGTCTCCTTACTATCTTGCATATAAAGGAATGTACATCCTGCTTTCTTACTACTAATGGTCCATCCCCTAATATCCTACTTCTTCCTTTTGAATACCCTAATTTAGTCATTCATTAGAGCTACTCAAACCAATAATAGTAACAGTAGTGACCAACTGCCAGGCTTTGAACACAGTATCTTATTACATTATTCATTATTATCCCTAAATTACAGATGAGCCTCCTGAGCCTCAAAAAGGTTAAGAAACTTGTTCAAGGTCAAAATGTTAGCGCAGTAAGTATACTCTATGCAACCTACACTGTTGCACATGCCAGCCCACAATGTGCTATTTTTCATTCTATTCATGAACAATTTATTCCTCTTAACACTGGAAACTCCATGAGGGTATGGACAATGTCTATGTTTTCACTGCAGTATCCCCATGGTGCACTTGTGAAATCTGAATTTGCTTCTGAATGGATCCAGATGGTCTCTAGTGTTCCTATCTCACTTCACTAAGTTTGTGGTATTTATTTATAAAGAATTCTATTTCCCTTCTCATACTCCCACGTCCAAAAGAGGCAATGGTATGTTGGTTACAAAAATGTCTTTTTGAGGTAATTTACAAAAGCTGTAATGCTTTGATCCAAGCAGGAATTACCCTATTCTCATTCTGACACTTCTAATAATCATTTCATAAATACAGCTTGCTTCTTAAAGTTGATTGTAAACCTTTCGCAATATGGGGTATTTTAAAAACACTTTTTGGGTCCCATGTGGCAGCTGCCATAGGTACTGTGCAAGCAAATAGATGCTCATTAGTTATTTTTGGATGATTAGATATCACACTGAAATTAATTATACACATATACTCTGGAACTTTTCTTCTTATAGAGATTCTAAAACTAAAACCTGGGATTCAGAGATAGCTTGCAGGTGGTCTGTGAATCCCAGTATATGAAAAATTAGTTTGATGGTCCATTTATCTAAGGAGATAATCCAAACCTTTCTTTAGATTCTCAAATAGATCTATGACTCAGAAATATAGCCACGATTTATAATGTTGCTCTAACGGGAAAGCATGATCAGAGATCCAAACAATGTACTTACAAACAACATCAAGGTATTAAACCATACCTAAAAGAGAAGCATATCTATCAATATCTGCCAAAGTTGTACTTCCAGTAACATCAGTTGTTATTTCCAATAATATCAGTCTATATACAAATAGACTATTCCAAGTAATTTCATAATGCTGTTACTTTTTACATCATTGATATATTGGCATCTCAATCCTATTTTAAAACAGGTTTTGTTTTTTAAAAAAGTAATTTCCAAACAGCAAGCTATTTTAGAAAATCTATGTGAAATACTGTCATAACCCATAATTGTATATGTAAGACAATTTATTCTAATTTTCTATTCATTTACTTTGTTCTATACCCATAATAAAAATTGTTTTTCAGTTCCTTATTACCTAAAAAATTAAGCCCAAAATTTATTTTGGTATTCAAAAGCTGTACAAAATACATTTCTACCCCAGTCTCACTTACTTCACCAAAGGTAACTTCCACCATATTCTCTTCTCTTTAATTTAACTTCTATTCTTTTTTTTTTTTTCTTAGAGAGAGAAAGAGGGCTCAAGTGAGTGAGGGGCAGAGAGAGAGGGAGAGAGAGAAAGAGAATCCCATGAGAGGCAGAGAGAGAGAGAGAGAGAGAGAGAGACAGTGGAGGGGGAGAGGGAGGGAGAGAGACAGAGAGAGAGAGAATATCCCATGAGGGCCAGAGAGAGAGAGAGAGAGAAGTGGGGCTAACCCAAAGTGGGGCTCCCGCTCACCCAAAGTGGGACAAGGGCTCACCCGAAGTGGGGCTTGAACTCACAAACCGTGAGATTATGACTTGAGCGGAAGTCAGATTTTAACTGACTGAGCCACCCAGGCGCCCCTTATCAAATTTTCATTCTGAGGTAACTTTAAACTTACATGAGGTTGTAAGAAATAATACAGAGAGATCCTTTGTACCTGCTACCGAATTTCTCCAAGAGCAATATCTTGTAAAATTAAAGTACTATCACAAATAGGATATCGATACTGATATAATCAGGATATCGGACATTTCCACTAGCATCCTCTCATTGCCCTTGTAAAACCACACCCATTTCCTTCCCTTCCATCCCCTCTTTAATCCCTAACGACCACTAATCTAGTCTCTAGTTCTGTATTTTTGGCATTTCAGGAATATTATATAAGAAGAATAATACAGCATATAAATGGAATGAAACCATTTGGGATTGGCTTTTCTCAATTAGCATAATTCTTTGGCGATCAATCCAGGTTGTTAGGTAAGCCAAAACCATAGTCTCTCCTTTACCTCCAATCCATGGTTTCAGTTACCCTTAATCAACCATGGTGTGGAAGCAGATGATCCTCCTTCTGACTTATCATCAGATGTCAATAGTAGCCTGATGCTGCATCACTATGCCTACCTCACTCATCTCACTTCATCTTATCATGTAGGCATTTCATCATCTCACATCATCACAACAAGGGTGAATGCAGTACAATAAGATATTTAGAGAGGGGGGGGGGGGAGAGAGACACCACATTTATGTAACTTTCATTATAGTATGTTGTTAAAATTGTATTTTATTGTTATTGTTGTTAATATCTTACTGTGCCTAATTTATAAAATTACACTTTATCACAGGTATGTATGTATAGAAAAAACACCCACAGTATATATAGGGTTCAGTACTATCTGTGGTTTCAAAAGTCCACTGGGGGTCTTGGAACATCACCCCTGCAGGTAAGAAGGGACTACTACAGTTCATTCCTTCTCATTGATGAGTAGTACTTCATGGTATGGATGTCCCACTGTTTGTTTCGTCATTCACCCACTGAATGGGTTGTTTCTAGTTTTTGGTATTATGAATAAAACTGCTATTTACATTCATGTACAGGTTTACGTGTGAACATAAACTTTCATTTCTCTAGGATAGATGTCCAGGAACGCAACTGCTGGGTTGTATGGTCGCTGAATATTTAGTTTTTTGAGAACCTGCCAAACTAACCATTTTACAGAATGACTGTGTCATGTTACATCCCATCCACCATGTATGAGTGATCCAGTTTTCCACATCCACATCTAACACCAAAGATGTTGTCACTTTTTTTTTTAATTTCTTTAACGTTTTATTTATTTTTGAGAGAGAGAGAGAGAGAGAGAGAGAGAGAGACAGAGCAAATGGGGGACGCGCAGAGAGAGAGAGACACAGAATCTGAAGTAGCCTCCAGGCTCAGAGCTATCATCACAGAGCCAGACGCGGGGCTTGAACTCACGAACTATGAGATCATGACCTGAGCCGAAGTTGGCGGCTTAACCAACTGAGCCGCTGGGCGCCCCGTCACTATTTTTTATTTTAGTCATCAGTGATATCTCATTTGGTTTTACTTTACACTATCTCTAAAGGCTAATGAATGATGTTAAATATCTTTTCATTGCTTATTTTCCATTTGTATCTTTCCATTTGTCATCTTCAGTGAAATGTCTTTTACTCATTTTCTTTATTGAATTGTCTGTTTTTAAATTTTTGAGTCTGAGGAGTTCTTTATATATTTTAGATAGTAGTCTTTTCCAGATATGTGTTTGGCAAATATTTTCTCCCATCCTGGTATTTGTCTTTTCATCCTTCATAAGGTCTCTACAGAGCAAACTTTAAAAAAAAAAAAAAAAATTATGAAATCCAAATTATCAACTTTTCCTTTTATAAGCTGTGCTTTTGGTGTTAAGTATAAGAAATTATTGTCTAGCCTAAGATCCTAAAGATTTGCTCCCATGATTTTTGCTAAGAGTTAAAAAGCGTTTTATAGTTTATGATTTATTTCAAGTTCATTCTTGCAAAAAGTATAAGATTTAGGTCAAAGTTAACTCTTTTCAACTATGAATATCTAATTGCTCCAAAACCATTTGCTGAAAAGTCTATCCTTCCTCTGTTAAATTGCTTTTGCACCTTTGTCAAAAGCCAGTTAGGTATATTTGTATGGGTCAATACTGGGGCTTCCCATGCTGTTCCACTAATCTATTTGTCTATCCCTCTGCCAATACCACACTCTTTTGACCACTGTAGCTATAAAGTTAGCCCTGAAATTAGATAAACTGATGACTCCACTCCATTCTTTTAGTAAATTGTTCTTATTTATTCAGGTTCTTTATCTTTCCATATGAGTTCTAGAGCAAACTTACTTTAATCTACAAAAAAAAAAAAAAGGCTTCCTAGGATTTTGACAGGAACTGTGTTAAATACGCATATCAATTTGATGACACCTGACATCTTTACTATGCTGTCTTCCAATCCGTGAACATGATATATTGTTCTATTTATTTACATCTTCTCTGATTTCTTTCACTAGTATTAAATAGCATTCAGCATAAAAATCCTGTAAAAGGTTTGTTAAATTTACACCTAAGTATTTCTTGTGTGTATGTGTTTGATTACATTGATTCTATTTTCAGGAAGAGACCGTAGAATTAGTTTAGATTTTTCTTTAAAAGTTCTGTAGGATTCTCCAGGAAAGGCATCTGAGTTATTTTTGGGAGTTTCTGATTACTAATCTAATGAATTTTTAATTTGTATCTATATATTCACTGCTAGTATACTGAAATGTACCAAATATTTCTAAAGAGAAAAACTGCTTTTTGTATCCTAAAATCTTGCAGAATATATATATCAATTCTAAAAATATCGGGGTGAGGTACATTCTTGAGATTTTTTATAATTAGATCATTTGTAAACAGGGACAGTTTTATCTCTTTCCTATAATATTTATCTCTTTTATTTTCTCACCTTAATGCACTGACTAGAATTTCCAACACTATACTGAATAAGTGTGGTGAAAGGAAACATTCTAGCTTTGTTCTCAATCTTGGGGGGAAGCATTCAGTCTTTTACCATTAAGTATAGTGTTTTCTGTAGTTGCTCTTTTATCAATTTGACGCAAGGCCTTTCTATTCCTATTTATTCTGTCAGGGCTTTTTTTCTGTTAATTTTTATCACAAATGAGTGGTGAAATTTTTCAAATGCTTTTCCCACACTGATTGATACAATCATGAGATTTTTCTTCTTTAGCCTGTTAATATAGTGGGTCACACTGATTTTTCAAACATCAGCCTTGCATTCTTGGAATAAACTCTACTTGGTCAGGGTGTATAACTATATATACAGTATAGGTATTGTTCAAACGGTCTCTGAAATACTTGGGAGTCTTTGAAGATAAAGTAGACGGGGTATATTTTGAAGACAACCACATCAGACAGAAGGAAAGGGATCCATTTCATTCAAATATTTTTTTAAAGTATGTTCATATATACTGTGCAATTTACTCTCTAGATGTAAACAAAATATTCCCTGCTTTGAGAAACTTCAGTTACAATCCTAACTGTAAAGAACTTAAGAGTTCGTTTAGTCTATCCTCCTTGATAGCAACCTATCTTTTATTTTTAAAGCTTTACAAAACACACAAATGAAGGGGTACCTGGCTGGCTCACCCAGTAAAGTGTGTGACTCTTGATCGTGAGTTCAAGCCCCACATTGGGCATTGAGCTTATTTAAAAAACAAAACAAAACAAAAGACCCACACAAATGAAAATATCTCTTCTCTCTAATTTAATTCCCGAAACTGATTACCTCCTCTTTTTTATTCTTGAAGGAAATAAAAAGCAAATGGTGTCCATCTTCTGTAAAATGTCTTTTGGCAGTTACAGAGCAATCAATCTATACTTACCTTTCATACAAAAGAAAAAACTATAATATTTGCTTAAAACAAAGTGCTTAGTATCCCAAAAACAGAAGTTAGGATCAATTGGTTAAAAATAAAATAAAATGAGGGGCGCCTGTGTGGCTCAGTCTGTTAAGTGACCGACTCTTGGTTTTGGCTCAGGCCATGAGATCGAGCCTTTCGTTGGGCTCCGCGCTGACAGTGCAGAGACTGCTTGAGATTCTCTCTCTCCCTCTCTCTCCCTGCCCCTCCCCTGCTCTCTCTCTCAAAATAAATAAATAAACTTAAGAGGATTCAGAAGATAATGAAAAGATCCTGGGTGCTGAATAAATGATTTCTGTATGATGACACTAGCCGTAATGTCTTCTAATTAACTACCTCTGCACACCAAGCATCTGTGAATTACAACCTAGTTTTCCACCCACTCAATGAAAAACGCGCTCATCAACCAATTCCCTATTCTGATCCTCTTTGGGATTAATAAATTGGCATTCTGATTTACAGATAACCTCCTGTGTACTGAATAATGTGAGCCTCTCCTCTAGAGAGGAACCACCTCCCAGCATGTTGATAAATATTAAGTTTCTAGTTTGCAAAGCGGAGCATTAGACTCTGAAATGTACCACATCAAAGTATAATCACCTTTGTCAAGTTCCTTCCGAATGTCTAGCTGGAGTGACGTTTATACTGCTCACCTCTTCGAAATGTAACATAACATGTAAAAATATTGGTAGATCCACTCACTGTTATTTCAAGACTAATAATGCTAACACGACTTCAATATGAAGTGAGAGGAACGAGCAGTTTAACATTTTTAATATTAATGAAGAATTAAAACTGGAATCACTTAGCAGATCACAAACATGCAAAGAACTCACTGCCAAGATATTTTTCACTATTTAAAAGCACCAACAATTTGGGGTGCTTGGCTGGCTCAGCTGGAAGACCGTGCGACTCTTGATCTCCAAGTCATGAGTTTGAGCCCCATGTTGGGTGTAGAGATTACTTAAATAAAACTGAAAACAACAACAACAATTTTAAATTAAATGACTTTAATTCATAATGTGGAAAAAAATTATTTTTTTTCCACATTATGTGCTAAAGTTAGTGCTTTGGAGTAAAGAAACATTTTCTCTATTTTCAAGATGCCACTTTTAACTGAAGAAAACAGAGAAGGTGCTCAGTGTCACAGGGATATTTTACTTCTACCGGCGCCACTTTGGCAGCTGCTTTTATTGGAATATATTAATTGCCAAAATACATTGGACTTGGCAGCTTCCTTCAAGAAATAAAACTGTTTTGTAAATAATATCAACAGTATTTTGTGAAAGACCAATGGAATCATCTATGTTTTAGGAGCATTTTAAAAATTAGTGTCTCCATCCTGTTATTCCAAGACCCCAGTGTTTCACTGCAAACATGATATGCTGACTGTAAAAATGCCTAATTCTCAAGAAGAACAATCACAAATTAAAAAAAAATTTTTTTTATGTTTGTTTATTTTTGAGAGAGAGAGAGAGGCAGAGCACAAGCAAGGGAAGGGCAGAGAGAGAGACACAGAATCCAAAGCAGGCTCCAGGCTCTGAGCTGTTATCACAGAGCCCGACGTGGGGCTCAAACCCACAAACAGCAAAATCATGACCTGAGCTGAAGTCAGACACTTAACCGACCAAGCCACCAGGCTCCTGGGGGCAATGACAAATTTAAGCATTTTCCTATGAATTAGAAGTTAACTACTATGAACAAACTGCATGTAACAAAATACGAAATTATAAAATGAGGTGACATTCATTCATGAAACCGGCAACAACAACCACAAAAAACCTTGAAATAATATTAAGAAAATGAGGAAGAATGAGTAGGCAAAAGGAAAAAGACTTTTTTAAGTAAGCTCTATGCCCAAGGTGGGACTCAGATTCATGACCCCAAGATCAAGAGTTGCATACTCCACCAACTGAGCCAGCCAGGTGCCCCAAGATACTAATTCTTAAAAAGAAAAAAAAATCACCATAGTTAGAACCACATACAAAAAAATGCAAAAATTGGCCAGTTAACAGAAATATAACAACACTGGGCAAACAGAAATTCCCAAGCAATTTCCCAATTTTAGACAGTCTCTATTATCCTAAAAACTCGCAAAAGCTATGTTTTGTTTCAGTGCCCTTGGAAACAGATGGTAATGCACTAGAAGCTTATGTATACCACACACTAGTGTAGTAAACTAGAAAGCATGCATGATTATCTAGAAAAGTTACTTACAACTTCGCCCAAACTGGCATTTTGCTCTTTTGAAGCCACACTGTATTTGTTTGGCTCTTGGTATAACAAATTAATAATAAAGTTTTAAAGGATTTTGAGGACACTTGCTTAAGCTGGCTTCTAAATGAACCAGTCTAAAGGCAGAATTTAATATTCTAAAACACTGTAAAGTGGATTCTACAAAGAGCTTAGTAAAACTGCTTTAAAAGGTTTACTTTACTTTTAAAAGCATCTGTTGCTCCAGGTGCATGGTTTTTGTCTGGATGAAACTTCAAAGCAAGCTTTCTATAAGCTTTTTTCAAATCTTCATCACCAGCATCTTTGGTAACTCCAAGTACTTCATAGTAATTTTTACATTTGTTTATGCTGTGAACAAGAGAGTGTGTTATAATGTAAATTTCAAGGAAGAACTTCAGGAAATATCTCTAATTTTTACTTATTAGAATACTAAGAAGAACTGTCTGTGGACTATTTCCTCAGTATCAAATGATAGCTTATCCCATTAAAGGTTATTGCTTCATTCTCTTTTTTGACCACAGACCATTCCCTTAACCTCTTTCCAGCCTATGGAGAGTTGGCCATGAGAATGTCCTTGGTGCATTTTATCCCAACTACAGAGAAGTAGCAAAGCCCGTAACAATCATGGATGAAGGACAGAGCACACACTGAAGCTAGAATGAGAGAGTGAGAATAATTTTATAGTACTCTTAAGTGCACCAAGAAATTCCAAAACTTTTCCCAAGTATGTCGTAGCTAAGGTTAATTTAATACACACTGCATTCCAAGAGTTCTATTGTCACATAATGCAGACCTCACCAAATATCACAGCAATATTTAGTGCATGTAAAACAATTACAAGTACTCTATGGTTTCAACGTCAATGCAAATTAACTCAGTTTGGCTATTCTAAAGAGAATTCATCTGTGTCACTCTAAGAAAGATAAAACCTCATAATAATGTACATCACAGGAGTCAAAAATGTTACACCCAATTTTCATTCTGATGAGCATACTTTTAAAGATTACTGACATAGCTAACTAAAGGTGTTAACAGATTTAAGCCCGCAGTCTTTAAAGAATATGAAGAAATAAAATACTCTGACTGGAGCAGAGAACACTAATAACTTTTAAATGTTAATATTCTCCCCCAAACTTACTAATTTTCCTTCACTAGAATACAGTAACATTTTAAACATCTTCTGTGGAGTACTGTATGACTTTAGATGTGTTCCATGTGTGAGTCGCCTGAAGTAGCAACAGGATAAAGAGCTAAGAAATAATTGTTCACTGGCAGCTAAAGAACTGCAGAGTGACTTAAAGTTCTGAGACATGATTGATCTTATTTTACTACTGAACCTATAAGTCATCACAGTGCTTGATACAGGATAGGTTCTCAGTAAATATTTCTGGAATAAATGAGCCTTAGCCCTCCTTTTATAATGATCGCATTCAGGGGCACCCGGGTGGCTCAGTTGATTAAGCACCTGACTCTTGATTTCAACTCAGGTCATGATCTCATGGCTCATGAGATCGAGCCCCACTTTGGGCTCTGTGCTGACAGCACGGATCCTGCTTGGGATTCTCTCTCTCTCCCTCTCTCGCTGCCCCTCCCTCACACATGCTCCTTTCTCTCTCTCTCTCTCTCTCTCAAAATAAATAAACTTAAAAAAATAATAATGACAGTATTCAACATTTGTTAAATGAACAAAGTAAAAAAAAAAGAGAGAAGACACTGTATAAGATTATAGAAATCTATTTATAATCACACATCAACAAAAATCTGTTTTGCGGTCTTCTTTATGATAAAAATAATTAAAATTGGATGTTTCTACTTTGATAATAATTATTAACATTTTATTCCATAAACATGATATTTCCTTTGTTTAACCAGCAATATTTATTGAGCACCAATTATGTCACAGACAGTGTTCTGGGCACTTGAGATATATTTGTGAATAAAACAGAGAATGCTTCCTGCCTTTGTAGAACCCATTCTCCCAGATATGTTTAGAAACTATGTGACAGAAAAAAAATGAAAGGGGACATTTATAGAACACCTACTGTGTGTCAGGCACAGGTCCACAATCACATATCCATGTTCCAAAATCCATAAAGCTCTGAAAAACGAAAGTTATTCTATAACCAATTTGATGCAGAAACCTGACTGAACTCTTTCAGAGGCAAAATTTGACCTGATTGGATGTGAAGCTGCTATAGGGTTTTCATTTATCCCATTTAGGTGTGAATATGTTGCTGCAGAAATGTTACTATTAGGTTCTGGGCTGCTCACTAGAGGTTAAGTGTTGCTATGTAATGTATAATATATGCTCCTTACTATCTTCCTAAAATATGAACAATTCTGAATTCCAACCTACATTTGGTCCACAAAGATTTCACACAGAGAATTGCAGAATCATATTATACTGGCTATTTTACATAAATTGTTTCATTTCCTCCTCATTAGATGTTATTCCTATTTAACCAATGAGAAAATCAAGGCTTTGAATGGTTAAGTTGCCAAAAGTCATATAACAAAGTAATAGAGGGGAACTGAGTTTATTTTTTCAACAAAAATTTACTGATCAATTACTTTCTGCGGACACTATTTCAGATGCTATAGTGGTGAATAAAATACTGAAAAGAATCACGATTCACATTAAATTTACAATTGGGAGAGGGATGAACAATGAACAAACAAGTAAAATATAAAGTACATCGTATGGTGATAAGTAGAGAAAAATAAAGTGACAAAGGGGACTAGAGAATGGACAAGAAGGCAGCTATTTTAAATAGGATGATGAGGAAAGGCCTCACAAGTAAGGACTCAAACCTTAGTCTGTCTGACTTGAAAATTCTGCCCTCAGAACCACGGTAAGGAAAAGGAACCCTTCAGACACCTGAGTAACCCACCTCTTCCTTTCTATCCACTTTTCCTATCAGTGTTTAAACAGACTTTTCTCTCCCAGGTATTTTCAAATGTTGGTTTTGGTGCCCAGAACGTGCCTTCTCTGCTTCTTGCTTAGTTAGTTTCCACAACTGCTTCAGACCTCAGCTTGGCTTTTCATTTTCTCAAGAATTCCAATTCCTCAAGACTCAGTTTGGTGCTCCTGCTGTATCTTCCCCAAAACCCTCTGGACTTGAGCCCTACCCCGGCAATTACCACAGTGTACTGCACCTACCTGGTCCGAGCCCTCTTCTAGACTATAGACCTCCTGAAGGCAAAGATTATGTCTTGTTCACTATATGTGGTGAATGGATGTATAATAGATGGACGGATGGATGAATGGCCCAATTTGAAGGCAGAAACGGTTAGGATCTAACGGTCAAAGGTGGTAAGTGCTATAATGTAGTTGGCATCAAAAGTTAACTTGGGGGTGCCTGGATGGCTCAGTCGGTTAAGCGTCCGACTTCAGCTCAGGTCACGATCTCGTGGTTCACGAGTTTGAGCCCCGCGTTGGGCTCTGGGCTAACGGCTCAGAGCCTGGAGCCTGCTTCCGATTCTGTGTCTCCCTCTCTCTCTGCCCCTCCCCCGCTCATGCTCTGTCTCTCTCTGTCAATAATAAATAAAACATTAAAAAAAAAAAAGTTAATTTGGAATAGAGGAGAACAGACTGTGGGACAAGGAATAGAGCCAAGAATATGATAGACACTATGTGAATGCAGAAAACAAAAGGCAGTGATAAAACACTAAACAATCCTAAAGTCATTATTACTTGGTTTGCATGCACAAGATGATAAATTATATGCCAGACTAACCCTCCAAAATTGTTTTGTTGAGATTTCCTGAGCATAAAAGGCTAGGCAATAGGAAAAGGCAGCCCAAGAGAGGACTGCTGGATAGGGTAGGAAAATTAGGATGGAATTCGCAATCTTCTGCAGATGTGTCTAAAGCTAAGAATTGTCACAAAAAGAGGTAGAAAAACAATTATTTCACTAATTCTTTTTTTTTAATGTTTATTTATTTTTGAGAGAGAGAGAGACACAGAGCACAAGCGGGGGAGGAGCAGAGACAGAGGGAGACACAGAATCCAAAGCAGGGTTCCAGGCTCTGAGCTGTCAGCACAGAACCTGACATGGGATTTGAACTCACAAACCGTGAGAGCATGACCTGAGCCGAAGTCAGACGCTTAACTGACTGAACCACCCAGGTACCCCTTATTTCACTAATTCTTAAGTGTAGCTAGTTCTACTATATCCTCCTTGCACTGAGTTTTTCAACACATGTTAACAAGAGAAATTTTCTGAGAAGCCAGCAAAGAGGTATAAAGTTGACATCACCAGTGGACAGGCTGCAGACTACTCCATTATTTCAAGTAAGGCTCCAAATACACTCATTTACTTAATATTTCACACATGAATGAATTACCATTCATATATTTATTTCAATTTATATTTTTGATCATTGTGCCTTCACCAACTCAATGCATTTGTCATTCTTTGTATATATATATATA
>NW_024412376.1:84440522-84463509 GCF_014898765.1 Herpailurus yagouaroundi | reverse complement strand
ATATATATATATATATATATATATATATATACAGTTCACTCCTTGCTTAAAGTTTCAAGCGTTCTTCTCTTTCACCACCAAAGAAATTTTTTTAAAAGGAAAGAAATAAACAAGAAAATAAATTAAGAAGAGGTAATCTATTACCTCTTCTGGAAGGAGATATGAACAACCAGTCCAGAAATATCTGACTGCAAGCTCAACTGAGAAGTCAGTCTGGTGCAGCCTTTACATCTTCCTTTACGTGCATGAAAGCGTAGTGCGTCGGGCAGGACAGTCCTCTCTCAATTATTTTTTTCACATTATAGCTGATCATTTGAATAGACTCCAAATTTAACTGGTGTTTAGGGAAATAGCTGTTCGTCCCTGAGACAAAGGACTATTTATTTTATAAGTTTAGCAAAATGATTTCTTTTCATCTACAGAGCTAGAGCTTAAATCAAATCCTAATCAAATCCCCATAATTCAAATGACTTAATAATTGTAACACAAGCGTTCCTAATTGATAAGTAGAAAGATGACCCAGTTAGTTAATGCTTTCACACTGATCTGGTAAATTTTTAAAATAAAAGATGGGCTTTTCTTCAGTGAGAAATTCAAAACCTCTTCGCATTAGATCCATGACACTTCTTCTCAATAATTTTTCAATAGATTTCAACTCAAAGACAACAAACAGGGTTTAGCCACACAGAATATTAGCTTTACAAAGTGATATACTTTTTCTTCAGTCTTACTGTAAGCTAGCTCGTACTTATGCAATGGCTGCAGTATTATTGCATGGCTTCTCCCATTGAGCCAAACTGTCACTGAGCAACTTGTTTGCATAATCGTGCTACCACAAGATAACATGGCTTTCTTCAGAAAAAAATCCCCAGTGTATAGGTAAAACAAAAAACAAAAACATACAGCATGTAAGTGTTTGCTGGTGATTTGTTACCTCACTAAAGCAACACTTACAAGGGCTACTGTAATGAATAAGTGTTACATAATTCAGCTAAGCAACTCATGTAAGGTACCAACTGAAGTATTTTGAATAACTTAGGGATTCTACTAAAGAATGTTCCAATCATATTTAGTCCTCAAAGGAAAAAAAAACTGCATTTAATAAAAAAAAGGGATAATAAAATTATTGACCAGAGAAACAATCCCTAATACAGCTATACTACTAAGCTAACACTTATACCCAATAAGAATTCATGGTCTCAAACTTGGCTGGGCCTCAACGCTAACCAGCGACCGTTCTGTTCCCTTTGCCTTTCTTCTCTGTAAATTTTCCATCCTTGTACCACTCTCCTCAAGCTTTCAATCTCATCTCTTTTCTCCTAACTCCCAGAAGGTAACCTCATCTCCAATTTCACAGAGAATATAGAAGCCAACAGACAGAAACTTCCTCAACATTGTGTTTGCATCTTTCCAATGCTGGCCCTATGCAATGTGTATCTGTACCCACTATCATCTTTCATTCCTCCATTCTCAAAATGTCCCCAGCCTAAATACTCAAAGAGACAGCAAAACAAAGCACTGTTCTTCCTTCCTTATTTCTACTATGACTTGAACTACTCCTCTTTTCCTTTCCAACTGAGAGCAGAGGAAATGAAGAAAAAAGATTCTTAAAGAATAGTGCTAGATTAGGGGATTCCTATGCTCCCAAACTTTCAACTCTCTTTTGGTGATATTTCAAAACATGTAAGTGGTTCTATAGCCTTTTAAAAGAAATCACAAAAATGATTCTAAATAGAAATCACATATAATACAATTAACTTCATTTAGGTCTTTCATTAAGAACATACCCTCCCAATCAAACGTAAATTCTACAAGAAAATACTTTGTTTTCAAACAGATATGGTTTCCCGGAATGCATTCCAGCACACTGTTTAAAGGTTCTTCTTGAAGAAATTCAAAAGGAAGTCTCTCAGTTATTCATCCACTTAATCTCACTTATGCAGCCACCTCTGACACAATACTAGTTATAAAAGTAGTGAGCAACATTACTTATACCCCAAAAGTGCTTCACTACCATTCATGTTCATAATGGCTTTACCATGATTCGGGAGTCTTTTTTCTTTTCTTTTTTTTTTCCCACCAAACACCAACATCTGTGGTCACACTCAGATAAAATGTTACAATCAAGCTTTAGCATCTAAATATAGAGGGGAAAAAAGAAAAATATAAATACATTGATATTTTATTTTAAAGGACTTCAGTTCTAAATTACGGTAAGAAAAAAAAGAATGAACCAAAAAGCAATGGAGAAAAAAAGGTGAGAAAAAGAGGAAATAAGAATAGAAGAAAAACAGAAACAGGTACAGAGAAAGACAATCTAAGTTGTTTTACCTACTCCTCACTTAGCTAGTTCACTGTACTATAATTCGCTCTCCATGTGAATTATCTGATTAATCACGATTTAGAGTCCTTCATTCTTACATTTTACTTTCCCTAGAGAGTGAGATCAGTACAATATTAATATGGCATCCCTAAGCTGTAGCAGAAAACAAAACATTATTTTCTCTAGTGTTTCACACTGAAAGGTTCATTTTATTCCCAGAAAATCTTTTCCTAATTATAAAATCAGTTAAGCCAGAGCCCCAAAACCCAGTTCACAATTTTCCAACTCTGATTCTTCTCTGTAAATAGAAGAGTATCAGGAGGCAAAACTAAAAACACTGAGGCAGAATAATTAGAGTAAGAAAAATATTAAAAGAAGAGGACATGGGAATGCAAGCTGGTGCAGCCCCTCTGGAAAATAGTATGGAGGTCCCTCAAAAAACTAAAAATAGAACTACCCTGCGACCCAGCAGTTGCACTACTAGGCATTTATCCAAGGGATACAGGTGTGCTGTTTTGAAGGGGTACATGCACCCCAATGTTTACAGCAGCACTGTCGACAATAGCCAAAGTATGGAAAGAGCCCAAATGTCAATTGATGGATGAATGGATAAAGAAGATGTGGTATATATATACAATGGAATATTACTCAGCCATCAAAAAGAATGAACTCTTGCCATTTGCAACTATCGTGGATGGAACTAGACAGTATTCTGCTAAGTGAAATTAGTCAGAGAAAGACAAATATTATATGACTTCGCTCATATCAGGACTTTAAGAGACAAAACAGATGAGCATAAGGGAAGGAAAACAAATACAATATAAAAACAGAGAGGGGGACAAAACATAAAAGACTCTTAAATATGGAGAACAAACAGAGGGTTACTGGAGGGGGTGTGGGAGGGGGGATGGGCTAAATGGGTAAGGGGCATTAAGGAATCTACTCCTGAAATCACTGTTGCACTATATGCTAATTTGGATGTAAATTAAAAAATTTTTAATTAAAAAATTAAATTAAAAAAATTTTTAAAAAAGGAGAGGACATTATGATGTTTGCCTATGTATAAAGATGACCTTAAAGAAAGAATATAAATAGAAAAAAAAAACTATTCTACATTAATATAAGTAGGAAACTGAAAATGCTGTTGCTATTGTCCTTAATTTTCCTCTCATGAAATTCCCTTTCATGCATACATAAGACAAAACAATTCTTCATCCTCTTTCAATACAGTTATCTAAATACTATGCTGTGTCAAAAAATAAAAATAATATTCCTCAAGAGAAAAATACCTGGAAGAAACTTTGTGCCTTATAGTTACTTTAAAAGATGGAACCTTCCATAGAGTCGGTACTTTACAGACTGATGTGACAAAATAACATAAAATATAAGACACCCAGAGTTCAATTCCTCCATGTTTGTTCCTCCACTGAATAATAGTTCACACACTTTTTTTAGGTGTTACAACATTTAAAAGTTACATTAGTATCAATTATAGTTGAGATATAATTCACGTTTATCCCTACCTGAGAACTCCATCTACTTGATCTTTGGTGTAGCCTTTTCCACTTTCACCACTACCAGATATGCTGTCCTTCGTGCAATTAGGCTTGTTTTGGTCACCACAACCTGATGGTTTTCGGCAGTGAGGGCTATTTCCAGCCGTGCTTCCATTTTTCATAATTATTTCCAATAGTGCTGTGAAAAGATAAAGCACACTATGCCATGTAACATCATGTACATACATATGATCTTGAGAAGAACGTTATAAAGCTGACAAATTAAGAATCATGTACTCCGAAAGAATTTAACGTAAGGCTCTTTTTTTAATTCCTTTATGTACTTGTTTACACACCACTAATCATCACTTAGAAGCAGAATATTACTAAATTAAACCTAAAAACTCAAAATTACTATCACTTAATTCCTTATGACATACTTTCATTTGTCACATCATGGTGAAACTACAGAATACCAAAGAAAAAGAGATAGTCTTTAAAGAAGCCAATGAAATTATCTACAAAGAAACAGAAATTAGACTTCCTCTTTATTTCTCAACAACAATAATGGCCGCTGAAAGACATGGGAATAGTATCTTCAAAATGTTCCGGGTGAATAACTGTCAAACTTGAATTCTGCACTTACTTTCTAGAAAATGTGCAAGATTACAACCATTTTCAAAGAAACAAAAACTAATAAAACTCACCACTAAGATTTCACTAGAGGATACTGTAATGTATATGTTTTCGGAAGAAGGAAAATGCTTCAAGATAGGTGAAAATGTGAAAGGGAATGGCATGCAAATACTGTGGTAAATGTATGAAAAAAAATCTAAACATTGAGTCCATAAAACAATAATATAGTTATGTCTAGGATTTGCTTTAAAGTACTGGAGGAACATAAGAGGGCAGAGAAAACACATCGGCCATATAAAAGATGAGAGGGCAATAGGAATTGATTATACTTTTCTCTTTCCTTTTGTGTATGCTTGAAACTTTCGATAAGTTAAAACTAAATAAACATGGGAAAAAAATAAAAGAAACAGAAATCCACCCTGATGATAAAAGATTTTAGTATATTTCTGTTTAACACAATTTAACACAATTCAATGTCAGTTATTAACTGACATAGGGTAGATGAAAAAAATCACCAAGGATACAAATGATATAAACATCTACTTTGTCAAGCTTGAGCTAGGAGACATAACATTATCTCCAACAATTGGTGAATATTCATTCTATACAGGCACACAAAGAATAAAAATTGACTACATTATATACTTAGACCATGTTACTGTCTTTGAATTTTTTTAATATGAAATTTACTGTCAAATTGGTTTTCATACAACACCCAGTGCTCATCCCAACAGGTGCCCTCCTCAATGCCCATCACCCACTTTCCCCTCCCCCCATCAACCCTCAGTTTATTCTCAGTTTTTAAGAGTCTCTTATGGTTTGCCTCCTTCCCTCCTTTTTTTTCCCTTCCCCTCCCCCATGGTCTTCTGTTAAGTTTCTCAGGATCCACATAAGAGTGAAAACATACGGTCTCTGTATTTCTCTATATGACTTCTCTTTGAATTTTTTAAGAATTAATCATATGTTCCACAATTGAATGAGCACAATGCATTTAAGTAAGAAATCAATTTAAAAATTTAAGTAGCAAAATCACAAATGGGTTAGAAAAAAAATTGAGACAACTCATGTATCAAAGAATTAATCATAATAGAAATGAAAAAATAGAATTGAACAAAAATGAACATACTACTTATCAGAACATGTGGGTTAACAAATGGAGTTGGGACAACTGAATGTCCACATGCAAAAAAATGAATTTGGATCCCTTTGTCACACCATATACAAAAATTAGCTTAAAATAGATCACATACCTAACTGTAAGGGCTAAAACTATAGAACTGTCAGAAGAAAATATAGGAGTATGTCTTTATGACCTTGATTCAGGCAAAACATTTTTAGATAAAAGTACATGTGACAAAAGGAAAACAAGAGAAAACAGACTTCATCAAAATTAAGAACTCTATGCTTTCAAATAATATTATCAATAAAGTAAAAAGATAATCCACAGAAAGGGAGAACCTATTTATGAAATCATGCAAAATCATGCGTTCTACAAAAGACGTATACCCAAGAGAAATAAAAACATACATCTACACAAAAACTGGCTCACAAATGTTCATAACAGCATTGTTCATAATAGAAAAATATTGGAAATAATCCAAATGTTCATTAATTGATGAATGGATAAATAAAATGCGATACATCAATATAATGGAATATTATTCAGCAATAAAAAGAAATGAAGTATTGATATATGCTACAACATAGATGAAAGTGAAAGAAGCCAGTCACAAATATTGTATGATTTTATTTATATGAAATGTATAGAATAGGCAAATGTATAGAGATAGAAAGTAGATTAGTCATTGCCAAGGGCTAGTGGGGAGAAAAGGGTGGAATCAGGGAGAAATGAGGACTGACTGGGGTGCCTGGGTGGCTCAGCTGGTTAAGCGTACAACTTCAGCTCAGGTCATGATCTCATAGTCTGTGAGTTCAAGTCCCGCGTCAGGCTCTGTGCTGACAGCTAAGAGCCTGGAGCCTGCTTCAGATTCTGTGTCTCCCTCTCTCTCTGCCCCTCCCCCGCTCATGCTCTGTCTCTCTCACTCTCAAAAATGAATAAATGTTAAAAAAAAAATTAAAAAAAAAAAAAGAAATGAGGACTGACTACTAATGAGTACAGGGTTTCTTTTCGTGGTGAAAAATTGTTCTAAAATTGTTTGCTGTAATGGCTGCACAATTATGAATGTACTAAAACCCACTGAATGGTATACCTTATTTTTTTTAATAACACGTTTTTAAAACTTATTTATTTTGAGAGGAGAGAAAGAGAAAGAGAGCATGGGAGGGACAGAGACAGAGGGAGAGAGAGAATCCCAAGCAGGCTCCGCACTGTCAGAGCAGACCCTGACACAGGGCTCAAACCCGTGAACCATGAGATCATGACCTGAGCTGAAACCAAGAGTCAGACACTTAACTGAGCCCCAGGGGCCCTGAAATGGTATACTTTAAATGAATGAATTGTAGGATATGTGAATTATATCTCAATAAAGCTGTCTTATTTATATACATATATATATAAATTTATATAAAATTATATATATATATTTAAAGATTTCATCAGTGTTGGCAAGTTGCAAACATATAGTTGTTTTATGTTTTATTTTATTCATATATATATATACACACACACACATATATATCTATATATCTATGTAGATAGATAGATAGATTTTTTTTAAGAAGAAATAGAGTGTGAGTGGGGTGACGGGCAGAGAGAGAGAAGACACGGAATCCGAAACAGGCTCCAGGCTCTGAGCTATGAGCACAGAGACCAACATGGGGCTCAAACTCACAAACTGGGAGATCATGACCTGAGCTGAAGTCAGACACTTGACTGACTGAGCCACCCAGGCGCCCCTATTTATATTTTTTATATATGAGTACTTCTTTCAACGTATCTTTTCCCTAGTTAATGCATTCAAGAGTAAATACATAAGAAATTCAGTTTTTATAATATCTAGCTTTAGACAATACAAAAAAGTTCTTAGACACCAACCTATTAGTTACTAACAAGATAAGTGTAACACATGTTATATAGTTAATTGTTAACTATAGTTTAGTTTGTATTTAATGCATTATAATGTTAACACTGAGTGCAGAAGCCAGCATGGTCTAGAGATTAGGGGTTCACAACTTTTAAATGTGAAAAATGTTGTGAGAATTCTGGGAAGAAGGATGTGACAGCAGCTAAAAATTTTAAATCTCTGCCAATTCCCTCATAAAGTCTGAGCAATTAGATAGCAAAATCAAAACCTCATACACAAAATCCCCAAATCCCAGAAGGGAGGGACGAACCACCAACAGCTACAAGATCTATGTGGGTTTTGCCATTGGTGTTAACAGGACATTTGCTAAGTCCGCAGAACAAAAGAACTCCAAAATAACCTACAGGGACTTTCTATATTACAACACATAAGACAAAACTGAGGAAAGCATGTAAAAAGAATGAGTTTTGCTCACTATAGTAACATATGAGTGACAGGACCAACACTAAACTCCTACAGGCATATGGGGCGCCTTTCATTTATGGTTTTAGATTTTTTTTTATCAGAAACGTTTTCTCTAATTATTGTTTTATTGGTTTTATTCCCTTGCTTTATTTTTCTTTTTCTCAGGACTCCTATTATATGTTTGTTGGATGTCCTTTAACCGTTTTCAGTATTTGCCATTTTTTCTATTTTTTTTAATTTAAAATTTTTCCTCCTTTTAATGCTCTCTTTTGCTTACACAACATTAACTGTAGTTTATTAATTTTTCTTCTAGTCTTCTTTTTTGATTTTTTTCTTTTCATTCTTATTCTTTCCTCAGTTTTATCATCTAAGCTCTGAATGAATAATTTTAGTGGTTCTAATTCTAATTTATGGTGTACTTTCGTATTGTTCGTAACTTTTTAGTCTTTTCAGCTTGTTTTGAAGTACTGGTGTATAGTGTTTACCTGTTTTGTTGGCAAGTCTTTGTGGTGTATTTTCTTTGTCTTTAGAGACTTATTTTATTCCTATTTGCTTTTTTTTCTTACAATAACTTTGTATCAAGTTTCAGTTCTATCATTTTTTTATACTCATTTTTTAAAGTCATTTTTATGTTAGGGTAGTTAGCTTTTCTAAATACACAGAGATCCTTCTCCAGTTTTTGGGTAATGTTTGAAAATACGGCTCCTTGCTATATAAGATCTCTTCACTCCTTTCTCTTTCCCCTCTTTATCTGGAATTACTCATTTCTTCTATTGCCCCTGCTCTCTTCAATTGGGTCCTGTTCCCATCAGGTTCTCAGTATGGCTTTGTTCTGGACGAGATTTTTCACTGACTAGTTTTGAGAGTTTGCAGTGACTGGAGTTTCTATAACTGTAAGAGTTTATCTTACTTTATTTTTTAATGTTTATTTATTTATTTTGAGAGACAGAGAGCAAGCGTGAGTGGGGGAGAGAGAGGGGAGGAGAGAGAATCCTAAGCAGGCTCTGTGCTGTCAGCAGCAGAGCCCAATGCAGGGCTCAGTCCCACGAACTGTGATATTATGACCTGAGCCAGCATCCAGAGTTGGATGCTTAACTGTCTGAAAGGGCAAATCACATATTCAAGAATATGTGACCCAAAATAACCAACACCCAAATATATTCTAGTAAAATCAACTGAACAACTTGCTTACTTGAAAAAACAAATTATTGGTCTTCTCTTCCCTTCCCTTCTCTACCATTTGGCAGCTGAAGCCGGGACAAAGGAAGTTTATTGGAATCAAGAAGCAGGTATAGTCAAAAACATGGTGAGATTGATAGGGCCTGCCCCAAAGGGGTTAAGGAGGCAACTCATTAAATATAGGGGAAAATGAACAAATAAGTATACTGAAGATAACAGGAGCCACATTTCTCACTGTCAGAGAATGGAATTACAAATATAGAAATGGAGAAGGCTAAAATGAACTCTGGTGGACTGCAAAGGCAGGCTTGGGAGTCTTAAACAAATATCAAAATTAATAAAGATTAAATTACTATAAATGTGCATATGCCCACATACAAACACATATAACACACAGATTTACATACATGTACATATATTCATACAAACATGTATTTCCTACCTCTGTCTACTGAGAGGATCTAAAAGCAATGACACCTTTGTAGCAAGGAGCCTATCTAGTGTGTATATCTTAGTTTCCAAGTACCATTGTCCACTAAAAATAATTAGAGCTCCTTGGAGAAATAGCTGATTCCCAGGGCAATAAAATAAAAAATGAGCCTGAAAATTTTTTTGTGCCAGAAAGTAAGGAAGCTCAAGGAATGATGAAGACATGTCAAAAAGACACAGGAGTCAGCTTGAAGGGGTTCCTTCTGCCGAAATTAAAAATGATAGTAATGGATTAAATAAGAAACCATGAATCCAAACTAATAAGTAAAATTGATGTCAACTAATAAATTATAGAAAGAATGACAGAATTAGAAAACTACCATTTGACAACCATAAGACACTAAGGAAACACTCATCAATGGATGCTAAAAGGAGTTGGTGAGAGTTTGCTGGGGGACAGGACATTTACACAGTTTCAAAGTATTTTCCTATAAAATATTTATTAATTACAAAGGGGAAAAGAAAGAGAAGTTTCAAATAGAGAAACCTGACAATCACCAACTCAAACAAGCGATCAAAATTAGCATTAACCAGGGGCATTTGGGTAGCTCAGTCATTAATTTGATGATTATTCTGTGGTTATGTAAGAGTGTTCTTGCCTTAGAAAATATACATTGAATTATTGAGGAGTAACAGGGCATCATGTCCACAACTTACTTTTAATTGGTTCAGGAAAAAATACAGTCAGAACAAATTGTGCCTATATGCGTGGGGAGGGGGGAGATAGCTGGGAACAAAGGAAGGGCATGATAAAGCAAACGTAGTAAGTTTTATCAAATAGGAAGCCTAAGTGAAATACACAAGGGAAGTCTATAATACTCTTGTGACTTTTCTAGAAATTTTTAATTATTTCAAAATTAAAAAAAAAACAACTTAAAATGGGGAGTATATTGAAAACAATTTACCTGTCTTCAATAATTGTATTAGTGGAGTAGTGTTGGTAATGCTATTCTGAAACTATTATATATATGATGTAGCCGAAAGCAAAAAAATAATCGTTTGCCATGGCCTTGAAAACAAGTATTACCATTGTGGAAGAAAAGAGATAGAAGTACAAGGAAGGAAGGAAGGAAGGAAGGAAGGAAGGAAGGAAGAAGGGGGGAGGGAGGGAGGAAGAAAGAAAGAGAAAGAAAGAGAAAGAAATAAAGAAAGAAAGAGATAAAGAAAGAAATACAGTCTAGAGAAGTTTAACATGCCAAAGTGCTCAATTTGAATGACAAGTAACAGCATAAACTCATAAGCTGTTTTAGTTTAAAAAAAAAGTTATGATCTCGCGGTCCGTGAGTTCGAGCCCCGTGTTGGGCTCTGTGCTGACCGCTCAGAGCCTGGAGCCTGCTTCGGATTCTGTGTCTCCCTCTCTCTCTGACCCTCCCCCGTTCATTATCTGTCTCTCTCTGTCTCAAAAATAAATAAACGTTAAAAAAATTAAAAAAAATAAAATTAAATTTAAAAATGAAAAAAAGTTATTTCCTAGTCTGTACACTGAAATGGCCCAGAAACACTGAACAATCTAGTAGCTACAGCATCCTTAGTGCCAGATTGTAATGTTGAAACACCATTTTCCACTAAAAGAAACAAGGGCTTTTGGAGATATAACTGATTCCATATCTATTACAAAAAAGTATAAGAAGAGACTGAAACATTGTTATACCAAACGGCATAAAAACTATTAAAGACTATTGGGAATCTATACTCAGGAGCTAATCTAAAGGGGCTCCCTACTGGCCAAAGACCTAAGAAATACAGCTGACCCTTAAACAACCCAGCAGTTAGGGGCACCAATCCACATGCAATTAAAAATACCTGCATAGGGGCGCCTGAGTGGCTCAGTCAGTTAAGCATCTGACTCTTGATTTCAGCTCGGGCCATGACCTCACGACTTTTAGGTTGGGTTTGTGAGTTTGAACCCCAAGTCGGGCCCTGCACTGACAGCGTGGAGCCTGCTTGGGATTCTCTCTCTCTGCCCCTCTCCCACTTGCACTTGTGCTCTCTCTCTCTTTCTCAAAATAAATAAATAAACTTAAAAAAAAAAAAACAAAAACAAAACCCTGTGTAACTTTGACTCTCTGAAAACCTAACTACTAATACCCTACTATTGGTTGGAAGGAAGCCTCACCGACAACATAAATAAGTAATATATATGCTGTATGTTGTATGTACTATATACTTTATTCTTACAAAAAAAAAAGCCAGAGAAAAAACATTACTAAGAAAATTAAGGAAGAGAAAATACATTTACAGTACTATCCTATGTTTATTGAAAAAAAATCTGATTAATGGGTCCACACAGTTCAAACCCATGTTGTTCCAGGGTCAACTGTGCCAATTAGCTGCTTTTGGAGAAAACAAAGGGAACCAACTCCTTTTCTTGAAAACTAGTAAAAGCAGTCAAGCACTTATCTGGTCTTTCCTGTATGAACTACACTACTGTGTAACCGTAAGACAGGTAAGGGGAAATATCTCTTTATAGACATAGTTGAGCTAATAAATTAAGAAATTATTTTTTAAAACTTGTGGAGCCAGATATGAAAATGATTTTATGTGTTTAGTATTTACAGGTGGACACAAAGTCCCTATGCATGCAAGTTAGACGTTATCTGCACATTCCCTTTCCTTCTTAGCACAAAAATACTCGTCCAGTGTGTTTCTGGACACCTTCCATGTTAATAGATGCTGAGTATTGCTAAAGCAGGATCACACCACTGTTTTTTATTTTCAACAGTTTTATGATACTGAAAATTTTTCTACGATGTCATGCATAGGGGCTCTGCTTAACAATGGCTACATGGGTAAATGCACTCACACCCAACATCCTTTGACTCCAAAGAGTGAAAATTTGGACAAGTTCCATTACCTCTGGGTCTCAATATCCACTTTTGGCATCTTAAAAATGGAATCAGTAAGGTTTTCTGTATTAATAATCTCTGGAACCAATGCCAGAGAAGGTAATATGATTCAGTTCAAATACTGTCAGAATTTAGAACATATCTGATTTTTCTTAGCTATCACATGAGATTTCATCTGCAATAATGTGCAATTAGTTGGGCAGATACAGTACTCATACACCAGACTACATTCACTTTTGTTTTCAAAACTATACAACATCATTTTATGCCTTCACTTTCCACACCTATTGCTTTGCTTTTGGGGTTTTGATGGAACCTGCATGTTTTTAAAAGTTTTTTTAATGTTTATTTTTGAGAGAGAGACAGAGTTTGAGAGGAGGAGGGACAGAGAGAGAGGGAGACACAGAATTCGAAGCAGGCTCCAGGCTCCAAGCTATCAGCACAGAGCCTGACACAGGGCTTGAACTCATGAACTGGGAGATCATGACCTGAGCTGAAGTCGGATGCTTAATCAACTGAGTCACCCAGGTGCCCCTGATGGAATCTGCATTTAATTTAAGTATACTTCATATTAAAGACAAGTAAAAAAGTAAATAAACAATATTAAAAATGTTTACATAAATAATCCAAAATTGAAGAACCAAGATATGTTTGTGTTTCATAAGTTTCTACTGCACACCTGTTATGTAGTGTCCATAATTAGCTAAATCTAAAAATAAAAATACATAATTAGAAAAACAAATGGATGTTTTCCCTCCTCTTCACAAACTAGAAACAGCTTTTGTGATTATAAAAGTAATGTTTCTCAGCTCATCAAAAAAGACATAACAAAGTAAAAATCACTTATAAACCCCACACACAAAAAAATCACTCAACCATTCTGATATATTTAACTCTAATTACTCTAGGTAACTGTCGAGTTTTTATACCTATTTAAACAAAATTAGAATAATCTACGTTTATAGCTTACCTTTATTTAATTTATAATACATCATGCTTTTCATTTTATTTTTTGCTACATATTTTTGAGACACAGAGCGCGAGCGAACGCAGGGGAGGGGCAAAGAGAGGGAGACACAGAATCTGAAGCAGGCCGCAGGCTCTGAGCTATCAGCACAGGGCCGGAGGCAGGGCTTGAACTCACAAACCTTGAGATCATGACCTGAGCCCAAGTTGGACGCTTAACAGACTGACAGGCATCCCTGTGTTTTTTTTTATAAAAATATTTTTTTGTTTTTTTTTTTTTTTTTTTTTTTTTTTTTTTTTTTAAGGTCTTACGCAGGACTATTGCAATAGAAGAGTGATCAGGCTTAACTCCAAATTCAGCAGACTGCTGGGGATTTATGGCCAATAAGCAGGGTGAAGGGATCAGTGGGTGGAAAATTACTGAGGCATATTATCATTTTTAGTAGGTGCATAGTATATGAGAGCAATGTGATTTATTTAATCAATTCCCACTGATGAACATTTATACTCTTTCCAAATTTTGCTAGTGACAATTTTTATATATACATTTTTGCACACTTACCCAACTACTGAAAAGTTTCATTTGTGAATATATTAGCATGATAAGCCTTACAGCTATAAGATTTTTATTTACTTATTCAGCAAATCATCTTTATTGAAGGAAATAAAGTTAAATAAACAGGTTATCACTCCAGAAAATACCGGCTTATACATGCCAAAACAAACACTATCAGGTACTGAGGAGGTAAAAAAACTGAATAAATAAAGATTAAAATAGTTCCTGATGGCAAAGGACTTTTTAATCTAGGAAAAGGACAGCTATATACACAGCACAGCACAAGGAAAGAATGCAGCAACACGGGGAGAACCACATGTTAACTAAGCATGGAATGAATAACTGAATCTAAATGGAGAGTAATCTTAAAGCAATTATTTTGTACTTGAGGTCACTAAAAATGACAGAAAAGAGATAAATAATATACTGTTGACTCCGAGGCAGTATCCAAATACTTTTGCCATAGTAATAATACATGACATTCTTACAGCACTTAATAACATACTATCCTTATAATAATCCTGTGAAAATTACAGATGAGATAACTAAGTTTCCACAAAGAAAAGGAGAATGACAGGAATTGAGCTGTTATTAGTATGGCAGATACTTTATATTTCATTCCTCTAGAATGGAAGCTCTAAGAGGACAAGGGCTTTTTGTCTTATTTTTCATGGTCTCCCCAGCTACAAAGAAGTGTGGACTCCGTAAGGATAAACGTATTCCCAATTTATAGATGATAAAGATAAGCAATTTGAATCAGTCTGCTGAAGGATACTGTAATATCCTTTTCATTAGGATAAATGTATCCCCATTTTATAGATGAAGAAATTCAGGCTCTAAAAGATAGTCACATATGCAAGGTCACACAACTATTAAATTAAGGTTCAAAACCAAACCTAATATTCTTTCCTTAACTATACTGTCTGAAACAGTTGGCTATTAGCTGAAATTTGGAAATCATTTTATAACACTTTACTCAATGTTACTGAAATAATTGTTCTGAATGTATAATCTGTACTTGTCACTAAATTTTAATTAAGTCAGAAATAGAAAGAAAATGGAATTGCCTTAAAAGGAATAGGTTGGCTAATACTCCAGATGTGTAATGACAGTTTAAAAAGCTTTATTTTACTATTTTAAGTGACAAAAGAGGAACAGAACTTTGAATTTTTTATTAGATTAAAATTTTAAAATAACGTAGCAAAAAAAAAAGGAAAAATCTATACACATAGCTCTCACATGAGGGAAAAACAGAGGACTATTTTAATTGTTATAGTACCGAGAGATGTTGCAAATCACACATGAGCTATCCACTCATTAAAGCGGACACAGGATGGCCTTTTTTGAAGTTGCAGGCCACCATTTGGTTCAAATTACTAAGAAATTCTTAAAAACAATCAAAATACTTTTCTCCAAATAAAACCCTCCTCAAACAAATCTATACTAAAAATTGCCCCCCAATTAGTATGAAACATTAAAGTTAATGCTAAGTAAATAGCAATGTAAAGCGTTAAAACAGTGAGATTGTATCCCTCTGTGCAAGTCCAAATATATCAATAAATCAACAAATATACAGCTTAAGAAACTAAAATGTAATTTACTTTTCTGCCTGCTGAAATTATTTTTCCAGAATATGTACATTTCCTATGTAGTAGTCATTACATATCAATCCTTTCGAACATAAATTAAATTCACAGTATGAAAATATTTGGATATTTATAAAATTCAATTCACTTAGAAGTCCACTGCAATAAATGATCCATAAAATAATATCCTCAATGAAAAACATAGAAAGCAATAATGTCCTAGATCCATTTGAAGATCAAGTTTTTCCTCAAGGAAAATTCTTGCCAATTTTTCAAAGTGTTTTATCAATCAGACTGCTCACCTGGCAAAAATAAAATGTAGAGAATAAAAATTCTGGAATTTACTTAGAATTTAGTCTTACATTTTCCCATTCACTGTATAAGAATAACAGAAGTCAAAATGCAATGTTTTCCTTTATCTATCTTAGTATGAAAACACATCCAGAGAAACCTGTAGTCAAAACTCTGAGTTATAAGAGTTTCATGGTAGTTGAGCAAAGGGAAATTCAGGGATAACACTTTAAAATTTCATTTTAACTGACAGCTTCAATTTCTTTCTACATTAAATATTTTCTCAGGACTTACACAAATGTTCTAGACCTTTCCCTCCCCTAAATTCTTAAATGATTCCAATAAACCTCTTCTGAGAACATTTTATGTAAAATATACTTTGCTAAGTATTTGTGCATAACTTTATTTCAGCTAATGCTCACATTGACCCGGTGATGAAATCTTCATTTCACATATAACTAAACAAGGCTTAGAGATGCTAAGTAACTTGTCCCAGGTTACAAAACTGTCAGAGGGAAAGTCTGCATCTGAACTAAGGTTTTCAGACTACACCACAACCGTAACCTATCACTTTACTTGGTAATCACATACTGTCTCTACAAGGCATTGTATCACTAATTTTCACCGTTATTTTTCTTAAATTTTTCTATACTCATGTTTTTGAGAGCAAAAATTGTGTTGTGCTTTGAGATCTTACAGTATCCTTTAGCAGACTGATTCAAATTGCTTATCTGATAGGGGCTCCTGGCTGGCTCAGTTGGTAGATTATGCAACTCTTGATCTCAGGCTTGTGAGCTCAAGTCCCAAGTTGGGCAGAGAGCTTACTTAAAACAACAATGACAACAAACACTCAAAGAATAAAGTCTCTCAATGAAGCATTAAACAAATAACAAAAACCTCAAATTGGTTATATAAAAATGACAGGCTAAAAGTTTAAAACTTCTCAGAGCCTCACATTTGTTAAATAGAAATGATACTGAACCACCTGAGAGGTTACTGTCAAATGCTTTCCATGTGTATTAACTCTTTTAATCCTCACAACAGCCCTATGAAATTGGTACATTATTGTCCCATTTTGCAGATGAAAATGCCAAAGGCTAGCGAGGTTATCCTACTTGCCCAAGATTAACGTTACAAACTAGTAGGTGGAGGAGATGGGCTTCCAAATGCCAAGGTATTGTCTTAAGGGTTACTTGCTTAATGTCAAAACTGTCCCTCTAGGACTAGATAATGACTAAAATGAAATCATGTATCCATACGGTATGCAAAAATTTTAACTCTGGAAAATGATTTCTTGGATACGACACCAAAAGCACAGGCGATAAAAGCAAAAATAGACAAACGAGACTACATCAAACTTAACTTCTGTACATCAAAGGACACAATAAGATTTCCTACTAGAATGGGAGAAAAAAGTGTGTGAATCATACATCTGATAAGAGGTTAACATCCAGAATATATAAGGAACTCCTACAACTCAACAACAAAACAAATAACCCAATTAAAAAACGGGCAAAGGACTTGAATAGACATTTATCCAAGATGATATAAACAAGCCAACAAACATAAAAACATGCTCAACATCACTAATCATTAAAGAAATGCAAATCAAAACCACAATGAGATATCACCTCACACTTTTTAACATGGCTAACATTGAAAACAAACAGAAAATAAATTTTGGTGATGATGTAGAAAAACTGGAACTCTTGCTCACTGCTGGTGGGAATGTAAAATGGTGCAACTGCTATGGAAAACAATATAGTAATTCTTCAAAAAATTAAAAACAGAATTACCAATATGATCAAGCAATCCCATTTCTGGGTATATATCGGAAAGAAATGAAAACAAGAAAAACTTGAAGAGAGATACTTCCCCCCATATGTTCACAGCAGCATTATTCACAACATCAAGATATAAAAACACCCTAAATGTCTATTGGCGGATGAATGGATAATGAAAATGTGGGGTGGGTGGGTGTGTGTGTGTGTGTGTGTGTGTGTGTGTGTGTGTGTGTGTGAAATATTATACAACCTTAAAAAAGGAAATCACATCACATGCTACAACATGTATTCAAAGGACATTATGCTAAGGGAAATAAGGCAGTCAAAAAAGACGAATACTGTATGATTTCACTTATATAAGGTATCTAAAGTAGTCAAGTTTTAAAAATAAAGAACGGTGTTGTGACGGGCTGGCAGGCAGAGAAAATGGGGAGTTGTTTTCATTGGCACATAATTTTAGTTCTGTAAGATGAAAAACTTCTGGAGATCTGTTACACAGCAGTATGAAAATGGTTAATACTACTGAACTGTATACTCAAAAATGGTTAAGTACTTACTTTTATTATGTATTTTTGCCACACTTAAAAAAATATTAATTCCTTTTTCTTTCACTTCCTTTTCCTGTCCTCCCTGGTACAGTATTCAACAGGAATGTAAAGAAAATGAGGAAAGCAAAGAATACAAAGGCTTCAACAATGTAAAAAAATTGAGAAGACAATAAAACGGCCTCGAGTTCGAACTTATCGATAATTTTTTAACCTGGAAATACCTTGGACCTCGAGTGAAACAGTATCCTATTGGCAAGAAAATAGAGCAGAGTATTTAAAGGATTTTTGCAGCTGGAAAGCTCAAGTACTATTATGACTTTGCTACTAATTACTCTGTGACCTTGGTTAAAATTCATTCATTCATTCATTCATTCATTCATCAAAAAGTCTGTTTACACATGGGTAAACCTGGTCAAATGAATTTCACCTCTACATAGTATTGAGAAGTAAATGAAACAATTCATATAAAACACTAGGCACAAGTCCTGGCACTTTGTAAGTGCTCAATAAATGCTGGCTATTGTTAATACTTTAAAGCCTGCAGAGCAGGACATGAACAGAGCGAATTCAACTAAAGTCAGTCCAGTACGCTATTCCTTAGTGATTTGCCTCATTTATCGAGAATTATGGTGTTACCAAACCAGATACTATTTAGGAAAACATTGCTGACTATGATTCTTGCCAAATTTGTGCTCCTCTCTTCTAAAGAAACTCTCGACTAGGGAAAAGCAATGTCATCTCAGGTATTCGAAATGTTTGCTTTGGAAACAGTGTTCTACCCCAGAGGTGGTGGAACCGAGACCTGTACGTTAGCCACTAGAATTCCCCATTCCTCACCTCATTAGGGGCCTAGGCCTTATCTGGGGGTGAGGATGCATTGGCAGGGGGGGCCACACAACCAAACATCCATCTTTAACGCCCGACTCAGGTAAGACGGACAAATCTCCTAGGAGAATGAAGCTAGTCTTTACAAAACGGACCGGGGTACCGGCAACACTCGCCAGTCAGCTGAGAGCCGGCATCTCGAAGGCAAGCTGGTGCAGAGGAAATCTCCGGGAGCCCATCCCAGGCCCGGCCCGGCCCGGCCCGGCCCGGGACAGTCGGGGAAGGGGCGGGGGTGTGTCGGGATGCTCCCCCCGGGGGCCTTGAGGCGGGATCTGGCAGGCCGGGGGCCCCCCGCCGGTTCCCGGAGGGGCGATGGTGGGGGCGGGGGCGGGCTACACGGCGGCCTGGGGACCCGGCAGGTAGGGAAGGGACACCGAGGGCCTCACCGCGGGCCGAGGGCAGTGGGTAGAGCTTCTCCGCCTTCTGCAGGAAGCGCTGGGCCTTCTCGCGGTTGCCGGCGTTCAGGGCCTCCCGGGCGATCTCGACACATTTCTCCGCCTCATCCCGGTTCCCCTCCATGGCTTGCGCTTTCTTCCGTTTCCTCCGGCGGCGCAGCTACGGAGGACGGAAGCCGCGGCCGCGATGGAGGCGAGCCGGCCCGGGGTGGGGGCGTGCGGTGGCGAGCGGGGAGGAGAGCAGAGGACCGTGGCGGCGGCCCCGGCGGACTGGCGGGCTCTCGGCTCCGCCTCCTCACGGCGGCCTCCCCGCCCCCCGCGGGCCGCTACAACGCGAGTCGCATCCTTCCGGGCCCCCGGACCGAGCTCCCGGGCCTGGACGTCGGTGCGGACTCGCCTGTCCGTGCGCTGCGCCGGCAGGCTCGGAGCCGACCAACTTCGGGGTTGGGAGGGGAGGCGGGCGATACCAGCCCCGGGGCCCGCCGGGGGACTGCGCCGAGGTAGGGGACCCGGCCACCCGCCTCGGCAGCGCCGTGCCCCCTGACCTCCCAGGGCGGCCAGCGCAGGCAGGAACCGCCTTCCAGGCGGCCGGGGCGACGGAAGGGTCTGGGGACGCTCCCTACAGGAAAATTCCCAGGGATCGAAGGGCTCGCCTCTGGGCCCCCTTAAGCCTTGGGAGGTTTCGGTCAGGTGAGTACCGGCGCTGTCAGTCCCTATGCAGCGCTTCCGGCACAGGTGTTTAGAAGCGCATCAGAGCCTCGTTTGGTCCTAACCACGGGTTGTTTTATTTCAGCTACACACCATTTTTCTGACCCATATTCCATTAAATTGTCTCTCAGTACATCCAGAAGGTGTGGACACTTTGTACTTTTTGCAAATTTTTCTCGTGAAAAGCCCAAATCCTCATCCTTTATGACCCAAACAAGGCGGGAGCCACCTTTTTAATGTGTTACCATCAGAAATAAACTACTTGTTGGGTTTTCTCCCCTCTCCCATTTTCAGGACATTTCCTCGTGAAATGCTGAACCATGTCATGTTGGTCTCTTTGAAGGGGGGAAAGGGACCACTTACTTATTGCTTGGTAATGTCCTCCAAATAAGAAAAAAAAAAAAAATTTAGGGACTGCTCACAAAACAAGTATCAAAATGAGCCATTCAACTCAACCAAAATAATACTCAAGCTATTGTTTGCATGCAAATAAACACCTAACTCAGGACTTACAAAGAAATACTTCTTAAGAATGGGAATAGCATGGCCTCCCAAAGGGTTAACTACTGAAAATTTAATTCAAGTAGACTTCAAAACACTGTAGCATAAGAAAACACGTTTCAAAGTCTAAACTGAAAGTTCGCTCTGTGGAGGTGGCTGTAACACAGGACTTCCTCCTTTACCTGCCCTCTCCTTCCCCAAATCCACCACAGCAAGAGCCCACCAGGGAAATGACATCACAAAAAGCAGGCACAGCCAATCTGAGCTGGGACGGTCAAGCTTAGCCTAAGCAGCAGCAACTTGGCCCATTCCAGCTTCTGGCTTTTTAAAAAATTTTAATAGCTCATTACGTAACATTAAAAAAAA
This sequence comes from Herpailurus yagouaroundi, assembly GCF_014898765.1. Taxonomy (NCBI): domain Eukaryota; kingdom Metazoa; phylum Chordata; class Mammalia; order Carnivora; family Felidae; genus Herpailurus; species Herpailurus yagouaroundi. The sequence continues at coordinate 84,442,505 of NW_024412376.1, read as the reverse complement.
TTATACTTGGGTCTTCTGACTTGGTTGATCTACAAGTTCAATTTCAAGAAAAGAAATATGCTTAGGTTACTGTTGTATGAGATACCTACTAAAAAAAAAAAAAGAAAAAAAAGGAATTCCTATTGCAATCAAGCAAATTTAAAACGCAACTAGTTTGGGATATGACCTTTATTGAGCTTATCCACTGGAGTGGAAATAATGTCTGTACAAAACCAAATGTTTGTTACTATAACTTCTGCATCACAATTAAAATCCAAACAGTTTTTTAAAAACAGTCAACTCAATCAAAACCCACTACTTCAGAATCAATAGCTTCTTTGAAGCCACAGTAACACTTAAATATGGTTAAGACTCGAATGCAGAAATTTGGTTGGTTGGAAAGCTAATTAAACTTCCAACTTGCTCAAATAGAATTACAAAAAGGCAAAATTGTGTTTTTCACAGAGATACAGTCCACTGGAATCACCAACACTGGACAGCTGTTAAGAGTATTTAGAGTCCTGAGATAATAAGGAATCCAGGCATCCTTTAAACAGTCTTCTGTTGTCCTTTCTTCCCAATCAGAGATTTGTGGATGTGTGGAATGACACCTAGGAAAGGGACAGGTATTAATTCCACTTTTTAATATACACATTTTAAAAACCACACCATACTTAAAAACAAGACAGTCTGACATTTAACTTGGAAGGTGTCTTTACATGTACAGCTCAAGTATGTAAAAACTCATTCAGTTATATACATAAACCAAATTTCATGATGCAACCACACTGAAGATCAGTGAAAATAGTACTTCTGGACTAGAAATTACTACTAAGAACTGAAGAATGTTTTCTCCAAAGGAATAAAATTTAGTATTTACATACCACCACCAGCAATTGTAGCCTTGATGAGAGAATCCAATTCCTCATCTCCACGAATAGCAAGTTGCAAGTGACGAGGAGTAATACGCTTTACCTTCAAGTCTTTTGATGCATTTCCTGCCAATTCAAGTACCTACAAGGGAGATTCTAATCAATCTCCTTCCAACTTTCCTCAAAGACCAATGCCCAAGGGGTAGAATCGAATCTTCACGGAGATACATCTACCAAATGTCGCCTTCCTCCACTACCTACCTGAATGGCAACACTTGAAAAGGGGGCACGCAATTTTATTTCCAAGAGCAGCAAACTCAACCAAGCTCAGTAGGATCTCGTAATGAACACCAGCCCCCTCTAGCGTTCTCAGAAGCTTCTTGCTGCGTTTAGAGCCTGGGAGTTTTTCTTGCATCACTTTCCTCCTTCCCTCTCGTCGCCACCCCCAACCCCCCCAAACCTTTTCCAGATTATAAAGCGTACACCCATTTACCTCTGCGGTGAGGTACTCCAGGATGGCTGCGCTGTACACAGCGGCAGTCGCGCCCACACGTCCATGACTGGTCGTCCTAGATTTCAGGTGTCGATGAATACGGCCCACCGGGAACTTAATTTTAAGCACACAAACATAAATGCACAAAGATGTTAGCGTCCAAGATGGTAATATTACACGCGCGCCAAAGCAAGGGGTATGGACGCTGGTGCAGCAACGCGCCCCAGCATCGACACACGTGATCGCCCCCCCTTCGATATTTATCGTATCGGCAAACCAAGTCGCGACACCGCATCACCCACGCAAAGACGAAACGCCCGTCTAGACCGAAGATAAACAAGAAAAGAGGAGTAAAGAAAAACACCACGGCTCCCGGACTGCACGAACCACCACTGACCTGCAAGCCGGCTCTCTGCGAGCGGGAAACCGCCTTTGTCTTGGCCTTTCCGGAGTCCTTCCCAGCCTTACCGCCAGCCTGCGGCGCGCACACGCCCGCGAGCGAAGAAGGAACGGGGAATATAGGATTACCAGGGCGGCGTACCCCTCCCCCACCGCGGCGCGGCCCAGGCGCGAGCGCGGCCCCGTGCCCAGCCGGGGTCTCCGGCCAGCCGCGCGCTGCAAGGGCGACCCCGCCCGCCC
>NW_024412376.1:84404093-84440122 GCF_014898765.1 Herpailurus yagouaroundi | reverse complement strand
ATCGCCGCGGCCGCGCGCCTCCGTCCGCCCGGCGGCCCCCAGCGGCGCTGCGCGCGCCACCCAACCGTCGCCGCCCGCCGCGAGATCGGAGGCTGCTCCGCTCGCCGCCGACAAAACACCTCCCCCCCGCTCTTCCAAATCCTGTCTCCGCGCGTTCCCAACCGTCGCCACTTCACCCCCATCTCCCGTGTGTAACGGGTTTTTCTCCCATCGGCAAAAACCCGCGGAGTCTGCGAGCGCTTCCGCGAAGTTTACCATTTCGAATTCTGCTGAAGCTCAAACAAGCAAGGCAGAGAAAAGACTAGTCAGATAGCCAGCGAGATCCCACCGCCTACTCCTTCGTCGCACCGCGATTCAAACTGCGCTGTCTCCCGCCTTCCCCGCTCCCTTTATACTGCAGAATGTTCCCTCATCCGGGAACTCGGATTGCTCATCCCACCAATGGCTGCCACCCGCCCTCGGGACGCGTCCTTGAGGCCTCAGCCAATGAACAAACGAAGAATAGGGCGGAGGGGCGGGCACTTCGCAGCTCGAGTCGCTATTGGGGCGTGGGGAAGGAGGTGGGGGGAGGGCGGAGGGATGGGAACCGAGGAGAAGAAGGGCAAGGCGGCGGGAGGGAAGAAACAGAGCGAGCTACCCAGCGGGAGCGAGGAGACCCGCCGGCTGTGGTCACGTGTCTGGGAGGAGGAGCTGAGAGGCTCAGGGGAGGGGCGCGGGGTAGCGCCCCCAGTCTCCCAACCTGATCTCGCAGGTTACGCGTTGTGGCCTCCGGGCCTAGCTCGCCCTCTTTTCCCCCTCCCTAACCGCCCTACCATCCGGACTGGAGCGCTTCGAAGGACGAGACCCGCCGGCCGCCTTTTTCCGGGGCCCGGGGCACCCTCTTCCCCACCCCCCTCTCTATCCCCAGCGTCTCCTCTGGTCTGACAGGTGGCGCGTACGCGTCGAGCGAGAGTAGCCCCCACTCCTCAGTGAACCAGAAGCTCAACAGACATTTCGCGTTTCTTCCCCCTGGGCAAATACCCTGCCTCCGACCGATCACGACCCGCTACTCCCACGTCATTTTTAGCTGTATCTCCCACGTTTTCTTTCCTCACCACTTTTGAAGCTTGGGCCCCCCCCCCCCAACGAGATACTTCCAGGGGAACAAACGGAGGAGCAAAGTCACCTCGGTGTCAACAAAAGACCTTTTGGTCTACGCACAGAGGGCTTGGAGTGAGGCCGTATTCTTTAATCGAATCATAAGCCACATTTTTCTGGATACTACACATCAATGGGTTGTACCTATAGCCTGGAATCTGAAGTTGATTTAGTGAAACCTGAAAGCCATTATGTGTCAACTTTTCTATACAAAACATTTTGCTACATGACAAATGTTCGATAAATGTCAGTGGGGTAACTTCTAACATGATTCACAGACAGTTACAGATGGTCCGTGTAATCAATTGCAAATGGTGGGCTTAAAAAATTGTCCTGTACACAGAGTACTATCGTAATGCCAGCTACTTAGTCTTCCAACTAATAGATTAATAACACCTGTGTACATCTCCAGATACTCGTAGTGATCTAAATCTTTCATATTTACAGTTATTACACTTTAACAGTATTTCCGACGTGAAGAAATTGTAAACTCTGTATTCTTACGAACTTTAGATTGGGTTTCAGTTTGAAAGATTTTATCAAATTAGAGGACTTGTCTAATTTCTGAGAGATATATTCTAGAGAAGAGGTTCTCAATTTTGATACTAAGGTATTCCTCCCCCTTGGAACTGAGGAATTGTTAATGATGTCATCAATAGCAAGAGTTAATTAGTTCCCCAACTGCACTGATATAATGATAATAAAAAGCTATGAAACCTGATGTGTTTCATAACCTAGCCTCCATTGAGCCTTTCTGATACATAACTCACAAACCGACATTAGTACATTTTCTATTTTAGAGAATATGTTCTCTTTGTTATGAGGCTCAACTAAAGGAATTCACTGTTGCCTCACCATATAGAGTTTAATAGAATGAGCTCAGGAATAGGCAGAAATGAATTCTACTCTTCTTTCTCACTGTGTCATCTTAGTTACTCTTTGGAACTTCTGGTTCTTCTATGGAAAGGGTATAGTATTGGGACGCCTGGGTGGCTCAGCCAGTTAAGCATCTGACTTTGGCTCAGGTCATGATCCCACGGTTCGTGAGTTTGAGCCCTATATTGGGCTCTCTGCTGTCAGCCCAGAGCTGGCTTCAGATTCCCTGTCCCCCTTTCTCTCCGCCCCTCCCCGCTCATTCTCTCTCTCTCTCTCAAAAATTAACATTTGAAAAAAAAAACCAGTTTAAAGAAATCTTTCACATAGTTGTTGAAAGATTAGAGAGGGTATGCAATGTACCTTCTAACGTGTGTTTGTCACACAGTAAGCACTCAATCATAACTGTGAGTTTATCTTATACATAGGAGATGAATCCCTGGATTCTACTCCTGAAAACATTATTGCACTATGTGTTAACTAACTTGGATGTACATTTTTAAAAACTAATAAATTTTAAAAAAATAACTATGAGATTATCTTCTACACTGGAAGCTGGGGAGGGCTGAAATAAAGTATCTTTGATTCCTAAATATTTTTTCCTGTCTAGTACATTGTCTTCCTTTGAAATGAAAGCAGCAAGCCTGAGGCCTGCCCAAGTAGACACAACCAAGTCATCCAACCTCCAAACTAAAATCCAAAATTAGTTTAATACATTCCATAGTTTTCCTCTTCCTCTGGGTAACAGTATAATATCACTTTCCTCTGTTTCACAGCAGTTTTGTGATTGCCTACTCTTTTTGCTTCCCTGGAAAATGTGTGGTGCAAATATGTTAATATTCTTGGATTATCTCTCCTATACTTGTGTTTATACCAATACTCATATATAATATACATACCAGAGCAATATAATTCTTTTGTTCAATACCATATCTAATTAGCTATTTAAGTCCTCTTTTGTCATGAAAATCTAAACTAACATGAAGTAGATGGTCCCAATATTATTGACTCTCTCCTTAATGGCCCTATCCTAACTCTGCCAAACTTTCTATGACCTGTTACTATCTCGTGTCAAACACTAGCATGTATGTTAACTACTGTTGTTGTTTTTCTTTTTATGGTGAAAATTTCAGAATCTCACATTTGGGAATCTTAAATTTCTCAAATACATCTTGCTTTAAACAACCCATTTTTTGTTCTTTTTTTTTTAATGTTTATTTTATTTTTGAGAGAGAGAGAAAGAGAGAGAGAGAGCAAGTGGGGGAGGTGCAGAAAGTTTGAACAGAATCCAAAGCAGGTTCCAGGCTCTGAGCTGTCAGCACAGAGCTTGACATGGGGCTCAGACTCACAGACTGCAAGATCATGACCTGAGCCAAACTTGGACACCCAACAGACTGAGCCACCCAGGCACCCCAGACACCTATTTTTTTTTTTAAGTTTATTTATTTTGAGAGAGAGAATGAATGTGGGCAGGGAAGGCACAGAGAGGGAGAGAGAGAATCCCAAGCAGGCTCCTCCCTGTCAGCACTGAGCCCGACACCCGCTCAATCTCACCAACCGTGAGATCATGAGCTAAGCCAAAATCAAGAGTCAGACACTTAACCACTTAATTGACTGAGCCACCCAGGCACCCTGTAAACACTTATTTTTAAGCAAATACAAACAGACTTGCAAGTTATTTCAAAAGATATTAGTCTAGATAGATAATGGCAGAATTCTTCTCTTGAGGAAATCCACATGAGAATCCTGGGTCTCTACCAAGGGCATCCAGAAAAGAATGTGCCTTCAATGACTCTGAGTTCCAATGTCATATAATACAGCATAATGACCTAGAGTTAAGAAACGAGAACGAAAACAAAAACAGATTGAGTCTGGATAGCCACTCATTTGTTATACAGCCTGAAGTAAGTTAAACTCTAAGCCACAGTTTCTTCATGTATTAAATAAAGATTCATAGGATCAGATAAACTAACCTCAAAGAACTATGAAAGGATTTCATGAAGTATAAAGAATATAAGAAGGAATGTATTAGTTGTGGAACAAAGGCTGTAATCCTCCCGAAATTCATCGTATAAGTATGATTACATTAAGAGAAACTTATGTGTTACAGCAATGATGAAACCAAGGCCATAGATTTAAATTCCCAGTTGTCCAGTTATGCACTTCCCATGACCACAGATTTCATACTCTTAATTCATAAATACAGGGCATAGGTTACAAAGAATGTCCTCTGAATCTACTCTACCCCAATCCACTGCCATTTCAGAAAAAACAATTCAAAGGTCATGGGGCCCAATACATCTTCTAATACAGCCCTAAATTTGTTTTCCATGCCTAACAGTCCTCAGAATGTTTGAAAATTTGTTTTTTTATTTTTAAAATAAAATATTGAAGATCTTTTTTTTTTTTTCTCATATCCTTTCATTATCTATTGTTGGTCTTTAAGATTTATTGAGTAGATGGGGCGCCTGGGTGGCGCAGTCGGTTAGGCGTCCGACTTCAGCCAGGTCACGATCTCGCGGTCCGTGAGTTCGAGCCCCGCGTCGGGCTCTGGGCTGATGGCTCAGAGCCTGGAGCCTGTTTCCGATTCTGTGTCTCCCTCTCTCTCTGCCCCTCCCCCGTTCATGCTCTGTCTCTCTCTGTCCCAAAAATAAATAAATGTTGAAAAAAAAATTAAAAAAAAAAAAAAAAGATTTATTGAGTAGAGGAAGGGACTCTATGAGTTGATCTTGTTTCCCAAATAAGATTTTGCCTATATTAGTGTCTTATAACACCTATCCTTTCAGCTAAACTGTAAATACTGCACATCATAACACAGGATGCAAAATCCCTCCCTAATAAAGGAATAGAAGTGATATATTCTAGGTTGGTGCTGCCAGCCTGTTAGGTAAACTAGAACATAGTCATTAAGTTGTATTACGTGCCAGGCAACATGCCAATTGATAGCAGTTGGGAGACAGGATATGTAGGGCTTAGGTTCTCCCCTCGATCTAGCTGAAGGGATCAGACAAGGTAGAAAATTTAAACAATGCTCTAATCATTAGGACTGTGTTAATAAGGCTGTTACAAAATAAGTTCCTGATTGGCTGCCAAATCAACAGTTTCTCTAGTTTAAAGGACAGAGACAACTGCGGGCTGGAGTGTTTTTGAAGAGTTTGTTTCAATGGACGTGGAGAGAGTTTAACTAGACTGGCAGGCTCGTGTAAGGAAGCAGCAGTTAGTTAGAAGGTAGATGTGGAGGAGCTTCCTGGTCATATCCCTGTATCTATTTTCCCATCTTCTTGAGGAATAGAACTTCCAGTTTTTAGTGGGACATTTGCTCATCAGAGTATACGTATATGTGGCCATAAAAAGAGTTTTCACTAAAGAGTATAAGCAGCAGTAGGAACAACATCCAGGAAGTTTGCTTAAAAAAGACAAGCCTTTTTCTTCTTCTTGCTGACTGGAATGAAAACTGCTGGGAAAGCCATTTTGGACCATGAATATAGGTCACACGTGGAGGAATAATGAGATAGAAAAACCAAGTGACACTATGGAGTATCAAACCTGCCCTGGATCTCTCTGAACTTTTACATCTATTTTGTCTGAACCACTTTGGATTGTCTATCACTTGCAGCTGAACCTGATCTTAACCATTATAATATGTCAACATCGTAAATCTTGGAGGAAGCTAGCAGACTTTACCCTGCAGAACTGAGAGACCAGTTAATACTTCTGAGAAGGGAAGAGCCTGGGTGGCTCAGTTAGTTAAATGTCCTCCTGATTCTGGTTCAAGTCACAATCGCACGGTTCATGAGGTAGAGCCCCTCATCAGGCTCTGCAGTGACAGGGTGGAACCTACTTGAGATCCCTTCTCTCCTCTCTCTGACCCTCCCCTGCTCATGCTCGCGTTCTCTCTCTCTCTCAAAATAAATAAAATAAAAAATAAAAATGAATACTTCTGAAAAGGGGAAATACAGCGTTCACTGATTTTATGATACTAATCTGGCATGAGGTATAAAGCAAATCATAAAAGGGAAAATTTTGTTAGACGCCTGGCAAAGATTACGTATGTCACTTAAGTATAAAGCCTAAAACCAGCATCATACTGTAACCAAAAGAAGGATGTAAAACATCTTAAAGAAAATATCAATAAAATTTAGTAACTGATATGACATTTAGGAAGGTGGGAGGTGGACATGAATAAATGAAAGGACTTAAAGGAAGATACCTAGGTTTTTAGATTGGTGGTCTGGGATATAAAGTAGCATCTAAAGAAATGGGGAGGGATGCCTGGCTGGGTCAGTCAGTGGAGACTGTGACTTTTGGTCTTGGACTCTTGGATTCGAGCCCTGTGATGGGTGTGCAGCCTACCTAAAATAAAAATTCAAAAATTAAAAATAAAATAAATGGGGAGGCCAAGAAGGTGGATGTGAATGGACAGAGGGGAGAAGAGATAAGTCAGGAAAGTCATGAAATATTTAAGTTTACATTAAGAGAATTCAAGAGGAATTTTCAAGTAGGTATGTTGGAAATAAGGGCAGGAGCCTGTGAAAGGAAAAGGTTTCAAAGATATATCCCAAGGAGTATGCCTAACACAAAAGTTTGGTAGTGATGTCAGAACTGTTAAAAGATAAACTGACACACATTAAAAAGTTTGAGAGTTCATTGGAGCAAAGATTGATTGGAATCGAGCAACCCCAAACTAGAAAATAGTCAGGGGTCCTCCACTGACAGGAGCTGGGGAAAAAGACTTAGATACAGGATGGAAGCAAAGAAAGGAAATTACTTGATTAGCTATAGTTTAAAGCTCAGTTGTCTCATTGGTTGTCTTAAGTCTCTATTTCATAACCTTGAGGCATTTACAGGCTTACGATTTTAGGCTGCCTTTACTATAGAGCCACCTCAGTCTAATGGCCTCCTTGTTTAATTAATTTAACACCACAGATAACCACACCAAGGAAAAAGTGAATACAATTGAGAGCTAATGAGCAACCTAAGGAAAAGACCCAAAGAATTTAAGTGTGTGTGATGTCTCACCAGGCAGGATTCCTTACTAAACTAGAAAATTCCCTATAGTGACAATATCTAAGAAGATGATGTCCAAAACATTTCCACATGTGTCTCACTAGCTCTAGGAAATGACCATTAATCTGTTTTGGATCTTTACTCTTCTGTTTACCAAAAATGATGATGTTGCTAGAGATTCTGAGACTAAATCTGGTTTTATCTACACTCCTGGTTGCTATGTAAATTTCTTATGCCCAATGTTACAAGGCAATGATAACTAAGAAAAGCCCATTGGCTAAATTCTCTAAGTTTGAAATTCCACATAGCTATCTTAGTATGAAAGGGAATCCAGATGCCTTCTTCATCCTGAGGAGGAAAGGGAAACAGTGCAAAAAAAGAGGAGTCTAAAACCATGAAATATATACTTCATACCCCTCCACAGACTCAGCCCCAGGGCAAAAACCATATGAAAGGGGTGCTGTGACATCCATTGTTAAAACTTTGTAGAGATAAGTGTGACCCCACAGTCTTCTCAATTGGACGGAAATGGCTCAGAGAAACAGCTGAAGCTTTTTCCACACCCTTAGGTTTTCCCAGCTTTGTTTTGTGTGGTATTTGGGGAAGAGCGGGAGCGGTTTGAAACTGTTTGTGAGCACAGTACAACCTAGGGAAAGCTAACTCATAAAGCTATCTGAGAATCATCTTGTTAGCTATTGTAGTTGCCTTAGGGAGATTCTGAATGAAAAACTTCTCAGGAGAGAACGTAATTAGTGCCTTTGACCATGCATACCTTGAATCTCTCTGTCTTAAACGAACTATGTAGACTCAGTAACTAAACAACTTTTAAGACATCAGTGTTATTCTTTCTAATTGAACACTGTTTTCACTGTCTTGTAGTGTCCTGATGTTTCATGAAATAGTCATTAATTTCTTCAGTAAGCTGTCTCTATTGCTCAAAATCTCAGCAGGAAACAGTCTGAGACGATCTCTTCCTCCATTAATAGATTAATCCAACAACTCTAGGCAAGAACTGTCCAGGTCATTTATCATATTTCACCACAGGATATGGAAATTTACATGCTGGCTCTTTGTTTAGATTTTTTATTTCCTGTTTTAAAATTAAAACAGTGTACTCATCTTAATTCTCAAAAATGAAACGAGTCACTTTTTCTCCAAAATAAGCTGACAATTCAGGAATTTTACAAAATACATGAGAGGGAAAAGTCTGGCAAGTCAGAGTTATTATATATTATTATAATGTAGAAGTCCCTGTTTCACAGCACTGATTTTGTAATGTAGTAAAACTTTTAATCTACAAAAAGGCTTTGTTCAAATTAATGAATATTATGAATTATAGAGCACTTGAAGATAAACACAGTATCTTGAAGATAAATACATATATGATACATATAAGTATAGATATATAGCACATTTATAATACTTTCACATATGAATATATATATAACGCTCCAAGTAGCTGCTAAACATATTGCCAAGGAAAAATACCAGTAGATTTGCTTTAAAAAAAGATTTCTATGATAACATTATTTGTAAATGTATCAAAGCTCAAGAACTTTTTTTTTTTTAATGTTTATTTATTTTTGAGAGAGACAGAGACAGGGCATGAGTGGGGGAGGGGCAGAGAGAGAGGGAGACACAGAATCGGAAACAGGCTCCAGGCTCTGAGCCGATGCGGGGCTCGAACTCACGGACCGCGAGATCGTGACCTGGCTGAAGTCGGACGCTTAACCGACTGCGCCACCCAGGCGCCCCTCATGATCATTCTTTATGGACAAGTCAAACTATAGTTCAATTTCCGATGACATATTGAAAATTTCAGATGAACAGGATCTGAGATATTGAGGATCTACTCTTCGTTGCTTGCCCGTGGCAATCTGATTGGTCTCAAAGACTGGGGGGCATGATTTAAAACTGCTTCTACAAAACAGTTTCTACATTTTTATTCAAACTGCATATTTTGGAGGTGGCCAAAATCTCCCGAAGACACCCTTGGGTACTGAGATTTTTGCCTTGAATGATAGCTCATGTAAAAATATAGACATTTGTAAGACTGCACCTGTCACAAATTCCCTCGCTCCATTTGCTTCACACACTTCAAAAGGCTATCTTGAAAGGAAACAGTGCCTTTTCACTGACATAATCTGTATATGGGTTTTAGATTTGGATACATTTGAGTAAATCCACTGAAGTATATGAAGTAGGTAATCAGGGCCCAGAATGGTGGAGACTGGATCATCCTTCACCAAACCCACTTCTTCTTACTGAGCATTCCACAAGAACTCTGGCTCTCTTGCCAGGAGGGGTGGCCATGTGATGGATACTTGTCAAGGTGTGTGAAAGTGGGATGTGTCATTTCTACATCATGTCTTTTAAAAAGTGAGTGCGCCTTCTCCGCTCTCTTTTTCCGTATTTGAGCACTGTACACAAAGCAAGAGACTCCAAAGAAAGAGAGGATTTTAGATTCTCAAGATTGATCACACAAAAAATCACCTGCCAAGGAGAAGCATCAGACCAACACTTTTATTGTGTTGTCACTACCACAATGTTGTTGTTTGTTTATTACAGCAGTTAGCCTTCATTAAGTAATGCACCTTGTTTATGGCCACAGAACAATCCATGTAAACAACATGTCTTCGAGAGACCTCTATCTGTGTGATCCATCATTATTAGAATGCTAGTCTCATTTGCTGATACTATACAATAGAAGGAATTTTGGCAAGCATTCCTTACTAAAGAATTCTTATTTTTATTATTCCTTACTTTTAAAAAAGAGGGTGCTTTGCAAAAATACAAAATAACGTATGCAAAGGTTATTTGTTGTGGCAGTGTTTGTAATAGCAAAAGATTGGAAATAACCCAGATTATCGTTAATAGAGAATGTATTAATAAACTGGTATATCAACATAATGAAGCAAGATGGGGCTATAAAAAGGAATATGGAAAATATACACTGAAATACAGTGATCTTTTAAATATATAATTAAGATGGATGAGCACTGGGTGTTGTATGGAAACCAATTTGACAATAAATTTCATATTAAAAAATTAAAAACAAATTAAAAATAAATTAAAAAATACTAGGGAAAAATAAGTGCAGAATACCGTATCTAGTATGTTTTGTGTAAAAGTTTGCATATTTACAAAAAGAATCAATGGTGAATGGATAGACCAAAAATTAATAAAAATTATTATAGTAAGGGGGAGGAAAGAAAAGAGGAGACTGGAAGCAAAACTTCTTGTTTCACAATTTTTACTGTGAGGTGTTATAAATGTTTTTATGTAATTTAAAAAATTCTAGGGGTACCTGGCTGGCTCAGTCGGTTGAGCATCTGACTTCAGCTCAGGTCATGATCTTGCAGTTTGTGAGTTCGAGCCCCACATCAGGCTCTGTGCTGACAGCTCAGAGCCTGGAGCCTGCTTTGGAGTCTGTGTTTCCTTCTCATTCTGCCTCTCTCCCACTCGTGCTGTCTCTCTCTCTCTCTCTCAAATAAATAAACATTAAAAAAATTAAAAATAAAAAACCCTCTAATTAGCAATCTATAAATATTGAAAGAAAACTTAATTAAATAAACCTAACTGGATATTAAGTTGATGCCATATTCTAATAGAAAAGAATTAGTCCAAGTAAACTTAGAAATAATATTACTTTTAATCTTTAGTGAGATATACTGTAAAGACAAAAAGAACTACCAAGATGTCTTACACTTAATTCAATAATGTTGGAAATTATATCAATACTGTTATTTTAAAAATTATTATATGTATATTACAGGATAAAGCAAATTATTAGGTATGTTAATTTTTCTTAAATACTAATAATTTAGCATAAGAAAAAAAAGAGATATAAGATAAATACAATTAAGATCCTGTGATCTTATATTTGAATGGGAATATCAGTGAGAACCTAGGATTTTCCCATCCTCTTAAAAAAGATAGCTCTGTCCAAGGAAAAGCCTTAGAAGCAATGACAAGCCAATAGCAGTAAACATCCCTAGTGGCAACATCTTGGTTTCTAAATACCATTTGCCACTTAAAGGAATCTCTGGAGAAATAGTTGATTCCAGAGCTACAGCAGAAAATATACATGATGAACTTGTGAGATTATATAGTCCCAGAAAGTAAGGACACTATCAAAGACTGTGGTTCCCTGCAAAAAGAACACTGGAAAAAGAAAAACCTCCCACTGGCCAAAGTGGGTTAATTTGAACATCAAAAGAATAATGACCACAAGTTTGAGTCAAACACATTAAATTTAGAAAAAGAAATAAGCTCAAATTTAAGATAAAAAAAGAGAGAGGCGAGGACAGAGAGAGGAGAGGGGGAAGGAGAAAGAAAGGGCAGGATGAGGGAAGGAGAGAGAAACAGGAGAGAAAACTCACTGGATGCCACTGGAAGTGTGGATAGCACCAACTTATCACTCTGAAGATTTGATAATTAAAGGTGAGGAAGTGAACATTTATCTTATTGTTCTACCGTGAAGTACATTTCCACTTATATTGAACTAACTGATGAGGAAAAACTTCTTCTAAAGAATTCCAGCTGATAAACACAGAAGAAATAATAGAAAAAAATTCTATTTTGTAATCTTCACATCAGTGTATGATAAAACCATCTTGTCTTTATAGTATATTCCACTGAAGATTGAAAGTAACACTCTTTCTAAGCTTACCTGGAATATTCTTTTGAAGGAATATTTTATAGACAGGGCCGTGTACCTGACTTCATATCTATTCAAGTGTTTAGGCCACTGGAAATCAAAGGACAACAGGCAGGCAATGCAGGGAATCATCAGCCACATGGCGGATGTGGGAAATTGACCTGGTTTCCTCGATGAGAAAATAGCATTGATCAGAGACAAAGGAGAAAGGAGAGAGGTTGAGAGAGGGAGAAGAAAGCTGTTTCAGATTAAGAGATTTTTTCAAACAATTAAGATTCAGAATAAACCAATAAAATGTGTTGAACTTTGTTTGAAAGCTGACGTCTTTTAATTTTTTTTAAAGTTTTTAGATAATGGGGGACATTTGAATATGAACTTAGCATTAAATAATATTCAGGAATTATTGTTAATGTTATTGTGGGACCCAAGGAATTTAACAAAAATCCCCTACCTCTGGACAAGCAGAGCAAGACTAAGTCCATTTTGTGCTACACCCACCATCTCATGTATAACCCCCACATGACCTACTTTATTGCTTAAGACACTCCCCCACCGTAGTCAAGCCGCTGAGCACACCCTTACTGGAAACCTGCCCATATAGGAATGCGGAACCCCTAACTGCCAAAGAATGTAAACCCCGCCTTTTGCCCAACAACCTTGTGCGCCAATTCTGACCAGAGTGATAGGTTAGTTCAAACAGTTACTATAGGGTAAATTGTAATTCAATTGGCCACCTGCGTGTGGACTGACATGACTATGCAACTTTCTCTATGTGTTACAATCTCATTGGCCACTGGCCCCTATCAAACTGCGACACCTCTTAACCTAGGGGTCCAAGTCCCTGCTCTGCGGTGTCGGGTATACTTGGGCCCAAGCTCGAGCTTGCAAATAAACCCTCGTGCATTTGCATCGGTATCGGCTCCTTGGTGGTCTCTCGGATTCTAAATCGGGGGCATTACAGTTATCAGATAAAATAATGGCATTTGGGGCATCGGGTTGGCTCAGTCAGTACAGCGTGCAACTCTGGATCTTGGGGTTGTGAGTTGATTACTCAAAAATAAAATCTTAAGAAAAAAAATAATGGCATTTGGTTATGTAAGAAAATGCCCCCTACAGTATCACTTTAAAGGATGCACACAAATACCTAGAGGGAAGAGGAAATGATTTTTGGAATTTACTTTACAATGTTCCAACAAAGGGCTCCTGCCTGGGTGGCTCAGTTGGTTAAGCATCTGACTCTTGATTTCAGCTCGGGTCATGATCTCATGATTCATGGATTTGAGCCCCACGTCTGACTCCATGCTGGCAGCATGGAACCTGCTTTGGATTCTCTCTCTCCACCTCTCTCTCTCTCTGTGCCCCTCCCCCACTTGTACTCTTTCTCTGTAAGTAAATAAAAATAAACAAACAAATAAATAAATAAATCAATGGCAATGAAGGTGCTACAAATGACATCTTTGTGTAGAAAAGGGAAACATGGTCAACTTTGCAGTCATGCAGTTTGCTCCTTGTTTGGGGCCCAAATGATGTTTTGCATCATAGTTTTGCCCTTTAAACATTTTTGTAATAAAGGGCAACCCTTATATCTGATTTGAACAAACCAGGCTGGCTTCTCAGCCACTCTGGTTTTACCGTGTAAAGGATATGTTCTTGAAGTTGAGCTTAGCTGTATTTAACAGATAAGTTTATCTGTATGAATGTTTTTGTTGTTGATTTTGTTTTGCTCTGGCTCTACTAAAATAACATGCAGGGGAATTTGTGCAAGAGTTCACAGGGTACCAATGTGGGCTACAAAAAAGAAGGAGCAATGAGGCAGAGTAGGGGAAAAAGAGGGAAATTGAATTCAGACAACAGGGATCTGACACTGATACTTTCTAGCTAAGAGATGTTTTGTCAAATCTCGCTCTGGGTGTTGCATTTTTCTAGGGCTATCTAAAAAGATTGCACGAGAAGGGTGCCTGGGTGGCTCAGTTGGTTATGTATCCAACTCTTGATTTCAGCTCAGGTCATGATCTCACGGTTCATGGGTTTGAGGCCTGCATCAGGCTCTGTGCTGACAGCATGGAGCCTGCTTGGGATTCTCCCTCTCCCTCTCTCTCTCTACCCCTCCTCACTCCTGTTGTCTCTCTCTCCTGCAAAATAAATAAACCTAAAAAAAAAAAAAAAAGACTGCATGAACTACATGAGGTATTTTTTTCAACTCCAGAGCATCATAACAAGATAAAACATCATTAGCATGAGGAATGAATCCTGGGGGCACCTGGGCGGCTCAGTCGGTTAAGCATCTGACTTTGGCTCAGGTCATGATCTCGCCGCCCGGGAGCTCGAGCCCCGCATCGGGCTCTGTGCTGACAGCTCGGAGCCTGGAGCCTGCTTCAGATTCTGTGTCTCCCTCTCTCTGACCCTCCCCCGTTCATGCTCTGTCTCTCTCTGTCTCAAAAACAAATAAACATTAAAAAAAGAAAGAATCCTGGCAATATCTCACATGACCATTTTCACTTTACAAAAGTGAAACATCTATACTGATTTTTAAAGAAATCAAATAAACAAACTGAAAATTTCCATTAAAAGATACCAGAGTAAAGAAGTAATAATTTTACAATGCAGATCATTGCCTCAGTTTTCCTGTTTTAGGCCTTATCTTTAATATATCAAGGTGTGTGTGTGTGTGTGTGTGTGTGTGTGTGTGTGTATGTGTGTTTTATTTCAGCACCTAATACAGTTGTAACTCTTAAAAAACATGCAGGTAAATTTAGTACCATACAAAGGAGCAACAGACAACATTAACTGTGACTTAGATTGTCTTCAGTAATTTATTTTTTTATTATTATTTTTTTAAAGTTTATTTATTTATTTTGAGAGAGACAGAAGCAATGTGAGCGGGGGAGGGACAGAGAGAGAGAGAGAGAGAGAGAGAGAGAGAGAATCCGAAGCAGGCTCCACACTATCAGTGCAGAGCCGGATGCAGGGCTCAAACTCACAGACTGTGAGATCATGACCTGAGCCGAAACCAAGGGTCAGATGCTTAACCAACTGAGCCACCCAGGCGTCCCTGTTTTCAGTAATTTATAATTTCAATTTGCAATCAATATTCAGTGTTGCTGTGCCCCAGAACGCAGCTTTTCCTAAACTGTGTAAGGCACTTAAACATCCTGCATTAATATGAAAAGTTGTCCTTATGATATAATTTGAGTCATGAAAAGGATCTGAAGAAAACGTATTTTTCCCCTATCCTCTGTTCAGAAAAAAGGGGCCACATGAAAGAACATGAAATCTCTTTAAATAAATAAAGGCTTAAGGATCACAAAGAACTTCAAGAAGAAAGAGCAAAAATGGTTTTTTCCCACTAATAAACAGCATTAAGAAACACATTTCATCAGATTCTAACGTTCCTATCAGTAGAGGGATTAGATCAGCCCAACAGTTCCCACATTGTCTCTTTACTTGGTGCCTACTAAGCCCCACTTCACGACAATAATGTTAGACCTTGTTTAGTTAAGCTGTAAATATTCCATCTTTTCAGGTGAGATGAGAGAAAAAACATACATTCTATGAATACTGTCAGCATTTCCAGTGCGTTTATCAACAGGTTCTTCATTGTCTCCTCACCCTCACTTTTCACTAGTCTTAATTGTCTTCCAATCCCAACTGATCTTTTTCCCATGAACAATTTTATCTATCTATCTATCTATCTATCTATCTATCTATCTATTTTTGAGAAGGTTAAACTTTTACATGTTTCAACATTTAAATGTTAAAAAAATAAGTTATGTAGTGAAAATTCTCACTCCCATGCCTGTCCCTCAATTACCCAGAAATACGTGTTTTCCCCAAATTTCTTTGATCACCTGCTTTTATTCATATGGCTTCCCCTATCTGAAATGTCCTTCAAACACCTTTCAATTTTTGTTCTTCCCTTCTTCAAAATGTAGTTTAGTAAGCTTTCCCTGAGCCACCACCTCTAAAATAGATCCCTTATTTTCCTTATTCTGCACAATTGAATACAATTTGTACCCTGATTTTCTTAAGTGTTTATTTATTTATTTTGAGAGAACAAGAGAGCATGAGTGGGGGAGGGGCAGAGAGAGAGGGAGAGAGAATCCCAAGCAGGCACTGAGCTGAGAGCTCAACCTCACAGACTGTGAGATCATGACCTGAGCTGAAATCAAGAGTTAGACCCTAACCGACTGTCACCCAGGTGTCCCTGTACCCTAATTTTTAAAAATATGCTTAAAATTCCTAATATTCCTTAATCATTTTCATATTTCCTGAACAGATTTGAGGTTTCTGGACAGCTTACAGATTTGTAGTTTCCTTGAAAGCAAGAACTGATTCCTGTTTCTTTTGTTTTCCATACAACAGGCAGTCTGGACTCATGCAAATGGTTGATGCCTAATACCTTCTCTATCTTCAAAAACCTTACCTGGTAATTCTTAAAATTTGCTGCTATAAGAATTACCTGGGGAGGTTTGGAAACTCATAATGTCCTGGCTTCACCCTATACCAATTAAGTCAGAATCTCTGGGGGTGGGATCTAAGCATAAGCACTATTTAAAACTCACCAGATGACTCCAACTTGCAGCTAAATTTAAGAATCAGTAACCTAGCCCACCTCCATGTCCTCGATCTCAGACTATGACCCCATTTCATAAAAACATGCTCTTTCTACCAATGTCAAACGTGACCCCTTCATGCAACCGTACCCATTTCTGCTTTGCTACCGATGTGGGTAAGAGAGAGTTCCTCTTCCTCCCCCAGGCATCCTTCCAGCTGCCATATTTTCTTTGCTTCTCCTTCACTGAAAACCTTCTTATAAGGCTTTACTATGCAGATAGTTGTCTTTTTTTTTTTTTTTTTTTTTTTTTTAACCTCCAAGTCACTTTTCAACTCACTTATATCTGGCTTTCATTCCCATCAGGCATGCAAAAATGGTATTGTTGGTGTTACTTGTCATGTTGCCAATACCAACAATCAGTTTTCTGTCTTCTTCTCTCTTCTTAACAGCAGGCTCACTTTGTTGGAAATAGTCTTTTCTTGATTTCCAGGACACCACAAGGTTGCTCTTCTCTCCTTCTATTGCCTCTTATCTACCTGACTTCAGGATGGCATTTTCCCAGAGCTTGGTCCTAAGCCCTCTGTTGTCTCCACATACTTCAACATATCATTTGTGCCTAGAGATGACTTAAGATAGTAAATGGTTGAAATGTCTTTTACCTTAATAGATAAGTGTTTCTCTTTAGTGCTGTTAGAAAAAACTATAACCTACAAACCAAACTCACTTTAACACTGTAAACTGAAGGAGGATGGATTAAGTAGCAAACCATATGGCAAACTTCATAAAACATTCTTTACACATCCCTTTTCCTTTTTCCCTGAGTGCAAGGAAGCCATGGAAAATTTGCTTGATATGGAAGAGATACTTTGGGGAAGAAAGAAATTATTAAATAAAGTCTGTCTCACATATGTTTTTACTAAGAGTCAAGAATAATTCACATTTAGGAGTGTTGGTCTAGTTTAGGAATAGGGGAGTCTCAAAAGTACCTGTGTCAGGATCAAAGCTGTCATCTTTATCACCGATTTATTTATTTAATGGGACTAAGCATGGTCAATATATAACTTTAATTATTAAATTTACATCCCTAAGATTTTAATTGAATTTTGCTAATATAATAAACCTACTATTTTATAATAGTTCTGTTAAGATCTTTTAAATTCATAATAGAAGTCTGGCATGATATATTTAATAATTCTACTGGTATCTATACATGTTATATTTATCAGATTATAATAAAGCCCCAATAAAGATACTGTTTCTTTATTCATTTATGTCATGAGTTTTTTTTTTCTTTTTCTTTCTTTTTTTTTTTTAGAAAGAGAAAGAGCACAAGCTGGGGAAAGGGGCAGAGGGAGAGAGAGAATCCCGAGCAGGCTTCACACTCAGTGCAGAGCCCCAGGGCTCGATCCCATGATCCTGGTATCATGACCTTGTGCAAATCAAGAGTCAGATGCTCAACTGACTGAGCCATCCAGGCACCCAACATAATGACTTCTAATGCATCAGCCCTAGCATTTGTGGAGGTTCATATTCTACATACCTGAATATTTACATGCCAAAAATTAAGCCAGCATTGTCAAATAAAATATGCTTTATCCTCCTACATGACAAAATTGCATGTATAATGAAAAAATTTTTAAATGTGAAGAGCTATGTTATTTTTATGTAACTCTAAGTTAGAACATGTAAAGGATGACTGACTTTAATCATGGTTGTCATGTCTGGCCTTCTGTTAGTGGACCAGGGGTGTTTGGATCATATAAAGGTAAATGGAATTAATAAACTATATTTATTCTGTAAGGATTGTTTTTCTTCCTTTCATTTAGAAAAATCACTGTTATGATCAAGATTTTCATTTGATACTTGTTGACATTATGCTAAATTAGACAACATTTCTTGATTCATTAAAACTTTTCAATAGTTTTTAGAATTAGTTTTTTTAAATATATTTATTTTCTTTTGAAAAAGAGACAGAGAGAGAGCAAGCCATGGAGGGGCAGAGAGAAAGGGAGAGAGAAATCCCAAGCAGACTCCACGCTGTCAGCACAGAGCCTGAAGTGGGGCTCGAACTCATGAATGGTGAGATCATGACCTGAGCTGAAGCCAAGAGTCAGACATTTAACTGACTGAGCCACCTATGCACCCCCAGAATTAATTTAAATTGGGCAAAGCTTCACTCAACTGAGGCAAAAATATCTGGATTTTTAATACAATTCTCTTTTTTTTTTTCTTTTTGAGAGAAAGAGGGCACAAGTGAGTGAGGGGTAGAAAGAGAAGGAGAGCGAGAGAGAGGGAATCCCATGAGGAAGAGAGAGAGAAAGAGAGAGAGAGAGAGAGAGAGAGAGAGAGAGAGGGAGAAGCAGGGCTCGTGTTTACCTGAAGCAGGGCTCCTGCTCATCTGAACTGGGACTCGAACTTATCCAGCTTATCCAATATGGGACTCGAACTCACAAACAGCGAAATCATGACCTGAGCCTAAGTCAGATGCTTAACTGACTGAGCCACCCAGGTGCCCTTTAATACAGTTTTTATAATAATGAATTGTGAATTTTAAATATTATTTTCAGCATTATAATGGGTTCATATGTGGTAAGTTATTGTTACTCTGTAAGATTTAACAAAACATTTAAAACTTCATTGCCATTACCTATATTGCCATTCATACTGTCTCTTAAAGCAATATCTAAATCTGTATAGTAACATAAAGAATTTCTAGCACACTTGACTGATGCTATATTTAGACTGACATATTCAATTGTAATATGAATTATCTAATATTGTAAAGTTCTTCAGCTACTATGAGCAATTATGATTTTCTGCTAGTTTATGAATATTTCTGAAACCACAAAGGGACACACACAAAAAAGCAAAAAAAAAAAGTGGACACTAAGCATTCCTGTGAAACAATATTGTGTTATTCAAGAAACTATTGCATTGCCGTTTTCAGACGTGCTTTGTAGATATGCAGTGCTGTATACAAGTAGCCCTATTTCTGAACAAAGAAGTATATTTCTAGGGCGTAAGAAATAAAGCCAAATCTCTAGTTTAAGTTGTATGATAGGGGAGAAATGCTGATGCTTCACAATGTTACAGATTTTTCAGGCTGTGAATTAAAAGTACACAACTATTCACCAATAAGGTTTCAAGTTGCCTTAAATTACTGATGTTAATTTGTAATTAAGTGACATTTTTTGGAACAACTTTACTCAAGATAGGCTTAAATATGTATGGTGGTGCCACATTCCTATGACTCAATAATATACTTAACAGCCATTCTCAATACAAGTGAAATTCATAAATATTAGGCAAAATATTGATGTAATGAAGAGTGGTCCATGGAACAGTAAGAAATAATTAATATTCAGGAATTCATATATATGGACAACCATGTTGCAAAATATTCAGGAATTAATATATAAAGACAACTATATGCAAAATCTGAATATAAGCAAGATGTATATTTTTAGCATTTAAATTTTTATTTTGTTGTTGTAAAAATTCAACTTGAGATCTACCCTCTTAACTGATTTTAAGGGTACAATACAATAAGCACAATGTTGTGCACCAGATCTCTAGACCTTAATTCACCTTGCTTATCTGAAACTTTACACCTATTGATTAGCAACTCTTCATTTTCCCTTGCCTTCTGCCCCTGGCCATCATTGCTCTTCTCTCTGCTTCTATGAGTTTAACTGTTTTAGGTACTTCATATAAGTGGAACTGAATAGTACTTGTCCTTCTGTCACTGGCTTATTTTCCTTATCAAAACGACCTCCAGGTTCATCACTGTTGCTGCAAATGACAGGATCACCTTTTTAAAGGCTGAGTAATATTTCCATTGGATGTATATACCACATTTTCTTTATGCATTTTTTCATCCATGTGCAAGAAGAACGATTTTAAATGAACCACATATTAATGCGTGAGATGTAGCAATGTATCTTATTACCCACTTGTGAGATCTATTTTATTGCTTTATTGATATGTACTCATGTTCACTTTTTTTTTTTTTAATTAGAAGTTGGGATGAGGCAATTAATTGAATTCTAAGAATTCTTAACCCCTTACCTTATTTAACGTACTTGGACCTAAACTTAATGTAACAAAATGCCTTTGGGGGTTTTGATGATCAAAGAGCCATCAATTTATAGAGTGAAAATAGAACCTGTCCTTGAATAACCAACTATATTCCGTAACTTAATAAGTATCCATTGAGTACCCAACATAACAGCCACTAGGTACTGATTTGCAAGAGTGAATAAAAACAGAGTCCTGCTTCAAGGAACTCACATTCTAGTAATGGGATGGAGTATGGGGACACAGAGAACAAATGAATAGGCTATATCAATATTTGAGGATATGTACAGTGAAGAAAAATCGGAGTAGGGGAATAAGTTGTGCTGGTCGAAGTTGCGGTTTTAAAAGGGTTGTCATGGAGGTCCTCACTGAGAAGATGACCTTTGGATCATTAAAGAAGCATTAAAATACAAACACATTTATTTATTTTAAGTTGTATTTATTTAAGTGATCTCTATACACCACACGGTGCTCAACCTCACAACCCCTAGATCAAGAGTCATGCAAACACATACTTAAAAAAAAAAAATCTCGGGGCGCCTGGGTGGCTCAGTCGGTTGGGCGTCTGACTTCGACTCAGGTCATGATCTCACGGTTCATGGGTTCAAGCCCCTGATGGGGCTCTGTGCTGACAGATCAGAGCCTGGAGCCTGCTTCGGATTCTGTGTCTCCCTCTCTCTCTGCCCCTCCCCTGCTCGTGCTCTGTCTCAAAAAAAAAAAAAAAAAAACCAAAAAAAAAAAAAAAAAAACATTAAAAAATTTTTAAAAAAATCTCAAACTTACACAAAGTTAAAGGTTCAATACAAACAACTCTTTTTTCCTCCCTAAACCATTGGACAGTAAGTACCTGACCTGATACCCATATCCTCTAAACACTTTGGGGTATATTCTTTATGAACACGGACATTCTCCTACATAAACACAATATAACCATCAAAATCAATAAATTGCCATTCTCACATTGCTACCATCAAGTCCACATCAGGTGCATAGACCCCATTCAAGCTTCTCCATTTGTCCCAATTATGCCCTTTATTGCAGCCAGCTCCAGTTCAGAATCGTGGATTGCATTTAGTTGCCTTGTCTTTTTTCATCCTCAGTCTGGAATAATCCATCAGCCTTTTTTTTGACTTTCATGACCCTGAAATTCTTATTTTGTAAAATGCCTCTCAGTTTGAGTTTGTCTGATCTTCCCTCATGAGCACATTCGGATTTTGCACCTTCGGTAAGAATATCATAGAAATAATGCTCTTTTCTTCTCATTGCATTCTATCTAATGGCTCATGATTTTAATTTTTCCCATTATTGATCCTATTAACTTGAATAACGTGATTAAGGTATAATCTGCCAGGTTTCTCCTCTGAGAGTTATTTCTTTTCTTTTTTTGTGATTAATATGTGTTTTGTAGAGAGGTACTTCGAAACTGTTTCTCATTCTATTTCTCATTAAACTTTCTATTTATTCATTTACTTGTCTATTTATCTATCTATCTAATCATTGACCCGTGACTTCCCATTTAATCAGTGCATTATAATTTTAACCACTATTCCTATCATTCTCAATGGTCCCAGATTTGGCTGGTAGGAGCCCTTTCAAGCTGATGCTGGTGTGTTTTTGACATGTCCCTATCATTCTGGAACATTCCCTTGTTTGGGGGCACAAGATTCCCAGGCTGTTGTTTTTTTTTTTTAATTTTTAAACTTGAGTATAGTTAACATACAATGTTACATTGGTTTCAGGGAGACATGAGATCATTGACATTGGGAGCAGGGATGAAGATGGGGATAGTGACCGCTTCAAAGCCTTATCAGTGGTTAAGAGGTAAGGATATATGTATACATGTGTGTGTATGCACACGTGTGCACACATTTACAACTGCATTAATTTCCACATCCATCTCTAAGTATTGAAAACTGAGTTTCCATTCTAGTTTTCTCTCTTCTTTTTTTTCAATGGGTTAAGCATACATTTATTTCCATATGCTTCTAAATTTTTTTAATGTTTATTTATTTTTGAGAGAGACAGCACGAGTGTGGGAGGGGCAGAGAGCGAGGGGGAGACACAGAATCCAAAACAGGCTCCAGGCTCCGAATTGTCAGCAGAGAGCCTGCCGCGGGGCTCGAACCCATGAACTACAAGATCACGACCCCAGCCGAAGTCGGACGTTCAACCGACTGAGCCACCCAGGCGCCCCTTGGTACCCTTCTACACAGAAGTTCACAAACTTTAATAAATGAAGATATTACTTGAAAGATGCATTATACACAGGGTAGATTCAGTCAGTTAACAGTTTTCTCCCTTTTTATGTTTATTTGGTCAATCTGCTGCAGCCCTTCCCCGTGTAGAAGCTCCTCCATTCCACCCTGGAGCCTAGGCTTTGATTCCCTTCACTGGGTACCTTCCTCCCCACTGTGAGTGCACCTTCATCACTCGGGCTCTTATTTATTTATTTATTTATTTATTTATTTATTTATTTATTGAGAGAGAGACACAGAGCAAGCTGGGGAGGGGCAGAGAGAGAGGGAGACACAGAATCCGAAGCAGGCTCCAGGCTCTGAGTTGTCAGCACAGAGCCCGATGCGGGGCTTGAACTCAAGGACCCTGAGATCATGACCTGAGTGGAAGTCAGGAGCTCAATCCACTGAGTCACCCAGGCGCCCTTGCTCACTCAGGCTCTTATGCACCACTGCAGGTCACTCTGCTTGTGTGCATGATCTCCTCACCCCCCCACCCTGCTTCCTTTAGGCTCTAACACCCTGCATTGGGCCTTTCCTTGCATGAATGGCCTCTTTGTTCTGCTTGACACTGCAAGTTGGGCTTTCTCCCACGTGGACTCCCTTCTCAATCTGCTCCATCTCTGAATCCCCATTCCAAGTTGTCCCCAAGGAAGGACATCCTTCTTAGGCTCTGATTCCCTGCACAGGATGCCCCCTCCCAGGTCAATGTCATCCTCATTCTGCTCAAGCTCTGATACTCCATCCCACACATTTCCCTTGTATAACACCTCCTTACCCTGCTCAGGCTCTACTCCTCCCTCCATCCCACTCCATTTGAAAGCCCTCCTTATCCAGCTCTGGCTTTGACACCTGATGCCAGTTTGCTCTCACTCACGCATGCCATCCTCACTCCTTTGGGCTCCAAGTCTCCATACCCAAGTTCCATTCCTGTATGGAGGCCTTTCTCTCTCCACTTGGGAGCTGGCATCTCCCTCGAGGCCCCTTTCTCTGAATGGGTGCCCTCCTGACCCTTCTCACACCCTGACCCCACAAACTGGACCCTGTTCCCAGTGTCGGTCCCCTTCTCGTTCCTTGTGGGCTCTGACTCCTCATGCAGTTCAGCCCCTTCAGGTGGATTTCTGCCTCGATCTCTTCACCTAATGTCTTTTCGACCGAATTGTTCAGAAAGAGGAAGGGGAATGGAAGGGAAAGTTCAAGTGAAGGAAAGAGGATGGAAAAAAGAAATTTGAGTAATTGGTTTTTTTTTTGATAAACAAAAAATAATACATGTATGTTATGGTACCATGCTGTCTTAGTTCATTTGCTATAAAACAACGACAACAACAACAACAACAACAACAACAACAAACAAAACAAAACACAGCCTAGGTGGCTCAAAACAACAAACATTATTTCTCCCAGTTCTGGGGGCTGGAAGTCTATGGTCAGGGCACCCACATGATCAGGTTTTGGTGAAGACTGTCTTTTGGGCTGTGAACACCGATTTCTCACAGTGTCCTCCTCATATAGTAGAAAGGAATCCATGATCTTTCTGGAGCCTCTTTTACAAGGAGAGTGATTCCCGCTCACCAGGGCCTGCCTTCACGACCTAATCATCTCCCAAAGTCTCCACTTCCTAATTGTATTTATCTTAGGGATTAGGATTTCATGAATTTGGGAGGGAAATAAACATTCAGAACATAGCCCACGCCAATCTGGAATTAGCCTTCGATTTGAACCAGATTTCAACTTTTCTTTTGAAGTGCCTGAGAAAAATAGTTGCCATGAACCCCAATCTTCTTCTCTAAAAAGGAGGACTAAAGTTGCCCTAAGGCCACAGGAATAACATTTTCAGGTAAAATCAGGTTTATGATTTAGGAAGCTTTAGATCATGCATCTGAAAAAATAGGGGTGTGAGGGAGGATGAGGAAAAACTGAATCACCGAAAAGTAATGTTTACTAACAAGTAAAGAATAAGAGACAACGGCGTGGAGGCAATCCACTGGCATATATTCATGGAGTTTCTACTAAGACATAGATAATCATTGGGCACCTGGGTGGCTCAGTCAGTTAAATGTTCAACTCTTGGTTTCGGCTCATGTCGTGGACTCGCAGTTTGTGAGTTCGAGCCACGTGTCGGGATCTGTGCTGACAGTGCAGAGCTGGCTTGGAGTTCTCTCTCTCCCTTTCTCTCTGCCCCTCCCCTGTTCACTCTCTCTCTCTCTCAAAATAAGTAAACATACTTTAAAAAAAAATTAAGACATAGATAATCACTATTGATCAACCTTTTTGTATTTCAGTAGTCTCTTATGATTTCCTTATATAGTAACACAGCAATTAATGTTCATAAAGCTGAATGAGTCATCCATAAAAAGCAAAGTGAAGGTCAATTTACTTTGTTTTTAAAGGCAGAAAAGTACATTAGGACATTTCAAATTAGGACACATCAGGGCACTTAAAAAAATGGCTGACAATTATTTAGTTAGTGCTTAAATTTTAGTTACCTGGAAAGTATACATGTGGGAAAACTCCATTTCATTTATATAGTATCATTGGAAAGTAAAGTGCTATTGTTTGTACTAGAGCTAATCCAAACTCAAGGTTCTACACAGTCATTGCCTCTAGCCAGCTTCTAGACTTTGGGATAGTCATTGTATCTCTTAGGACCTTCTGTTTAGTCATCTATGAAATAAGACAGTTGGTCTAAATTAACTCAAAGATGATTGCCAACTCTAACATTCTGTATCTTAAAGAAGATTTGTTTAAGTTTATTTAATTATTTTGAGAGAGAGAGAGAGAGCTCATGAGAAGGGGGAAGGACAGAGAGAGAGAGGGACAGAGAGAATCCCAAGCAAATCCTGCACTGTCAGCACGGAGTCCAGTGCAGTGGGGCTCAAACTCACGAACCATGAGATCATGACCTGAGCTGAAATCAAGAGGCTGACACTTAACCAAATGAACCACCCAGGCGCTCCGAGAGGGGATTTTTTCTCCTAAAAAGAGCTTTAGGTTTATATAAGTCATTAAAGGATAAAGTATTTTGCATTGGGAATTGCCCAATGGAGCAAAAATGGCTGATTAGAAATGAAATATTCACTTACAAAACACCCACATAAGTCTAAGAATAAGGTGTGGTTTTCTCTCCACTGGTCGAAAATTTGAATAATGAAGTATGAAGTCCATAAGTAACTAATTTACCATTTGAGATTTACATTAAAAAAAATCGGTTGTTGGAATTTCCCAGGAGGTAATTCCCCACTACAGCGTGTCTTTCTCAATGTGTGGAACATTAGAAGGCACCCTAGACTATGAATCACAACAATAACAAAATATTTCATATTTTAGTACTTCCACTATAAGTACAGGTATTCCCTGCTCTTTGGAAGTTTGCTTTACCCCCGCTGTGTTTTGTTGTTGTTGTTGTTGTTGTTTTGTTTTTTATTTTTATTTTGCTTTTTGTTTTTACAGAAGACCTCTATTAGTCCCTGTTTTCACTAATCAAAAGAAATTTGAAGAGGATTTTAGTTTTTAAGAAAAAAGGCAAAACATGAACATAGCATTCAGTGCTCATCTCACAGCAGCCGTCACAGAGGCAATATGCAGCCTGAGCAGTGAGGGTGGTCCCGCCGAGTTCTTCTGGGGGGAAGTACACTCAAGCACCTCATTATCAAGCCACCACAACCCTGAACTGTGTCTGTGAGCGTCTGTGTTTTATCTCAATTTATCTTGTGCATCTGTTGGCAACACGTGTCCTAAGGTATCATAAAAGCCTAAGAGAGGTTGTTTTTTATGGTCTGGGAGCACCGAAAAAGTTTTCCATATAAATTAATGGTAATGGCGTCTCCATCGCAGCCTATGAAAGGTATTAGGAATGTTCTGCCTTCAGAAAGTGGGGGAAACCTGTACCTCTAGCCACAATTCCCCCCCTGTTTTCTTTTCATTTTATTTTCTTAATTTATTATTTAAATAAATTGATGTATTTATTTTTGGTTTGAGAGAGAGAGGGAGAGAGAGAAGGGGGCAGAGGGAGAGAGGGAGAGAATCCCAAGCAGGATGTACACTCAGTAAGGAGCCCTCTGTGGGGATTGACCCACGACCCTGGGTTCATGATCTGAGTCAAAATCAAGAGTCCAAGGCTCAAGTAACTGAGCCACCCAGGCGCCCCTTCCCCTTGTTTTTTTGTTTTGTTTGTTTGTTTGGTTGGTTTTTTGGAGTTCATTTTGTCAGTCTGCTCAGCTTTATGGTCTTTTTGGCACATTTTCCCCAAGACCAATTGTATTTCCTCACTTGGGATGTCGAACTGAAGAGTATCAAAGCTGATTTAGATATAAGTGGAAATTGAAAAAGAAGGACTACACCAGGAGATCCCAAGATGTACCACTAGAAAGTGATAGACCACATTCCTGTCAGATTATTGGGGTACAAATAAGTTGAGGGGGGCCTGGCTGGCTCAGTAGGTAGAGCATGCAACTCTTGATCTCAGAATCATGAGGTCAAGCCCCACATTGGGCATGAAGCCTACTTAAAAAAAATAAAAAATAAAGAAGTTGAAAAGTGAAGGGAGAAGAAAGAGAAAGCTTAGAAGAGCTAAGACATACATCATCTTAATTTACTTTCACAGCTACTGTGGTAGTGTCATATCGTTATTACCAACTGCAATTCATAAATTAAAAGAATAATACTCAGGGGTGCCTGGGTGGCTCAGCTGATTGAACTCCAACTTGATGTCAGCTCAGATCATGATCTCACGGTTGTGAGATCGAGCCCCACCTTGGGGCTTTTCCCTGAGCATGGAGCCTGCTTGGGGTTTTTCTCTCTCCCTCTCTCTCTGCCCCGGGCCCCCCCCCCCCCCCACCCCAAAAAAAAAAAAAAAAGAAAAGAAAAAAAAAGCATACTCAGAAGGATAAGTGACTCATTTTCCAAAGATCACACGGCTAATTACAACAGCAGTTATTTTTAAACCTCACTAATGACCTGACTCTTGACTCTTGACTTCTAACCTTCATGTAAATACCACCCAACTTTGCTGCTACCCCGTACTGCCAGTACGGTCTCTGCATTGGTCTTGTGACCTTGGAAAACTCAATCATTCTGAGTCTCAGCTTCCAGGTCAGTCCAGTGGAGTTACCGCACAGCCTTACCTTAGTTAATAGGGTTGTGTTAATACTATATAACTAAATATCTTTCTTATTATGCTGGATAGTTTATAAAAGGGACACTGATACATGATTTTATACAGTTAATTCTCCCACAGGGCTGTGAAAATCAAATGAAAATGCGTGTGAAAGTCTTTGTACTGCGATTATCACATGCTTCTGCTTCCAGCTCCTACTCCCCATCACTGACGCTATTGAAATTCTTGAGATTTTACTTATGATTTGCAGGTTGTCCAGTGACACATTTCAAATAGATGCCATAGCCTTTGATAATGCTTAAAATGAAATAAAGGCATAAATAATAATTTCATAACCTATAATGTCCACATTCTTCAAATAGCCATTCAGGGCCATTAATAATCTGTTCACCATGACTTACAACATTCATGTAAACACCTTCCAACTTTGCTATCCCCAGGCCTAAATGAATTCTTTCACTGTGCCTACCTGTTCTACTAATGGTCAATTCTATGCCTGTGTCTTGCCTCACATTCGGTTTCCCCTCCCTAGAATACACTATTTATTGCCTATCCTTCCATATATAGTCTAAATATATGAGTTTTTTTCTCCAATTGCTATTGGTTCGTATTGTCTATAGCAGGGTCTGCAAACTATGACCACAATCTGTTTTTGTAAATAAAGTTGTCTTGGAACTCAGCATATGATTGGCCATAAAGGCAAAGCTGAGTAGTTATAACAGAGACCATATGGCACCTAAAGCCTTTAATATTTACTTTCTATCTATACTACCTATTTATTATCTATCTAGTACTAAAGGATACTATCTGGCCCTTTATAGAAAGTGTTTGCCAATCCTTAGCCTATAGCAAATTTCACTTACCCATGGAAAAACCTGGATCTGGCATGATGGGAACAGCTCATTTTTTTCCCTGAAATTATTTATTTTTTAATAGTAATTTTTAATGGCATCAGAATTACAATAGTATATTGAATGCATGTTTTATTTTTTATTTTTAATTTTTTTTTTCAACGTTTATTTATTTTTGGGACAGAGAGAGACAGAGCATGAACGGGGGAGGGGCAGAGAGAGAGGGAGACACAGAATCGGAAACAGGCTCCAGGCTCTGAGCCATCAGCCCAGAGCCCGACGCGGGGCTCGAACTCACGGACCGCGAGATCGTGACCTGGCTGAAGTCGGACGCTTAACCGACTGCGCCACCCAGGCGCCCCAAATGCATGTTTTATTTTTATATGAGTAAAACACAACTTAGAAATTCAATTATAAGATGAAAATAATAAATGTATTTTAGTGTCATGGCAATGACAGAGCACTAAAGCCAAATAATATTAAACACATACTATGAAATATAGTAACAACAGGTAGCTAAGGTAACTGAGGAAAGGTAGATAGCAAAAGATAATCCTTAGCAGGAAGCTTAGGCTGGGAGGGACCCCATCAAAGATACCTTCTGGACAAAGAAAGCTAAGGATCATGGCAACAACCTAGTGTTCACTGTTACTCCAAAGCAAGTCACAAAGTCACGGGTGGATAATAGATGGCTGGCTGGCAGAATCTGCAGAAAATGCACATGTCATTTGTGGCGAACAGGAACGTTAAAGAGGAGCAGTTGTTGATGAATTGTTACCAAAGCACTGCCTTACGTGGAGAACACCTGTTCATGGCTTTGAGTGGCACCAGCTGGGAAGCACTGGTCTCTGTACTGCTTGTTCTCTTTAATTTTCCTCTGTTGGCCACATTTGTCCAACTATACCAATTTATTTATTTATTTTCTTAAGAGAGAGAGCATGCATGAGCTGGGGAAAGAGGCAGGGGAAGAGAGAGAGAGAGTTTGAGACAGAGAGAGAGAGAGAGAGAGAGAGAGAGAGAGGGAGAGGGAAAGAATCTTCAGCAGTCTCCACGCTCAGCTTGGAGGCCTTCCTGGGACTTGATCCCATGGCCCTGGGATCATGATCTGAGCCAAAATCAAGAGTCAGATCTCAACTGACTAAGCCACTCGGGTGCCCCTATGCCAATCTATTTAAGGCTATGAACAATGTCACATATGTCTACCATCCACATTGTTATTTTTTTTTTTATTTTTTTAAATGTTTATTTCTGAGAGAGAAGGAGATAGCATGAGTGGGGGAGGGGCAGAGAGAGAGGAAGAAGCAGGCTCCAGGCTCCCAGCTGCCAGCACAGAGCCCAACTTGGGACTTGGGCCCATGAACTGGCAGATCATGACCTGAGCTGAAGTCAGACACGTAACTGACTAAGCCACCCAGGTGCCTCTAATCTTTCTATTTCTTTAATTTTTTTTTTAATGTTTATCCATTCCTGGGGGGGGAGGGGCAGACACACACACACACACACACACACACACACACACACACAGAATCCGAAGCAGCCTCCAGGCTGTCAGCACAGAGCCCAAGGCGGGGCTCGAACCCACAAACGGTGAGATCATGACCTGAGCCGAAGTCGGATGCCCAACCCACTGAGCCACCCAGGCACCCCTAATCTTTCTACTTCTTATCTAGTAATAAGTTATTTCAAATGCAACTGATTTTTTTAGTATACTTAATTTTTTTAAGAGAATTTTAGGTTCACGGCAAAATTGAGAGGAAGGCCCAGAGATTTCCCATATACCCCTTCTGCCCTTACACATGCATAGCTGTCCCCATTATCAATATCCCATAGCATAATGTCACATTTGTTACAACTGACGAACCTACGTTGATGCATCATTATTGCTCAAAGAGCATAGTTTACATCGGGGTTCATTCTCGATATTATGCATGTTATGGGTTTAGAAACATGTATAATGTACCCACAAGTACAGTATCATACAGAGTGGTTCCACTGCTGTAAAAATCCTCTGTGCTCCACCTACTTATCCCTCCCTCCCTTCTAATCATACTGCATGGAGCCTGAAAAGATGGGCTTCTTTCACTTAGTAATGTACAGCTGAGTTTCCTCCATGTCTTTTCATGCCTTGATAGCTCATTTCTTTTTAGTGCTGAATAATACACTCTTGTTGAATGTACCACACTTTATTTATCCATTCACCTACTGAAGGACATCGTAGCTGCTTCCAAGTTTGGGCAATTATGAATAAACCTGCTGTAAACATCTGTGTGTAGAGTTTTGTGTGGATGTAAGGTTTCATTCAGCCTTATATATTGGGTAAATACCAAACAGTGCAATTGCTGAATCATAGGGTGAGTTTGTTTAGTTTTGTAAGAAACAGACAACTGTGTTTCAAAATGGCTGCACTACTTTGCATTCCTACCAGGGGTGAATGAGAGTGCCCAGTGCTCAAAAGCATTTAGATATTGTCAGAGTTCTGGATTTTGGCCGTTCTAATACACGGGGAATGGTGTCTCGTTGTTGTTGTTGTTTAAAATACTGTTTATTTAGTTATTATCCCCATCTGATGATTCCAACATCTTTGCCATATCTTTGATTCTGATGTTGGCTCTATTTCTTCAACTTGTGTTTTTGTTAGCATGCCTTGTAATTTTTGTTTGTTTGTTTGTTTTTAATCACTGAGCATAATGTACTGGGTAAAATGAAATGCTTAAAATAGGCCTTTAAGACTATTGGCAGCAGGGCGCCTGGGTGGCTCCGTTGGTCAAGCACCTGACTCTTGATCTCAGCCCAGGTCATGATCTCACAGTTTGTGAGTTCGAGCCCCACATTAGGCTCTGCACTGACTGCGTGGATCATTTGATATTCTCTTTCTCCCTCTCTCTCTCTGATCTTCCCGTGCATGTGCACACACACGTTCTCTCTCTCAAAATAAATAAACTTGAAAAAATTAAAAAAGTAGAATATGGCCGCAAGGTGTTGGGTTAAGGGAAGTGTTCTATTGTCCTATGATTGGGTCTTAGGCTTTTAGTGAGCCTGTGTCTGTACTGTGAACTTTACAAGTGTTTTTCAGGGTTTTTTTTCCTCCCATTTTTGGTAGGAGAGGATGGATAGAATTAGAGTCAGGTGTCTCCTTTCCTTCAGTTTGTTTAAGCTCTGATAAAACTCCAACAGGTAAGACTCTGGTTAAATAGTTTCTCCTGAAGGCAGATTATGTTAAGAAGAAAAAGTGCTATGTTGTATTTCAAAATGATTTCTTTCCTCCTCCTCCTCTTCCTCCTCCTTGAAGCTTGAAGGAATTTTTCTCTGGTTGTCACTGTGGGAACAAGATCAAGTTCCTGGAGGGAATACTTACAAAAATGTATAGCGGGTGCGGGGGCAGGGGGGAGGGTTGAGGGGGAAGGGGGCTTCCCTATAACTTCATCCCCCTGGAGTCTTTAACACTTAAAATTGTCCATACTGAGCCTCCAGCAATTAATCAAATATGGTTCAGGTTTTCCTACCCCAGCACTGGTTCCCACAAAGGTTTCTTTTCTGGTAAGTTGGGATTCTCTGTATTTGCCTGCTCTCTCTCCAGTTCTGAGGACAGAGGTTTGCCCTGGGACCTCATTTGCTTTTTACTACATCCAAGAAAAGTCGTTGATTTTTTTGTTTGTTCAGCTTTGTACCTTTTGTTAGGACAGAGGGATGACCTCTAAGTTGCTTACATGTTCAACTGGGAACCTAAAGTCCACATGGTTTTTTAAGGAACATATTATTTAGAAATCTAAGTTACATTAAATCTCAAAGACATCAGCGTAGACTAGTAGGATAACTTCTAATTACATAATACTAAAGTAAATAATTGATGTTTTTTAACTTTAAAAATTGTGGTGGAGTGTATATAACATAAAACTTACCATTTTAACCATTTTTTTAATTTTTAAAACATTTTTTAATGTTTATTTTTGAGAGAGAGAGAGAGAGAGAGAGAGAGAGAGAGAGAGAGTGCAAGTCAGGGAGGGCAGAGAGAGAGGAAGACAGAATCTGAAGCAGGCTCCAGGCTCTGAGCTGTCAGCACAGAGCCCCCCACAGGGCTTGAACCCATGGACTGTGAGATCATGACCTGAGCCAAAGTCAATGCTTAACTGACTGAGCCACCCAGGTACTCACCATTTCAACCATTTTTAAGTATATAATTACGTGGCATTTAATATACTCACATTTCTGTGCAACCATCACTGCCATCAACCCTCTGGAATTTTCTTTATCTTCCCAAAGTGAAATGCTGTACTTGTTAAACAACAGCTTTCCATTCCTCTGTCCCATCGGCTTTTCTACTATTCTATTTTCTCTCTCTATGAATTTGCCTACCCTAGGACCTCATACAAGTAGAATTGCACAATACTTATTCTTTGGTGTTTGGCTTGTTTCACTTAGCATGGTGTCTTCAGGGTTCATTCATGTTGTAATGTGTCAGAATTCCATTCTTTTTTAAGGTTGAATAATATTTCATTATATGGATATTCCAGTTTATCCATTCATCTGTTGATGGACATTGGGTTGTTTGTCCCTTTTGGCTGTTTTGAATAACACTGTTATGAATATTGGTGTACAGACCCTGTTCAAGTCTGTTTTTTTTTTTTCCCTTAGAAAAAGTCCTTTTACAAAAAAGTCTCTTCAACAAATGGTGCTGGGGAAACTGGACAGCGACATGCAGAAGAATGAACGTGGACCACTTTCTTACACCATACACAAAAATAAATTCAAAATGGATGAAAGACCTAAATGTGAGACAGGAAAGCATCAAAATCCTAGAAGGGAACAGAGGCAGTAACCTCTTAGACCTCAGCCATAGCAACTTCTTACTCCGCAGATTGCCAGAGTCAAGGGAAACAAAAAAAAGCATGAACTATTGGGACTTCATCAAGATAAAAAGCTTCTGCACAGTGAAGGAAGTAATCAGCAGAGCTAAAAGGTAACTGATGGGATGGGAGAAGATATTTGCAAATGACATTTTAGATAAAGGGTTAGTATCCAAAATCTATAAAGAACTTATCAAACCCAACACCCCCAAAAATAAATAACCCAGTTAAGAAATGGGCAGAAGACATGAATAGACATTTTCCCAAAGAAGACATGGCTGTAAGACACATGAAAAGATGCTCAACATCACTCATCATCAGGAAAATACAAACCAAAACCATGATGAGATGCCACCTCATACCTGTCAGAATGACTAAAATTAACAACACAAGAAACAAATGTTGGTGTGGATCCAGAGAAAGGGGAACCCTCTTGCACTGTTGATGGGGATGCAAACTGGTGTAGCCACTCTGGAAAACAGCATGGAGATTCTTCCAGAAACTAAAAATAGAACTACCCTACAATCCAACAATTGAACTGTTAGGTATTTACCCAAAGCATGAAAAAATACAGATTCAAAGGGGTACATGCACCCAATGTTTATAGCAGCATTACCAACAATAGGCAAATTATGGAAAGAGGCCAAATGTCCATCAACAGGTGAATGGATAAAGAAGATGTGGCATGTGCGCACGCACACACACACACACACACACACACACACACACACTGGAATATTACTCAGCCATCAAAAATAACGAAATCTTGCCATTTGCAACAATGTAAATGGAGCTAGAACGTATTATGCTAAACAAAATAAGTTAATCAAAGAAAGACAACTACCACATGATTTCACTCATATGTAGAATTTAAGAAACAAAACAGATGAACATTTGGGAAGGGTGGGGAAAGAGGAGAAAGAGAAACAGACCACAAGAGACTTAATGATAGAGAACAAATTGAAGGCTGATGGAGAGGGGTGGGTGGGGGATGGGCTAGATGGGTGATGGGTATTAAGGAGGGCACTTGTGATCAGCACTGGGTGTTGTATGTAAGTGATGAATCACTGAATTCTACTAAAACCAATATCACACTGTATGTTAACTAACTAAAATTTAAACAAGAAAAGAAAAAGTCCTTTTACTAAATGAATAATTATAAAGTGACTAATATTTGCTAGGAATTATGCTAGGTGCTAGGTACACCCCAGTGATCTTTGAGCTCATCATGATGCCTCTTTATTTCTTGGATGTATAGTCCCCATATTCTTGCAGCCCAGGGTAGTAAAAAACTAATCAACAGTTGGTGATGTCATTACTATCAGCAGTCCAAATGCATAATGCCAATATTCACATATTTGGGGGCTAACGGTAGAGTATACAGGAAACATTTTCTCATAAAATATTGGAAAGAATCACAATATTACAGAAATTTTGTTTAACGCGTTAAGTGAGTATGCTACTTTTTAAAAAGCAGAGCCTTCTTTTAGTTGCATCAAGTATGTTTCATTTGCTTCAATAAATGCAATGTCATTTGAAAATTCTCTGGGGAATAGAAAGACTAGGCATATCTAGCTTGAAATGGAGTGGTTTGTTCTTTTTTAGCCTTCTACTAAGCAGTGAATAATAAAAAAAAAAAAAAATCTCCAGGGAACCATCTTGATCATTAGAGTTTGCACTGAATGGAAAAACTAAGTATTGCCTGAGCATCATCCTCATTTGCTAGGATCTTTGGCAAATGATTTTGCCTCTCTGCATTTGTTTCCTGAGGATAGTAATATTTATTTTATAGAGATGTTTCAAGAATGAAATGAAAGGATTCGTGTAAAAGCATTTTGTGCGTTCAAGCACTGTACCAATGCAGAGTTTAAAAAGTTGCTGTTGGGGCGCCTGGGTGGCACAGTCGGGTAAGCGTCCGACTTCAGCCAGGTCACCATCTCGCGGTCCGGGAGTTCGAGCCCCGCGTCAGGCTCTGGGCTGATGGCTCAGAGCCTGGAGCCTGTTCCCGATTCTGTGTCTCCCTCTCTCTCTGCCCCTTCCCGGTTCATGCTCTGTCTCTCTCTGTCCCAAAAATAAATAAACGTTGAAAAAAAAATTAAAAAGAAAATAAAAAGTTGCTGTTTTGTAAACATGTCCATCCATATATTCACATTTTAATGGTTACAAAGATGTGCTAACATGTCCCAACATTCTGCTGTTTGTTAAAAAATGTAACCTCAGTTCTAAAACCTTTTCCCCAATGGAATTCAAGAAAGCTCCTTTGAATTGAAGAAAAAAAAATTTTTTCCACCAATATTTTCTTTGCCTGAATTGGGCCATGTGCTAAAAGGACTCAGCCAAGCATGTGGCATCCATGCCAGTCAACTTGCTCTGGACTCTTCCCTCTCATTGAATGCCGGCCCCACAGATCATTCCATTTCCACACCTCTCACTAGCCCGTCCTAGTTTCCCGCAGCCACACACAATATCCCCATGTAAATGCTCCTCAAACATTTATTTATCTATATCTAATAATATTTTAATTATTTTTCATTGTAATTCCACATAGCTGACATAAATTGTTATATTAATTTCAGGTGTACAATATAGTGGTAACCTATTTGTTATTTTTTAAAATGTTTATTCATTTACTTTGAGAGAGAGAGAGAGAGAGAGAGAGAGAGAGAGAGAGAGAG